>NC_060139.1:146075994-146773494 GCF_021461385.2 Schistocerca piceifrons
CCAATTGAAAACGTCTGGTCAATGGTGGCCGAGCAACTGGCTCGTCACAATACGCCAGTCAATAGTCTTGATGAACTGTGGTATGGTGTTGAAGCTGCATGGGCAGCTGTGCCTGTACACGCCATCCAATGCCCAGGCGTATCAAGGCCAATATTACGGCCAGAGGTGGTTGTTCTGGGTACTGATTTCTCAGGATCTATGCACCCAAATTGCGTGAAAATGTAATCACATGTCAGTTCTAGCATAATATATTTGTCCAATGAATACCCGTTTATCATCTGCATTTCGTCTTGGTGTAGCAATTTTAATGGCCGGTAGTGTAGTAATGTGGTCCCACATGATCACAACATACCTGATGATCAAAAAGTCAGTATAAATTTGAAAACTTAGTAAACCACGGAATAATGTAGATAGAGAGGTAAAAATTGACACATATGCTTGGAATGACATGGGGTTTTATTAGAACAAAAAAAAAACAAAGTTCACAAAATGTCCTACAGATTGCGCTGGACAGCAAAACGTCAGTAACTGTACCGTGACGGGTGAGAGGTACGCCGATATGTTACAGAATCGCATCATCCCCAGCCTGGCTGATAAACACCTGTACGATGTTTATGCAGGATGGCGCTCCACCTCATATTGCTAGACGCGTGAAAGATCTCTTGCGCGCGTCGTTAGGTGATGATCGTGTGCTCAGCCGCCACTTTCGTCATGCTTGGCCTCCCATGTCCCCAGACCTCAGTTCGTGCGATTATTAGCTTTGGTGTTACCTGAAGTCGCAAGTGTATCGTGATCGACCGACATCTCTAGGGCTGCTGAAAGACAGCATCCGACGCCAATGCCTCATCATAATTCCGGACATGCTTTACAGTGCTGTTCACAACATTATTCCTCGACTACAGTTATTGTTGAGGAATGATGGTGGACATATTGAGCATTTCCTGTGAAGAACACCATCTTTGCTTTGTCTTACTTTGTTATGCTAACTATTGCTATTCTGATCATATGAAGCGCCATCTATCGGACATTTTTGAACTTCTGTATTTTTTTTTGGTTCTAATAAATCCCATGTCATTCCAAGCATGTGCGTCAATTTGTACCTCTCCATCTATATTATTCCGTGCTTTAATCAGTTTTCAAATTTATACTGACTTTTTGATCACCCAGTACATATCTCGACCGAATGACTTTTTTTTAGCAACAGTCAAATAGCATAAGTCTTTCACTAGAGGTACTTCGTCTCTGAAGCTGTGCAGAAACATGGGTTTTTCATTCACCTTGAGAACCTCAATCCAGAGAAAACTGCCGCCGGTACCTGAATACAGGGAGGCGCAAGGTAAGTCACCCGATTGAATTTTGATCCTACAAGTATACTATTGGAGCAATAGCTTTCAAATTGTGCTCTCAACTTCGTGCAGTCCATGAAAATTACGCCAGATGTCGTTGCGAGTCCATCATTTCCGTTATTTGTCCGCCATTTCAGTTTGCCGCGATGGCGGACAAAGGACGACTGACCGTCGCACGAAAGACGAAGATTGTGTTACTGTTCGCGGCGACGAACAGCGTTACATTGACACAGAGAAGGTTTCGTGCTCATTTCGGCACAGGATGAGCTCCCAGCCCACACACAATACGCAGATTACATCAAAAATTTGAAGTTACTGGATCTGTTTTTGGAGTGTACGTTCGCCGCAAAAGATGGAAGCAGTTCGAATGGCTTTGACTCGTAGTCCGAGTAAATCAACAAGAAGAGCCAGTGCCGAGTTAGGAATTTCACGCCGATCTGTACAAAGAATTATTCGCTTGTATCCATACAAGATGACTTTTGCGCATAAGCTTACTGCGAGAGATAAGGAGCGGAGAGTGTGCACTTTGGGCGGTGGGCAATCGAGGAAGACAAAGAGGCAGTGCTGCACAACACATGGTTTTCTGACGAAGCTTATTTTTACGTGAACGATGTTGTGAACAAACAGATCGTTCGTTTCTGGGCACGTGAACCTCCGCGAATAATCCACACGAAAGACACCTACGGGGAAAAAGTGTGCGTGTGGGTCGCTATGTCAAGCCATGGAATCATAGGTCCGTTCTTCTTCGATGCTACAGTAACCGGTGAACGATATTTACACTTGCTGCGAGACCAGTTCTTTCCTGCACATCGCAGACACACTGGTTCCTGAAGGATGGAGCACGCCCCCATCTGCCAACGTTGTGCTTGATTTCCTACACGAAAGACTTGGCCTTGGGGTATTGTCAAACAGATTTCTAGAACGTTATGCAGGAGGAGGAATGTGGTCGCCCCACAGCCCGGACAGTAACTCTTGTGACTTCTTCCTTTTTAGGTTCCTTAAAGAGAAGGTGTACCACAGAAAACTCGAAAATGCAGTGCAGCTTAGGGCCATCATTGTGGAGTTATTCCACACCATTCCAGAGGATTTGTGTCGGAGAGTCGTCACAAATGCACGTTTGCGACTTGAATATCATACTGAACATGTGATTCATTAGGTTGTATTTCCAAGCTATATTCTTTACTTCTACATCAATAAATTACAAATCCTGTTAGCAACAAATGTGTTATTCATGAAACAGATCAGGTGACTTATCGTGTTCCACCCTGTAACTGCAGTGGGCGACATGGAGTTAACGACTATCTCAGGTTTTAAAAACGGATAAACGGGCCACAGTGCTACGACTCACTCGCCAATTCAGTACAGTGCAGAAACAAAAACTGAGAGATTACAGTATGAACCGTTGCGTACGGTTTGAGCGCACCTGAAAATTTGCAAGAGTAATTTCAGTGCAGAGAACGACGGACGGACGTTCCAAGCCAGGCAAATGGCCAATTCTTAGGGTGAATTTCAGTACATTAAAGACGATAACAAAAAAATAGTGAATAATAATAAATAATAATGAAATTCAATATTTTGTACGATATCAAAAAATTTGTATTGGGCCTTGTCTCGCTTATTTGATTCTCTGCTGTCTTCACTATTCCATCTCTCAAAGTCAACCCGTTAGTCTTCGACTGTATTTCTTTCAATCAGTCGTTGCCTAATGTTCCCTTTGAACCCGTCAACAACTTATCATTCTTTCAATTTATCCAAGTCCCAACTTGTCAATTATGTATCTTTCTGAAATTTCTTTGGCAGTCGGCGAACCCAACAGCCGATGACCTTCGTCTTGTTCAGAATGTCGTGCAAGGGGTTGAAAATTGCTCCGTGACAAATTTTCACTTTTTTTGTATGTCCATCCTTCTGGCAGGAGGTCTCTGGAACGACGCCCGTTTGCTGTTGTGACAAAATAAAACACCTACAGCCGTCCTTATGATTTTATTTTGTTGCAACCAGTTTCAACGCTTCAATGCGTCATCATCAGGCTGTTCAAATGGTTCAAATGCCTCTGAGCACTATGGGACTTAACATCTGAGGTCATCAGTCCCCTAGAACTTAGAACTACTTAAACCTACCTAACCTAAGGACATCACACACATCCATGCCCGAGGCAGGATTCGAACCTGCGACCGTAGCGTCGCGCGGTTCCAAACTGAAACGCCTAGAACCGCTCGGCCACATGCGGCTGGCCTTCAGGCTGTTGATGCGGTACGGGTTGATATGATCCCTGGCAACTGAGATATATAGGGATCATATCAACCTGTACCACATCCACAGCCTGAAGATGCATTGAAGCGTTGAAACTGGTTGCAACAAAATAAAATAAAATCATAAGGACGGCTGTTGGTGTTTTATTTTGTCACAATTTTCACTTTTTCCACTATCACCTCGATTGCGATACGCTGATCTTTGTGCGTCAGTGAGTCCATTTCTCTTGCGATTTCTGGTTCTTCACAGAGAGATGTTCTGTCACTTCATTCTTCGGCCTTCAGTCTTTTTTGCTCACAATGAATCTAATCACTCACGATTCTTAAATCAAGTGTTAGCGTTGATAGTGCTCAGTGCTAAATTCTACCAGTCAGCTTCCCTTTACATTCGTTTCTCCCCCCCTGCCCCAGTCCATGTTCTCCTAATATTTTTCCTTCTCTTCCTTTTTTTGCTATCGAATTTCAGTCCCACATTAAATTTTTATCTCCCTTAATGATCGCAACACTTTCTGTCAACTAATCATTCACTCTGTCAATCTCCTCATTTTCTGCGGACCTAATAGGTTGTAAGGTGCCAGGCAAATCCAACACCTTCCACGAAAACCCTGACATGATAAGCAAATCCAGTAGTATGTCACATAGCTCTGAATAAATCGTGACATTAAATTAACCAAAGTAATACGAGTAACTAGTGAGCAAATGGAATACCACAGACTAACACAAGAATGCCTAAATGCATGTCATACCTTCCCACCGTGAGACAGACGCAGTTCCGAGGGGAGAAACGAGAACAGAAGCCGAGAGCAGAACCGTGTTAAGCGAGAAGGCCCTACGACAAGGGACGGACACCCATGTCGCCAGCTAACCGCTACGACCACACCACCCGCAAGTTTTTAGCGTGAGACTTTTTCGCATCTCTGTTACGTTAGGACCACCCCCCAGCCCATGTTAAAAGCTAGAGCTCTCCAGAAGAACAGTATAGATCTTACGATAACACAAAAAGGACCACACCAGCTGCAAGTTTTAGCGTGAGACTTTTTCGCGTCTGTTACGTTGCAAACTTTAAAAACATTGCCCCACCACGAAAAGTATAACGTTTCTCATTGGATAGACAGAATTTTTGTAGGCGGAGCTTAAGGTTAACATTGAGACCCTGATTGGCCAGATGAAATCACAGCCAGATAGTTTTTTTTAAACCAACTTCGGTACATTGTAGTAAAGAGAAGTTAAGGAGAGTTGCTTCCGAGAGGGTGAGCTGGACGGAGCTGTGCTGCCCGCCGCCCCCTGACGAACACCGACAAGGTAATGAACGCACGCGACGCCGCATAACAGTGCATAAAGCTTCACTCAGAACTGCAGAAGTCTCATCTGTTACACCCCCTTTTTGCGTAATACTAGTGTCGATCATCAATTAAAGCTCATGGTGT
Source organism: Schistocerca piceifrons (assembly GCF_021461385.2). Taxonomy (NCBI): domain Eukaryota; kingdom Metazoa; phylum Arthropoda; class Insecta; order Orthoptera; family Acrididae; genus Schistocerca; species Schistocerca piceifrons. Next base: position 146,081,017 of record NC_060139.1, read on the forward strand.
TCACATTTGCCAATTGAAGTAAAAATCTGAAATGCGATGATTTTTTTTTTCTGTTATACAGTCATTGAGAAGCCACATCAGCCACTGTAATTTACGACAAGTTAGATAAGTACTTAAAGATAATTGAGGGTCACTGTAGACCATTTTGATAGTTTTCTCTTTTGTGAAACTTAATTTAAACCTAGATTATAGATGCGATATGGCATAGGTCATCCTTCGATCCATTGTAGAACTTGGAAACCCATTCAGGGAATATTCGTTCACAATTTTGTTGAACGCAGTTGGTTTTTACCATCCTGTATTAAAACATTTCCTTTTATCAATAGTGCAATTTATAAACGATGTTTTGTGAGTAGAATAAAATTTCCAATGGTAAACTTAACTGATTTTTCGACGTTGTTTTACCAGCTAACTAAAAATAGGAAAGCCTTGAACCCCTTCCACTAAATTTACTTAGTATTAAGATTCCTTTACAGGGAGTGCAGTGGAGCTGACGCTGAAATCATTAAGTATTTGGTTCTATCATCGCTAGTCTCACTGAACTCTTCTGAATTCTACATGTCATGTGTGGTCTGGCGTCTCCTTACCAGCAACAGGTCCCAGGTTCAAACTAGTCAATTCACTAAAAAACACGCTCAGAGCGTCGTTGCGCGAAAGTGGTAGGGAGACACGATATAGAACAAGCAGACACCACGCAGAATGTTTAAAAGGTATACAAACTCTTAATAATGAGGTAGTTGTTGGCTTTTTGTCTGTGGAACGTGATCAAGTAGTAACAAGACGACATCGCCGCACGTGACTGTCCCAAGGTCAGGAAATCAGGTTCCAGAGACGTCCGCTCTTTTGTACCGAATGTGGGTAAACAATTAACTTGACTGTGTCCAAGGTTTTGGCTTATCATCCGTTATTTAAGTTATACGACGAAGAAACAACGAAGGACATAAAACAATATTTCGGAAGAGTAATAAAAGCACAAAGGAACAGATGCTAATATTAATACTTCGGACGACATAGCCCTTCTGACTGAAAGTAAGACACCTGTGTCTGTGTGGCCAGGGTTTGAAGACCATAACTAATAGCAACCTGTAATTAATACCTACAATAATAGCGTATCTAATCCTAGTTATTTAAGTTTCACATATTTATAAAAAGCCACAAAGATTTTAAATCCCTTTCATAGCTTATCTCTAGCTAGAATGTGGCTTAATAATTAATAAATTTGGACGGAAGCAATGAAGAGTTGTGGGATGGAAAATAGCCACTCCGACTGCAGCAAAACTGAAAACGACATAACAGTAGAAGCAGTGAAAGAATTCTCGAATACAGGAAACAGGAATATACAGAATGGTCGAAGCAAGAAAGAATTCAGAAGTATATTGGGGTAGGTGGACAGGCCTTGTAACACTATTCAATTATTCATATAATTTTATAAAAAAATTTTGCATATAAAATTTGTCTTATTGTAACTGTGATGTACAAAAACTATTTGAAAAGTATGATACGTGTGATGGCTGAGCGCTTTGCTTAACGTATACTTGTAACTTATTTAAAGAAATACGTGAAATGTATAATTTACTACATAATATTTTGTCATGGAGTGATGAAATGAAAATGTTTGTGTGTGTGTAATTTTATATATTTGTGCGAGTTGTCATTTGCATAAAATGGTACACGCTTAGGGACAATGTGTAGAATATGTGTTATGTAGAGGATGGACTGCTTTTGTACTCTACGGAAGTTACTGTGGGAAGCGTAGAAGGTGGCTTGGGTTTTTCCAGTGCTACCTGTAGAGCGAGCGGGAACGAGAAAACACAGTCGGTAGGCAACAGTGAAAGAGGCAACACTCGGGCGGAGCAGGCGATGCATTGCCTGTAAATTGTTGCTGAATTATTTCGCTTTGGTACAAGTTGCTGGGCTAGGTGATATACAATAGATGGTTGACTTAATTACACTGTTGATTTTTCATTATATTAACAATTATTCATTTGTTCATCATCATCTCATTCCATGATACCATTGAGCTCTGCCGCTGATCACGATTATTATTCAGTTCCATATAATAAAATTTTACAATTTGTTCTGCACTGTGAGTTTAATAACTACTAACTATAAACTGCGCCGTACCAGTGACAGACTACAACTACTCTGAAGTAACTGCAACTGCAGCAGAGACTGCTCTGACCTGCAACTATAGCAGCGCTCTTTTGACAAGGGCAAAGATATTTTATGTCTCAGACAGCGCCTGTGAATTGTCGTTCGAGCAAGTGAGCAATACATAGAGATTACATTTGCTCCAGCAGAGTGGTGAACCACTCACAGCCTGAGTGATCGTTGCTGAGATTACATTCCTAATTTTAACGTATCTTGCTGTATCGAATCACTGTGTAGTTAGAGGGAGGAACAGCAGAGCGGTGGCCAAAGGATGCCATAAGATGACGTGCACGTGAAGTCAATTAAGTGCTCGAGGAACTGGCCACCCCAAACCACTGCATAGGCGAGCGCCGTTGGCCCTTTCACCACTGTCATTTATAGGTGGGCCGGTGGCTGCTGTGTTTGAGGGGATTCACGTTTCCACGAACTGGCGGCGCCTCGTCTGGCATGGTCCGCGAGCAGCCTCCTTCACGTCCGCGGGCCGCGGTATTTTCTATAGAGGGTCTCCGAACTGGCGTTGACCACCCGCAAAGTGGGCGGGGCGACCGGGCATCAGGCAGTGGAAAGCACGTGACGCCGGGCACCTTGGCAAGGTAAGATCGCTTTCGAATGCGGGAAGAGCAAACCCACTCCATTAGGACCAGCTTTGTACCTTGGCACCGCCTTGCTGGCGCCCCTATTGAAGACACAGTTTGCGTGGAGTATAGGCGGAACAGTGAGGCCGAATTACGATTGGTAGGCATTTGTAAACTGTGGCTTACCATTCGTCGGAACTCGCAACTTTCCGAAAATGACAAGACTACACTACTGGCCACTAAAATTGCTACACCAAGAAGAAATGCAGATGATAAACGGGTATTCATTGGACAAATATATCATACTAGAACTGACATGTGATTACATTTTCACGCAATTTGGGTGTATAGATCCTGAGAAATCAGTACCCAGAACAGCCACCTCTGGACGTAATAACGGCCTTAATACGCCTGGGCACTGAGTCAAACACAGCTGGGATGGCGTGTACAAGTACAGGTGCCCATGCAGCTTCAACACGATACCACAGTCCATCAAGAGTAGTGACTGGCGTATTACGACGAGCCAGTTGCTCGCCCACCATTGACCAGACGTTTTCAGTTGGTGAGAGATCTGGAGAATGTGCTGGCCAGGGCAGCAGTCGAACATTTTCTGTATCCAGAATTGCCCGTACAGGACCTGCAACATGCGGTCGTGCATTATTCTGCTGAAATCTAGGGTTTCGTAGGGATCGAATGAAGGGTAGAACCACGGGTCGGAACACATCTGAAATGTAACGTCCACTGTTCAAAGTGCCGTCAATGCGAACAAGAGGTGACCGAGACATGTAACCAATGGCACCCCATACCATCACGCCGGGTGATACGCCAGTATGGCGATGACGAATACACGCTTTCAATGTGCGTTCACCGCGATGTCACCAGACACGGATGCGGCCATCATGATGCTGTAAACAGAACCTGGATTCATCCGAAAAAATGATGTTTTGCCATTCGTGCACCCGGGTTCCTCGTTGAGTACACCATGGCAGGCGCTCCTGTCTGTGATGCAGCGTCAAGGGTAACCGCAGCCATGGTCTCCGAGCTGATAGTCCATGCTGCTGCAAACGTAGTCGAACTGTTAGTGCAGAAGGTTGTTGTCTTGCAAACGTCCCCATCTGTTGATTCAGGAATCGAGACGTGGCTGCACGATCCGTTACAGCCATTGCGGATAAGTTGCCTGTCATATTGACCGCTAGTGGTACGAGGCCGTTGGGATCCAGAACGGCGTTCCGTATTACCCTCCTGAACCCACCGATTCCATATTCTGCTAACAGTCATTGGATCTTGACGAACGCGCGCAGCAATGTCGCGATACGATAAACCGCAATCGCGATTGGCTACAATCTGACCTTTATCAAAATCGGAAACGTGATGGTACGCATTTCTCCTCCTTACAGGAGGCGTCACACCAACGTTTCACCAGGCAACGCCGGTCAACTACTGTTTGTGTATGAGAAATCGGTTGGAAACTTTCCTCATCTCAGCACTTTGTAGGTATCGCCACCGGCGGCAGACCTGTGTGAATGCTCTGAAAAGCTAATCATTTGCATATCACAGCATCTTCTTCTGTCGGTTAAATTTCGCGTCTCTAGCACGTCATCTTCGTGGTGTAGCAATTTTAATGGCCAGTAGTGTATTTTGTACAACGAGTGCACTAGGTTTGAGACGAGGCTTCCCACTGGCAGAGGTAGAGACACTCGTTTGGTTACGCTTACGTGCAGTCTTGGCGACATCATGAGAGCAGCAGCACCAGGGCGCAAGTTTTAGACACGGAGAGGGGATCGAGCCTTCTTCTGAGACACCTGGAACGCGGACTTCTTCGTAGACACTTAAGAAGGTGAGAGCGGGGGGCAGGAGCTGATGCAACGCGGCACTCAGCAATCTATCACGAGCTGCAACATCATCTCACCTCACCTCAGCTTAACTTGTGTAAGTTTCCGCAGCAATTTGGTGAGTGAGCAGTACTAGCAAGGGAATAGGTGCGATTTAATCTTACTTAATTTTTCGGTTTCCGTTCATGCTTATCCACCTCATTTTCCGAAGCAATCCAATCATTAAGACGAAAATGACCATGCGTTTAAATTCAGTTAGACTCTGCCCGAAGTTTGTTACTAGAGTAATATCAATTCCTTTATGAGCTACACTGTTCCACCTAACAGTTTAACATGATCATTTCCATGAACCCATGTTCTGTACTTATAACAGAGAGAAATTATTTGCCTGTTTTTGTCCAGTGATAATTAACATTCGATTAACTTACCAATAAATTATAGTGGTTCTGAACTCCTGTTTCATCTGACTCCTAAGCTACTTTCATGTTTATTAATTTAATGCAAGACTCACAGCTGTGGTTCATCTGTCAGGCCAACCTTCAATCTATCGAGAGATGATACATGGTGCAAATATCATAGGCTCATTTTGTAAAAGTATAGCCTCAACCTCAGTGGCGGCATGCATTGTGCAGGACAGCTTTTCCAACTCATTTTCGACCATATCCCTACATGACATGTCAAACGTCCCTACCTAAGTCCCCACGGACATAAAAAATTCTGAACTGACGAAAAAAAAGCTAATCGTGTCACTTACTGGGTACTAACATTTCCCTTGTTTTCAAACAGAATATTCACAATGTCATTTGGGAAGCTTGTTGCTGTTATCATTTCGGGCAATCTTAGAATCAGAGAATATGTTTTTTTATGAGCTCATCTATAGGATCTATTGTTGACAAGAATGACAAGTGTTCAGCAAATGCTGTCGCCAATCTTATTTGAGACGATTTGGTGTCCTCTTTGACCTTAAGCCTTGCAGTGCTTGTCGTAGGTTGATGAACCCACGATAAAAGCATTGATTGTTTATTAAATTGTACCACTCGACTTTTGAGCGAGTCGCGTTTTGCGCGTTTCAAAAGTTCACTTATTCCAGCACACAAGCTAATATCACACGCCTGCAACGAGCACGATAACTGCCCTTGAGATCTGCAGTTAACCACCCTTTAAACTGTTCTTTCTCTAACCACTTCCCTAAACACCTGTATTAGGTTTTGACTCTCACTCTTCTTTTTCGGTGCTGATGCCATAATAAAAAAAATACTAATAAAAAATACTAATACTGAAATTACCCCAAAAAAGAAACATTAGAAGCTTATCTTAAGGATAAAGGAACTGAACAATCTACACGAGCTGTTTATCATTTAGTTTCAAAATGTGAATACACAAAAAATACAGAAACACATTTGCCGCAGCGTTAGTTAAGAATATAACTGTGGGAGTAACAATGATGCAGAGATTAGAGTTGACACTCTAAAAGTTGCCCAATGGCCCCATGGTTTGGGTCGTTACATGTCGGTCCCATTCGGAGCATTTCGAGTTGATCGTCTGCTGTCCACGATTGTTGCTAGCCTGAGGGTTTCCTCAATAGTGGCCATTTATCTTCTCATTATTGCGTTGTACTACAAAAACTTCACTTTAATTGACGTTCTTTGTTAAAAATAAGTAGCGCATTTGAAAATGATTGTCTCGTAATGCTCATTACCTCCGTGGGAAATTTATACCTTAGGAGGCAGCAACTCATCAGCATGAGGAGCGCTAAGCAACAAATACTTTATTATATCCCCTGTCATGTAGCCTCTCCAGAATACTTTCCTTCTCCCGCACCTCGTTTCGTCCCTGAGGTAGGCCCTTATAGACCAACTCCGTACGCAACGGTGACAGACGTATGTTGTTGTGGTCTTCAGTCCTTAGACTGGTTTGATGCAGCTCTCCATGCTACTCTATCCTGTGCAAGCTTCTTCATCTCCCAGTACCTACTGCAACCTACATACTTCTGAATCTGCTTAGTGTATTCATCTCTTGGTCTCCCTCTACGATTTTTACCCTCCACGTTGCCCTCCAATGCTAAATTTGTGATCCCTTGATGCCTCAAAACATGTCCTGCCAACCGATCCCTTCTTCTAGTCAAGTTGTGCCACAAACTTCTCTTCTCCCCAATCCTATTCAATACCTCCTCATTAGTTATGTGATCTACCCACCTTATCTTCAGCATTCTTCTGTAGCACCACATTTCGAAAGCTTCTATTCTCTTCTTGTCCATACTAGTTATCGTCCATGTTTCACTTCCATACATGGCTACACTCCATACAAATACTTTCAGAAACGACTTCCTGACACTTAAATCTATACTCGTTGTTAACAAATTTCTCTTCTTCAGAAACGATTTCCTTGCCATTGCCAGTCTACATTTTATATCCTCTCTACTTCGACCATCATCAGTTATTTTACTCCCTAAATAGCAAAACTCCTTTACTACTTTAAGTGTCTCATTTCCTAATCTAATTCCCTCAGCATCACCCGATTTAATTTGACTACGTTCCATTATCCTCGTATTGCTTTTGTTGATGTTCATCTTATATCCTCCTTTCATGACACTGTCCATTCCGTTCAACTGCTCTTCCAAGTCCTTTGCTGTCTCTGACAGAATTACAATGTCATCGGCGAACCTCAAAGTTTTTACTTCTTCTCCATGAATTTTAATACCTACTCCGAATTTTTCTTTTGTTTCCTTTACTGCTTGCTCAATATACAGATTGAATAACATCGGGGAGAGGCTACAACCCTGTCTCACTCCTTTCCCAACCACTGCTTCCCTTTCATGCCCCTCGACTCTTATAACTGCCATCTGGTTTCTGTACAAATTGTAAATAGCCTTTCGCTCCCTGTATTTTACCCCTGCCACCTTTAGAATGTGAAAGAGAGTATTCCAGTCAACATTGTCAAAAGCTTTCTCTAAGTCTACAAATGCTAGAAACGTAGGTTTGCCTTTTCTTAATCTTTCTTCTAAGATAAGTCGTAAGGTTAGTATTGCCTCACGTGTTCCAACATTTCTACGGAATCCAAACTGATCTTCCCCGAGGTCCGCTTCTACTAGTTTTTCCATTCGTCTGTAAAGAATTCGCGTTAGTATTTTGCAGCTGTGACTTATTAAACTGATAGTTCGGTAATTTTCACATCTGTCAACACCTGCTTTCTTTGGGATTGGAATTATTATATTCTTCTTGAAGTCTGAGGGTATTTCGCCTGTCTCATACATCTTGCTCACCAGATGGTAGAGTTTTGTCAGGACTGGCTCTCCCAAGGCCGTCAGTAGTTCTAATGGAATGTTGTCTACTCCCGGGGCCTTGTTTCGACTCAGGTCTTTCAGTGCTCTGTCAAACTCTTCACGCAGTATCGTATCTCCCATTTCATCTTCATCCACATCCTCTTCCATTTCCATAATATTGTCCTCAAGTACATCGCCCTTGTATAAACCCTCTATATACTCCTTCCACCTTTCTGCCTTCCCTTCTTTGCTTAGAACTGGGTTGCCATCTGAGCTCTTGATATTCATACAAGTGTTCTCTTCTCTCCAAAGGTCTCTTTAATTTTCCTGTAGGCAGTATCTATCTTACCCCTAGTGAGACAAGCCTCTACATCCTTACATTTGTCCTCTAGCCATCCCTGCTTAGCCTTTTTGCACTTCCTGTCGATCTCATTTTTGAGACGTTTGTATTCCTTTTTGCCTGCTTCATTTACTGCATTTTTATTTTTATATTTTCTGCTTTCAGCAATTAAATTCAATATTTTTTCTGTTACCCAATGATTTCTATTAGCCCTCGTCTTTTTACCTACTTGATCGTCTGCTGCTTTCACTACTTCATCCCTCAGAGCTACCCATTCTTCTTCTACTGTATTTCTTTCCCCCATTCCTGTCATTTGTTCCCTTATGCTCTCCCTGAAACTCTCTACAACCTCTCGTTCTTTCAGTTTATCCAGGTCCCATCTTCTTAAATTCCCACCTTTTTGCAGTTTCTTCAGTTTCAATCTGCAGTTCATAACCAAGAGATTGTGGTCAGAATCCATATCTGCCCCTGGAAATGTCTTACAATTTCAAACCTGGTTCCTAAATCTCTGTCTTACCATTATATAATCTATCTGATACCTTTTAGTATCTCCAGGATTCTTCCAGGTATACAATCTTCTTTTATGATTCTTGAACCAACTGTTAGCTATGATTAAGTTATGCTCTGTGCAAAATTCTACAAGGCGGCTTCCTCTTTCATTTCTTCCCCCCAATCCATATTCACCTACTATGTTTCCTTCTCTCCCTTTTCCTACTGACGAATTCCAGTCACACATGACTATTAAATTTTCGTCTCCCTTCACTACCTGAATAATTTCTTTTATCTCGTCATACATTTCATCGATTTCTTCATCATCTGCAGAGCTAGTTGGCACATAAACTTGTACTACTGTAGTAGGCATGGGCTTTGTGTCTATCTTGGCCACAATAATGCGTTCACTATGCTGTTTGTAGTAGCTAACCCGCACTCCTATTTTTTTATTCATTATTAAACCTACTCCTGCATTACCTCTATTTGATTTTGTATTTATAACCCTGTAATCACCTGACCAAAAGTCTTGTTCCTCCTGCCACCGAACTTCACTAATTCCCACTATATCTAACTTTAACCTATCCATTTCCCTTTTTAAATTTTCTAACCTACCTGCCCGATTAAGGGATCTGACATTCCATGCTCCGATCCGTAGAACGCCAGTTTTCTTTCTCCTGATAACGACGTCCTCTTGAGTAGTCCCCGCCCGGAGATCCGAATGGGGGACTATTTTACCTCCGGAATATTTTACCCAAGAGGACGCCATCATCATTTAATCATACAGTAAAGCTGCATGTCCTCGGGAAAAATTACGGCTGTAGTTTCCCCTTGCTTTCAGCCGTTCGCAGTACCAGCACAGCAAGGCCGTTTTGGTTAATGTTACAAGGCCAGATCAGTCAATCATCCAGACTGTTGCCCCTGCAACTACTGAAAAGGCTGCTGCCCCTCTTCATGAACCACATGTTTGTCTGGCCTCTCTACAGATACCCCTCCGTTATGGTTGCACCTACGGTACGGCCATCTGTATCGCTGAGGCACGCAAGCCTCCCCACCAACGGCAAGGTCCATGGTTCATGGGGTAGGGGGGGGGGGGGGGGACAGGCGTATACAATGCTTAAAATTTATACAGTTTGGCAGCTTTTTCTTTTTTTAATTTCTTATTTTGTAATTTTTCTTCTTGGACAAAACGTTCTTACGTTTAACAAATTGATCAGAAAACCGTCCCTAAATTTTGAGAGAAAGAGCCAAAAGTCCCTATGCGTAGGGACATGTTCCTACTGTTGGCAGCTATGTTGCAGTACACTTGCACCAACTAATCATGGATTGTTGCAATGGTGTTCCCTTTCAAACGGTGTTCCCTTTCAAACGCAGAAAACCAATTATTGTGCGATACTCCACTTTATCAGCGAGCTGTAACATTTCGTTTTGGTTCATCTAATTGGGTGCTACGGTACCGTGGCTTGGAAATTTCAGTGCGTACCAGGGCTGTAGAACTATGAACTATGAACAAACAAAGAATTAACTACATTATTTTTTGAGGTGTAATAAAAAATGTATATATACTCCTCATGAAGAAGAATATCAAATATGAAATGGATGGATACGGATTGAAGAGGTGTTGAACAGAATAGAAAAGATGGCAAAGAAATTCATAGAAAGGAACAGATCAGGTGTTTTCTGGGGCATCATGGAGTATCGAGGAGTAAATCGGAGAAGTTGTAGATGTAGGCAGAGAACCAAAAGTCCCTATGCGTAGGGACATTTCCTACTGTTGGCAGCCATGTTTAACGTAAAGACCAGAATAGATTCTGTAGGGAGTCGTAGCCACGTAGAGAAAGGTATAAAGTACAGTACTGAACGAGTAAAAGAACAAATTTCTCTAAAAATGTATAAAAAGCCATTATTCCGACTCCAGGCCTATCTTGAGACGGCACTACACATTACTTGCGCAATTTTATATACTTTCCATTAAGGAAAATATGTTTGTTTCCAAAAATAACGAAGAGTACATCTTCGCTTTTTGAGGACGTATTCTACATTTATTTTGATTCATCATTATCACTGTTTCTTTTATTAATTTTTAGTTGCTATTAACATTTTCATATTAATTTATCTTGAAGCCAATAATTATCTACGCGCACACCCTAATCCAATAACAACAAAGAGTACATATGGCTTTCTATGTGCTGTATTTACTCTCAAATCAAGATGATGCACGGGAAACAATTTGCGCTAGTGTTATTTTAGGTGAGAAACGATTGAAATTGTATAATAAATGCATGCCACTATCTGAAGACAGCGAATCAGAAGGAAATGTGGCTAATTACAGTGTTCTCCCATTGTGAAATTCACTCCTTACTCGTACGACCTGACTTCTTAACTACCTCCCTCCCTGTTTCAGTCTCTCTCGTGGTTAGACGATTGCGTGTCCAACTCTTTCGCTGTTTCACAACTTGATTAGTATTGTCAACGCATCAATGTGTTGTGTTATAGCGAGATACGATAGGAACTATCACACAGAAACGAACAGTACTAGAGAAAGGATTCTCCTCTATCTGACCCTAAAACATCATTACAGTATTATGGAAAGGATAGCTGCTACTCACCATATACAGGAGATGCTGAGTCGCAGATAGGCACGCAAAAAGACTGTCAGAAAGTGAGCTTTCGGCCAACAAGGCCATCATCAGAGATAGTCAACATACACATACACTCACACAAACGCCACTCTCACACACATGACCGCAGTCTCTGACTACTGAGGCCACACTACGACCAGCAGTACATGATAGGAAAAGCAACTGGGTGATGGGATTAAGGAGGAGGTTGAGTCAGGAAGGGGATGGATAGCAGGGTAGGTATGGGGGATGGCAAAGTGTTGCTTGTGGGAGCATACAGGGGCGTGGTAGAGAGAAGGTAGGACAGCTAGATGCAGTCGGGAGGTTAGACAGAGGGCAAGGGTGTGGTGGGGATGGCGGGGGGGGGGGGAGGGGGGGATTAGCAGAAAAGGAGAGAAGTAAAAAGACTGTGGGTGCAGAGAGCTAGGTAGTGCTGACATTGGATCTGGCAAGTGGCTAGATGGGTAAGGACAATGACTAACAATGGTTGAGGCCAGGAGCGTTATGGGGACGTTCAGAAAAGCTGGTGTTGGTGGGAAGAATCCAGATGGCATAGGTTGTGAAGCAGTTATTGAAATGAAGAACGTCATGTTGGGCAGCGTGCTCAGCAATGGTGCTGTACAGATGTTTCTTGACCACAGTTTGTCGGTAGTCATTCATGTGGACAGACAGCTTGTTGGTTGTCGTGCCCACATAGAATGAAGTATGGTGGTTGTAGCTTAGCTTGTAGATCACATGACTGAATTCACAGGTAGCTCTGCCTTTGATGGGATAAGTGATGTTTGTGACTGGACTGTAGTAAGTGGTGGTGACAGGATGTATGGGACAGGTGTTGCGTCTAGGTCTGTTACAGAGACATGAGCCATGAGTCAAGGGCTTGGGAGTAAGAGTTGTGAAGGGATGGCTGAGGATAATATGTAGGTTGTGTAGGTTCGGTGGGTGGCGGAATTCTACATCTACATTTATATCCATACTCCGCAAGCCACCTGACGGTGTGTGGCGGAGGGTACTTTGAGTACCTCTATCGGTTCTCCCTTCTATTCCAGTCTCGTATTGTTCCTGGAAAGCCTCTGTGTGGGCTCTAATCTCTCTGATTTCATCCTCATGGTCTCTTCGCGAGATATACGTAGGAGGGAGCAATATACTGCTTGACTCTTCAGTGAAAGTATGTTCTCGAAACTTCAACAAAAGCCCGTACCAAGCTACTGAGCGTCTCTCCTGCAAAGTCTTCCACTGGAGTTTATTTGTCATCTCCATAACGCTTTCGCGATTACTAAATGATCCTGTAATGAAGCGCGCTGCTCTCTGTTGGATCTTCTCTATCTCTTCTATCAACACTGTGGGAGGATTGGGAAGGATACTGGGTAGCACATTCCTCATTTCAGGGCATGGTGAGAGGTGGTTGAATCCCTGGTGGAGAACGTGATTCAGTTAATTCAGTCTTGGGAGCTGCTGAGTCATGAGAGGAATGCCCCTCTGTGTCCACATGGGACTTTGGGAGGTGGCGGGTGACTGAAGACGTTAGGTATGAGAATCTGTGTTTGTACAAGGCTGGGAGGGTAATTACGGCCTATGAAGGCCTCAGTGAGACCCTCAGTATAGTTTGAGAGAGATGGCTTGTCACTGCAGATGCAGCAGTCACAAGGGCTAGGCTGTATGGAAGAGGCTTGTTGGTATGTAATGGGTGGCAGCTGTCGAAGTTGAGGTTTTGCTGGTGGTTGGTAAGTTTGATGTGGAATTTGGGCCTTTCCAAAAGCCTCACCTTTTGTGACTAATGACCTTCTGTTCCCTCGCCGTCAGTACAGCGAAACACTTTTTCGCCACCAATCCGACCAGACTGAACCAAAGATCAATGTTGAACCCTGCCTGATTCAGTTCGTTCCTCCATCCAACCATAATCCATTCCCACTGCTAACTTTACAGAATTTCTTGACCTCAAACCTTGCGTCACCATCATTACCCAAATCCCTCAACATGCAAAATTATCTTAAATCTGCAGAAAAAATGCAGCCTCCACTTAAAAACTGATCCTGACCTTATAATCCTACATGCTGGCAAAGGCTCCACAATCGTTGTTTTGAGCCCCAATGATGATGTGGCAGAAGGATTCTGCCAGCAGTCAAATTCATCCATCTACAAACCCTGCCACAAACCCAGCAGGATCTCCAGTCTCTCTTCAAATCCTTAGGCCCATCCCAGAGCCTCTCCCAGAATTCCAACCCACTCCTCACCCCTACTGCTCCCTGCACTTCTACCTTCTACATGCTTCCTATAGTCCATAAAACCAACCACTCAGGAATCCCCATTGTGGTCAGTTACTGAGAGAATCTCTGCTATCATAGACTGGCACCTTCAGCCTATTACCTGCAACCTACCCTCCTATATAAAAGATACCAACCATTTCTTCCACTAATTCCATGGTTTCTGTTCCTTTATCACACGGTGCCCTGCTCATCACTATTAATGCCACCTCCCTTTACAGCAACATCCCTAATGCCTGTGGCCTTACCACAATTGAAAACTACCTTTCCCAATGCCCAATGGATTACAGACCTGCTCCCTCCTTCCAAGTCACTATGACCAACTATATCCTCTGCCACAATTACTTTTCCTTTAAAGGCACTACCTACAAACAAATCCAGGGCACAGCTATGGGCACTTGTATGGCACCATCCTGTGCCAACATATTAATGGGCCATCTAGAGGAATCTTTCCTAAACACCCAGAATCCCAAACCCTTCACCTGGTTCAGATTCATTGGTGACATCTTCATGATCTGAATCGAGGGTGAGGACACACATCCATATTCCTCCATAACTTCAACACCTACTCCGCCATTTTCTTCACCTGGTCCTACTCAACCCACCAAGGCACCTTCTTCGATGTTTAACTCCACCTCAAAGATGTCTACATCAGTACCTCCATCAATATCAAACCTACCAACCACCAGCAAAACCTCTGCTTTGACAGCTAACACCTGTTTCGTACCAAGAAGCCCCTTCTATGTAGCCCAGCCATCTGTAGCCAACACATCTGTAGTGATGAGCGGATCCTCTCAAAATATACTAAGGGTCTCACTGAGGCCTTCACAGACTGTAATTACCCTCCCAAACTTGTATAAAAACAGATTCCCGTGCCTTATCTCTCCAGGCACCCACCACCTCCCAAAGTCACACCATCTGGCCTCAGAGGAGCATTCCCTTTATGCCTCAGCACCACCCACATAACCTACACAACTTACACAATATCCTCATCCATCCCTACACAACTCTTGCTCTCAACCCCTTGTCTCATGGCTCATATCTCTGTAACAGACCTAGACGCAAAACCTGTCCCATACATCCTATCTCCACCACATACTACAGTCCAGTTGCAAACATCACTTATCCCATCAAAGGCAGAGCTACCTGTGAATTCCGTCATGTGATCTACAAGCTAAGCTGCAACCACCATACTTCATTCGACAAAGGCATGACAACCAGCAAGCTGTGTGTCCATATGAATGGCCTCCAAAAGACTGTGGCCAAGAAACAGGGGGCTGTACAACAGCATAGCTGAGCACGCTGCCCAAAATGATGTTCTTCATTTCAATTACTGATTCATAGCCTATGCCACCTGGATCCTTCCCATCAACACCAGCTTTTCTGAATTGCGCAGGTGGGAAGTCTCCCTGCAATATATCCTATGTTCCCGTAACCCCTGGCCTCAAACTTTGTTAGTCTTTGTCCTTACCTGTCTAGCCAATTCCCAGATCCCATGCTTGCACTACCTAGCTCTCCGTACCCACAGTCTTTTTGCTTCTCTCCTTTTCTGCTAATTCCCCACCTCCTGTTTAACCTCCTGACTGCACCTAGCTGCTCTACTCTCTCTCCACCTAATCCCTGAATGCTCCCAGAAGCAACATTTTGCCGTCCCCCATTCCTACCTTCCTATCCTTTTCCCTTCCCGCTGCAGCCCTCTCCCTGCTTGCACCACCCTGTTGCTTCTCCCATCATGTGCTGCTGCTCGTAGTGTGGTCTCGGCAGCCAGAGACTGTAGTCATGTGCGTGTGTGGGGTCCGTTTGCGTGAGTGTGTGTGCTTGTATGCTGTCTGTCTCCGATGAAGTATTTGTTGGCTGTAAGCTCATTTTCTGACAGACTTTTTGTTGTGCCTGTCTGCGAGTCAGCATCTCCGCTATATGATGAGCAGCAACTATCCTTTTCATAATATTGTTATGGTCCATCCTGGATTTTGCATAGTGTAAAACATTATTAGTTGTACTGTTCTAATGGCGTGTAACGGGGAACACACTGAAGAAAATTTTCTAACAAAGTGTTTTCAAAGTATTTGAAGACGAGTATTTTATTGGAAAGTGCATTTACGAGTACGAAAACGAAAACGATGTGGAAAAATTGTTAAAATGTTTGAATAGCCATCGAAACCCTGCAAGCCACCTTGGGGTGTGTGGCAGAGGGTAGTTCTGACATCAGTGTCATTTCCCACTCTGCTGTTTCATTCGCGAATGGTGCACAGGGAGACTTACCGCCGGCAAGTCGCCTATCAGCTCGAATCTGTTTGGTTTTCTCATTGTGGTCATTCTGCAGAACAAAATATACAGGGCTACTGTAAATGATTCATTTGATTTCAGATCTCTATATTTTCCAAAGTATTGCATGTGCAAATATAACTGTTGCATAAACAGAACTATAAACTCACCAAGTTTGCATTTTTTGTTCCTCGGATATTCTATGGTCGTACGACACACCTACAAGCGGTAGTCTATTTCGTTCCTTACCATATGCAGCAACATCCCGTCAATCGTCATCTGAGCAACACTGATGCATTCTCTGAGCTGTTCCAACGTTCTTGGCAGTGGCGGTACCTAAATACGTTGCTTAATGTGTCCCCAAACGAAAAAGTCACAGAGCGTTTAATCAGGCTATCTGGCAGACCAAGGGAACAAAGCCACATCATCTGCATCATTACGCCCAATCCAGAGATGCGGACGTCTATCGTTTAGGTAGCGACGATGATCGCTGCTTCAAAGGCAGTGTGCCCCGTCTTGTTGGCAGTTGAAATTTTTGGGGTCAAAAGTCAGCTGTTGAAAAAACCACGATTTCGACATATCAAGGTAAGAAATGACCGTCACAGTCTCCTCACAGAAGGAAAACGACCCATGCAGCTCCGTCTGCGACGCTGCACATAAAACCTTCGACAAATCCCGTTCATGCACCAAAATCATACGAGAATTGTCAGTTCCCCACACTCTGACATTGTGACATTTAACCTTTCCAGATAATCTGAAGGTTGTTTCGTCGCCGAGTATCAGCTTGGTGGCGAAATATTCATTCTCAATTGCTTTTTGCATTGTGATGCAAAATTGACGGCGCCCACCACGATCTTCGGTTGAAGTGTTGCTCGAGCTGCAGACTGTACGATTTGAATTGTAACCCCCATCGCAAAATCTTCCACAAAGATTGCTGCGGTATCTCCACCATTCGTTCGACAACAGAAAGAAAGCAAACGAGTCTGCTCTGGACGTAGTATTTTATGTACTTTAAGCTGCATATATTTTTGAAACTGACCTGCTGACATTGCCGCTTGCAGCTTAGTTTTAAATAATTATGTATAACTCTTGCAAATATCTTCCAACAGTTTGCAGCTTAGTTTTAAATAACTAAGTATATCTCTTGCAAGCCAGTGGCCGAGCGGTTCTAGGCGCTACAGTCTGGAACCGCGCGACCGCTACGGTCGCAAGTTCGAATCCTGCCTCGGGCATCGATGTGTGTGATGTCCTTAGGTTAGTTAGGTTTAAGTAGTTCTAAGTTCTAGGGGACTGATGACCTCAAAAGTTAAGTCCCATAGTGCTCAGAGCCATTTGAACCATTTTTTAGTCTCTTGCAAGTACCTCCCAACGACTAAAAAATGCCTTGCAACCATCGTTGGCACACACGTGAACTGAATAACAAATTCATTTTGTTAATATGATCCCGGGAACAAAGTCTTTCAGTCGACTGGATACTGAACTGTGCTTCCCCACCATAGCATTTGCAACATGTGAGACGAAACGAATGACATTTTCTAATGGAATATTATGCTGTATTAAGGCTTGAGTGAATTTCTGATACAAGTTAGCCGCAGTTGTCGACACTGCCATTATTTCAAACTCAATACTTGGCCTTTCAGTCTGTCGTACTGGCACACACAATGTACACAGATCTGACTGAAATAATATCGGTACTTTCATGTGTCAAAATGGAGAATTTTAGTTTTTGAAACGTGGAAGTAAGATCATTTTCTAAGAAGGGGCAATAACATTTCTTGGTATTGCCGTGCTTTTGTTCATTTTCATAGCAACGTTTTGTGCTATCTTAGAATCAGGAAACGCACGTAAAATGGTCAGTTGTATCAAAAGAAATATCGTGAGCTTGTAGGAATGCGGCAACTCTAAGCTCGGCTTCCGTAGTTTGTTTGTCGAGCGTTGTCGTGCCTTTAGACAAAAACTGTGCAATAGTTGTGCATGATTTTTCAGTGATGCCACTCATTTTATCAACACGCATTTTTGATTGCATGTATTTCTTTAGTACAGTTAGAGAAGCTACTATAAGATCTGTACAGTGTTTGCATTTTGCCTTATAGCAGTTATTTGGATCATTTGCTATCCATGAGCGAAATGCACGATTCTCCTCCCTTGCAGTCCGATACTGTTGATGCCCAGTCTGAGGTTTTTCACTTTTTGGCATCTCACATCTCTACATCTTCTTTTTCTTTGGCGTGAAAACACCGCACATCTCTTCGTCACTACTTGACATTACACTCGCTTAATAAACTACATATATTAATGCAAAATGTTAATGTTATATGCTCTTTACAAGGCGTGCTTCGTACATTACAGAAAGCACCTAGCCAAAATCCATTGTTAGTCACATATGTAAGTATTAAGTCGAACTGTAATGACGCACAGCGCTAGGACGAACCTTATTGCACAACAAGGTTTCTGTGAGGCGCACGTATCGGGAGACTATCTTACGTTTGATTAAATAATCTGAATGTGAGCGTAATTCGTCGTTGTGCGCGTGGTTCGTAATCCCTTGATAGTAACCTAACAACGTATGCAGAGTGATTTGTTTCGCAGCAGTTTCTCGCTCAGAAAATAGGTGAATAATTCCAAAAATATATTTTCGCGTATAATCCTTCACTCAGGAACATACAGCATAGAGGACTGGAAATTATGATATGCATATGATCTTTATCGTACACCTAACAACCCTGCGTCAACTGGTGGGTAAAATGCAAACTCGATGAGTTTACGTTTCTACTTTTGCATCAGTTACATTTCTACATGTAATACTTTGGAAAAAATAAACTCTGAAAATGAATTAATCATTTATAGTAGGCCTATGTTTCACAACAAGGTATAACTAGAAACCAGTACGAAATTTTATAATAATTACCATCCGGGGGGCAAATTGTGCGTTACCGACAAATGACATCTTATGTTCGTAAAACAAGTAACTTAGAACAGTTGGAAGACGTCGAAAATCTTTCAGAGATATTAGAAAAAAGTTGAATTTTTGTAACATAGGAAATAGTATCCAATATAACAGACGAAACTGGAGTGATTTCTTCAGAAGAATCAGAAATTGACGAGAATCTCTGAAAATTAAACGTTGTAAGCCAAGAGAATGGAGAAGTCCGAGCAAACCAAGTAAGCCCGAAGTAAGTACGATGGCCTTATGATTATATTAATCTCAACGTTCATACTTAACACGTAACTATAAAATTCTCGTTATAAGTGCACTTTCAAAGGATACGCCTTAGTTTCGTGACTGTTCTGAAAAACAAGAGCGGGACGAAGAGATACCTCTGTTTCCCGGTATGATTCATGCCTCGTGTCATAACAGACATTTGCTCACGAAGACATTTCGTGTACCTCGTTCCAGATAGACATCATTGCTTAGCGGCGCACGCACATGGCTTCCGTTGCTAAGAACTCACGTCTGCGTCGAGCCTAACCGTGAGGCCACAAAGCGAAATGAAATTTAGCCCATCTTCAGTCTTTGGGGAAATCAGCGGGAGATTCGGCCATTATTTC
The DNA here is from genome assembly GCF_021461385.2 of Schistocerca piceifrons. Taxonomy (NCBI): domain Eukaryota; kingdom Metazoa; phylum Arthropoda; class Insecta; order Orthoptera; family Acrididae; genus Schistocerca; species Schistocerca piceifrons. The sequence continues at coordinate 146,100,362 of NC_060139.1, forward strand.
TCTATAGCAAACATAGAACAGCAACGGCCAACGTCTCCCAGGGGAGCAATATTTCCGTAGTAACACAGTCCTCCTTTCCGACATCCTTCCACCTGAAACGAGCTTAGAAGCCCCACGGAATAATGGGAAATTCTGCAGAGAGAGGCTAGTTACAAGCAGTATTCGCTCTGTGCTTTTCTTGCCAGGATGCCGATGTGAATCTGCAGGCTGTGAGTAGCTCCAGAGAAGTGTTACGAGATAGACAACGGATATACATGTTTATTTATTTATCTGATTGGGTGAGGCCATAAGAGCCAGAGCTACTTGCTAAGGGAACGAATCGGTACTTAGTTTACAGAATACTGATTGGAAAATTTATAAGGAAAGCAATTAACAGATTAATATAAGATGAAAAAATGCGGATAAGTATACGAATTACAGAGCAAAGTTCTCACCTGCTGCGAGGAACTGCTGTACATAATGGAAGGAGTGTGCCATAAGGAACTCTTTCAACTTGGATTTAAATACTTGGCATTAATCACTCTTTTTTTCAATTCTGCTTGAAGCCCACTGAAAATGAAATGTGCTGATTACTACACATCTTTCTGTACAATGTTCAAGGAAGTGTTATCCAAGTGCAAAACGTTTGTACGACTGGTGCTCACTGAATGAATGTAGCAGTTTCTTCTAAATGAGTCAATATTCCCACGAACAAATCCTATGATGGAGTTTACGTACAGCGATAACAGAGTTACAGTTAGTAGACACCTGAACAGCGGTCTACACGAAGTTCGCGAAACGTCATCACCAATATGTCTGACCGCCCCTTTCTGAGCTAATAAAACCCCGGGCGAGTACACAGAGTTACCCCAGAATTTTATTCAAAATCCTTGACGCAACAAAACATTGTACAGATTAAACTTTTGAAATATGTACATAAATTTTGAATTTTTAAAGAAAAAACTTTTCTTAATAGGGTTCTCAAGATACTCCAGTTCAAACTACAGAGATTTCCACTCCAATCATGGCGTTGTGCTAGCAAGGGTACCATATGAACTTCCCTCACCGATTTGATTCATACTTGTCAGGCTGCGTAGGACACGACTAGGACTTCAACGTATGTAAATACAAGAAACAACTCTCAACCGTTTTTGAGAAAAAATCGAGTTTGAACATTTTGGGCGTGCTTACGTACTTCGTATGGTCACTAGTAACCTTCATTCCCACGTAATTCTAACAACAGACATGAGTAGTACGCCACGAAATTGTGTAATGACCAAGAACCGCTTACGAATGTAAATGAAATTTGTTTTACAACAGAAACGCTGAAAAAACCATGCATATGCAAAGATTCTGCGTTCATTACAAGTGCTGTACATCACAATAATTATTGTTTCCCATGTTTCTATCATCAGTAGCATCCAAATTCGTACAGTGTTCAACAGGTTATACATTATACTTGGCACATACATAAGTGAAAATAATACCAATTACATGGCTATACTTATTTGATTGAAAGTTCTTGTGTATCCAATTTTTTTCACTCTTGTTGAGAAGTATTTTTTCTCCTTTTTTCAGGTTAAAGGTTACGAAAATAATAAATGAAACATTCAGTAATGACAGACTGCACAGTCGTAATAATTATGCGGAAGAAAAAAAAGTGGACCCAGGGATATTCGACACATTGATCTCGCGCTTCTGGAACTAACCACCTCACACGCTAGGCTGTGATCGTGTTGAGTTTACTACCGACCGCACAAAATATATAAATATTCGTAAAATTTTCAAACTCGATTTTATTCTCAAAAACGGTTGACAGTTCCGTGTTTCTGTTTACATATATTTAAGTCGTAGTCGTTCCCTACACATCTTGTTAATATGAATCAAATCGGTGAGGGGAAGTTCGTACAGTCTCCTTGTAAACTTGTTCCTTAAGAAAGAATTAAGTTAATTTTGTGTGGGGAAAGTTCCTACGGTTCCCCTGGGAGCTCGGTCCTTAAGGAAAAATGAACTTAATTTTGTGTGTGGATTTCAATATCGATTTTCTGATCGATTCTCCAGAGAAAAGAATATTAATAGATTTATTTGAATCTTAAAAACATGTAGGGTTTATCTCTAGTTGATTGGCACAATGTGAAAATAATTAGTAAAACTCTTCGATGCTTAGTGCCCTGCAGCTTTTAGACATTTGTTAACCGTGTTACTTGCCAAAAAAAAGGTCGATATTTGCACTATATGACAATTATGTCAGACGTGTGAAGAATTGTTACTATCTAAGATAGACTTGTCCGACGGCCTGAGCACTTTGAGATAGGACATATTTCATATCCTATAGTACTAACATAGATATGGCTGTAATTGCGTTCTAGATACCGACATGCTTGTTTCCTTTGTAGAAGCACGTCAAGCCGAACATCATAAAGAAATTACAGCTGACACACATGTCATTGATATCGATATACATAATGCCACTGATGATGGGTTGTAACAAGAATACCGATTTGGTTAATAAACATTTGAAGTGCAGCTCATGGTGTTTAAAAGACATCCTTTAAAAGAATAATCAGTAATATCCTGTCTGGGTAATTCCTATTACCGCTCAATGATTTACAATTGGCTGTTCCGGGATCGAGCAAGCTGTTACCTCACATTCACTTTGCCCATGCTTTGTGTGGCTAAAACATTAGTTGTTTCAAACGTAACCCTTCTACCGTTCGCAATAAGAGGAAAAAAATTATACTAACAAAGTTAACTAAGCAGACGATTGTGTGTGTGTGTATTCCACATCTCACCAACCAATGGACCAATTTCAACTCAACTTAGTAAACATATGTATGCCTTGCAATCAATTGACAATCGCTGTAGGGATAAGAACCATCTATCTGTCAAAGGGGTGGGGGTGTTGAAAAGGAAGCATAGCCATCGATTCTTATTTTCCCGACACATCCAGTATTTGAGAATGAGAACACTTAGCGACTTGCAACAAACTTTCCATATAATATGAAACCTGTACAAAATTTTTTCTTGACAACTCCTGCAAACCGATGAAAGGAAAAATTTTATCGCTTACTACATTTCCGCTGTTCATGGAGTAATAATACAGGGTGACGCAGAAAAACGGGAACATTTCCACAATCCAATAAAACTAGAAGTGATGAAGGAAATCAATGGCATTCATAGTAATTGAAACATTACAACTTTGCCATTTACAAAACATTGACGACATTTGTCATTTTTGTAAAATTACGTCGACATTTACCTTTTTTGTAAAATTACGTCCTTTAGATGGCGTCCTCCTGTACGAATACATTCGTGTAATCTGCTGTTGAGATTCCTCATTGACCGCTGCAACATCTCAGCTGGGATACTGTGAATTGCATCCCGAATTCTCTGTTTTAACTCATCCAGGGTGATACGTGTTACAGACCGGACACAATAGGAAGGACCAGGCCCCTTTGCTTTTTTCTTTTGTTACTCGCTTATTACATCAGAGAAATACACATTTTAAGACAAAATTTAACTACATGAAATATTGCTCCCAGTAAAGGTTAACATAAGCAGTGACAAAACTTAGTTCTCTTAAGGGTTTCTGCTGGCAACAAATTATAAGGAGGCAATGTAAAGTTTATATCAATTTAGTTCAAACACGTAGCTAGTGACCGAATCACGACACAGACACTTTAACAATTTCGGCAACAAATAAATAGCGTGAATTTGTACTCACAGTAACCAACTAATCAACAGCCTTGCCATTGAATAAGTAGTAGGCCATTTGGGACGAATTAGCAACACCCAGAAACTAGGGGAGTTAATACCAACAGTCTTTAAATGTCTTGCCCCCCATTAAATAAGCAAACTTACAGTAATTAAATGAATAACAAATCAAACACACCACGCTCCACTCAAACGCTTCAGTGGAAGCCAAGCCAAAATGAAGATTCCATTAACTGACTAGCACTGAAGTCACGCTAAAGCTCATCTCTGGGTTCCCATACACACATGGGCCAAACTTACACAAGACAAGATCTTGAAGGGAGCACATCAGTAAAACCGGTAGTGGAGCTAACTCGTGCCATTGAAAATTAAGGTACTAGACCGGGGCACAAGGTGGTATACAATGAGATTGCCTTAGTGCTATACTGCGCTCCAAAATATTAATTCAAATGGCCAATTCAAAATTAAGTACACATAAACCAGCACTAATTAACGAGGAGTGACACCACGTCGCTCGAAGGGATGACAACACTTAATTGAAAAGACGAATGCCGGAGGCGGCAGTAACATCAAACAGCTTCTCCGAGACTTCCTGGCACATTAAAACTGTGTGCCGGACCGAGACTTGAACTCGGGATCTTTGCCTTTCGCGGGCAAGTGCTCTACCACTTGCCCGCGAAAGGCAAAGGTCCCGAGTTCGAGTCTCGGTCCGGCACACAATTTTAATCTACCAGGAAGTTTCATATCAGCGTACACTCCGCTGCAGAGTGAAAATCTCATTCTGGAAACATCCCCCAGGCTGTGGCTAAGCCATGTCTCCACAATATCCTTTCTTTCAGGAGTGCTAGTTCTGCAGGTTTCGCAGGAGAGCTTCTGTGAAGTTTGGAAGGTAGGAGACGAGGTACTGGCAGAAGTAAAGCTGTGAGGACGGGACGTGAGTCCTGCTTGGGTAGCTTAGTTGGTTGAGCACTTGCCCGCGAAAGGCAAAGGTTCCGAGTTCGAGTCTCGGTCCGGCCCACAGTTTTAATCTGCCAGGAAGTTTCATTTCAGCGCACACTCCGCTGCAGAGTGAAAATCTCATCTTCTCCGAGTTTTAGCCAGGAGTCACTTCCCGCTATACAAGTAAACATTTACCCAAGCACAAGGAAGCAACCCCAAAGAGAAAATTCAAATAAAACCCCCAAAAGCTTATAAAGGACAGGGAACCCCAACTATTTAAATTTAAAAGAATTAGCTCTCCCCAAAGGCAGTGTAAACGCTAAGGCCACACTTAAGAGGCCACCAAAATTGGTTACAAAAAGTCTTATACATTTGCTCCCTTTCTTTAAAAGAAAAACAGGGCTGCTTAACTTCTGCTGGACGTCCAGTATGACTCGTGTAGGATACACCAGGCAGCAACCCAAGCTAGGCGGTCGCAAGGCACAGCGAGCAAAATCAGGAGAGCAGACAGGCAGGCAGCCAACACATATCCTCCATCCTGAACCGGCAGACCGCGTACAACCAACTCCACATATACGTGGTTGCGTCTCAGCAGGTAGCCCGAGCAAACAACTGCCACTCGCCTTGCGAATGCGGAAAACAAGGCAAGCAAAGGTAAGATGCATCGAAGGATCGATAATGGACATCCAAGAGACTGGCGCGCCAGTAACGAGCGCCACGGCTCACAGGGTTCTTGGTCGAGACGTGTAGACTTGAGCTGGGGCGCTTCTAAGAGTCGGTCAAGTGTGTGTGTGGGGGGGGGGGGATGGAATATCGCTTAACAAAAGGAGAGTTGGGGTCCTCCACCGACAAACTGGTCAAATTTGGTGTTGCTTAAAGTAGCTTTTGGTAACTGTTTTGGAGTTCAGGGTAATAAGACGCCCATTTTAAGTTAAATGATATTTTTTGGTTTAGATAGTAAGCTATTTGCCGCTCTTATTCTTTTGTTAAAATGTGTTTGAAATACATTGCAACCTATTTTGCTACATAATTATACAAAAATGATTGAATCCTTTGGAGTAATATAATCGCTGATTTCTGAAGTCATTTTATCCAGTGTAATATGATACTCCTTTCGGGTGGGGCTAAAGCCCCCATAGACCACCCCCTTGCCACCGCGCCTGCTCTTGAGGTAGCCCCACAAGAAAAAATCACAAACTGATAAATCTGGCGATCTATGGGGACAGGGAATGTTACCGAATCGTGAGATCTCACGGTTGCCAAACAATTTTCGCACATATGCCACTGAATGTCGTGCAGTGTGTGATGTCGCTCCGTCCTATTGAAACCAGGCTTCTTGAACGTTTGAGAAGTTGTTCAATGCAGGTGTAACGAAGGTTCGTAACATCTCCACGTAACGATCAGCATTGACAGTTATTGTTTTTCCCTGTTCATTTGCGAAAAAATACGGTCCAATAATCCCACGAAATGAAACACCACTGTCACTTTAGTAGCGTGTAAAGGCCGCTCATGAACATCATTAGGATTTATGTTTGCTCAATAACTGTACTTCTGTTTATTCACATAACCTGTGAGATGAAAATGTGCCTCATCTGACATCTAAAACTTGTTTAGAAATTCACCGTCATTTTTTATTTTTGTTATCATTTGTTGACAGGATCCTAATCGTAACCGGTAATCGTTGTCCTTCAATTGTCGCACCATCTGTAGTTTGTATGGATGAAATTTTAAATCAAGATGAAGAATTCTGCAAACACTCTCCTGGGACATTCCAATCACTGCTCTTTGCTTACGAATTGAACGCCGTGGGCTCCGTAAGACAGACTCGCGTACAACATCAATGTTCGCTGGAGAACGCACAGCCGCCCAGGGTGGCCGAGCGGTTCTAGGCGCTACAGTCTGGAACCGCGCGACCGCTACGGTCGCAGGTTCGAATCCTGCCTCGGGCATGGATGTGTGTGATGTCCTTAGGTTAGTTAGGTTTAAGTAGTTCTAAGTTCTAGGAGACTGATGACCTCAGCAGTTAAGTCCCATAGTGCTCAGAACCATTTGAACCATTAGCCAGAACGCACACTTCGTCGTTCTGTTAGCTTCTTCTTGAGGACAGATCTTTAAAGCTATTAATCCAACATTTTATCACGTGTTTCGACGGAACGGCATCATGACGTCCTAAATTATAAAAAGATCGGAACTTCCTGTGCGCCGCTACCAACTATCATTGTTTTTATAAAACATTTTTATGGCTAACGCACGCTGTTGTCCGTTCCACTGATCCATGATTACTGGAATTGCGGACTGTTTACTCGCTAAACCCGCGAACCCGCAGTGCTGCCACCTGCCCATGGCTGCCACCACTCATTTGAAGCATTCCAGTTTGTTACTTCTTTACTATAAACTGTATTCGCGACACATTTTACAGACAGTATGTACATATACTACTGAATGCAAATCCAAATTTTTTATCATTGTACGACACATCATTCAAGAGATATGATATCATAAACATTGAGATGCGTGAAAAAGTGCCGCATCTTGCATGACGTTGAAATTTATTATTTCTTTGCTGACCTCTATTCACAATCAATTTGACAGACAGTATCCACATGTGCCGCTGACTGTGCCTACAAAATTATATCAGTGTACGACACATAGTTCAGGAGCTATGACGTCATAAACACTAAGCACAAGGCCAGACGCTGCGTGATACAGGTGTGGACGCACGACTGTAAATAAATACCCGGGCAACTTCGGGTTTCTCCGCTACTAAGTAACAAAATTAGGAGCTGCACGTGAAGGATCACATCAGTAAAGTGAAAGATGTGAAACAGGAAGCTTATCCTAAGACGAAGCTTTCGTCTATGCCTTCGAGGACACTCTTGCTATTACAAAATAAATGCGGAAATAGTAAATATTTACAACAGTTCTGCTTTAATTCGACAGCAGACACAGAAACGGTATTATGAATCAATCGAGTATTGTAGGGTACTCCAAGAGATCGGATACGGTGAAATTTCAAAACATGCTTTAATGTCAGTTTCACGTTTTATTACAGTGGTAGAGTGAATGATCGAGGTATTGTTACAACAGAAATTCCGGTGCAAAGCGAAATATATCGTTCAGTGACAACTTCGCGGATAATACAGAAGAGACATCCGTTTTTCAACTGCATACTATTTTTCGTGAATAAAGCAAAGAGACTGAAAGGTGCAGCGACAAAGTGTCTCTCGACCATCTCCCGACAGTATACAAAGTCTATTTTAACCCTCGAGCACTCGCGCTATGAGCATTTCACTCTCAGAGATTTAAAACAATCGGCATTTTGTCAGCAACGCCCACGGGGTTCTCTCTCACACAGTAGCCGTGTTTTGTACATCCGTTTCATTTCATTCCCATCTCCGACGCGCAAGTCGCCCAATGTGGCGTCGAATGCAATAAGTACTTGCCCTCGGCGGCCGAACTTCCCCGAATGCGGGACTCCCGGGCCACAGTGCGGTATGCTCATTTCCAAGTACAGTCGTACTCTAAAGTATCCGAACGAGCTGAATTGCATTTCGCCTATTCGCATACAACCCTCATAACGCAGCTGTCTAGCAGGTTCTCTAATCGCTCCTCGCAACAGTCGTTTGACTATTGAAAATGGTTCCAACAAATAACCACTAGAAAACACTGCTCTGTATCGCAATAACTCAAGATGTAAAGTAGTAACACGATACTACAAATATTATGGAACACCTTATCACAGATAAGACTGTCCTTAAGGCTTGTAAGCTCACATTTCTTACAATATAAGACGTACCTGAATTGTTACCACTGTCATTATTATATTAGATTGGTAATGCACGTAATAAGTTCGTCATATTCATGATTTCCCCTTCAAAGTAACATACCGTACTTATTATTTAACACAAAATCACATCAAAAATTTAAGTTTTTCACGAGCAGCTAGTTGAGAATATACATGAACTTCAAATGAAACGACGAACCGCACGTTCTGCATATGGACTCAAACCCAGATCTTGCAGACTAAGCAAAGATTTCGTGACTGACCGAAACTAACAGTCATTCCTCACTAAGCATACAGAGAGCGATATACCTCTATTTTAGACAGTATCAGTTAGGAAATATCAACTTTAAATTACATAACGTAAACATCTTTAATGGACGCGAATTCCTACCCTGCATCAATTGTCCCAGTTAACGAACTACGAGAGAGGTTAAATATTGCTTCTTCACAAGTAAATTACTTGAAATGCCGTGAGGTAAAGCTTTGTGTTGGACAGGGATTCGAACCCAGAACATAATCGGATTGTTATCGAAGCACAATCAACTGTGACATATAAGATTCTCTCGGCAATAGCAAGATGTTTTAACTGAAATGACGAGACGAAACATTAATTTTTTCCTGCCCAGGACTCCAACCCAGCACCTATCGCTGTTACATTCTAGAGAAAACGAACGTTAAATATGGTTTGTTACACCAGCAGCGACATGCGAGCATGTTTGAACTAGAAATAATATGACGGAGAGTTCAGTGCTGACTGGTAATCGAACCCCACACATATCGTTGTTCACTACACACAAAGAGATGTCAGCTACCGAATTTTTCTCCACCAGCAGCACGGCATACCATCCTTGAACTTACAGTGATCTCGCAAATAGTTCTGTGTCTCACTGGGAGTCAAAAACGTCAGACAACGTAAGTGTTCACAACGAATGAAAATACATTAAAAATCAAAATAATTATCCACCAGCAGATAGGTGTTCTCATGTCAGAGCTTGATAATACATAACGGAAACTTTAGTGCCGAGCCAGGATTCGAACCCATTCAGGCGCAATATGTGGAGATGTTGACCAATCTGCAGTTTTGAACAAACAACAAATTGTAGTCGAGCTGTATTGTCACGAAGGGATCAAATTCCGTGTTAAGGGCGGTCTGAGTTGCATTCCCAGTTCAAATCCAATTTTATCGACATACAGAAGCTGAAATAAAAGATAGAATAAGTGTCCTGTGACCCTACAAAGCGTTTGTTTCGTCACTAGAAATAAATAACTAGTATAAGAAAAGTTACTAGTGATAGAGTTTCTACATGTCGCCACTCCTGACGTTATTGTGGTTCAACCTAATGTCTACTTGGTAGAGAAGGAATATCATGTTTAATGTGAATTTCGGACCACAATGCCATTGTACCTTCTTCACTTGGCGTAGCCAGAACAGAATAGAATCTGTCTCTCCCTATCAAAAATCATCGGTAGAAGTTGGAATTGAATCCAGACCTTGAATATAAGAACCTCTCAGCAACCCAACAGTCCACCAGACACGCAACTGTGTGTCTCATTTTTCTCTTGTAACGCCGTTGCGACATACTGGATGATAACTCTGACACACAGGCTCCCTGTGGTGGTTTGCAGCATGTTCAGTACATTCATTAACTTGCTTGACCGAATTGCCATGAACTAGCTGCCTTGGCTACCCAGTGCATACACTCGACTCTATTTGTTGATCACTGAAACTAAATCACGAAACTGCCACTTACACAGAACTGCCAACAGTGTAGGATGCAGAAATTTAAACAGGAAGTGTTCCTTTCCATTTGAGCAACTCTATTGCGCTATCTGTTTGTTGAAAGCGTCGTGCAGTGCAAAAGAACAGCTGTAACTGTCTATCTCTCACAAGTCTACATCCACCCATACCCATTATCTCACAACACTGAGGAATGCGGAAGTTCTGTAGGATTTGTTGTTGACTTCTTAAGCAGGTGTAGCTACAGTTCAGCTAGTAGTGTAGTGGTAAGTATAATGCACTGTAGACAAAACGTCACGAGTTCAAATACATTCACTGCTACATTTTTAAAACGCAATTCTGCTGTATGCTGAAGTTATCAGTCTAATGGAACTTTGAACATAATTTCCTTCACTTACCGAGCGAGGTGGCGCATTCGGGAGGACGAGGTTCAATCCCGTCTCCAGCCATACTGGTTTAGGTTTTCCGAGATTTCCCTAAATCGTTTCAGGCAAATGCCAGGATGGTTCCTTTAAAAGGGCACGCCCGAGCTCCTTCCCAGTCCTTCCCTAACCCGAGCTTGCGCTCCGTCTCTAATGACCTCGTTGTCGACGGGAAGTCAAACACTAACCACCACCATCCCTTCACTTCTCAACTCAAAATATTCGCATGTGGAAAAAGAGCTAACTACAGCGACATTTTGTTCTTTTCAGGTTTAATAGACAGCCAGGCAGCAGATGCATCTCGAAACTTTTGTATTATGTTTGGGGAGAGCGCATCGTGCCAAAATACGTCAGATAAGTATTTTCTACATTAGCTGTCGTGTGGTAGTGGCATTTTATTCTTCTTCAAACCTTGAGAATTCGCATATATCGTTGACGATTAATTTTTCTCTCATATTTACTATTGTTTAAACAACAGTAAAAGAAACCCTACGAAAATTGTGCATTGTATTATAAGAAATCAAATAAAACTACCCACAGTAACCTTACGACGAAAGTCTGTTTTAATAAAGCTGAGTATCTGTACACAAGCGTGCCTCTATCGAACCGAATTAGTAAAATACTACTCACTTTGATTTCGACTGAGTCTGTGTTTAATTGGTATGCTGTGTCATACTCAAGAGGTATGCATATAAAGCACTTGATGAATAAAGTTATGTATTCCTAGAAACCCAAAATTTTCTTGTCAGCAACGGAAAGAGGCATTACCTGTTGTGCAGCATTGTAAGTTTTTCACCATTGCACTATGAGCCGAAAGTATTTTCTTGTGTTTTTTTTTTCCTTATCGATGTTTGATCTGACTGATGGAAGCTCTTTTACAGAAGGAATAAAAACGTCACAGTCAGCCAAATTGGAACCGCGACCCGTGACAGACGCTTTTTTAGAGAGCAGCATGTTACCACAGAGCTAGCGAAGACATATACATTTAGGATTCATATTAAGAGGCCAATAGTGAATAGAACTCGTAAATCGTTATTTAAAGGACAAGATTAGCTGCGATTTCCACGTGCAACGATTTTCCTGGGTTGAAAACCGCAAATGTACAGACTTTTGTTACACCTCAGGCGATAATAACTCAGATTATTCAATGGAAATGACAGGAAAAATCAAGTGAACTTTGACGCTTAATTCCGTGCACACCAGGAAGTAACTCGTCGATCACAGAGTTGCCAAACATACCTTGCCTTGTTGCCAAATCTCAGTTACAGTATCAGCAGGAAAAGACGAACCGATGTGTTCCTACAGAGGGCTGGGAAGTGACCATAGCTGGCATCTCAAAGACGGGGCTGGCACAGCCTGGAATGCGTCTGATTTGTATTTCTGTAACTAGGTTTAGGGACTGGAGCGTAGTTACTAATAATAATCAGAACTGACTGTAAACTAAGCATCATAAATCAGTAACTCTCATAGTTGTTTATATATTCCTTTCGGAAGTGTACTCAAGACTAAGATATTCATTCATGGACGTTTTCGTGCCTGACCGATAGCCGAGCACAACAAACAAGAAAAATAAAAAACAATGTGGGTGTGTGTGTGTGTGTGTGTGTGTGTGTGTGAGAAAGAGAGAGAGAGAGACAGAGAGAGAGAGATAGAGAGCAAATATTGTTGTAAAGAAATTGCATCATGGTATGTAAAGAAATCTTTCATTAAAATGACATGTTCCACATTATTACGATATTTCCTATTCATGATCCGTGGAACAAATATTAATCGAATCAAATCAAATCTAATCTTATCATATTGCTGACTACCCATGAAGAGTCATGAATTACCGAAATATTCGCCAATATCGGTAACCAAATCTAAACTTAAAAATAAAAGACCACAGTTTTTGTAATAAACCGAGACTCCTATCAAGACCCTTTCGTCTCTGTTAACTAACCACGAAAGATATCTGATATACCTCCATTCAGAAGTAACAAAGTGTGCATGCATTTAAAGGTGGAGCGCAAGATGTGAAGTTCTGTGACGGAGATACGAAACCAACACGTAATCGGATTGTTAACTAAGTAAAGTCAAATGTTATGTATCGGTTTTTCTTACCAGCTGCTAGGTGTTTGAATCTGAAATAAGGATACAAATTTTTGTGCCTGAGCGACAATCGAACTGCACACCTACGGTCCTTCTTTATCATCCACGAATATGGCTTAAGTATCAATTGGTTACTCACAAACAGTAAGATGTGTGCGTGTCTGATCAGAAATAACGATACCTATTGCGATTGTTGGCAACACATGAACAGACATTAAAAGTGCATATTAATTTTCACTAGCAGGCCGGTATGCACGTGATAGGGCTTGAAATGAAATTATGAGTATTTTTGTACTGGATCAGTATTCGGACCCACATACTTACCTTTGGAGTAGACTTAGAGGAGACTGCAGTCTTGGGGAAAGGAACGAAATGACTGAACTATACTGTTCCGAGAGATTCAGATGCTCGAGAGAGGAGATACGAATTCAAATCACAGTCCAGCACCAAATTTTTCTACGTCTGCAGTTCAATCAAGTACAAATAATATAATAGCCCTGTTCCTTTGAATGGCTATGGGTTCATCAAATAAAATAAACTTTTCAACGTAAGTAAGTTTACTGGCGGCGGTATTACTGTTTACCATTTCTTCCGCCTATGTCATTTCCCAACGTAAACTGGCTCTGCCCAGTTGGTAATGAAGGAACGTAATGTTTAATGTGGATTATGAGCTATAACGTCTTTCTCTTGCGGTTACCAGAGGTAAAGTAAATCTGTTTGTGCCTCTTAAAAGTAAATGCCTGAACCCACGCATTGCCCCTGAGATAGTTCGTTCCATCAGACCATTGTGGCCACATTTCCCAGCACCAGGAGTGTGCTGTAACGGATGATATGCTTAGCTTACAAAATTAGTCACGGTGGAAAACATGTGAGTCTATTAAATGGTTAAGTAGAAGCCATCTCCTGACGCAGAGATTATGCTATTCTCAGGATGTAAAGACTCTTCTAGGCATCATATCCTCGATGTGAAGCCATTTTGAAATTTTCACTAATTCAGCAAATTTCTTAATTCGAGAAAATCCACTGTGAAATGCGAAGTTACCGGATAATTCGAATATTACCGTCATTATTACTATTATTTTCTTCATACCGCTGCTGGAACACATGTGCTTGAACATCATTTAATGCCTTTTGGTCATTATAGAAGTAGTTGCCAGGAACAGGTTCTTTTCCTGTCTACGGAATTCTATTAATGGCTCTGAGCACTGTGGGACTTAACTTCTGAAGTCATCAGTCCCCTACAACTTAGACCAACTTAAACCTAACTAACCTAAGGACGTCACACACATCCATGCCGGAGGCAGGATTCGAACCTGCGACCGTAGCGGTCGCGTGGTTCCAGTCTGAAGCGCCTACAACCACTCGGCCACTTCGGCCGGCTATTCTTTTCATGTTAATATCAAATATCAGCAATTACTCGTAGATTATATAAAAACTGAAGTAATTGCTAAAGACGTCACTTGACAACATAAACGCACTGTCTTTCTTCATTTACTTGCGCCTGGAAATGGCTGTCGAATACTGCCAAACCAAAAGCCAAGGGATCTTACTGCCTTCCGATATACGTCGCTGTCAGTTCTTCCATATGATTTGGTCGACGTGAGCTGTTTCAAGTTGTGTATGACAGAGAATGTTGTAGAAAATCAATTATTTTCCTTTGCAATAAACAGAAAGATTTTCACTCTAAACTACCGAAGTTCAAAATTTTCGCAATATCAGTTCAAATTTGATATTCGCTTCTGTAATGTGGGAGAGTATTTCACAGTTGCAAAACCTGCATCCGTCCCATTGACCTTACGCTTAGTCGCTGACCATAAATTCTAGCTCAGAGTGACACCAGTTTAAGTAACCTAATGCAGCGAAGACTGTTTGCCAGTGCTCTTTCTCACCAGGAAATACGCAATTAACCCATTGGGCTCCATCAGTACACTATAACAGTAATTTCTGTGTGTATGCAATGCATACGGATTGTAAAATTTAGTGGTGCTCTCTCTTCCACTTCTATATACAATATTCCTGATCCAGACGGGCCTTTTATCATCACAGGCCCTGGGCAGTGCAACATTATACAGACAACAGTAATGTGAAACTTCCTGGCAGATTAAAACTGTGTGCCCGACCGAGACTCGAACTCGGGACCTTTGCCTTTCGCGGGCAAGTGCTCTACCAGCTGAGCTACCCAAGCACGACTCACGTCCCGTCCTCATAGCTTTACTTCTGCCAGTATCTCGTCTCCTACCTTCCAAACTTCACAGAAGCTCTCCTGCGAACCCTGCAGAACTAGCACTCCTGAAAGAAAGGGTATTGCGGAGACATGGCTTAGCCACAGCCTGGGGGATGTTTCCAGAATGAGATTTTCACTCTGCAGCGGAGTGTGCGCTGATATGAAACTTCCTGGCACATTAAAACTGTGTGCCGGACCGAGACTCGAACTCGGGACCTTTGCTTTTCTCGGGCAAGTGCTCTACCAGCTGAGCTACCCAAGCACGACAGTAATGTGCTTTTACTGACAACCTCACTGTTCGTTTTACCTGATTTTGTAATCTTTTAAATAAAACAACATGATCTTCCAGTGGGAGACATTTCGTCCCCTTGTTCCTTCTCTGAAATTTGTCAGTAAGCTTTTTGCCTTCCAACCAGCGAAATGCGGCAGAGTACGGTTGGTAAGCGATTCACAAACCACGATTTAGTGCCGTTAAGACTATTTCTTTAAACATTGTCGTAGCTGAAGGAATTTAGTTTCTTCTTAAATCTTCCTATGCAGCAACGTTCACAGATATCTCAAATAGGAAAAGCTCTTTATCCAGGTACGAAGGTTGTAAAACAAACTTCCCACAGTTTGAGTCAGGTTGATCTTTTCGTCTGATAGCACTGTGTAAGTATTTTGTCTAAGAATTATCACAAGCAGTGTTCATGTAGCTGTGGGAACCATTGGTTGAAAACGAGTTTAACACCAATGGGTGAAAAATGCCGAGTTGCACTGTGGTCCGAAAGCCACGTTAAACTGTAGGTTCCCCTATTAACTGTCTATGCAAGTCGACTCAAAGGTCGGAGGAAAGCTACGGCATACGACCTCCAACAGGTCTGTGCCTATTAAAGCCCTGTGGCGTTCAAACCAATCTTCTAACTGATGACTACTATACTTTACTGTGGGTTCCAAAGTTAATGATCTTCAGGTTATTAACATTTTTGTGTTTTCATGCTGTAGCTTTGATACCAGTAAACGTAAGTAGCTGGCCGAGCTCTGTCACCGCTCGAGTTGTCGAGGTAGTAGACGTCGATGCTGTCGACCCCTATCACAATCTTGTTCATGGATATGTTTCACTCCAATACCCCTTTGTGCCTTTCTGTGTATTTCAAAATATACTTTTATACGCTTGGTACGCAATCACATTGACATCTGATAGAGCTGTATTTAGCAACATGAATCAGATATGTTTTCCAAGCAATATGTCAGACAACACGTCAGAACAGCGAGATTTCGTTTGTGTGTTGCGCATGGTGCAAGAAATATTTGTGTTTTGCTTCCTTTTGTCACCTTAAATCCAAATGAATATTTTAAATATCACTGTTGAACAGCGTTCACTTCTCCATTAATTAATGTATGGACCTCAAAACAAATAATTTGCCTGAGTAGCTATAGAGCATGTTCTGAAAGCTATTGACACAATGTTTTGCATCCATTTACCGTAGGGAATGAAAGAAACTAACCAAACGCATTACATTGCGTTTACTCTCTGTGCCTTGACTAACACATATGAATCCATGAAAAAAATAAATTATCTGAAGAATCTCCTGTGAAAGGAAAAAGAACAGGATATGACGCTTTAATTATAGCGCACTTGATCAGGAACAATGAAATTAATTCTGTGCCACATTGATGTATTGCATACTAGTGAAATAAAGTACTCATCAAATAAAAACGGTTTTGTACCTCCGTTGCTATCGAGTTTGAGACACAAATCGTAGAGAGATTTTATGGGTCACCACTCAACAACATTAAAGCATGTTACACTGTCCAGAGTGAGGAGTGGAGCAGACGTTGTCAGCAGAAGGCGAGGCAGCGCAGTGCCTCAGGCCCCGCCGGTAGGCAGCAAATGGGCTCCAGAGAACTCAGACGCATGCGGTGTTCAGAGGCAGATGGCCAGCCAAGAAATCTCTCCCTAAAGTAGTGTTGAACCTAACTGTTATTACCAACGTGACAGAAAGCGAAATATATTATAGATTCGCTTGAATTAAACTCATAGCCTTAGCACCGAGAGGAAAGAGTCAGTGAAAGTTTTGTTGACGTGTGCTTTCTGTTGCCAGATGTCGTATTACCTAGTCTCGTGTTTTACCTCAAGATTACGGTTGTAGTCAAGACTAATGTTCTCAGCCTGCAGTCAAGACTTCCTCTGGGAAGTGCAGCAGTCTTCAATGTCGCCAGACCGAGCATATTGCCGGACATAGAATTCTGAGGGGAGCACGACTGTATTGTCCACCTTACGTGAATGACACGGCGGTCACTTTCTTTGTCTAAGACTGTATCTGCAACACTTATTGCACATTGAAGACCCAGAAGAACTAAAAAAACAAAATTAGTTTGAGAGCAACGTTAACTATAGCGTTCGCAGTATTCATAGTATTGTATACGTGTGTCTAAATGTCTTCCAGTGCCTTCTCAAGGAAGACAAGGATACTCATTCTAGCTTCAATATTATAAATACGCACAGTTTCTGAATGAACTAAGTCTTAGTTTGATAATCATTTTGATTATTTAGCAGTACTGTACGCATTGGTGTTAAACTCGTTTTCAACCAGTGGTTCCACAGCTACATGAAAACTACTTGTGATAATTTTCAGACAAAATACTTACACAGTGCTATCAGACGAAAAGATCAACCTGACTCAAACTGTGGGAAGTTTGTTTTACAACCTCCGTACCTGTATAAAGAGCTTTTCCTATTTGAGATATCTGTGAACGTTGCTGCATAGGAAGATTTAAGAAGAAACTAAATTCCTTCAGCTACGACAATGTTTAAAGAAATCGTCTTAACGGCGCTAAATCGTGGTTTGTGAATCGTTTACCAACCGTACTCTGCCGCATTTCGCTGGTTGGAAGGCAAAAAGCTTACTGACAAATTTCAGAGAAGGAAAAGGGGGACGAAATGTCTCCCACTGGAAGGTCATGTTGTTTTATTTAAAAGATTACAAAATCAGGTAAAACGAACAGTGAGGTTGTCAGTAAAAGCACATTGCTGTTGTCAGTATAATGCTGCACTGCCCAGGGCCTGTGATGATAAAAGGCCTGTTTAGATCAGGCATATTGTATATAGAAGTGGAAGAGATAGCACCACTAAATTTTACAATCCGTATGCATTGCATACACACAGAAATTACTGTTATAGTGTACTGATGGAGCCCAATGGGTTAGTTGCGTATTTTCTTGTGAGAAAGAGCACTAGCAAACAGTCTTCGCTACATTAGGTTACTTAAACTGGTGTCACTCTGAGCTAGAATTTATGGTCAGCGACTAAGCGTAAGGTCAATGGGTCGGATGCACGTTTTGCAACTGTGAAATACTCTCCCAAATTACAGAAGCGAATATCAAATTTGAACTGATATTGCGAACATTTTGAACTTCAGTAGTTTAGAATGAAAATCTTTCTGTTTATTGCAAAGGAAAATAATTGATTTTCTACAACATTCTCTGTCATACACAACTTGAAACAGATCACGTCGACCAAATCATGTGGAAGAACTAACAGCGACGTATATCGAAAGGCAGTAAGATCCCTTGGCTTTTGGTTTGGCAGTATTCGACAGACATTTCTAGGCGCAAGTAAATGAAAAGTCTTTACATCCTCCTGACATGAGAATAGCATAATCTCTCTGTCAGACGATTGCTTCTACTTAACCATTTAATAGACTCACATGTTTTCCACCGTGACTAATTTTGTAAGCTAAGCATATCATCCGTTACAGCACACTCCTGGGGCTGGGAAATGTGGCCACAATGGTCTGATGGAACGAACTATCTCAGGGGCAATGCGTGGGTTCAGGCATTTACTTTTAAGAGGCACAAACAGATTTACTTTACCTCTGGTAACCGCAAGAGAAAGACGTTATAGCTCATAATCCACATTAAACATTACGTTCCTTCATTACTAACTGGGCAGAGCCAGTTTACGTTGGGAAATGACATAGGCGGAAGAAATGGTAAACAGTAATACTGCCGCCAGTAAACTTACTTACGTTAGAAAAGTTTATTTTATTTGATGAACCCATAGCCATTCAAAGGAACAGGGCTATTATATTATTTGTACTTGATTGAACTGCAGACGTAGAAAAATTTGGTGCTGGACTGTGATTTGAATTCGTATCTCCTCTCTCGAGCATCTGAATCTCTCGGAACAGTATAGTTCAGTCATTTCGTTCCTTTCCCCAAGACTGCAGTCTCCTCTAGGTCTACTCCAAAGGTAAGTATGTGGGTCCGAATACTGATCCAGTACAAAAATAC
The DNA here is from genome assembly GCF_021461385.2 of Schistocerca piceifrons. Lineage (NCBI taxonomy): Eukaryota > Metazoa > Arthropoda > Insecta > Orthoptera > Acrididae > Schistocerca > Schistocerca piceifrons. Next base: position 146,119,528 of record NC_060139.1, read on the forward strand.
TCATAATTTCATTTCAAGCCCCGTCTTTGAGATGCCAGCTATGGTCACTTCCCAGCCCTCTGTAGGAACACATCGGTTCGTCTTTTCCTGCCGATACTGTAACTGAGATTTGGCAACAAGGCAAGGTATATTTGGCAACTCTGTGATCGACGAGTTACTTCCTGGTGTGCACGGAATTAAGCGTCAAAGTTCACTTGATTTTTCCTGTAATTTCCACTGAATAATCTGAGTTATTATCGCTTGAGGTGTAACAAAAGTATGTACACTTACGGTTTTCAGCCCAGGAAAGTCGTTGCACGTGGAAATCGCAAGTAATCTTGTGCTTTAAATAGCGATTTACGACTTCTAGTCACTTTTGGCCCCCTAATAGGAATCCCAAATGTATACCTCTTCGCTAGCTCTGTGGGAACATGCTGCTCCCTAAAAAAGCGTCTTTCCTGGGTCGCAGTTTCCGTCTTGCTGACTGTGACGTTTTTATCCCTTCTGTGAAAGAGCTACAAGCAGTCATATCAAACATCGATAAGGAAAACGCAAGAAAATACTTTCGGCTCATAGTGCAATGGCGAAAAAGTTACAAATCTGCACAACAGGTAATGCCTCTTTCCGTTGCTGACAAGCTGATTTTGGGTTTCTAGCGATACATAACCTTAGTCATGAAATGCTACATTTGCATACCTCTTGAGTATGACACAATATACCAATTAAACACAGACCCAGTCGAAATCAAAGTGAGTAGTATTTTACTGATTCTATTCGATAGAGGCATGCTTGTGTACAGATACTCAGCTTTATTAAAACAGACTTTCGTTGTAAGGTTAGTTTTATATCATTTCTTATATTACAATGCACAATTTTCGTAGGGTTTCTTTTAGTGTTGTTTAAACAATAGTAAACACGAGAGAGAAATTAATCGTCAACTATATATGCGAATTCTCAAGGTTTGAAGAAGAATAAAATGCCACTACCACACGACAGTTAATATAGAAAATACTTTTCTGGCGTATTTTAGCACTAAGCGCTCTCCCCAAACACAATACGAAAGTTTCGAGATGCATCTGCTGCCTGGCCGTCTATTAAACCCGAAAAGTACAAAATGTTGCAGTAGTTAGCCCATTTTCCACATGCGACTTTTTTGATTTGAGAAGTGAACGGAATTATGTTCAAAGTTCCATTAGACTGATTACTTCAGCAGAGAGCAGAATTGCGTTTTAAAAAATTAGCAGTGGATATATTTGAACACGCGAAATTTTCTCTACAGTGCATTGTACTTACCGCTACACTACTAGCTGAACTGTAGCTACACCTACTCAAGAAGTCAACAACAAATCCTACAGAACTTCCGCATTCCTCAGTGTTGTGAGATAATGGGTATGGGCGGATGTAGACTTGTGAGAGATAGACAGTTACAGCTGTTCTTTTGCACTGCACGACGCTTTCAACAAACAGATAGCGCAATAGAGTTGCTCAAATGGAAAGGAACACTTCCTATTTAAATTTCTGCATCCTACACTGTTGGCAGTTCTGTGTAAGTGGCAGTTTCGTGATTTAGTTTCAGTGATTAAAAAATAGAGTCGAATGTATGCACTGGGTAGCCAAGGCAGCTAGTTCATGGCAATTCGGTCAAGCAAGTTAATGAATGTACTGAACATGTTGCAAACCACCACAGGGAGCCTGTGTGTCAGAGTTATCATCCAGTGTGTCGCAACGGCGTTACAAGAGAAAAATGAGACACACAGTTGCGTGTCTGGTGGACTGTTGGGTTGCTGAGAGGTTCTTATATTCAAGGTCTGGATTCAATTCCAACTTCTACCGATGATTTTTGATAGGGAGAGACAGATTCTATTCTCCTCTGGCTACGCCAAGTGAAGAAGGTATAATGGCATTGTGGTCTGAAATTCACATTAAACATGATATTCCTTCTCTACCAAGTAGACATTAGGTTGAACCACAATAAAGTCAGGAGTGGCGACATGTAGAAACTCTATCACCAGTAACTTTTCTTATACTAGTTATTTATTTCTAGTGACGAAACAAACGCTTTGTAGGGTTACAGGACACTTATTCTATCTTTTATTTCAGCTTCTGTATGTCGATAAAATTGGTTCTGAACTGGGAATGCAACTCAGACCGCCCTTAACACGGAATTTGATCCCTTCGTGACAATACAGCTCGACTACAGTATATTAATAATTTTTACTTATGGACCGTCTGTCAGACGGTCCATAAGTAAAAATTATTAATATACCGTAATATTACACGCAACTGAGGAAGACAGGACTAAAAAAGTTGAAGCTCGACTACAATTTGTTGTTTGTTCAAAACTGCAGATTGCTCAACATCTCCACATATTGCGCCTGAATGGGTTCGAATCCTGGCTCGGCACTAAAGTTTCCATTATGTATTATCAAGCTCTGACATGAGAACACCTATCTGCTGGTGGATAATAATTTTGATTTTTAGTGTATTTTCATTCGTTGTCAACTCTTACGCTGTCTGACGTTTTTGACTCCCAGTGAGACACAGAACTATTTGCGAGATCACTGTACGTTCAAGGATGTTATTCCGTGCTGCTGGTGGAGAAAAATTCGGTAGCTGACGTCTCTTTGTGTGTAGTCAACAACGATATGTGTGGGGCTCGATTACCAGTCAGCACTGAACTCTTCGTCATATTATTTCTAGTTCAAACATGCTCGCATGTCGCTGCTGGTGTAACAAACCCATATTTAACGTTCGTTTTCTCTAGAATGTAACAGCGATAGGTGCTGGGTTGGAGTCCTGGGCAGGAAAAAATTAATGTTTCGTCTCGTCATTTCAGTTAAAACATCTTGCTATTGCCGAGAAAATCCTATATGTCACAGTTGATTGTGCTTCGATAACAATCCGATTATGTTCTGGGTTCGAATCCCTGTCCAACACAAAGTTTTACCTCACGGCATTTCATGTAAGTTATTTGTGAAGAAGCAATATTTAACCTCTCTCGTAGTTCGTTAACAGGGACAATTGATGCTGGGTAGGAATTCGCGTCCATTAAAAATGTTTACGTTATGTAATTTATAGTTGATAATTCCTAACTGATACTGTCTAAAATCTTGGTATATCACTAACTGTATGCCTAGCCAGGAATGTTAGTTTCCGTCAGTCACGAAATCTTTGCTTAGTCTGCATGACCTGGGTTTGAGTCCATATGCAGAACGAGACGGTTCGTCGTGTCATTTGAAGTTCATACATATTCTCAAATAGCAGCTCGGGAAAAACTTAAATTTTTGATGTCATTTTGTGTTCAAATGGCTCTGAGCACTATGGGACTCAACTGCTGTGGTCATAAGTCCCCTAGAACTTAGAACTACTTAAACCTAACCAACCTAAGGACATCACTCCCATCCATGCCCGAGGCGGGATTCGAACCTGCGACCGTAGCGGTCGTGCGGTTCCAGACTGTAGCGCCTTTAACCGCTCGGCCACTCCGGCCGGCTGATGTCATTTTGTGTTAAATAATAAATACGGTATGTTTCTTTGAAGAAGAAATCATGAATATGACGAACTTATAACGTGCGTTACCTGTCTGATATAATAATGACAGAGGTAACATTTCAGGTACGCCATTTATTGCAATAGATGTGAGCTTACAAGCATTAAGGACAGTCTTTTCTGTGATAAGGTGTTCCATAAAATTTGTAGTATCGTGTTACTGCTTTACATCTTGACTTATTGCGATACAGAGCAGTGTTTTCTAGTGGTTATTTGTTGGAACCATTTTCAATAGTCAAACGACTGTAGCGAGGAGCGATTATAGAACCTGCTAGACAGCTGCGTTATGAGGGTTGTAAGCGAATGAGGCAAAATGCAATTCAGGTCGTTCGGATACTTTTGAGCACGACTGTACCTCGATCAACTCTGCATCGTGTAGTTCACCAGCGTCTTCGTATGTGTGCTTACAAAGTGCAAATTCTGCAACATCTGACGCTGAACGACAAACCACGCCGACAACAATTTGCTGCGGGTAAGCTGCAGCGTATTGATGAGGATGCCAGCTTCATGGAAAGATGTTTATTCTCAGGTGAGGCAACCTTTCATTTATCAAGAAGGGTTAATAGGCATAATGTTCGGATTTGGGGTTCGCAAAATCCCCACATTGGCATTGAACATGTTCGTGATAGCCCTAAACTAAATGTGTGGTGTGGGCTAATGCATGACAGGAGTTTTGGACCGTTCTCCTTTGCGGAACAAACATTGAATGGGTCAGTGTATCTGCACATGTTGCAGCAGTTTGTGTGCCCTCAGATACAAGACTTCCAACACAACATTATTTTTCAACAAGATGGATCTAAAATCAAATCGCTCTGAGCACTATGGGACTTAACATCTGCGGTCATCAGTCCCCTAGAACTTAGAACTACTTAAACCTAACTAACCTAAGGACATCACACACATCCATGCCCGAGGCAGGATTCGAACCTGCGACCGTAGCGGTCGCGCGGTTTCAGACTGTAGCGCCTTTAACCGCTTGGCCACGACGGCCGGCGACAAGATGGAGCTCCGCCACGTTGATCAATAGCTGTTCGCAAGTTCCTGGATAGTAAATTTCCCAGTCGTTGGATCTGACGCGGTGGACCCATTGCCTGGCCACCACGTTCATGAAGAACCGACTGTATGCGACCAAAGTGGACGATATTCCTACGTTGCGACATCGTATCACTGATGGGATTGCAACAATAACTACAAATGGTTTACATGTAGAGGTGTATTGATGATAAATAAATAAATTCTTTGCGATGCTCTACAATGTGGTACATTTTTCATTGTCGTATCTACTGTGATTTTTTTCCTGGGTCTTTGAATCAAGGAGGTTTGAGTGGTACAACCTGTATTTTATAGAGGCGTGGAGGGCTAACAATTCTCTACCAAACGCCTGTATTGTTGCTGCCTTGGCATCAGCTTCAAGGAGAAAAGGGCGAGAGGCTGCCAAACATCGTTTACATATTATTGTAGTAGGGCGCCGTTTATTGATTGGCTCGCGTCAACGACAGTGGCTCGCGTCAACAACAAGCGCGAGAGGAGCGTCCAAAGCAGGAAGTGCTAGTAGTACCGCCTCAACTCTGACCACATAAAACAAATAGTGGGACAAGCACATGCCATACTCAGATTCATAGGAAGAATCTTAAGGAAATGTAACTCATCCACGAAAGAAGTGGCTTACAAGGCACTTGTTCGACACATTATTCAGTATTGTTCATGTATCTGTGTTACCTGTCAGATAGGACTGATAGAAGAGATAGAGAAGATCCGACGAAGAGGGGCAGGTTTCGTCACGGGATCGTTTAGTCGGCACGAGAGCGTTACGGAGATGCTCAACGAACTCCATTGGCAGACGTTACGAGAGAGGCGTTGTACATCGCAGAGGGACTTACTATTGAAATTTCGAGAGAGCACTTTCCGGGAAGAGTCAGACAACACATTACTTTCCCCCACATGCGTCTCGCAAAAGGAGGAAATTCGAGAAATTAGAGCCAATACTGAGGCTTACCGACTGTCATTCTTCACACACGCTATTCGTGAGTGGAACAGGGTTGGAGGGCTCAGTTAGTGGTACAAAAAGTACCCTCCGCCACAGACCATTAGGTGGCTTGCGGAATATGATGTAGATGTAGACGCTTCGCTTCGCCGTTAGAGTTTTTAGATCCCTGCTGCATGGGGCAAGTGGCAACGATAAAAGTTGAAGACCCCTAAGAACCGGCGCAATTCCATGGCCATTTCTGATCGAGCTATGCTGGGGATAGCCTCTATCTTTTCTGGCAGCGAGCGTGAGCTCTCAGAGGAAATAAAGTATCCCAAGAATGTAATTTCTGCCCTACCGAACACGCACTTCGATATATTCAAAACGATTCCAAACTCGCCCTTGTCAAAACCGTTCAAACTTCTTAACTGATACAGAGTCTACACCGCGCTGCAGTATGGAGCTTTACCGACGATCATTTCTTTCACGTACGTTTTGTCAATGGAACAGAAAAAAGGAGAGGGGAGAGGCAGTGGCAGTGGTGCAAAAAGTACTCTCCACCACGTACCGCAAGACGTATTGTGGTATGTCGACGTGGGTGGATATGTAGACTGTTGAACAAGCTTTCGTATTAGTTTTATATCGTGCTGATCGCGAACCAGCATAATATTCTGCTAAACTGGTTGAGAAACTTCCAGGTTCGGTACGCGGCTTAGTTGAAATGCAACGGTCAATAATACTACGCTCTTATTCGATTCAAGATAGTGTCCTTTTCCTCTTTCGCATGGAAAATTTTTTACTCTATAAGAGCAACGGATTCTGTAACTGAACAGCAGTAGTTCACGATAGTGAGCTCATTTTGTCGTCTTGGTACTGCACACTGTAGCTGGCCTCTGACTATGTTACACATGTCACAGTAACTTTTTTTTTCTTTTAGCTGTTATAAGTAAATGTAAGATGCATACATAATACATAACATAGAGTATTGTACTGAGACAATGAATGTAGGGGAGTAGATGTAGCATCGCCGTCCTGGACAAGCTTCTAATGGTGGTGGTTTGCCAATGCCTTCCTCTGACCTGTTATGAAGTGCCAAGTGTGCAGCTCTACAGCGTTGATGACTGTGATGGGTACTTATACAGTGCGGTGTTGGGTTTGTGTTGTTAACGACGAAGGGAAGGGAGAGAGGCTCAAACTCCACGCCGTCACGTAGCCTACTCCTCCCGAATAGCATGAAGGGGGCCTCCGACTCTTTATGTCCCCTACGACGGACTGATCACAACAGTGTCACATGCCCTCACTTCATCAGACACTGCGGAGAGTTTTGGAATTTGATCCAGGACACTGGCGCAAAGACTGGTGATTCGGGAACTTTACGCCGTCACCTCTCCTCACCGCCGGCCAAATATTAGCTGTGAAAATATTCTAACAGGATTCTAACATAACAGCTTGGCCCGAGTCGAGCGCCATCACGGAAGCATGCGTTACCGATCTCTGTTACGGTGAACACTAAGCTAAATGGACAGATTTCGATTTTTCGAAGCATCCAAATTAATTGGTTTACGAAGACTGAATAAGGCTTACCGGCTCCACCGGGAGCATAGTTTACTATGTTCACAATGGAGACACACGTTTGCTTAGCTCCAGTGGGAATCTGCACGTACTGTCAACATAACACGTTCTGATACAGAAAACGCTTGCTGTCATCTGTACATTAAGACACAACGCAAAGTGTTTTCTGGTGCGGCACCTCGTCACCAGTAAAAACCGGACTGTCAGAGATTGTTGTAAATAGGTTACACTTGAAGCTTCTATACGCTCTGAACAGTGGAGTATTACGAAACTGTTATTGATCGTTAAGAAAGCAGGGTCGTATGTCTCTCACTGCTACTCTGACGTTACGTTGGCGAGGAAGATAGTAAGTGGCAATCATTTTTATGATTACATAAAAGAAATCTAAGACATAGTAATTTTGCTGAATTTTTTTCTCTCTCTCGTTCTCGTGCGATTTGTATGTGTGTGTCTTTCGAAAGCTGTTTGCTCCCCTCTTGTGGCGTCGACGGATCTCTCTTCGTGTACCACAGCTTCATGCAATGCTGTCGGATAGGCATTCACCGTAATCACAGGCGCAGTAATGGGACTGTCATGTCAAAATTCAGTAAAAACAAGGCAAAGTAAGGTTACAGTATTTATTTTGCAATTTCTTCTGTACATGATTTATCTCTGTATCGATGGGAGGGGGTAAGCAGTTCCGGCATTTGCCTTACAACCAAGGAAAACCTCCCGAAAACCCTGGTCGGAACTGAGTGTCCGTAGTCAGCTGGACGCACTGGATGAGGCGGCGACGCTGAGCATCTGTCATGTGGAGGCGTCTTGCGTGACACAGGCGCGAAGAGTCGGTAGAGTCCCCCTCTGCGTAGGGTGGCCGACACGTAGCAGAACATCACCGGCCCGCAGCGTAGTGTCGCACTGTCCATGGAAAACAGTCCGGTTCGTTCCAGCAGGAGAGGGCAGCACGGAGCGACGGCAGCTTTACACAGCAAGAATTTTTCACGTGAGTGCAGGTAAGTTCGTGACACTACAGACTTGCCGACGAATATGCCTCTGCAACTCACGTCTGCGGCTCTTACATCTGCGAATCACACGCCTGCTCGACTACACATTGGCAGGTATACGCTTCTGTGGTTGAGCACGTCTGGAACTACTCTTATGTGATTCCTACATGTATGGGGCAGTACATCTGGAACACAATTTTTGCACGCAGGATTGTGACTCACGTATTTAGGACTACATACCTGATCCTCCTACGTGTCTGTACTGTTACATCTGCGAATCGAGTTGTCGGGGACGCTAAGCTCTAAGCTGCGCATCTGAGAATCTTCGCAATGAGTCCGCGCTCCGCGAGTCTGTACTAGGCATCCAAGGGTCAAAGCGTCAGCGACTCTACATTGCACGGCCAAGAATCTACGCTAAGCAGCCTACGCTACACGTGCACGAGACTACACTTTCGCTCACTCGCCAACGGTCAGCCCCGACAGTCTGAAGCACTAACCGTAAAGACCCTCCTGCGAAAGACCGACGAACGGTCCAGCAAGGCAACGCATGGCCTAAAAGGTCCAGCGCAAGGTCTTCTGGGTATTACACGTGGTAGCAACAGGACTGGCATCGCGGCTATAAGGCGTTTGCCATTGCCCTTGCAGTGTTCTTCTCCTGACCGAAGCATCGCGTAAGCACGAGGACACAGTGTAGGCTCGTGGACGTTTAGTGTAGATGCATAGCGTAGATTCACGGGCGCGTAACTACTTAAGAGTAGCAGATGCGTGGACTTGTGGAGGCACAGCACAGACTCGCAGATCGCGTACTGCTGGAAAGATTCTCAGACGCGCAGCGTGGAGTCGACGACGGCTTCGTTCACAGACGAGCAACGTACAAACACGCAGCAGTCCTAGATGTGGAGTCCCAAATTCGTCAGTCACAGTCCTGTACGCACAAATGGTGAAGAGTCCCAGACGTACTTTCACACACATGTAGGTGTCACAGAAGAGTAGTCCCGCACAGATATGGTGAACCACAGAGGCGTACAGTCGCCAGCGCGTATCGTGCAGGCGTGTAACTCGCAGATGTGAAGAGTCGCAGACGCCAAGACGCGTAGTCGCCGAACAACCTGTCGAGTCACAGACTTGGCTACACTCAGGTGAAAACTCGCAGCTGCCGTCACCCCGTGTTGCCCTCACCTGCTGCTGAACTGGACTGAATTTCATGCACAGGGAGCCTCCTTATATAGCCATCGCGGCTCTGTTGAGCTGCTGTTTCCGAGGAAACCCGTAGCGATATTGTTGCCTCGCCGCCCTGGTTCTAATGTTACAACAATCGGTAGCATATTTCACGTGTATACTCCTTATAATACCTATTAAGACACAGTGATCCAGATCTTTCCGAGAATGTTGCTCTTAGCAGTTCTGGCGTATATTATTACTGGTTCCGATTTGGAACCTCTAAGCAACTGAAGAAACGTGTTCTCTAATCTCGGTCTCCACCAACATCCGTTAGGATTTTCACTCCGAAAACAGCAGACTTCTGTCCGAGCTTCTTTTTTTAGGTCATCGGTCTTCTGACTGGTTTGACGCGGCTTGCTACGAATTCCTATCCTGTGCCAAATTCTTCATCTCAGAGTAGCACTTGTAACCTACGTCCTCATTTATTTGTTGAATGTATTCCAATCTCTGTCTTCCTCTACGGTTTTTGTCTTCTATAGCTGCCTACAGCCCCTTCTCCTTCTCAGTATCTTCCAGATATTCCTTTCTTCTCCGATAAAGACGCCATTGTCTGCACCACAGTGGGTCTGAACGAAGTCGCATAATAAGGTACGAGAATCTGGATGTTCCTTCTGCGCTGTTGCAGACAGACTTAGCCACTGTACATGATTGCTAGCAGCGGTAGTCACGGGAACGTATGGTCGCAGGATGACCGGCCTCCGGACGGCCACGCAGCACTTTTTTTTTCTGAGTGGTTTGATGCGACCTCCCACGAATTCCTCTCCTGTGCCAACCTCTTCATCTCAGAGTAGCACTTGCAACCTACGTCCTCAGTTATTTGCTGGACATATACCAATCTCTGTCTCCTTCTACAGTTTTCGCTCTCTACAGCTCCCGCTAGTCCCATGGAAGTTATTCCCTGATGTCTTAACAGATTATCTTATCATCTTGCCCCTTCTCCTTGTCAGTGTTTCCCACATATTCCTATCCTGTGCGATTCTGCGTAGAACCTCCTCATACCTCACCTTATCAGTCCACCTAATTTTCAACATTCGCCAGTAGCACCGCATCTCAAATGCTTCGATTCTCTTCTGTTCCGATTTTCCCACAGTCCATGTTTCATTACCATACAATGCTCTGCTCCAAACGTACATTCTCAGAAATTTCTTCCTCAAATTAAGACCTATGTTTGATACTAATAGACTTCTCTTGGCCAGGAATGCACTTTTTGCCAGTGCTAGTCTGTTTTTTATGCCCTTCTTGCTCCGTCCGTCATTGGTTACTTTGCTGCATAGGTGGTAGAATTCCTTAACTTCATCTACTTTGTGGCCATCAATCCTAATGTTAAGTTTATTTCTGTTCTCATTCCCGCTACTTCTCATTACTTTCGTCTTTCTTCGATTTACTCTCAGTCCATATTCTGTACTCATTAGATTGTTCATTCCATTCAGCATATCAAGTGATTCTTCTTCACTTTCATTCAGGATACCAGTGTCATCAACGAATTGTATCACTGATATCTTTCCCCTTGAGTTTTAATTCCATTCCTGAAACTTTCTTTTATTTCCATCATTGCTTCTTCGATGTACAGGTTGAACAGTGTTGGTGTCTTACACACTTTTTAATGCGAACACCTAGCTCTTGGTCGTCACAGAGCGAGGTGGGGCAGTGGTTAGCACACTGCACTCGCATTCGGGAGGACGATGGTTCAAACCGGCTTCAGACCATCCAGATTTAGGTTTTCCGTGATTTCTGTAAATCGCTTCAGGCAAATACCGGGATGGCTCCTTCCCTAATTCGAGCTTGTGCTCCGTATGTAATAACCACGATGTCGACGGGACGTTAAACACTGATCTCCTCCTCCTCTTGGTCGCCCACTCTTATTATTCCATCTTGACTCTTGTACGTATTGTATGTTACCTCTCTCTCACTATAGCTTACCCCTATTTTTCTCAGAATTTCAAACATCTTGCACCATTTCACATTTCCGAATGATTTTTCCAGGTCGACAAGTCCTATGGACGTGTCTTGATTTTTCTTTAGTCGTTCTTCCATTATCAACCACAACGTCAGAATTCCGTCTCTAGTGCCCTTACCTTTTCTAAATTCAAACTAATCGTCATCTAGCACATCCTCAATTTTCTTTTCCATTATCCTGTATATTATTATTGACAGCAACCTTGATGCAAGAGCTTGTTAATTCTCGCTATAATTCTCGCACTTGTCAGCTCTTACAGCCTTCAATTTGTGTGGATGATATTTTTTCCGAAAGTCAGATAGTAAGTCGCCAAACTCATACATTCTACACAACACGGTGAATAATCGTTTTATTGCAGCTTCAATGTACTCTTTCCACCTATCCGCTCTCTCCTCTGCATTTAACAGTGGAACTCCCGTTGCAGGCCTTAATGTTACCTCCCTTGCTTTTAATGTCACCGAAGGTTGTTTTAACTCTACTATACGCTGAGTCAGTCCTTCTGACAATCATTTCTATTTCGATTTTTTCACATTTTTCATGCAGCCACTTCGTCTTAGCTTCCCTACACTTCCTGTTTATTTCATTGCTCAGCGACTTATATTTCCGTAGTACTGAATTTCCCTGAAAAATTTTGTACTTCCTTCTCTCATCGATCACCAAACGTATTTCTTCTGTTGCCCATGGTTTCTTCGCAGTTACCTTCTTTGTACCTATGTTTTTCTTTCCAATTTCTGTGATTGCTCTTTTTAGAGACGTCCATTCCTCTTCAAATGTACTGCCTACCGAGCTATTCCTTATCACTCTACTATGGTATTAGCGAACTTCAAGCATGTCTCGTCATCCCTTAGTACTTCTCTATCCCACTTCTTTGCGTATTGATTCTTCCTAACTAATGTCTTAAACTTCAGTCCACTCTTCATCACTACTATGTTGTGATATGAGTCAGTATGTGCTCCTGGGTATGCCTTACAATCTAGTATCTGATTTCGGAATCTCTGTTTGACCTGATGTAATCTAACTGAAATCTTCCCGAATCACCTGGTCTTTTCCAGGTATAGCTCCTCCTCTTGTGATTCTTGAACAGAGTATTTGCTATTACTAGCTGAAATTTATTACAGAACTCAATCAGTCTTTCTCCTCTCTCATTCCTTGTCCCAGTTCCACATTCTCCTGTAACCTTTACTTCCACTCCTTTCCTTACAACTACATTCTAGTCCCCTATGAATATTAGATTTTCATCTCCCTTTACGTCCTGTATTATCCTTTCAATGTCCTCATATACTTTCTCTGTCTCTAAAAAAATCCTTGTTATTTAGATGTTTTGAATTACAAAGAAATACATCATTCGATCTGCAATCTTTTTGAAGTGAAATACCCCATCTTAATTAAGAATGTTTGCACCTGCTTTCATTTCGTTACCCACGAAAAAATGAATACTTTTTTAGACACTTAGAAATTCATCAATAGTTACATGGCGAACACAAAGCCAATATAAACACGTATTTCTGTCTATTTTTCGGGAACCTTTATAGGTATTTCGGTGTGTGAGGTGATGACTGTGTAACACGTCAGAACATGGAGTCCAACGCTCTACCACAAAAACGAATTCCTGTAGACAATGTACAGGGAATGTGACGGGGTACAACGAGAATACAACAACGCCGAAGCTACAGACCAATCATTGGACAGCTTACATGAGCAGAGAGTGGCAGAAGATGTTGTTCTTCGTAACTTTTGTCTTAGGACTTGATGTTGTGATGGCTCTTAGGAGTACCATAGAAACCGCGAGGGAGTTCTGATATTGTCAGCTGTTTCCTGTAGCGCCTTACGAAAGTGGTGGAATATCTGTGAAATAACTAATGCCGAAAAGGTGTTACATGTCCGCAACACATCGATGAAAATGGAGTCGTAGTTGTTACCGTTGTGTGATGCAGAACATGTAGCAATTTGAGGCTGAACTGATAGAGAGTTACAATTCTACAGGCAGAAAATTCGGTTTTGGATAGTGAATCATGGAATCTGTTACACCAGTAACTGGCCGTGTCGGAATACCACGGCTTCTACGACGTTGCCTATTCGAAAAATGTATCTTGGGGCAAACTCCGATGGCTGCAGTGTTACCCTATGGGAAACATTGAAATGTGATACTATCAGAATGCAGCATAGAAGACATAGACAGAAGTAATATTATCTCTAACCTTTTGAATCCATTAATGAATTATGTCGTTCCCCCAGGTCGCTGCATTTTCCAGAAACTACTGTGATTATTTTTGTTTCCGAATTTGAGGAGCGTCTATAGAATCCAATACGTCTAGGACGCCACAAGATTCTAATGGCTATGCCAAACGGCTTGTAATTGTTTTGAACACCAGAGGTGGGGCAACACACACTGGGTACCTGATAACATCGTGGCAAAACACCGTAAAGAGTTTGTCTATTTACAGCAAGTACTTGAAGTTAGGCCAGCCTTCCGATAGTCACCCACAAGGACAGAATAACCGTAACCGTATTCTGAATAAGTCTGAAAAGTAGTCGAGAAGTACTGGCAGAAATGAAGCTCTGGTACTTGTTGTGAAACGTGCCAGGATAGCTAATTTAGGAAGAAAACTGGCCACGAAAGGGAAGGTTCCGTTTGGAGATCTGGACCAGCACATAGTTTCAATCCGTAAGCAAGTTTCGTAACAGTGCTCTGAAATGTAGGCGTATTTCCTAAGGTTGCGAGACAGGTGTCACTGTAATTAACGGACTACAAAGGAAGGTAAATTACCGTTTTCACCTCACTGACTTTATGGCTCATACGTCTCGACAAATGTTCTAATTTTAACAAGAACAGGCTTGACAAACATTTATGGATAGTCACATCTCTTAGGAAAGGTATATATTCAGATGGCAGGTAAGGTAGTTTCCTTTGCTTTCTTATTAACTTTTTATTTTTACTGTCACGACAATTAATTGACAGTAACCAGGATTAGGATTTAACGGCTTTGTTGAAGAAGCACCAGCTTGCACAGGGCATGGACTGGTCAGTGTCTTTACATTTGCGCCAGTGTAGCTGTCCTCAGAGTTACCTACCCGTATTTTCCATATCACAAAATCATGTAAGAAAAGCCATAAATAGTTTTCATTTCATGATTATTTCTGATTTCCTTACTCAACTTGGCTCTACAGCTTTACCAAATAATATTTCTCCGAAAAAGTTTTAGACAGTTCACGACAATGACGTTATCATAAAAGACATTATTATAAAAGACGTTATTATAAATCTTTCCGATACGACTACGAACACCAGAAAATATTACTCAGGTGTGAGACAGTTTTGCAGAAAATTCCAGCAAAATCGCAACCCCGGTTTACAGAGCAAGTGGGAATTGAAGGATCGTCATGTCAGAACATTATCAAATAGGATCTGGGCATTTACTCCCACATGTTTCCTGCTGCACATGAGTTAAATGTTCCAGACCAACAGTGGTGTTTAGTTCTCACCGTGGTTTCTGAATGGAAAGCTATCGAGGCATCTCGACCCCCATGTTTTCATTTCTTTAGATAAGGATCGGTTCAGTGCGTTCGGGTATGTGAACTCACTGAACACATTCCTCCATGCAAATCCTCGTGAAGACTTTGATAAACCGCTGCATATTGTTGAGATTAATGTTTGTAGCGCAACATCCCGGTCAGTTTCAGTTTACCCGTTAAGTATCTATTGTAATAATAATTTTAAAAAACTTTGATACATCGTATTACCGTAAGCTACTTTCTTCTGGATTTATCTACGGCTCAGACATTACCAGTTTACATCAGTTTCGGCTGTTCTCTCATTTACGAGGGGACCAAATCCCCGTCTTCTCCGGTCAACTGCATTGAGGTTCTGTTTTTTTGTGTCGAGTAGGGGTCGCCAGTTTAGAGAGCATCAGTCCACACCAGGCATGTGGATGTGGTCTTAATCGAGTCAGACCGCTTGGTTACAGAATGCCTATCACCAACTCCAGTCCCAAAGATCTACCCCTTGACCGGCATTGCACCTCCTCCTGTAAGACGCGGAGTGATTCGTAACGTGAGTGCTGCAAATTAGTCTGAAAGTCAACTTCAGGTTCGTGTATGGTCGTTCAAAAGAGCAGTGATAAGAGCTGAATGAGAGGATCACTCTAGTGACATAGCTTCACCGTAAGGCACTAATTCATTTTACAAGCTACGGCGAAATAACGAGTATTTCGGTAAAAACTCTATCAGTCGAATAACACTTCCCTGGTTCTCTTCTCACACCGTCAGTATTGTAACGACAAGAGTGAATCCACACGCGCAAGAAAGATTCCTATGTAGTACTTATAAATAATACTTTATTACAAAAAGTAGATAATGAACTCATTCGCAAACAATGTCTTCGGGGACGCAACTCCATACGGTGTGAACCCACAATTTGTAATCTCCCTGATTTTTTTTATGCAAAAGAAATTGTAAATCTCTGCGGTTGTCGTTCGCTAACGCTACGCAATAAGTCTGAAATTATTGTTTGGTCGGAAGTCTATCACTGATGAACCACTATAAAACTCCACCGCCGTATTCCGTCCAAGGAACACGGTTTCTCACTGAGGCCGAGATCAGTAGAGGTGATGGTGTAACACCAATAATCGATAGGTTAATGTGTAATCCGTGCAAGGTCTCTACTGACATTGTAATCTAGTGTATCGGCATAGTCAAGATCATTGGTTGTGTAAATACACTGAAGAGCCAAAGAAACTGGTACACCTGCCTAATATTGTGTAGGGCCACCGCGAGCACTCAAAAAAGCCGCAACACGAAGTGGCAAGGATGCAGGTGATCAGACAGGATGCTTACGTACGTGTCACCTGTCAGAGTCGTATCTAGACGTACCAGGGGTCCAATATCACTCCAACTGCACACGCCCCATATCATTACAGAGCCTCCACCAGCTTGAACAGCCCCTGATGACATGCGGGGTCCATAGATTCATGAAGTTGTCTCCATACCTAAACACGTCCATCCGCTTGATACAATTTGAAACGAGACTCGTCCGACCAGGCAACATGTTTCCAGTCATAAACAGTCAAATGTCGGTGTTCACGGGCCCAAGCGAGGTGTAAAGCTTTGCGTTGTGAAGTCATCAAGGGTACATGACTGGGCATTCGGCTCCTGAAGCCCATATCGATGATGCTTCGTTGAAAGATCCGCGCGCTGACCCTTGTTGATGGCCCAGCATTGAACTCTGCAGCGATTTGCGGAAGGCTTACACTTCTGTCACGTTGAACGCTTCTCTGCAGTCGTCGTTGGTCCCGTACTTGCAGGATCTTTTTACTACCGGAGCGATGTCTGAGATTTGATGTTTTATCGGATTTCTAATTTTCAAGATACACTCGTGAAATGGTCGTACGAAAAAATCCCCTCTTCACCACTACCTCGTTGATGCTGTGTTCCATTGCTCCGACTATAGCACCACGTTCAAACTCATTTACATCTTGATAACCTGGCACTGTAACAGCAGGAACCGATCCAACAACTGCGCCAGACACTTGCTGACTTATATAGGCGTTGCCGACGGCAACGCCGTATTCTGCCTGTTTCATATCTCTGTATTTGAATACGCATGTCTGTACCAGTTCCTTTGGCGCTTCAATGTATGTAATAATCATGATAACTATTTTGGCGTTTTAAGAAATTATGTTGCAATTGCACCTCTGGTTTTATGTGTAATAGTCTGTGAATGTAATAATTTGAAAAAACTCTGTATATTTTACTGGTCCATAAGTAGGGAAGCTAAATAAAAAACCTGTAGCAAAGCCCCGCCGCTACGGAAGTAGTTCGACGAGACTGGAAAAGGTGGACTTGACGAGCAAGGCTTTGATATCTTTGTGGCGAGTTAGTCGAGTTCTGACTGTGTCACTGAGTTATCAGAGACAGTCTTGGTCAGCTATTGTGGCATAAATTGAAGTACGAAGAGCTTGCGAGCATGTAAATTATCCTCGGATGGAACGTAAAGTGGTATATCGACCATGGTTTCACTGTTTACCACGTTTGGTTAAATTTACGATGCCAAGAAGAGTTATATCACACCGTGGCTAACATCGAGACCCATGGTTGCTATACCGACAATTTGATGGCCACTGTAGTTTCCAACAGGCGCTGCCAGTTCGAGCAGAATTGTCATCTAATTATGTACAGTCGTGCTCGAAAGTATCTGAACGACTTGAATGGCATTTCGCCTGATTCGCATGCAACCTACATCACGCAGCTGTCTAGCAGGTCCTCTAATCGCTCCTCGGTACAGTCGTTTGACTATTGAAAATGGTTCCAACAAGTCACCACTAGAAAACACTGCTCTGTATCGCAATAACTCAAGATGTAAAGTATTACCAAGGTATTACAAATATCAGAGAACCCCTTATCACAGATAATATTGTCCTTAAGGCTTGTAAGCTCACATTTATTACAATAAATGACATACCTGAAATGTTACCACTCTCATAATTACGTCAGATAGGTAATAGACGTATTAAGTTCGTCGTATTCATGATTTCCTCTCCAAAGTAACATACCGTACTTATTGTTTAACACAAAATGACATTAAAAATTTAAGTTATTCACGAGCAGCTAGTTGAGAATAGTTCTTCAAATGACACGGCGAACCGTCTCGTTCTGCATATGGATTCAAACCCAGGACATGCAGACTCAGCAAAGGCTTCGTGACTGACGGAAACTAACAGTCATTCCTGAATAGGCGTACAGAGAGTGATATACTTCGGTTTTAGACAATATGAGTTAGCAAATACCAACTTTAAATGACATAACGTAAACATTTTTAACGGACGCGAATTCCTACCCAGCATCTATTGTCCTTGTTAACGAACTACGAGAGATGTTAAATATTGCTTCTTCACAAGTAACTTACTTGAAATGCCGTGAGGTACAGCTTTGTGTTGGGCAGGGATTCGAATCCAGAACCTAATGGGATTGCTATCGAAGCACAGTCAACTGTGACATATAGGATTTTCTCGGCAGTAGCTAGATGTTTTAACTGAAATGACGAGACGAACATTAATTTTTTTCTTCCGAGGACTCCAACCTCGCACCTATCGCTGTTATATTCTAGAGAAAACGGACGTTAAATATGGGTTTGTTACACCAGCAGAGACATGTGAGCATATTTGAACTAGAAATAATATGATGAAGAGTTCAGTGCTGGCTGGGAATCGAACCCCACACATATCGTTGTTGGCTGCACACAGATAGACGTCAGCTACCGAATTTTTCTCCACCAGCAGCTCGGAATAACATCCTTGAACTTACAGTGATCTCGCAAATAGTTCTGTGTCTCACTGGGCATCAAAAACGTCAAATATCGTTATTGTTGACAACGAATGAAAATACATTAAAAATCTAAATTATTATCCACCAGCAGATAGGTGTTCTCATGTTAGAGCTTGATAATACATAATGAAAAATTTAGTGCCGGGCCAAGATTCGAACCCATTCACGCGCAGTATGTGGAGATGCTGCGGAGTCTGCAGTTTTGAACAAACAACAAATTGTAGTCGAGCTGTATTGTCGCGAAGGGATCGAATTCCGCGTTAAGGGCGATCTGAGTTGCATTCCCAGTTCAGAACCAATTTTATCGAGATACAGAAGCTCAAATAAAAGATGGAATAAGTGTCCTGTGACCCTAATGTCTGAAGTAGTGCTGGAGGGAACTGAAACCATGAATCCTGCAGGGCTGTCCAATAATCCGCAAAAGTACGAGGGGGCTGTAGACCTCTTCTGAACATCACGTTGCAAGTCATCACAGATATGCTCAATAACGTTCATGTCTGGAGAGTTTGGTGGTCAGTGGCAGTGTATAAAATCAGAATAATGTTCCTGGAGCCACTCTGTAGCAATTATGGACGAGTGGGGTGTTGCATTGTCCTGCTGGATTTGTCCAAGTCGTTGGGATGCACAATGGACATGAACGGAATCGGGTGACCAGACAGGATGCTTATGTACGTGTCACCTGTCAGAGTCGTATCTAGACTATCAGAGGTCTCATATCACTCCAAATGCACACGCCCCACACCATTACAGAGCCTCCATCAGCTTGCACAGTCCCATGCTGACATGAAGCGTCCATGGATTCATGATGTTCTCTCCACACCCTTAGACGTCCATCCGCCCAATACAATTTGAAACGAGACTCGACCAACCATGCAATATGTTCCCTGTCATCGCCGGCCGGTGTGGCCGAGCGGATCTAGGTGCTACAGTCTGGAACCGCGCGGCCACTACAGTCGCAGGTTCGAATCCTGCCTTGGACATGGATGTGTGTGATGTCCTTAGTTTAGTTAGGTTTAAGTAGTTCTAAGTTCTAAGGGACTGATGACCTCAGAAGCTAAGTCCCATAGTGCTCAAACCCATTTGAACCATTTTTCCTGTCTTCAACAGTCCAAAGTCGCTGTTGACGGGCCCAGACGACGCGTAAAGCTTTATGTCGTGCGGTCATCAAGGGTACACGAGTGGGCCTTCGGCTCCGAAAGAGCACATCGATGATATTTTGTTGAGTGATTTGCACTGAAATCTGCAGCAATTTTCGGAAGGGTTGCACTTCTGTCACGTTGAACGATTCTCTTCAGTCGTCGTTAGTCCCGTTCTTGCAGGCTCTTTTTTCGGTCGCAGCGATGTCAGAGATTTGATGTTTTACCGGACTCGTGAAATGGTCGTACGGGAAAATCCCCACTTCATCGCTACCACGGAGACGTTGTCTCCCTTCGCTCATGTGCCGACTATAACACCACGTTCAAACTCACTTAAATCTTGATAACCTGCCATTGTAGCAGCAGTAACCGATCTAGCAACTGTGCCAACACTTGTTGACTTATATAGTCGTTTCTGAGCGCAGCAACGTGTTACATATCTCTGTATTTGAATACGCATGACTATATCAGTTTCTTCGTTATTTTATGCGTATTGGTTCTGCCTTATTGTGTTTTTTAATTATTTGCAATGGCTAAGTACATATCAAATGAGTAAACTAATATCATTTTCTATATTTGTAGATGGATAGACAAGAAGCAATAATGTTGGCTTGGCTGGAAGATGAGCTGGAAAGTGCTGATGTAGCGTTTGTTAGAGCCGATAATATTGAAAGTGACCCAGACAGTGAACACAGCAGCCACTGTATTGGACGGAAGAAGATGAGGGTGAAATGTCTTCCATCCAAGCACCAGGTTAGCTATTTTACTTGAGCAGAGACAAGCAATCAAAACTGGAGTTAAAAACCAGGCGTTCCAATATGCGGATAAGATGTCATAATACAGTCTTGGTATTGGTAGACTAGCGGTAAATACTGTGGCAAAAGATGACAAAGCTATTGTGAGTAGTGGGGCTATGTTCATATGGCCCCACATTCCATTGTTGCCAGATGTATCCAAGATGGCACGAATGACATTATCCAATTTAGCAGCATGTACACCTGACAACAGTGTATGATGTCATCCAAGATGGCGACTGTGACGTCATCCAATATGGCGGATTTTGATGGCAAGATAGGACAATCCACTAACCTAACACCCCTCCCCTACCCCAGAAAAAATGACAAGAAGTTCAAATTCCAACAGGATCATGCATCACACCGCTACCAACCTAAGAAAATCGCGGGAAAATAGGTCATTTGGGCTACCTCCACTAACCTAAGTCATCCAACTGCAACCTCTTCCTAGGATCTGGTGCCAAGTTTGAATTTTGGTGAGAAAGAAAGGTGACTTGGAGTTTCTCTACCAACCAAAGAAAATCGTGGGAAGGCAGGTCACTTGGGCTACCTCCACTAACCTAAGTCACCCGACCGCCACCTGTTCCTAGAAATTGGTGGGAAAAGGACTCAGCCTGCACTGGGCTGCTGGACAGAGGAAGGAGTGTACTTTATTTATTTTGGAACAATTTATTTATGGATGGAGTATATTTAGCACAGTGATACAGAATACATGCTCCGACATGCCACACAGCATACAGACCTGCAAGCTACTCCTAAATAACTCATGTATAATGCTCTACACATGTGCCTGCTAATTCTAAACTGTCAAAATAACACATTGCACAGCCTACAGACATGCAATCCACTTGCAAATAATGCACTGGGCTGCTGGATAGAGTAAGGAAGGAGTGTACTTTATTTACTTTGGAACAATTTATTTAGGGATGGAGTATATTTATAACACTGATACAAAACACATGCTTGGGATCATGCCACATAGTCCACAGACCTATAAACTACTCCAAAATAATGCTCTGCAGACATGCAAACAACTCATTTACCGAAATAATTTGAGTACAGTCATGCAGTCTCCTCCTAAACAATGAAGTACACTGATGTGTAGACACACTCAGTACTTGTAAAATAACCAAATAACACAAAGCGCAGCCTACAGACCTGCTCACAAAATAGTGCAACAGACATGCAAACAACATACGCAGACACCGTCTGCCACCCCCTGTCCAGTAGATTGCACAGGAGGCTACCCGCAGCCATGTGAAGTGACGTGGCCATCAGCTGTCAAATCATGCGGTGGCGACATCCTTTTCATACTTGATACCTTAGAAATTCCTCTCGAAATACATGTTCACCTAGGCACCACTGCTGACACGACCGGGTGGGACCGCAAACACTCCAGGGGCGCGCGCGCTGTGACAGCCATGAGCTGCTCCCAGACGCAGGTGAAAGGTGCCTCTATTTTACGGTATACAGTCAGTGTTATACTGACGTCACAGAACTCCAAGGCTCGCTCACACAGCTCCCATATGTGAACACCTCTAGGCAGCACATGTCTTTACCATTGAAGATAGAGTTTAGGACCTTACACAGAACTCAAAGTCATGGCAGAAAAACAGAATGTATGGCAGTGTACAAAGCATGTTAGAAAACAATGTTTTAAACAATGACACAGGGTCACAGGGAGCATCTCTTCTGACTTACAGTGTAGTGTGTGGGATACAGTTATCATCCTACAGTACAGGTGATGAAACCTTAAACTGTCCTCTACACTGAATCAAAAGCTGTATATTTGATAGGATCTTGCCGCATAAGTAGCAGCATCAGTTTGACAGGTAAATTCGATGATGGATGGGGTGACCCGTTAGGAATGTTATTCTGTTGAGCATTGTGAAATCTCTATCTCCGCACTGGACCACACTGCAGCTATGCGTCATTGCGCCAGCATCGGTGCATAGGTGACTTCTATATCGGATGAAGTTAGTGGAGCTTTTATAGTTAGTAATTATACTCTGCTGTGGGGGGAGGGGTGTAGAGGATAACGATGATAGTATGTTGGCCTGATTGATTTGAATGGACGCAGATCTGCTTCAGACTGTAGTATCTGTATCTAGTTTGGAGACATACAACATTGCGCCCATTTCCACTGAATGGTCCAAACATGGTCCTGTTGCATTAACTCAAGTCATTCTGTTTCTAAACGGGTTGCAGAAGGTGGTAGATATGTCTTTCTCCAACTTCTGCTCAGTTCCGACTTAAATTGGAATGATCACATGCAGAAGGCTGTAGAAATGGGAGTAGTTGCAAGATGTGTAGGGGGTGACTAAACCCACATTGGAATTTTACTGTAGCAGCTAGGTTCTGGAAAGGTGACTCGTTTCAAGATATGGGAATGACAGAAATATGATTGGGTAGTGGTTGTAATCATTAAAGGAATTGTCAATAGGATCCAATGCAATGTGCTGAGTGGAAAGACCTGATTCCAAATCATGGACATAATTTCTAGCGGACAGCGTAACACTGGCGATCTGAGAAGCTAGTGTACATTTTCTTATGACCGCAATCAGCATACCATCTACTACTGTTTGTGATCCTTCTCAGTCAACCATCGCCTATAGCTCAGTGGATATATCACCGGACCTCTGACAATGGATCGATACAGAATGCATTACAAATACTGTAGAAATATCTAGCTGCAGTGGTGTGAGGGATTCGCAAATACCAGTTTCCTTAGCCAAATCACTTTCTAAATTGAGTAATTTTATTACGAGGTTGCACCGTTGGCGACGTGTTGGTCTGATACTATATATTTCTGTGATCGCTGTTACAGTATCTGTCTTGGCAAAAAAGCACCTCATTCAGTGGTAATGTCGTACCTCGATTTGTAAAGTGGGTATAGCTTTTAACATCGATACTTTATGCATCTATAGAACCAAGACCGCTTGTGACAGTAACATACAGTAGTTGTTGGGATTGCGTTTTTTAACGTCTGGCGGTTTGTTAGACGATCACCATCTTACTATTTGTCTGGAAAACCCACGTGATTCGTAGGTAATGCCATACATGGATTTATAAAGCAAGTATAGATTTAACGTGGATACTTGTGTGCACCTGTAGAACCAAGGCCACTTGTGACAGTAACATAAAGTAATTATTGTGATCGGGTTTTTTAACATATGAGACGATTACGGCTCTCTTTCTAAGACACAGTGGTAACACTCACAAGAAAAACTTATGAGACATGTCCACCCATCGATGATCTTCTCTCAGTATTATTTTGTATCGTAGGTAATCAGTTATTGATAATGTATTATACTTAGTAGTAGGGAGTGCACGATAGGTTCGTCTTGAGCATCAGGCTTATAAAGTATGTGTTTGTGTTCCGACATATGCAGAGGAAATGACTATGTCCATTCATCAGGAAGGTATGGATTTGACGTCTAGCACTGTGATAGCAATGGAAAGAGTATGTCAAGTCATAAAAATGGTACTGATATTTCTATTTCCAGAACCATAGGCGTCAACAAGGTGTATTTCGGATACTTTGCTCATTGTCGAATGTCTTTTAACTGAGAACTGTGATCATAACATTTAGTTGTTAAGTACAGGGATGAAATATATATATATATATATATATATATATATATATATATATATATATATATATGACCGATTTCTTAGGATGATTGATTCTACCTGTGCATGCTCGACCTGTAGCGCTGGTGACCTGTGTGGGGGTGATTCACACTTCCCTTTAATGGTAGGAGCTGTCAGAACGGAGAGGCCTGTTGGATTGTAAGAATGTAGATGAATTAAGGTGTTGTCCTCTAGACTACCGAATAGCGAACTAATACTTAGTATGTGTTGGATAGCTTTCGTGATCACAAGGAAATTGGAGAGTGAATGTAGAGATACGTTTGCGCTAGACCATTATTCCCTCCCATGTAAATTGTCCAGTTGCACATTTTGCGCCTTTATTTAGTTGAGAGAAGGTCCATTGAGGGGTGTGCATCTAGCACGTGGAAGACACGTTTGCCGGTTTTCTAGACATAAGAAAAACCTTAGTTGACCTTATAAATTACAGGGATGATTTTGAATCTGTTACTTCACCGAGATCGGTATTTGCGGGCCGAAATATCATTTTTCGTCTGTTTGTTTCTAGTTACTCAGTGGTCTAGAGCACACCCCACCGAGCTAAAGTTTTTGGTTTATATAGAAATAACTGGAATTCGAGAGTAGGAAAAGAGAAAGAAGGAAACATAGTAGGCGAATATGGATTGGGGCCAAGAAATGAAAGAGGAAGTCGCCTGGTAGAATTTTGCGCAGAGCATAACTTAATCATAGCTAACACTTGGTTCAAGAATCATGAAAGAAGGTTGTATACATGGAAGAACCCTGGAGATACTAGAAGGTATCAGATAGATTATATAATGGTAAGACAGAGATTTAGGAACCAGGTTTTAAACTGTAAGACATTTCCAGGGGCAGATGTGGACTCTGACCACAATCTATTGGTTATGAACTGTAGATTAAAATTGAAGAAACTGCAAAAAGGTGGGAATTTAAGGAGATGGGACCTGGATAAACTGAAAGAACCAGAGGTTGTACAGAGTTTCAGGGAGAGCATAAGGGGACAATTGACAGGAATGGGGGAACGAAATACAGTAGAAGAAGAATGGGTAGCTTTGAGGGATGAAACAGTGAAGGCAGCAGAGGATCAAATAGGTAAAAAGACGAGTGCTAGTAGAAACCCTTGGGTAACAGAAGAAATATTGAATTTAATTGATGAAAGGAGAAAATATAAAAATGCAGTAAATGAAGCAGGCAAAAAGGAATACAAACGTCTCAAAAATGAGATCGACAGGAAGTGCAAAATGGCTAAGCAGGCATGGCTAGAGGACAAATGTAAGGATGTAGAGGCTTATCTCACTAGAGGTAAGATAGATACTGCCTACAGGAAAATTAAAGAGACCTTTGGAGAAAGAAGAACCACTTGCAGGAATATCAAGCACTTTGATGGAAACCCAGTTCTAAGCAAAGAAGGGAAAGCAGAAAGGTGGAAGGAGTATATAGAGGGTCTATACAAAGGCGATGTTCTTGAGGACAATATTATGGAAATGGAAAAGAATGTAGATGAAATGGGAGATATGATACTGCATGAAGAGTTTGACAGAGCACTGAAAGACCTGAGTCAAAACAAGGCCCCCGGAGTAGACAACATTCCATTAGAACTACAGACAGCCTTGGGAGAGCCAGTTCTGACAAAACTCTACCATCTGGTGAGCAAGATGTATGGGACAGGCGAAATACCCTCAGACTTTAAGAAGAATATAATAATTCCAATCCCAAAGAAAGCAGGTGTTGACAGATGTGAAAATTACCGAACTATCAGTTTAATAAGTCACAGCTGCAAAATACTAACGTGAATTCTTTACAGACAAATGGAAAAACTGATAGAAGCCGACCTCGGGGAAGATCAGTTTGGATTCCGTAGAAACGTTGGAACACGTGAGGCAATACTGACCCTACGACTTATCTTAGAAGCTAGATTAAGGAAAGGCAAACCTACGTTTCTAGCATTTGTAGACTCAGAGAAAGCTTTTGACAATGTTGATTGGAATACTCTCTTTCATATTCTGAAGGAGGCAGGGGTAAAATACAGAGAGCGAAAGGCTATTTACAATTTGTACAGAAACCAGATGGCAGTTATAAGAGCCGAGGGGTATGAAAGGGAAGCAGTGGTTGGGAAGGGAGTGAGACAGGGTTGTAGCCTATCCCCGATGTTATTAACCTGTATATTGAGCAAGCAATAAAGGAAACAAAAGAAAAGTTCGGAGTAGTTATTAAAATCCATGGAGAAGAAATAAAAACTTTGAGGTTCGCCGATGACATTGTAATTCTGTCAGAGACAGCTAAGGACTTGGAAGAGCAGCTGAACGGAATGGACAGTGTCTTGAAAGGAGGATATAAGATGAACATCAACAAAGCAAAACGAGGATAATGGAATGTAGTCGAATTAAGTCGGGTGATGCTGAGGGAATTAGATTAGGAAATGAGACACTTAAAGAAGTAAAGGAGTTTTGCTATTTGGGGAGCAAAATAACTGATGATGGTCGAAGTAGAGAGGATATAAAATGTAGACTGGCAATGGCAAGGAAAGCGTTTCTGAAGAAGAAAAATTTTTAACATCGAGTATAGATTTAAATGTAAGGAAGTCGTTTCTGAAAGTATTTGTATGGAGTGTAGCCATGTATGGAAGTGAAACATGGACGATAAATAGTTTAGACAAGAAGAGAATAGAAGCTTTCGAAATGTGGTGCTACAGAAGAATGCTGAAGATTAGATGGGTAGATCACATAACTAATGAGGAGGTATTGAATAGAATTGGGGAGGAGTTTGTGGCACAACTTGACTAGAAGAAGGGATCAGTTGGTAGGACATGTTCTGAGACATCGAGGGATCACCAATTTAGTATTGGAGGGCAGCGTGGAGGGAAAAATCGTAGAGGGAGACCAAGAGATGAATACACTAAGCAGATTCAGAAGGATGTAGGCTGCAGTAGGTACTGGGAGATGAAGAAGCTTGCACAGAATAGAGTAGCATAGAGAGCTGCATCAAACCAGTCTCAGGACTGAAGACCACAACAACAACAAAATAGAAATAGTTCTCAGTCTATATCTTCAGAATTATGTTGCATGAGCGATCAGTAGGATACTGCTGAGTGCAAACCATGCGAAATTAGATATATTTCTTGTAGCCACAGAGTCTGGGTGTAGAAACATGAGCAAGCAGGCAGGTCCAGACGAGAAACAGTAATGCATTTGTACCGAGGGGGGTAAACGAGCCAGTCTTTGCACAACAATTCTGAGAGTGACTTCGATCCACTGATGGCTTTCTGATGTAAAAGGGATGATTTTGTGTGGTGGTGGAAATGAATTGTATGTTTACTACATCGAAACAGTACGCGGTGATATATTCCTGGGTTGGAGATCAGTTTCATGCTCTAATATTCAAGCTCCTGTCCTCACTAGGAGAGCTGTGTAATTGAGTAAGAGTCTTTCTGTATTTGACGATATGTATGGCACTTTGCGACGTTTAGTTGCCGGTGCAATATGGGTTCAGTGTAAAATAGTTTATTGCCACTAAATGTCACATCTGTAGAAAGAAAGAAAAGGTGAACGGTGCTTCCCTAGGACTGACGAGCATCGTGACATATAGCCGGTTTGAGTGTAGGCATACCATAATTTTTTCAGGTGCTGTACAGATATAAGAGATAACTGCACTGTTTATGTAAAATGTGTATATATTGCATTGTAAGGTTACTGTGGCTTATGTTGTGTAAAATATGTATATCTTGCATTGTGAAGTTACTGTGGTTAATGTTGTGACTGTGAGTCCTATCATGAGGGATGTATAGATTCAGCACATCGATACCTGTGAGGGTATGAGAAAGATTTTTCATGTGGAAAATTATTTTCACTATAGATACTGAGATTCGTTCCAGATGCACAGCTGTCAAGAGGAGACATTACCTGTACATCGATCGGTGTCAGATTGTAGCAGCATTCATAATACATAATTGTAGTTACACTGGTAAATATGTTCCTGGCTCCCAACATTCTTGTGAGTATCATATGTGTTTGACGATATGTAGAAAACTTAACAGGTTTAACTGTCAATGCAATTTAGTGATCTGTGCAAAATAATTTTACCACTGAAAGTCCCATCTGCAGAAAGAAACAAAAGGTGGATGGTGCTTCGGTACCAGAGGCATCAGTAATTTGGCAGGTAAATTCTATAACAGACTATCATAATACTTGATTCATTTACATCCTTTGTGCTGGGATATAGGAGCTTCTACATAGTGGTGGGAATGTTTGTGTGTGTTGAAAGCAGGAAGGGTAACATGTAACGGACTGAGGTATCACATTAGGACTGCTGGGAAGAGTGCATTCGATGTTATTCTGTGCTAGTTGCAGTTAAGCACGGTTAGATGTGTCTCTCATGTCAGGTTCGGAACAATGCGCCCTGTGCTTACTCTGTCATCAACGGTAAAGACACGTGGTGCCCAGAGGTGTCTCGCATGTGGGAGCTGCGTGAGCACGCCTTGTAGTTCTGTGACGTTAGTATAACACTGACTGTATACCCAAAAATAGAGGCAACTATCACCTGCGTCCGGCAGCGGCTCAAGGCTTTAATGACGTGCGCGCCGATGGAGCTTCTGGGCTCCCGAACGGTCATGTCAGCAACGGTGCCTAGATGAACACGTATTTCGAGAGGAATTTCTCAGGTATCAAGTATGAAATGGATGTCGCCACCGCATGCGTACGGTCATCAATGCATGATTTGACAGCTGACGGCCACATCACTTCACACGTTTGCGGGTAGCCTCCTGTGCAGTCTACTGGACAGGGGGTGGCAGACGGTATCTGCGTATGTTGTTTGCATGTCCGTTGCATTATTTTGTGAGCAGATCTGTAGGCTGCGCTTTGTGTTATTTGGTCACTTTAAGAGTACTGAGTGTGTCTACACATCAGTGAACTGCATTATTTAGGAGTAGTCTGCACGTCTGTACTCAAATAATTTCGGTAAATGAGTTGTTTGCATGTCTGCAGAGCATTATTTTGGAGTAGTTTACAGGTCTGTGGACTGTGTGGCGTGATCCCAAGCATGTGTTTTGTATCAGTGTGACAAATATACTCCATCCCTAAATAAATTGCTCCAAAGTAAATAAAGTACACTCCTTCCATACTCTATCCAGCAGCCCAGTGCAGGCTGAGTCATTTTCGCTCCATTTTCCCCCTCCAGACCACCATCTTGGATTACATCACACAAGGGAAACAGCACCTCTGGTGGCAGTATTGTGTACTAGGTCAGTTGGAGTCTAGATCTCATGGTGGAGACATTGCCTGCAAAATAAAAACTTATGTCCAGCACAGGCATAGTCGTTTTCCCGCCCTTTCTTCCCACCATCTTGGATTACATCACAAAATGGACAACAGCATCCTCTGGTGGTGGTGTTGTGTACTAGGACCAGACCTCGAAGTGAACACACTGTTTACCCCCATCTTGGATAATGGTACTTGCATCATCAGCTGACATCATGGCTGCCATCTTGGATTATGTCACAGAATGGATGACAACACCCTCTGGTGGTGATACTGTGTACTAGGTCAGTTGGTGTGCGGATATCCTGGTGAACACACTGGATGGTGGTGCTGTCTCTAATTGTTTAAATAAAGACTGGTGCATGATTTTGACAGTTGACAATAAGCAAGCATGTTTGCAGAGTCTTTTAGATGGATTATTATTTTGACAGTTTATGAGTTACTTGGCTCGCTGGGTGTAAATGTATTGCATTATTTGCAAGTGGATTGCATGTCTGTAGGCTGTGCAATGTGTTATTTTGACAGTTTAGAATTAGCAGGCACATGTGTAGAGCATTATACATGAGTTATTTAGGAATAGCTTGCAGGTCTGTATGCTGTGTGGCATGTCGGAGCATGTATTCTGTATCACTGTGCTAAATATACCCCATCCATAAATAAATTGTTCCACAATAAATAAAGTACACTCCTTCCTCTGTCCAGCAGCCCAGTGCAGGCTGAGTCCCCACCATTTTCCAGGTGTGGGGTGTTAGGGTAGTGGAGGTAGCCCAATTGTCCTATCTTTCCGGTAAAAACCGCCATATTGGATGACATCACAGTCGCCATCTTGGATGACGTCATACACTGTTGCCAAGTCTACACGTCGCCATCTTGGATGACGCCATAGCCGCCATCTTGTAGACATCTGGCAACAATGGAATGTGGGGCTGTACGAACATAGCCCCACTATTATTGTGGACTGTTGTTTTCTGCTGACTGACTTAGTTACATATATGAATATTCAATTAGAAAAATCAATGACCACCTATCAAGAGAGGAGGATTGTTAGGAGACATATTATAGAACTAACAGCGTCCTTTGGCGTTTTATACATGACAGGTATAAAAATATGTGTCCTTTGATTGTGTAGGAAATGTGCGACAAAGACAGGGCAGCTCCTGATTCGTGAAATATTTGAATCCTTTGTAGCGAAGTTGTCGATCGAATTACCAGGTTCGTGGAAATGTAAAAATCGATGAACTGTTGGAAACATTTCGAGGTCGCTGTAAATTTCATATGTGCACAGAAGATATACCAGCCAAGTACCGAATCAAGGTGTACGCTTTATGTGATTCAAATTCTTTTTACAACAAAAGTATAGAAATTTACTCAGGTAAGCAAGCAAATGACCCATAGGCATTCGATAACTTTGCATCTGCTGTCGTGAACCGTTTATCACATGATATGTTCTATACAGGTAGAAATATAACGAAGTTCTAGCAATAGTGGACACCGGAAGATCCTGAAGAACATCCCAGTAAAGGGGTCGAAACGTTGATTATTTTAGAAGAAATATGATGCGGCCTAACAACCCAGAAGTTTTTAACTTTAGTGACAACGGAGACATACTACTTTCCACGTAGTAGGTACATTTCAGACTGCTTACTGAGTGTGGGGAAAGTGCTCGATGCGCGACCGATCGCGCAACTCTTAAAGGCTCTCGTGGGTTGATGCCATCAGTGAGCCTCAGCTCACCGAGAGTCATGCGATTTCAATGTACTCAAATCAACCATTCAAATAATTATACATAATTAGCTAGATCGTCATACAAGTAGGATGCAAACCTTTGAAGCCTTGCAAGCCAACGATTCTCCTGTGCATCGGAACTCTCATGTCGACACTTGAAAAGTCCCACTCACGGCGGCGGCTGGGATTCTCGCATTCTTATAGATAGACTAATGTCACAGTAAGCGACTTTCTCTGATGAAGTTACATGACTTCCGTCGGAAAGTGCCACACTGGGCGGAAATTGTCGCTCCGTGAAATTTCCGCGCACTAACGTCGATATAGAAAGAGCCAGGGTCCATTTTTAGTTGCAATTGTCGCTGACATCCTTGCCACACTTCTTATCGCTAGTCTCGCAGCAGCCACGAGGTTTACTGTACTGTTTCGTCCGCGTACAGTATGTCTGAAAATTGAGGCCTTGACTGTGTACAAAGCGTCCTTGACGCGAATTAGCGTGGCGCATGTAAACAAATCCTTGCAGAAGATGCTGGCAGGCAAGTCTGTACCCAAAGCGAACCATCGTAGGGTAGTGTAGAAACAGACTCAAGAGCAGTCCAAATCTGGAAGCAACATGACAGCAAGGCATTGATTGGTACAGCAATAAACGAGCGGCCTAGGCCAGGCAGCGTCATGAATTGCCTAACCGAACTGTTGTCAGGCTGCGTTGACAGCCAGATGTTGGGTTCAACAATCCGCCGCGACTGCCTATCAGTGAGAGGCGTAATGACGCTAGCAACACCTCTCCTCCAGTAAATGCTACATTCGATGGCCAGGGCACTATATTTGTACCTTCCCGTATAAATAAAAAAAAAATGATGTGTAACAGAAAATATAAATAATTAAATTTGGATAATTAATTTCTAACGTATGAAAACTGATAAATCTTAATTCATGAAAAACTGATAAAATTTGACGTAAGCAGCGCTACACCATGGCCCTGTGAAATCAATCTGAATCTGTTCGTGTGAAACAAACTGAAAAATTCTTACCTCGTGATCGTGTCGCGGATAACGCCGTCTATATATCTGCTCGTAAATTGCACAGCTTAGTGCAATGCTGGGCTATCTACTAATACTGGATAACATTTGTCTGACATCTTAATTACGAGAAAAACTGACTTTACTTAGTGACACAACTGCACAGCTAGTCGTCTGATTACTAAAGAAGACATGACTACGATCTGACCAAAATTCTGGAATATTTTAATTTAGATAAATGACTGGATCGGGACTGGCAATGACTTAGGGGAAATTATACTTTTATAGTTAACTGGTAAAAACAATTATATTCTGAAAATTTTTTACGTTATTGATAAAGATCTACAATCCATTACACGGGAAAATTGAATATATTACAAATCTGGGTCAACTGGTGCTGACGAATCACAAAAGAGAAGATTGAAACAAATCCATATTAACATCTCAGACAAGTCACTTAACTACGTGTATGCCAATAAAAGTAATAACATTTACCTTACAATAGATGGTTGACTTAATTACAATGTTGATCTTTCATTATATTAACAATTATTCATTTGTTCATCGTCATCTCATTCTATGGTATCATTTAGCTCTGCGGCTGATCACAATTATTATTCAGTTCCATATAATAAAATTTTGCAATTTGTTCTGCGCTGTGACTTTAACAACTACTAACTATAAACTGCGCTGTACCAGTGACAGACAACTACACTGTAGCAGCGAGTGACTGCAACTGCTGCAGAGACTGCTCTGACCTGCGACTCTATTGCAGCTCTCTTTTAACAGGGGCAAAGATATTTTATGTCTCAGGCAGCGCCTGTGAATTGTCGTTCTAGAAAGGGAGCAATACATCGAGATTACATTTGCTCCAGCAGAGTGGTGAACCCCTTACATAGTGTGACCCAGAGGGTAAATCATTGTAATGGCAGCCAGAAGACCATGTATTTGGGCAGCCAAATGAAAACGAGACATGAAAAAAAAGTAAGTAAACTGTTCATTATTTCAAAAGTAATCGTCATAACGGTTAATAGATTTATCTCACTGTGAGACAAGCGGCCAATGTCTTCAGGAAAAAATTTCTACCAGTGTCTATGAAACAATGACGTGTACCTCTTGGTCCGAAGCAGATCTATGGTCACGAATGTACGTCTTCAGGGCTCCAGAAATATGGGAAACACATGGGGATAGATAGAGACTATGTGGAGCAAATAGAGCTTCTGAAGCTTAGCCGCAACAACCTTGACAATATTAGGGCTGACATTATCCTACTACAGAATGATACCGTCCGTCAATATTCTGGGAGTTTGGCCCCGATGGGGCACTTCAGTTCTTGCAAAGTGTTTCACGCACCGCTGTGCGTTAATTGCGGTGGCATGTTCCATAGAGTCAAAAGCAGCGGATTCTTGCAGCCAAAGAAGAACATCATCATGACCTTCCCGGAGCTGATGTGTCTGTTTTTTGCACTGGGCTGAGGAAGCTTCACTGGGAAGCCCTTACGCATCCTCCATTACAGTCCCAATCTCTCCCCACGCAATTTCCACATTTTTGGAGCACTGAAGAAGACATTCATGGCCATAGATTTGCTTCAGACCAAGAGGTATACGCCTGGGTACGATCATAATTCCATAGGCAACCGCAAACTTTTTCCCATGAAGGCATTCACCTTCTTGTCTCAGAGTAGGATAAATGTATTAACAGTTATGGCGATTACTTTCGAAATAACAAACAGTTTACTTACTTTCTTGCATGAGTCTCGTTTTCATTTGACTGTCCCTTGCATTATAGTTTACCTTTAAAAGGTTGAGAATATCATACAGTTAAGTGCGCTGAATATTTACATGGTTTTGGAGTTGAGATTTATTGAAATAGTAGTGTGGCTTCCCGACAAGTGTTTAGCTTAAGAAGAGTGCCGATTCTGAAACGCTCTCTACTGCATCTGTAAGTGTTGTCAGTTGTTCCAAACGCTTGAAAAGCAGTCAGAGGTAGACAGGGAAGTCTGCATGTCGGTGGCGTAACTACGGCATTGCAGCTGGGGTGCATGATCAGGGTTTCAGTGGGGAAGCAGTTTTGAGACAGGCGGGGAAAATGAAAAAAGGGAAAAATAAAAGGGGAAGAGGAAGGACGAAACAGCAGGAGATAAAAAAGAAGAAGAATGGAATGGACTAGAGGGTGTGTGTCTGGTTATCCCGTCGTGTGAGCTCCTTTCTCATCTTAGAAACTCCATTTCATTTTCACATTGTCCCACAGATTCTACATATTTTCTATTTAACAAGTCATCTGGTATGTCTGGAATAAAATCAAAATAAATTAAATGTTGAATAACATGGTCACCACTATGCTTTAATAACTGCATAACAAACTGCTGCTACTTTTAGAGTAGTGACTCAACTTCCCTAATAATACTCGTACGTTATCAATCTATAAAATGTAATGGTTATGATGACACTCTCTCAGCACTAGGCACAGTAAATATTCACCAACATTTAAGTTACATAAATTAACTATACGGCCTGGCAAAGAAGAAATTTCTTAGAACTAATACAACAGGTAAATAAATGAACAGCCAACTGCCCACACTGCTAATGCTAAGTACTCATCTATGTGTACTATCGCAGTTCCATGGTACTTATACTCAACCATTCCCGTGGAGCACCTAGAGCACATCCTTCCAGCCAACAGTGAGGTTCCACCCAGCGAATGTAGCTGGCTGGCGTCTGACTCGCACACAGCTACACAGTTAGGAAATAAGCCAATCAACATTCACCAGGTCCCAACGCAACTCAAACCACCTCTTGTTGCAGATATTGACTTATTACGTAATATTTATAAAACATAGGTCTCCCATTAATTGGGGTCTTTTTTTTCCTATTTTGGAAACTTCTTATGACTTCATGTCACTCGTACTAATAATTTGTATTACTTCATGCCACAGTCTCTTCCCACGGTTTCTCTGTTCACCAAAACCTTACTTCTCTCGAGGGTAGTGAGCAAGACTGGCGCCCATTCTGCAATGGGTGCTCCTTCGAGGGAAAAGAAAAAACTCTAAGTTGTTGAAATTTGTTTGCCAAGGGGTCCAGCTTTTCCCACTCGTTCAGACGCCTCCTCCTTCCTCCTTCCCCCCTCCTCCCCCCCTCCCCCCTGCCACACTACCTTTCTACCTTTCCTCACACCCCACCACCCACACTAGGCGCCAAGCCAGAAATCGCAGTTTTCTTGCAAACTGTTACCTTCACTAACTTGCAAGAGCAATAAACTGGGAATGGCGGAGGTGAATGACAGGGAATCTTTAGTAGATTCGGACTGATTTCTCTTGAGTAACAATTCCACATTGATTAGGGTCACCAAACGTTCTGGAAAACCGAGGTAGTCCAGGTTGTCCATCATAACATACAGTGTCTCGAAAAATAATTGTTTCTGGACGCTCGAAAGTCCCGGAATTGAGTTTTTAAATACATGGTGTTTATAGATGAATATAGCGGTTTTAACGCTTTATAATATTTATTATATTAAACTTGCATTTATAAATGATATGTCAAATGAAAGAGCAACTCTAACAGTTGCGTTTGGCACCAGTGCGCATGCCCAGCGCGCAATGTTTCCGCCACAATCCACTAGACAGCGGTAGTACCGAAGATGGCGACTAGTGAACAGAAAGCGTTTTGTGTTTTGCAGTTTGCAAAGACCGAATCTGTAGTTACTGTGCAACGTGCGTTCCAGCTGAAGTTCGGTTGTGATCCTCCAAGTGATAATAACATTCGTAGATGGTATCATCAGTTTGAAGATACCGGCTGCCTTTGCAAAGGGAAGAGCACAGGACGACCAAGGGTTAGTGAAGAGACTGTTGAGAGAGTGAGAGAGTCGTTCACTCATAGACCAAAGCAATCAGTCCAGAAGGCTGGTCGTGGATTACAAGTTCCTGTGTCGACAGTTTGGAAAGTTTTAAGAAAACGCGTACAACTACGTCCATATTGTTTACAGTCATTACAGGTTCTAAAGCCGGCAGACCATGGATTACGCGCCAACTTTGCAAACGAAATGTTGTTTCATGACGATGAAGATTTTATGGATCATGTTGTCTTCAGTGATGAATCGGCCTTTCACCTTAGTGGAAATGTTAACACTCACAATGTGTGCATTTGGGGCTCAGAAAATCCTCATGAGGTGGTACAAATGCAACGAGATTCACCTAAAGTGACTGTTTTTTGTGCCGTATCCTGGCGGAAAGTTTATGGGCTTTTGTTTTTTGGTGAACCTCCTGTAACTGGCACTTCTTACCATGATACACTAGAGCAATGGCTCTTCCCTCAGTTGGAAGATGAGCCAGAGAACTTCATTTTCCAGCAAGATGGTGAGCCACCTCACTGGCATAGCGAAGTACGCAATTGGTTGAAGTTCACTGTATCCAAGGGCTGGATAGGCCGCAAGGGACCAAATGACAGGGCTTGCTTTGCATGGCCTCCACGTTCACCCGACCCAACGACATGCAATTTTTTCCTTTGGGGCTTCATCAAGGATCGTGTGTACGTGCCTCCGCTACCAGAAGACCTCCTTGAATTAAGAAACCGGATTGAAGCAGCTGTTGCTACATTCACTGAAGAAACACTTATCAACGTTTAGGAAGAACTCGGCTATAGTTGATGTGTGCCATGTGACAAATGGTGCTCACATTTGTAAAGTTCGTGGTAAAACTGTTCTTTCATTTGACATACCGTTTATAACCGATACGTTTAATATAATAAATATTATAAAGCGTTAAAACCCCGATATCCATTTATAACCACACCCTGTATATTTTAAGAAATTCTATAAGTTTTTAGACATTTCACTCGATTAAACTGTATGCTACACGATAAATTATCATTGAGCTGGTGCATAACCTCGTAGCGATATCCGTAAGTTGAATAAACAAAACAGATACTTTAGTCATCAATAATATGTTCTCCTTCACTATTTATAACAGTCTGCCAACTCTGGGGTAACTTTTATATTTCGCGACTGTAGAAATCACGTTGTTTCGAGGCGAAGAACTTGTCGAGCCATGTTTGGAACGCATTTTCATCTGGAGAGGAAGTTTCTTGAAGGTTGTCCGATAGAGAGCCTAAAAGGTGAAAATCTGAGGGAGCAGGATCAAGTGGATAAGGTGCTGCACAATGACATCCCAGCGCAAGTCCTGCAAAGTGTTACTTGTCAGTCTATCGGAACGCAGGTGCGCGTTATGGTGGAGTAGCATCACTTCACTCAGTCTTCCTGGTCGTTGTTCTTGAGCTACGTCTCAGTTGTTGGCAATAAATGTCACCTGTTACGGTTACACCTCGGGGAAGCAAATCATAGTACACCTCACCGTAGTTGTTCCGACGGGTGCATAACATTATCGTTTGTGGATGAGCTCAGGTCTCTGTGTGGGGAACTGCTGCTTCGCTTGGGCTCAGCCATTCTTTTCTTTTCTTATATTAGCCTAAAGACACCATTTCTTGTCACCAGTAACGATACACTGGTGCGTCCGGGGAAGGGAAGAACCCACCAACCCACCCCCTATACCACCCTCCCTGTTGGTACACATACATCATGCAGTAGCTGTATACTTCAGATGAGTGTATATAAGCAGTAATTATTAATTTTTTATCCATTTGTTGCATCCTTGAGCCCCCGCTTCGTGATGTACGCTCAGCCTGAAGATGAAATAACGAATTGCCGAAACTGGTAGCGAAAATAAGACAAAATAACTTCTCAACCGCACAGCTGTTTGGCGAATTTCATTGTTAAATACTTGACCAGCGGTTGTCCCATTTCCACAATGGATCAACAGAGCAACAGAAGTGTCTGAGGATGAAGAGAAACACAAGTTTTATAACCAACTCCAAGAAACACTGCAAAAGTGCTCTAAAAGAGATATCCTCCTACTGATGGTTGAGTTTAATACAGCAAACGGGAATGACAATCACGGATAGAGCAGATTATCGGGCAACATGGAAATGGAAAATGTCTCACAGACTTGGGCGGCATGTTTGACCTGAACATTGGAGGTTCATTTCCTCCATAAAGGGTGGCACAAAGTGTCGTGGGTTTCACCAGATGGGAGTACAGAGAACCAGAAAGAACACTTTGCAATTAGCAGGACCTGGCGAAAATCACTCCTAGATGTTAGGAATAAAAGAGAAGCAGACGTGGGTAGCAACCACCACCTTATTCTAGCAACAGTCCGTCTAAAAATAGCTGCACACAAGATACATTGACGTCAGAAGAGGATACAGTTTAATTTTGGATAGTTAGACAATATAAAAGTCCGAGAGGAATTCTCGATCCAACTGAGAAATCCTTTTGAAGTGCTTAGCAGAGGAATCGAAGAGAATGACATTGAGGACCAATGAGATGCAGTGAAAACGACCTATGCTCATACTGCTAAAGAAATTCTTGGAACAAAGACCCACGGCAGACAAGACTGGATCTCTGACCATACTAGGGATGCAAAACAGCAGAGGAGGAAGGCAAAACTCCGGCTAACTTGCGCACAGACAAGGGAGCTAAAAGAAGAAATCCATTAGGAACTCTGCATACTAAATAAGATAGTGAAGAGGAGCTTCAGAAAAGAAAAGAGGACCTTCATCAACAATCTCGCAGCTAAGGCAGAGGTATCAGCTAACAGAGGCGATAACAAGACACTACAAAACATCACAAGAAAACTGTCAAATAAGAAATTTGGGGGTTATATGCCAATAAAGAACAAGCAAAGAAAATTATTCACAAATCGAGGAGGCCAAGTGCTGAGATGGAAACAACATTTCGAGAACGTTCTGAACCGTGAAATTACAGATGACAGTGTAATTCAACTGAAGGTGGACGGGGAAGGACTCCTACAAGATATGTGACTTAACGTAGAATCGCCATCCAAAGATAAAATCGCTAAAGCACTCCAACAAATAAAAAATGGAAAAGCTCCGGGCCTGGACAACATCAGTACAGAGTTACTGAAAGTAGGTCCCCGTATAACAGCAGAAATTTTACATCCATTCCTGACAGCCATATGGATGAATGAAAAAGTACCAAACGATTGGAACAGAGGCTTGGTCATCAAGGCATCATCCTGCTGTCAATCCCAAGCAAGATCCTCTCACAAACAATCCTAAATAAGATAAAAGCATATGTAGACAAGAAAATAAGAAGGGAACAAGCAGGATTCAGGGAAGCTCGCTCTGCGTTAGCCAGATAAACCCCTTGAGCATAATAGCTGAACGTACATATGAATACCAGTACCCGCTTTATATGCTGTTTTTAGACTTTGAAACGGCCTTAGACAGTATAATTGGAACAAAAATATGGAGCTCACTGCAAACTTTTGGAATTCACAAGAAAATAATTGCTCTTGTCAAGTGCATGTATGAAACCTACACGTGCCAGGTTGAACGTCAAGGTCTGCTTTCAGATCCAATAGCAGTGAAAACAGGAGTTAAGCAACACTATTTAACATAGTACTTGTAGCGGCGTAAAGTCAAGAGCCGGCAAGCCAGTCGGGAAGGAGGGAGCAGAGGGGGCTGTGAAGAAGACGTTAGCCAATTGCACGTGGACCGACCTCTCTCCAGGACGACAACACGATAGCAGCGGCCTCTATGCGAAGAGAACATAAGCTCCGCGCCCGACTGGCCACGCCCAGTTCTACGAGAAGCTTCAGACCAACTCTTGAGTTACTGTCACGTCTTCGTATGAAGCAATTGTATAACGATTGGAATTCACGATATCCAGTGATTTATGTCGCTGTATAAGTTCGTTTATTTGGATAAAAGAGTGTCGGGCCTGAAGATGGCAAAATGAAATGCCGAAACTGGTTGCTTTCAGTTGAAGGTGTCACCAGGCTGTTTCAAGCCTTAAAAGATTTTTTTCCTAAATGAAGACAAAGTCCCCAAAACATTGGTTCAATTCCAGAATGAGATTTTCACTCTGCAGCGGAGTGTGCGCTGATATGCAACTTCCTGGCAGATGAAAATGTGTGCCGGACCGAGACTCGAACTCGGGACCTTTGCCTTTCGCGGGCAAGTGCTCCTGCGCAGGAGAGCTTCTGTAAAGTTTGGAAGGTAGGAGACGAAGTACTGGCAGAAGTAAAGCTGTGAGGACGGGGCGTGAGTCGTGCTTGGGTAGCTCAGTTGGTAGAGCACTTGCCCGAAAAAGGCAAAGGTCCCGAGTTCGAGTCTCGGTCCGGCACACAGTTTTAATCTGCCAGGAAGTTTTATTGGTTCAATTCTTCAGCAACCCTTTAAGTAAAGCTTTCTTGTGGTTCATTGACAGCCAGCTTAGCGCTTTGCGGCATGGCAGAAAGGAAACTTAGGGGACCACGAAAGGTGTAATAGAGGTAAAGGATGTCCTGAAAATACTCTTGTAACTGTTACTAAGAGAAAAGAGCAACACTTTATTTCTTTTAAATCTGTTCTTAAAAGAGCAGAAGTAACACAGCCGGAGAAAAGAACTTTAAAGAAGATGAAAAATTTTATGACAGTAGTGGCGCACCTCTTGTTCACCGTTACTGCCGGTGTTTGACTGGATTTTACTGAAGAGAGTGCCAAAATGGGAAAATGTTGAAGAGACAGTTTCTTATTCGAAGAAGAAAATAATTGAAATCGATCACTCCATATTCTTCGATCAGTACAGCATACTCACAAATTTCGTGGAAGAAAATCTTCACAAGTCTAACGATGAAAACGAAGCACCATTACAGTGTCGTGAGAAGTGGATGAGTTTTTTTAAAAGCCGTGTTCAATAGTACTCTGAGGTGGTAATAACTGCGAGGTATTTGTTTCCGATACTAGCCCATAATGCAAATGTATAAAGAATATTTTCGTTCTTGAATATCCAGTTAACAAATAAAAAAAATAGCAGTGGATTCTTCTGAAGTAATCCTACAGATACTGTACAACTATAAATCGACTGTGTAGAATTGTACCAGTAATTCTCAGAGAACAACACTATGATCAAAAGGCTGGAAGCGGTGAAAAACACCTTTTTCTCCAAGGACAATCAATCCCATCTACAAGCACTCACTATTATTTAAAGTTTATGTTAATTTTATTTTATTAAACATTCCATAGCTACAATATTTTGAAGGATCACAATGAATTTGTTTCTTAACTGTTACTTGCAGCTGCACTCACAAATCAGTAATTTTATTATGATGAGTGATGGTGAGTAGGCAAGTTACTATGTGTGTGATAATATCAGCTGCCCTCACATGTCTGGCTGGGTAAGCATAGCTCGTGATGTGTACCCCACTCTACCCCCTCCCAAGCTGTTCCAACACACGATACACCGGCATATGCAGCGTTGCTGTCGAGCAGTGCTTACAGAGGAGCATGGTCAGATGGCTATTGAAGTGCTATTGAAGTAGCTATATACTACACAGAATGTACATTATCCCACAAATAGTTTTGAGGTATGGATTAAACACACCGAAGACTGTATAAGCATGATATTCATGATTTTGAATCATATCATGTCCGTAGCACAAATCAACCAATAAAAACGTTTTCACTGTATGCTGAAGATCAAAAGTTAAAGAGCAAATAGCTTTTTGAAAAAAGTAAATATTTTTCCCTAATTCACGTAACATTCTTCAAATCAATAAACACATGTCTTATATTACACAACTTTCTGAAACTGTGTTCTTCTTCATAGTTCAAGCTATCTCCATACCATATTCCATCGAAATCGGTCCAGTGGATTGGTCATGAAAAGGTGACAGAGTTACTTTCGCAGTTATAATACAGTACTGGCCATTAAAATTGCTACACCAAGAAGAAATGCAGATGATGAACGGGTATTCATTAGAAAAATATATTATACTAGAACTGACATGTGATTACATTTTCACGCAATTTGGGTGCATAGATACTGAGAAATCACTACCCAGAATAACCACCTCTGGCCGTAATAACGGCCTTGATACGCCTGGGAATTGAGTCAAACAGAGCTTGGATGGCGTGTACAGGTACAGCTGCCTATGCAGCTTCAACACGATACCGCAGTTCATCAAGAGTAGTGACTGGCGCATTGTGACGAGCCAGTTGCTCGGCCACCATTGGCCAGACGTTTTCAGTTGGTGAGAGATCTGGAGAAAGTGCTGGTCAGGGCAGCAGCGAACACTTTCTGTATCCAGAAAGGCCCGTACAGGACATGCAACATGCGGTCGTGCATTATCCTGCTGAAAGGTAGGGTTTCGCAGGGATCGAATGAAGGGTAGAGCCACGGGTCGTAACACATCTGAAATGTAACGTCCACTGTTCAAAGTGCCGTCAATGCGAACAAGAGGAGACGTGTAACCAATGGCACCCCATACCATCACACCGTGTGATACGCCAGTATGGCGATGACGAATACACGCTTCCAGTGTGCGTTCACCCCGATGTCGCCAAACACGGATGCGACCATCATGATGTTGTAAACAGAACCTGGATTCATCCGAAAAAATGACGTTTTGACATTCGTGCACCCAGGTTCGTCGTTGAGTACACCATCGCAGGCGCTCCTGTCTGTGATGCAGCGTCAAGGGTAATCGCAGCCATGGTCTCCGAGCTGATAGTCCATGCTGCTGCAAACGTCGTCGAACTATTCGTGCAGATGGCTGTTGTCTTGCAAACGTCCCTATCTGTTGACTCAGGGATCGAACGTGGCTGCGCGATCCGTTACAGCCATGCGGATAAGGTGCATGTCATCTCGACTGCTAGTGATACGAGGCTGTTGGGATCCAGTACGGTGTTCCGTATCACCCTCCTGAACCCACCGATTCCATATTTTGCTAACAGTCATTGGATTTCGACCAACGCGAGCAGCAATGCCGCGATACGATTAACCGCAATCGCGATAGGCTACAATCCGACCTTCATCAAAGTCGGAAGCGTGATGGTACGCATTTCTCCTCCTTACACGAGGCATCACAACAACGTTTCACCAGGCAACGCCGGTCAACTGCTGTTTGTGTATGAGAAATCGGTTGGAAACTTTGCTCATGTCAGCACGTTGTAGGTGTCGCCACCGGTGCCAACCTTGTGTAAATGCTCTGTAAAGCTAATCCTTTTCATATCACAGCATCTCTTCCTGTCGGTTAAGTTTCGCGTCTGTAGCACGTCATCTTCGTGTTGTAGCAATATTAATGGCCAGTAGTGTATTAGTACAGATAAAACTTGCAATTATGATATTATTTTTCCTGTAATCTAGTTTATATGAAATAAAGCCTTTACATTTCCCAAGCTTTGCTCAAGTTACCTGTGAAAACCCTATGAATTTTCGTCTAGTGGTTTAAGAGATTAGCGTGTTCGA
This sequence comes from Schistocerca piceifrons, assembly GCF_021461385.2. Lineage (NCBI taxonomy): Eukaryota > Metazoa > Arthropoda > Insecta > Orthoptera > Acrididae > Schistocerca > Schistocerca piceifrons. The sequence goes on from NC_060139.1 coordinate 146,162,932, forward strand.
ACAGGCAGACAAGACGGTTTTAGTAAAATATTAAATTACGATATCTTTTTTTTCGTGATCGAATTTTGATGAACTAAAACCAAAATGGTGCCCCGAGTACCTGTAAAAATCACTTTAAAACTCGTGCAATAGTTTTGGAGAAGCCTGTTCGAGCAGTCAGACAGACAGATAGATATGACAGTTTTACAAATTTATTATTAGTATAGTTATTTAATATCAATAATTAAACGGATATTGTAGAAATAAATCAGAATAAATTTGTTTTATAATAGTAAATAGGCTATCAACAGGTTAAAAATGTATTAACAAAAATTAGTATTAAAAACTTATTAAATTTAAAAAATCTGGATGCATTTGGGGGGGGGGGGGGGGGGGGTTGGGCGGGGATCCATTGGAGCCTGGCTGGTTGTGTCCCAGTTTTCTCCGAAAATGATTTGGTCACATTAACTACGACCTACCTTGACCTGCTTCAGAGAAGCTTGTTTCTTGTTTTCAGCTGACTATATGGAGCTTCTCTCGTCATGTGAAATGAACCAGAGCAACGAAAGTATTAAGTGTTTGTATATCAATCTTCGTTGGGCAAAAGGGCATAAGCCCACAAAAAGGAATATGTCTCTTTTACAGCGACCAGTGAAAATTTTATTTGAGCAAAAGAAATTGAGGTGACAAAAGTCATGGGCTACCTCCTAATATAGTGCCGGCCTTATTTTGCCCTGAAGAAATACTGGACCATGCTGCCTCCAGAAGTGTCCATAACTGCGAAAGTGTTGCCAGTGTAGAATTTTGTGCACGTACTGATCTCTCGATTATGTCCCATTAATGTTCTATGGAATTCACGTCAGGCGATATGGGTGGCCAACTCATACGCTCGAATTTTCCAGAATGTTCTTCACACAATTTGGGAACAACTATGGCCCAGTAACAGGGGTCATCCTCATGTGTAAAAATACCATCGTTGTTTGGGAGTACGAAGTGGACGAATGGTTGCAGATTGTCTCCAAGTAGCCGAAAATAACCATTTACAATCAACGATCGGTTTAATTGGACCAGAGGACCCATTCTATTCAATATAAACACACCCCACACCATTATGGAGCCACCATCACCTTGCAAAGTGCCTTGTAGACAACTTGGGTCCGCGGTTTCGGGGGTCTGCATCACATGCCACACTCTAACACTACCATAAGCTCTTACCAGCTGAAATCGGGACTCGTCTGACCAGGCTACGGTTTTCCAGTCGTCAGGGGTCAAACAGACATGTTCACGAGCACAAGAGTGGCGCTGCCGGTGGTCGTGCCGTTAGCAAAGGTTCTCTCGTCGGTCGTCTACTGCCATAGCCCATTAACGCCATATTTCGCTGCATTGTCCTAACGGATACGTTTCTGCAGGTTGTTTCACGCAGTGTTGCTTCTCTGTCAGTACTGACAACTCTACGCAAACGCCGCTGTTCTTGGTCGTTAAGAAACGGCCGTCGGCCGCTGCGTTTTGGGTGATAACAGGTAATGCCTGATATTTGGTCTCCTCGGCGAGCTCTTGACACTGCAAACCTCGAAATACTGAATTCTCTAACGGTTTCCGGAATGGAATGTCCCATTCCTCTAGCCCCAACAACCATTCCGCGTTCACAGTCTGTTAATTCTCGTGGTGCCACCATAATCACGTCGGAAATCTTTTCACATGATTCACCTGAGTACAAATGACAGCTCCCCCCAAAGCACTGGCCTTTTATACCTCATGTACACGATGCTACCGCGATCTGTACATATCACCTCGATGTAGAATGATCGTATTTTAAATATTTAAAGCAAGAAATTTTTCTTGATTTGGTGCTAACACCCATAACTGTAGATAAACTTTAGGTAGCAAGATACGTGGCGCCTCTGTCGTAAAGTGCCATATCTTTGGACTCTAGCATCTTTGTACTATCTTTTGTTCTATAGTCTCTCAGTGCGAACCTTTTGTACTGCCATGTTGTTCTCGCTTACTTCAGTGCTAAATAAATGTATAAACGGCATCTAAACATCTAAAGTGTGTTATTACCACCTACAATACGCGATAACCACAGTGGGGACACCGACATCGCCATTGTATGTTCGTGAGTTATTTGGTGCTTCAATACATCATTAACGGACTTTGTGTGCCAACCCGCATGGAACAATGGATCTACCAGTATCTTTCCATACTAGTACTATACATCTTATAACTGTGCTTGTGACCACGAGTGGTCAAGTGTACCTAATTTGCATTTAGTTAAAAGCAAACAACTGTGTACACCCAGCCAAGCTGGCAGCCACTTAACCTTAACTGGCTCAACATGGCCACCGTCAAGTGCAACTACGCAGCGACGGCCGCTACGTGGACAGTGCATGCTGCCTAGTGACATTGTGAATGACAACCCAGTCAAGGACGTTGTGGTTTACCCTTCGGCTACGCCATCCCCTTCGGTTTGGTTTGATGTGCCGACAAAGTTCCAAAACTGTGAATTGAACATTCCAATGCACGAGGTTGCACATTCTTATATACCTAATGTCACAACACCCCTCCCACACACTGTTTCGGCGACGCTGGTCGCCAGACCGCTCCGGTTTCCACAACCGTCACTCTATGGTTACATCACAATCGCCTTCCACCTGCTTTTGTAATGGCACCGGCTGTTCCGCCCACGCCAGTTACTGAATCAGCCCCCCATGGCTGCAGTGCGACTGCCTTCTGCCCGCTGTTGCAGTGGCACTGCCCGTTACACCTGTGCCATGTTAGTCATCAGGCCTGCAATTGGGACACATTGTGCCATCTATTAAACCTGCTCACTCCACACCATGTGCTACTTGCGGCCGACCCCCCACGCAGACCTCGGGCGATGCACCGTCCACCGCTACTGCACTCCCGGTATCAGGGGCTTCCTGACCTGCATACACAGATCTTCGCATGCCAGTGCTTCATCAACATGTGTTACCCAGCAAGTTTCCTAAGCTGCCTGCTTTGCAAAAGGACAACTCTTAAGACTTGGTTCGCATTGGTGGATCACCTACTGGATATCCATGGGATTTCGGATGATGACGCATCTTTTGTCTGCCTGGTGAGTTAGCTCCAAGTTAACCAGACCTCATGAGTGATCTGTTCCTCTTTCCGCCCGCCTTGATCAAGTATTTGATGGCGAAAACATTGCTCATCGAGAGCCTTTCTCGCTCACCAGTGGAGGCTATCCACCAAATTATTCACGACAAGCACCTCGACGACCGCACACCTTCACAGCTTTGGCAGCGCCTTCATTCATTAACTGATGATCAAGCATTACCTGGCGCTTCATTTTGGACATTTTGGATGGTCAAAATGGCTTCGCACCTACAACTACCCCTGCTATCTCACGTCGCCGACCCTCGCGAGGTTTGCTTACGCATGGCCGACCGAGTCTACGCTATCATTCGTCACTGACACCGCCTATCATGGACGACATCTCCTTCGCCATCAGCTGGCACACCTGCACCTTCAGTTCCGTGCTCTGCTGGCAGATGCCAGCGTGCTTGCCTCAGCATCTCAGTGGCCTGTCAGGAGCTGCGGCCTACAGGAGGCCGGCAGCCTCCCAACAGCAGCCGACCCCACCCACGCAGCAGCCCAAGAGGCCACAAGCAATGACACAGCCAGCTGTGGCCGCCTCCTGCTCCTCACCACCTCGCCTCCAAGCTTACCCACTATGCTGGTACCATGGTACTTACGAGGATGCCGCAGGCAACTGTTACGTGCCTTGTGCCTACCCAAACGATTCTGGCAGGCACATTTAGGTACCACATCCTGCCACAGTCCTTCATGGTACCTACCGCCCAATGCCACACCATTCACCCCAGCAGCACTACACCTCTACGTCACTGACTTGTCATCAGGCACTCGCTTTCTCATCGACACCGGCGCCGACGTCAGCATTATCCTGGCCAAGCACACGGGCAACATGCTTTCACCTGCTACTCTTGTTTTGATCGCTGCTAATCATTCTCCTATCGCAGTCCTTGGCTCCATCAAGATGTTGCTTCGACTATCACCAGTCGCCACCTTCTCTTGGACTTTCCACATAGCCGACATGGATGAACCTGTGATCGGGTTGGACTTTCTACACCATCAGGAACTTTCACCAGACCTGCAGGCCGCCGCACTCTGCCACACAGCTGGTTCTACTGTTCCGTGCTTGAACGAGTTCAGCACGACTTCGCTCTCTGCCTCCGTGGCTACGCTTTCCTCATGTGCATCTCTGCTCGAGCATATTACTGCACGGCTCTCTGATTTGTCGGAAGTGCGCTGAGAAATCCATGAGCTCCACAAATAGAACGAGGCACTATGCACCCACATTGCCACCGCCTCTGTTGAACTGTCACAGGCACAGAGTATGATTCACAGCCCGTATGCAGAGCCGCAACAAGACAACCAACATTTGCGTCTACCGCATTTTGCACTACAATGCTCCTGTGTCAAGCTTTCCTCCACCTGCTGCCGTCTCCACGTCGTCGCAGGCGCTTCTACAGGATGATCATGTTCTCACTTTACGGGATTCCTTGCATTGCGTGGCTGCTGCCCTACGCCCTCCCTCGTCGTCTGCAGCCAACGCCCCGCCCACGCCGTTCCGGCCTGGCGAGGTCAGTGAACCGTCCATGCATCTGCCCACCCTCTCACCCCCCCATGCTTGCCTCCCTTCGCAGGTATTGGCCATCAGCAATGGCATTTGTCATAGAATCCGCACCACAAATGGCCAACCTGTACGTTATAAAGCTAGGTGTCTTAATGCTCCCAAACTTCTGCAAGCAAAAGAAATCGTTCAGGATTTATTGACTTCAGGAGTGCTTCGACCATCTGACAGCAACTGGTCTTCACCTATCCACCTTGTCCCTAAGAAGGACGGGTCCTTACGCATGTGTGGGGACTACAGGTCCCTCAATGCTTGGACAGTTATCAATAACTATCCCATTCCTCGTATCATGCAATTACTACATGGCTCAAAGTTCTTCTCGGTCTTAGATTGCTCGAAGGCGTATCACCAAATCCCTATGTACCCTTCAGATATTCCGAAGACGGCCACCATCACACCCTTTGGCCTATTTGAATACTGTTGCATGCCTTATGGCTTGAAAAATTGCTGTGCACACGTGGCAACAGTTCATAGATTCCATTTTGCTACCTCTGCCTTTACTTTTGCTTATTTGGACGACATTCTGATTTTTGCCTCCTCTGCCGAGGAGCACCAGGTTCACCTCAATGCTGTCTGTTCGGTCCTCACGGCCAATGGCATGGTGATCAACCACAATAAATCTCAACTCTGTTCTACATCAGTTACATTCCTAGGACATACTGTCTCAGCCGACGGCCTCTGACCAACGGATTCTCGTGTCAAAAACATTCTCACCCTGCCTCTTCCTGAAGATTAAGCTCAACTCCGTCGTATTCTGAGTATGGTAAACTTTTACTCACACCATATCCATCAGGCTGCCTCCATACAATCGGCTCTCACCGACATTTCTACAGCAAAAATACCACGGGGAAATGGAAGTTGGACTGGACCAAACAATGTTTGACACATTTGATAACGATAACCTCAAAACTGCCCTAACCAAAGACATCACACTCGCCCGCCCTGTTCCTGAGACCCATGCTTTTATTAAAACTGACACTAGTGACAGCTGTGGGTGCTTTTTTACAACAGCACACCACCAACTCCCCCCCCAGCCGCTCTGCTTCTTTTCGAAGAAACTAACTAAAAGCCAGTGTAAGTGGTCGGCTTTCTACTCGAACTTCTCGTAGATTATGAGGCAATCAAACACTTCCCGAGCGACCTCGAGGGGCGACCTTTGACGATCTATTCAGATCACAAGCCTCTCATGGATGCGATACTCAATCCGACTGAGTACCTTCTGCTGAGACGTTTCCGCCATATGGACTATATTTGACAACATTCTTCAGACACTTTCTACATCTGCGGCATGGTGAATGTTGTAGCTGACTGTCTATCTTGTATCTCCGTGCTTACTACACTCCAGACTGAAGACACCGATACACAGCAATTGGTTTTGGACAGCAAGTCATCGCTTGCTATCCAACCTCTAGTCCTGCACGTATTGATGGCCCCGGCCCTTGCCACGTTTGTATGGGCACTCCTCGCCCATTGGTACCGCCCACTCTTCGGGATGGGATCTTCAATGCTTTTCACACCTTGGCCCACCCTGGAATGTGGGCCACAATGTGGTTATTCACTGAATGCTTTGTCCGGCCCAGCATGCGGCATGACTGCCACACTTGGACCCACATGTGTCACATGCCAGCGTAGTAAAGTCAGCAGACACACTCAGCCTCCACTAGGCAAGTTCGATATCCCAAGGGGGTCGCCTTCGGCATGTCCACATTGATGTGCTTGGGCCACTCCCCCCTTCTGAGTAGTACATATACATATTATCTCTGATCCACCATTTAACTGGTTGGGTTGAGGCAGTCCCTCTTGTTGACACAACAGCAGAGACAATCGCGCGCTCTTTCACATCTGTGTGGGTTTCGAGGTTCGGCTGCCTCCTTTCCCTCACTACTGATCAGGGATGAAGGTTCGAATCCACACTTTTTGCTCGACTGTGCGAGCTGTGTGGTGTAGCCAAATTCCACACCACAGCCTATCACCTGCAGGCGAACGGCCTGGTTGAACGGCGGCACCAAACTCTCAAAGCTGCACTCATGTACCATGGTTGGTTATGGTCCGAGATCCTTCCTTGGGTCTTACTTAGCATCTGCTCTGCCCATAAGGAAGACCTGAATGCATTGCTGGCTGAGATTCTACATGGAGAGCCCCTCCTTCATCCAGCGTAGTTTGTGGAGGACTCACTGCCGGCTGCCGCCATCGATCTTCCGGCCCTTGTGGAACAGGTATGTGTGCATGTCACTCCCCTGTGCAGCCCCTTGCCTCACCCTCATTCCACACCACCGGTTCGTCCACAAGGACCTTGCATCACGTGAATTTGTGATGCTGCGCAACAGCTCCATGTGAGTGGCCTAGCAACCACCTTACTCGGGCGGGTGGCGGGCGGTGGGGGTGGGGGGGCTTTGTGGAGCCTCCTGCGTAAAGCGCGATATCTTTGGACTCTAGCGTCTTTGTACTACCTTTTGTTCTTTAGGCTCCCGGCGCGCAACTTTTTTTGTTGCCATGTTGTTCTCGCTTCAGTGCTAAATAAATGTATGAACGACATCTAAAGTGTTCTATTACCGCCCTAAGATACGTTATAGCCACAGATATAAGGATTCATGTTACATAGGGGAATAGGACTGAACCCTTCTGTCCAAAGAAGAGCGTTATATGGCATTAGTTGCGTTACTGAAATGTATCTTTACTTCATCGTAAGTGGTAACTGTCTACAGAGAGAGGGAGGGTCTTTTAAGTTTGTCCCAGGCACCAACTACCCTTACACTCTAAAATTTACCTTGCGTTCGAAGCATATTGCTTCAAAACAGATTTTACATCAGAATATTTCTTAAAATTATGAAGCCCTAATTGACACACTCCTTATATACCTTTTAGCTTCATACAGTTAGCTGCATTGCGAGAAACGGCAGAGGAAATCAAAAACCTCCCAAAACGATTGGGGAGCTGCGGCGCTACATTCCGTTAACAAATGTAGTCCCATAGGGCGTTTTTAATTCAGAGCGCAGCCGACAGCAGCGTCTATATCGATTGTGGGCCGCAGGGAGCGCACGGCGCCAGCGCTGCGCCTCGAAGAAGTAAATTTCTATGTAGATTGAATTCGCCAGCAGCAACCGGTCGCCAGTAATTGTTGCCTCACTGCGCGCTTACATCTGCGCCCAAGTTCCACCCCCTCACAGATGAATGTTGAAAACAGCGCCACACACGCTTTGAAAATACTCAGAATGATCTGAAATTGTTGAAAGATTTCATAATGCTCTAGTTTCAACCAGACTGAACTGATTCTTGTTGAACATGATGGCATCGTACAGAAAGAAGAGAATAAGAATGTTACAATACTAAATTCTGTCTTCCAAAATAGTTTTTCGGAAAAACATTACAATTCTAACTTTCGATCCTTACATGGACACAATTACAACAGGAACTAATAAACCGAAGTCTTTGGAAAGTTGAATGGCCACGGGGCTTTGGTTGTCCATTAGATTGTAACATATATCCCAGACTGACAGCTAGTCATCTGAGTGAAATTTAATGATAATCTAACTTACTTATAGCTGTTTCAGTGATCCCCTTTCACGTTCCGTTTACCAGTTTCAGTGTGCATTTATAATATGTTTGTCCACTATGTTTCTGTGGGTTCATTTAAAGTTCTCATGCTAGATATAAACATTGTTCCGTTCAGATAGGCCACTCTTCGCATCCTCTCCCGTTAGGCCGCTATTAGCCAAGGGACACTTCTGGCACCGCTCGTGACACTATATAGTGGCGCCATTCTCCCCCGGTTGGACTTGCACCCGTATACTCTCATGCCAGTGCTCTCAGCCCCACAGTCTTTTTTAAAACATGTTGCTGGAATGTAGTAACGACGTGTTTGTTGCAGTACGTTACAACATTGTTTTTTTTAATAATTAAATGGATATAGAAACACCAAATAAGGCAGACCGACATGTGAGGAAAGTGAATAAACTGCTCGAAAGTAGAATGACTACAGAAGATCTAATTTCTGAGACTGAAAGAAAACCAGCGACCTGGATGCCACGACTGAAGCATGCTCATGTTCCCGAACTTCAAAAGAAGAAAAATATAAAAAGCGGTTCTGAAGCTTTTAACAAAAAACAGTATGTTTAATCAGATCAACTGAGCTTCACGGAAACTCTTTACAAGAAAACAACATGTAGTATGCAAGCAGGCGACAGTAGCCATGACCATAAAGAGACTGGCACAGAAGCTGACCCAGAAAGGTGTGAAAATGCATCCAAATTTGAAAAACCAAAAAACAGAATTAGGAAGTCACGTAAAAATGAAACAGGGAATTCATTGCAGTGTAAAAAGATCGCTGCAGAAGCACATTCCAACGAGGAAGCAAACGATGAAGACAGGCACTGCCTTCTGTCCCTCCTGTGAGAGATTTGCAAAGTGCGCCCTGAAAGAAAACTGAAATTACGTTCCAGCATAATTTCTGTTGCTGCAGTAGTGCATGTTGGACCACCTATGCAGTACCCATTTCATCACAATTTCCTCCTTCCACTTCACATGAGTATCTTCTCAGCAAATGCACTGGATAACACATTATCCATCGGATACTAACATATCACAAACAAGTAACTGTGTTCATTTTCAGTGAGAGTGATAGCATATGAATGTTTATTGCGTCTTCGTTTATATATAAATATACATATTCAAAGACATATTTCGTACCATTTCCTGCATAACTGATTTACCGCAAGTTTACTGTTGTTACAAGTCACTAAGTGTTTTTCAAAATTGTATGAAATTGCTGAAGATGTATTATGAGAAATAAAGTAACAGCTACATTATTACTTTCCTCAGTGTGAGAACCAGTTTCTGTTCTGCTGAAAAACAGTTGTTTAGTTCTGTGTCCATTCTGGTTATACCTTCTTTTACGTAGCCAAGCCACTCGTAAAACGACTATTTAGACATTCAAAGACAACTGAAAAATTCACTGTCGTCCACAATTATACCGTCAAACTGTGTGTACCACAATCCTCTGGTCATTCATTCAGTATACATTGGACATTTTCTCACTTTCGTATCCTCCCGGCTTTTCTTTTTTAAAACAGGACTGAAGAGAAATAGTTCACACAACGACATTCTCTCAACTGGCTATTTCCCGATGAAAATTGAGATATCATTAAAAAGTGCTGCCACATGACAGTTCTGGCATGCTTTGTACTGTTCATAGATCTACCCCCTCTCCCTCCCACTTAATGTCATCTATGATGTCAACCACTTCCGCCAAATATCTCCTAACATGCCAATTGTCCTATGTAAAAACTGGCGGGAAATTAAAAAATGGCAATAAATTCAAAAATTGGTAGGACATTCAAAAATTGGCAGGAAATTCAAATATCCAGTTGTGCTACAGGATTTCCTCCCTCCCCCCCCCCCCTCCCACTCTTATGTCACTATTGAAGCAAACTGTTATTCACTCAGTGGTGTATGGCTATTTTTAGCAGTATGGAATTACCTACTGGCTTTAAAGTTTAAATATATTCTCCACCACCACCCCTATGATGTCACACTTTAAACAAGTGTCATCCTAACTTGGGATCTAATTTGTACTAAGTTTAAGTCCTTTGCCCTATGCTTAAACAGCTGTTAGTTAGGGTGACAATTGTTCAAAATGTGACGTCAGAGTGCTGGGGGAGGACGACTGTTTAAAAGTTAACATCAGAGGGGAATTGTGTAGTGCTAAAAATAACCAATACCTCCTAGTGAATAACATCTTGGGGGAAAGAATGTTAGTGGCTTCTCATGTCGCTTAAAGGGTTACTATCTGTAGGGTGAAAAACATCTTCAGGCTCAAGCCAAATGCTTTATCTAACAGACAGGCCTGGAACTGTAGGGAAAACAAACACATTTTGTCCTAGAACTGGTACAGGGGGGAGGCTTAAAGCTTTGTGTCGTGCAGTCATCAAGGTTACATGAGTGGGCGTTCGGCTCTGAAAGCCCATATCGATGATGTTTCACTGAATGTGCACACTAATACTTTTTGATGGTACAGTATTAAAATCTGCAGCAATTTCCGGAAGGGTTGCACTTCTGTCATGTTGAACGATTCTCTTCAATCATCGTTGACCCCATTCTTGGAGGATCTTTTTCCGACCGCAGTGATGTCTTGAGATTTTATGTTTTACCAGATTCCTGACTTTTATGGTACACTCATCAAATAGTCATATGGGAAAATCCCCACTTCAGGTGTGCTGTGTCCCATCGCTCGTACATCGTCTGTCACACCACATTCAAACTCACTTAAATCTTGATAACCTGCCATTGCAGTACTAGTAACCGATCTAACATCTGCGCCAGAGACTTCTTGTCTTATACAGTCATTGCCGACTGCAGCGCCGCATTCTGCCTTTTACATTTCTCTGTATTTGAACATGCATGCCTATATCAGTTTCTTTCGTGCTTCAGTGTATATTTAAATTTTATAATTAATAATTTATCATTGGAAGGAATAAAACAAAATGAAAAAATTGGTAGCATTGAGGATCGAACCTGAACCAACAAATTGCCATTCACTGCACTTTTCAAATATGTTTTTGTAATGTCAAGTATTGAACCGCAAATTCCTGTGCCCGCTTTGTGGCGACTCTGGTGCAGAGTGCCCTATCTTCGACATCTTCCTTCTTTGAACTAGCATGTTCAGGTGTGTACTTTTGGTGCGTAGATGTGTATCAGCCATCCTTTAATGAGCTCTGAGAAGAACTGTTTCTGTATTAGACAATTACTTCAAAATCTGGAGACTCCAACCCAATGTGAGTAAAACAGAAGTGTGTTGCTTCCATCTAAATAACCAGTTGGCGAACGTAAAACTGGAGGTAAGTTTCAGAGACAGAATTCTTCGTCACAACTGGAACCCAAAATATCTTGGTGTCATCCTGGATCGTACACTATGCTTCAAACAACACCTTCTTAACTTAGCTCAAAAGCTGAGGACTCGAAACTACATCCTCCATAAGCTATGCGGAACTATCTGGGGATCTTCAGCAACCACCCTGCGAACTTCAGCTCTGGGCTTGGTATACTCAAGTGCTGAGTATTGTGCACCTGTTTGGATGAATAGTCATCATACAAGGCTTCTTGATACCCAGCTGAATACGACAATGCGCATAATATCTGGCACAATCAGATCTACTCCAGTTTATTGGCTTCCACTGTTAACCGGTATAATGCCTCCTGATCTACGCAGATGTACTGCCCTTATGAGAGAATTCCACAAGATCTCCAGGAATTCTAACCTACCCGTGCATAGCGACCTGCCACGTTTAAATCGCAAGAGACTGAAATCACGTCATCCAACTCTGTGCGATGCTGCTGACATGGTTGCTAAGAATTTCAAACCTCTTGAAGAATGGAAAGGTCGGTGGGAAGCAGTGACAGATGTGCACCTGCATAACACCTTCTCAGGTGCTAAACTTCCAAGTGGACTCGACTTACGACGCAAGACGTGGTCTACTCTCAACAGAATCCGCACCAGCATGGGCGATGCAGGGATGCTCTCTTTAAGTGGAAGAAGCTGCCTGATCCAGCTTGTGACTGCGGGGCTCCATACCAGACTGTTCACCACATTGTCAGCGAATGCAGGATTCGAGCCTATCACGGCGCCAAAGAGGACTTCCTGCTAGCAACTCCAGATGCAGTGTGCTGGATTGAAGGACTGGATATTCAGTTGTAAAGACAAACTTAAGTTTCTTGTGTGTCAATATGTACATATGTATATGTAATTTCATGATATGTCTGTATTAGCCATACGCTAAATAAATAATAATAAGCCATCCTTTGTTATATGTATGAGTGACCAATAAATGTGTATTCAATATTAAGTGTGTTATGTCTCAATCTGCCGTGATAACCACAGTGGTGACCCCGAAACCGTCAACGTCTCATTCAGCGATATTTTTTTGCTTTTCTTCGGCATTCACTCACATCGCATGCCAGACTGCATTGTTTCCACCACACTGGATCTACAAATAACTTTTGGTGCAAGTGTATTGGACCCATCAACACTGCCACTTGCGATCGTGAGTGGACAAGTGTACCTCCTTGGAACATGGTTAAAACTGAACAGTTATTTACGCCTGGCCACGCTGGCGGCCACCTAACCTTACCTATTTCAACATGGCCGCCACCTAGTATGGCACCACAACAACAGCCACAACAAGAACAATGCCCACAGCATAACCATAACATTCCAGTTAAAGAAATTGTGGTTTATCTTTCATGTTCGTTGTTACCTACAAGATGGCTTGACATGCCAGCAAATTTCCATAACAGTGAATTGAATATTTCTATACATGGGGTAGCACATTCTCATTTACATATTGTCGCTGCACCTCCCCCGCCCCCCCCCCCCCCCCGTGACCCCCACTGGCCTCGACCACTCTGATTTCCACAACCGTCGCACCATAGTTGCACCATGACCACCTTCCACCTGCTTTCATAACAGTGTCAGTCGTTCCACCTGCTTCAGTTACTGGGTCGACTGCCCTCCCGCTCCACCACGACTGCCCCCCTGCCTGCTGTTGATATAGCACTGGCCACTACACCCACGTTGCACTCCTCGTCAGGCTTGCCGATTGGATGCACCTTGCCAGCCTGTACGCATTCCGCCTCCTCCACCCACTCTGTATTGTGTGCTGCTTGCGGCCACCACCCCAGCCAGACCTTGGGTGATGCATTGCTTGCCGCTACTGCACTTTTGGCGTCAGAGGCATCCTGCTCTACCCAGAACAATCTCCATCTGCCAGTGCTGCCTCAACATGTGTTACCAGGCAGGTTCCCTAAGTTACCTGCATTGCAAAAAGACAATTCAAAAACTTGGTTCCCCTGAGTGGATCACCTCCTGGACATCCACAGCATTTCTGACGACAGCGCCCGTTTTGTCTGCCTGGTGAGCCATCTCCACACACATACGGACCTCATCAGTGACTTGCTCCTCTCACCGCCCACCTCACACAAATATTTGATGGGCAAATATACTGTTTATCAAGAAACTTTCCCACCCCCCAGCAGAGGCAATCCATCACATTATTCATGAGGAGCATCTTGATGACTGCACCCCTTCGCAAATTTGGCGGCGTCTAAGTGCTTTAATCAATGACCAAGCATTGCCTGACAGCGCCCTTTGGTCGTTGTGGCTGGTCAAAAAGGCTTCAGACATGCATCTTTATCAACTGTCTCACATCAATGATCCACTCGAGGTTTGATTACGCTTGGCAGATCAGGTTTACCCCATCATTCAGCACCAACACCACCTATCATGAACGACATCTCCACCATCCTACTCAGCTGGCACACCTGCATCTCTAGCTCTGCACCCTGTCGGCTGAGGCCGGCACGCTCACCACAGTGCCTCAGCTGCTCATCAGAAGCTGCCACCTAGTGGCCTACAGGATGTACTGCCAGCGGGCTCCTGACAGCCACCGACCTCGCCCGAGCAGTGGCCCAATCGGCTACCAGCCCTGCTGCAGTCAGCCACAATCCCCGCCCACACTCTGCCGACCTGCCAACCAGCCCATCCACTGTGCTGGTTCCACACTACTTACGGGGACACCACCTGCAACTGCTGCGCGCCCCGTACCTACCCATACGAGGCTGATGGGCACATTTAGGCATCACGTCCTGCCATGTACCTTCACGGAGCCTATCTTCCAACGCTGCTCCACTCGCGTCAGTGACGCAATGTTGTGGTTATGCTGTCACAGATATTTCGAACGGCATCCGCTTTTTCGTCGAAGCTGGAGCCGACATTAGCGTCATACCAGCCAAGCATGCTGTCGTCGCACTATCCCCCTCTGCCCTCACCTTGATCGCCCCCAACCAATCTCCCATTGCAGTCCATGGCTCCATCTAGATGGACCTTCTATGCTGCCAACGTGGATCTACCTGTGATCAGGTTAGATTTTCTAGACCATTACGAACTTCCACCAGACCTGCAGGCCACCGCGCTCCACCACACACCTGACTGTACAGTTCCGTGCACACCCATGTTCAGCAACACTTCGCTCTCCACCTCCTTGGCTATGCTTTCCACATGTGCTTCCCTGCTCGAACAGACTTACATGCCCGCATCGCCTCTACCTCTACTGAATTGTAACATGCACGGCATACCATATGTTGCCTACATGCAGCATCAAAGCGAGGTGGCCTATCACTTGCCCCTCCCTACAGAGTCTTCTCGCCAACCTGCTCCAGTGTCAAGCACTCTACCACCTGCTGTTTTTTTCGCATCGCCTTGGCCGAATTTCCAAGACACATCTGCATGCACCTTGTCTGATTTTTCGTGCCACTTCACTCCTGCATCGCGCCTTCTGTCGCCAACTGCAGCCGACGCCCCACCTATATCATCCCGGTTCATCAAGGTCAGTGAACCGATGTTGCCTGTGGATACATTCTTGGCGCCTCATGCCAACTTCCCTAAGCGATTATCGGCCATCAGTAATGGCACTTGCCATAAAATTTGCACCACCAATGGCCCACCTGTTTGTTATAAGGCCATGCGCCGTAACACTTCCCAACTTCTGTGCACCAAAGAGATCGTTCAGGATCTGTTGGCTTCAGGTGTCCTCCACCCCTCCGATAATAACTGGTCATCCCCTATTCACCTTGTTCCCAAAAAGGATTGCACCTTACGTATGTGCAGGGACTAAAGGTCCCTTAATGCCTGCACCATTATTGATAATTACCCCATTCCACATATCCGAGTTTTCATGCAGTTGCTTCATGGTTATATCTTTTTCTCCATATTAGATTGTGCCAAAGTGTATCACCAGATTCCTATGCATCCACTGCATATTCCAAAGACGACCATAATCACACCCTTTCGTCTATTTGAATACTGTTACATGCCTTGTGGATTGAAAAATGCTGCACAGACATAGTAGCAGTTCATTGGTTCCATTTTGCTCACTCTGCTTTTTGCTTACACTTACTTAGACGATACCCTTATCTTTCTTCCTCCACTGAGGAGCATCAAGTTCACCTTGCTTCAGTCCGATCAGCCCTGCCGCCAACGGCGTGGCGATCAACCATGATAAATCTCAACTGTGTTCCACATCCGTTACCTTCCTCAGTCATTATGTCTCTGCTGATGGCCTCCGACTGACAAGTTCTTGTGTCGAAATCATACTCAAACTTCCTCACACCAAGGATTAAGCTGAGCTCCGTTGTTTTCTGGGTATGGCAAACTTTTACCAACATCATATTCCTCAAGCTGCCTCCCTTCAAATGCCCCTCAGTGACCCTCTCTCCGACAAAAACACCACTGGAAAACGGAAGTTGGAGTGGACCCAACTGATGCTCGACATTTTTGGTAACCTTAAAACTGCCCTTGCCAAAGCCATCACATTCGCCCACCCTGACCCTGTGGCCCATGTCTCGATCATGGCTTATGCCAGTGACTTAGCTGTGGGCGCCATTTTACAGCAGCACACCACTGACTCCACCCAACCCCTCCTCTTATTTTCAAGGAACTGACTAAGAACCAGTACAAGTTGTTGGCATTTGACCATGTGCAGGGAGGAGACCCCCCAAGAGGGATCACTGCCGACAAAATTTTATTAAATAAAATTTTCCATACATAATGTTCAGCCGTAGCCGGCTTGGGCATACTGTGGTGGAAGGTGCTGGCCGGAAGACCATGGTCGGCACACTCCTGCCACGTGTTCCTCGGTCAGACTCAAGTCCCACGGGTTGCTTGCGCTGACGGGGGTACGCTACTAGCAAGGTGCGTTGGCGGAATCAATCCTCCAATCAGAGACTAATCGTGTGATCACGTGGGGACGCGGCCGGGAGCGGCGAGGGCGGCTTGGAAACAGCTCCGCGCTCTCTTAGCTTCTGACCTCGGCCCCGAGTAGTCGCTCCTATAGCCTCTGCCTCTCTGATGAGCAGACGGCAACCCCTCTTGGGGCTGCTCGGCCCTACGTAGGCACCACTGTATCATCATTACAGGAATAAACTGGGTCCATTCCACTTCATTACTTTTCATTTTACAACGCCCTCCGCTCCTGACCTCTATCCTGACGAACAAGTGGTGTCAGAAGTGGGATGCGACCCACCTTACGGTTGTAAAATCAACTTATCAGTTGAGTATGAGTACTACAAAGGGGCCGAGGCTGAGCAATTAAAGGAAACTAGACCGAACGTGGCGAGGCTGCAGCGCGCCATGCGCGTGCCAGCCGGTCGCCTGCGTTGCAGAATGAGCGTGGCCGCGCACTAGCGCGCCACAAGCGTGACGCAGTTCGCCGCCGGACACGAGCCGAGGAGGGTCCGCGATGCAGTCACGCTCGCCGACGCCGCCGCCGTCCGTAGCTGCCACGGGTCACCGCCTGCGCCAGGGTCCGGGGTGCGGCCCTCGCGCCGCCCTGCCGTCGCAGCTGTCCGCGCTGTCGCCCGCCGCCTGCTGCGCCCGCGCGTGATCAACGCACCTGCCGCCGCTCGTCGACACCGCCGCCGTCCGTCGTCTGCACGGCATCAAACAATGTAATTCGCTAGCGACGCTACGGTGGTGTAGATGCCCACAACATTGTAACATGCATATCACAGGCAGCAATCGGAGGCAGGAGCAGCCGGAGAGGATAAAGATCCCCTCTTGGCGCTGCACTCCCAGTTAAATCAATTAATTTTAACTAACGCGGAGCTTAAGCAACAGATAGATGATCTTAAAATGGCTTCTCCGCAATCTAATGTTGCTAAGCCAGTGCTAGTGGAAGAACAGCCGAAGCAGGTGACTCCACCACTCACTAGTGCAGAATCACCTGTGGCAGTAGCCACCTCTACTTTGGCGCAGAGCTTTCCAGCAGTAGCGTTTATTCCGGCGTTCGCTGGAAAGCCGCACGAGGATATTCAAACGCTTGTCCAGAATATCCAGGACATCGGAAAGCTTTGCGGTTGGCCAGATGAATTTCTCTTCAACGTGATCAAAATGAAACTCACCGGCGAAGCGCGGAACTACGTGCAGTCGGTCGAGAGCTTGAAAAATGCCCCTACCTTCCAGTCCCTTGCAACAGGGTTGATTGAAAGGTATACAGACAAACGTGGTACTAGTTACTATCGCGACTTGCTTTCCACCCTTAAGCAAAAAACGGGTGAAGATTTAGAAGCATTCGCGGACAGGATTAGAAGCGTCGCATGCCACACGTACGCAGTAAGTGCCAGTTCTGCTCGTAACGAGGTTCTGTTGGAAGAATCAGAATGTCGTGCGATAGACGTGTTTATTCGTGGCATAAACCCTCAAATAGGGGGCGAAATCAAGGTAGCTTCTCCCCGCACTTTACACGAAGCCGTGCGATTAGCACTCTTGAGAGAGGAGGCGAGCCGATTGTGGCCGTCTCCGCGCGGCAAAGCGAGCCCCGACGTGTCTTTTCGAACGATACTAAGTGTGGGCGCTGTAATAGACAAGGACATGTGGCAGAGCAATGTCGCATGCCATATTGTCATCCGTGCAGGAACATGGGTCACCAAAGCGTGCATTGTCCAAATACAGGCCACAGCCGCCTGCAAATTTCAGGCGAAATGCAAACCAACCACAGAATTCGGGAAACGGCCGTGGGGCAGGAAGTGCCACCCCTACCGGCCCCCGTTAAAAATAGTGACCCCCCTAGCTTATAAGGGAATCACGCAGGTGGCAAGCGTGGTTGTCGATGGTGTTAGAGGCCGCAAACCAATACGCGTGCTAATTGACACAGGCGCACAGATCAGCTTGGCATTTTTATCGAAGAGAGATAAAAGAACATTGCAACCGCCGCGGTACCATATCAGTGGTATTGGTCCCGGCATAGTGAAACCTGATGGCAGCTGTTGCGTTGAGTTCATGTTGGACTCCACAGAATATGCTTTTACGATGGAGGTTGTACGAAACAGGCGCACGGATTACGACATCATCCTGGGAAGTGACTTTCTGCGTCATTTCCAGGGGGTTATTGACTATAGGTTAAATACCGTCCACTTCGGCGACAACGTGCACCGTTTTGGACGTGACTGCACGTTGGGGCGAGCAGAGCTGGGGAAAAAAGGATCCGTTTCCCAAGTTTCGGAGTCTCCCGTAACGATGCTAAAAGCCGATAATCCCGTGGAGATACCAGAAGGCACAGGAAAGATCCTTTGGGTGCCTGTCGGGATACGTGAATCCGAAGAGGTTCATTTCTTGGTAGATCCACTTTGCCAGAATGAAACTCTTGACCAGATGCAGGTTCACGTAAAACGTAACCTGTGCAAAGCGCAGCAAGTACAGAAAGAAAATTGCGTACCCGTGTGTTTAGACAATTTTACTCACAAGCAAGCTTTGATACCGCGTGGTACAGTATTAGCCAGCTTACAGGTTATCACAGAAGATGAGTTGCCAAAGAGAACCCCTTCTCTGAAAAAGAAAAAGACTGCTGCCGCCTCTCAACACCTTTTGACAATCACGTCACATCTGACAGATAAGTTTAAAGCTAAGCTTAGTCACCTCCCATTGTATGAACAAAAGCTAATAAATGAAGTACTGAATGAGTATTCATGGTTGTTTGAAGACAGGAAATATTTACCAGCAACAGATCTAATCCAACATGAGATTCCAACCGGAAATGCTAGGCCAATAGCTCAAAAAGGGTACCGAATTCCCTACCATCTTCAGTCAGTGGTAGAGGAAACTATACAACAGCAACTAGAAGCAGGAGTAATACAACCCTCTTCTAGTGCGTGGTCTAGCCCAATTGTAGTCGTTCCAAAGAAATCTATAGACGAAGAAAAATCCTATCGACTCTGTGTAGACATGCGAGCAGTAAACAAAGTTACTACTCCAGATCATTATCCATTACCCCGGATCGATGAAACACTCGATCGTCTGGGCAATTGCCGGTACTTCACAACATTAGACATGCGCAGTGGGTATCATCAAATTCCAATTGCTCCTCAAGATCGAGCTGAGACAGCTTTTGTAGTTCCTGGTGGCTTATATGAATTCTTAAGGATGCCTTTCGGGCTTCGCAACGCGCCAGCAACCTTTCAGCGATTTGCAGATCTGCTATTACGTGGGTCGCAACCTACTATGTGTCTTGTGTATCTTGATGATATAATTATATTTTCAAAACCCCGTTGCTGAACATGCTGAACATCTACGCAGAGTACTGTTGCGCTTGCAAAATGCTAATTTAAGCTTAAAATAAGAAAAATGTTCTTTTGCTCAATCACAAGTGCAGTATATAGGTCATGTCATCAGTTCCAGCGGAGTCAAGCCAGATCCACGGTTAACTGAAGCAGTAGACACTTTTCCTATTCCAACAAATTTAAAGGAATTACAATCCTTCCTTGGCCTTGCAAATTATTACCGCCGTTTTGTTAAAGATTATGCTACTATTACCAAACCACTTACTAAATTGTTGAAAAAGGATACTCCTTTTGTTTGGACGGATGAATGTTCGACCGCCTTTCAAACAGTGAAAATTATTTTAACTAGTTCACCTCTACTTGTTTACCCAGACTTCGCCGAACCTTTTATTTTATCTTGTGACGCATCTGACTTTGCTGTAGGATGTGTCCTAAGCCAAGTGCAAGATGGTGAGGAAAAACCCGTTGGGTATGCCTCTCGTCAACTGAATAAAGCAGAAACTAATTACAGTACTACAGAAAAGGAATTGCTTGCCCTTCTTTTTGGAATTAATTATTTTAGATGTTATCTTTATGGTCGCAAGTTTACAGTTCTTACCGATCACTCTGCTCTGTAGTGGTTATTGAATCTTAAAGACCCTAGCAGCAAACTTATGCGCTGGGCCATGAAACTGTCAGAATATGATGTTGAAGTTCGGCACAAGCCTGGCCGGTTGCATCAAAATGCTGATGCGTTAAGTAGAAATGTGCGTGTCATTCAATCAGATGAGGTATCAATTAAAGAGTTAAAAGAAGCACAGCAGGTGGACGTTCAATGTCAAAGATACGGCACCTTGCCAGAATTTGAAGTAATAGACGACCTTTTGTATCGAAGAACTCCCCATGGAAATCGTTTGGTAATACCGGAATGCTTGCAGCAACGTATAATACGGCAATGTCATGATACAATCCAAGCATGTCACAGCGGAAAACGCGCTAGGAACGCTCGAATTGCGACACGTTATTGGTGGCAATACCGACAACGTGATGTGGACAGGTATGTAAGATCTTGCCTGCCGTGTGCACAACGAGCACAAAATAGGCATCCGCGAGTGCCGCTGCAAACACTTCCTCAGGCATCTTCACCCTTCGAAATTCTTGCTTTAGATTTCCAAGGTCCTTTTCCACAGTCGCAACAAGGTAACGAATACATTTTGTCTGTTATTGATCACTTTTCACGTTATCTAATTTTGGTTCCCCTCCCCGACATGACAGCTGAAACTGTGGCGAGAGAGTTTGTAAATCGTGTGATACTACCTTTTGGAAGTCCTGATGCCATTTTAACGGATCAAGGAACCAATTTCATGTCTGCTTTATTTGTACAAGTTTGTAAATTGCTAAGAGTCAAAAAATGGCGTACAACTCCCTTCCATCCTAAAGCCAACGGTCGCGTTGAACGCGTACACCGTACAATTTGTAAAATGTTATCCTATTATGTTGCAAAAACGCACGCTGATTGGGACAGATATGTACCGTATATTTCTTCTGCATACAACACCCGAATACATGAATCCACGGGGTATACCCCTTACGAAGCTGTGTTTGGACGGCCGATGAATTCGCCGTTCGAAATAGACAAACTACCTCAAGGTGTAGAAATAAAGGAAGTAAAAGGTTTAGCCCGCCGGCTAAAAGCGATCTGGTATAAGGTAAAGAGGAATAATATCAAAGCTACTAATAAACAGTTACACAGGCAGAACAAAAATGCTGTTTTACCGACTTATCAAACAGGTGATTTAGTGTTACTACGAAACCCGGCAATCAAAAAGGGACGAACTAAAAAGTTCTCTCCCCGCTTTGAAGGGCCGTATCGGATTGTACGGTTGACCTCACCAGTCAATGCCGAACTGCAATTAACCGATCGTACGGTGCAACCTTACCACGGTAGGGCTGTGTCACCACAACAGGTCGCAGCCCCCGATCCGCCTGCGTCACCTCCACCTCAAGTGGAACAAAGACGAAAGAAAAAACGGAGGAGATTACCTCCACAGGGTTGTAGATACCCTTTGCGGAATCGACACCCTTATGGGTTGAGGTCGCGTGATTAATCACGCCTAATTAGAGTTTTATGTTATGTTTTATTGCAGCTTAGTTTAAGTCATTTTCTCCAGGGACTTGGAAGCAAGATGTGCCTGGCCACCACGGAGTTCCCAGCCATTCTCAATTGTCAATTTCCAGCCCTGTCATGTATTTTTGCTCATTTTTATATGTATGTTTATGGTTTATGTTTTATGTTTTGCAAGCAATGCCACGCATTAGACGTCACGCAACTGACTTGCTTCAAATGCAACCATTACACTTGGTGTTGGCAGTACCACGGCTCCCAACTCCGAATAATATTCTTCAATGTCCTCTATTGCCATCTATTTGGCAAACCAGTACATGTGGAGTATTTTTACTTCGAGCTTTTCTTAATACTTGTTACGTTGACGTCTAGTGTATTGTACTATATGTCTTAGTTCTGTATTTGCTGCAGCTAACCGTAAGTAATCGGAACAGAAAAAGCCAGGACTTGAAATGCATACGCCTCGTACGCTTTGTTTACGGGACCAGCTGTTGGCGGTAGAGATGGGCAAAACTGTTCTTTTCAGAGATCGGATCAGAACTGTTCACTCCCTGAAATGAACTAGGTCTTTTTCATGACTCACCACTCATTCAGAATAGAAAATAAGTGGAAGGCACATTGCCCTTTAAACTTGGTTTATTCCAGTACTATACCTGTATTTTGATCTTATTTGATCCCATTTTGAAGTAACACAGATAATGAGTAAGAATTTTGTATTGTTTATTGAAATTTCCACGATATGACAAAGTTTTTGATTATCGATTTATTTTGCACTATCGTGGTTTTTTGGGTGATCGGAAAATGTTGCAACTTGAGATTTACATAACAATGTATTTGGCTATAATGTATTAAAATTTCATTAACCTCGTACAAATACATTCTAAGCCATATATTTTTAAAGTGAACGTTTCCTTCCGAAGACGCCCAAAATCGCATAATCCGTACTACAATTAGAAAAAAAATATAAATTTGATTGTAAGACCAAAGTGCTGCATATAGCCTTACGCAGAATAAAACAAGGAAAATATTGGTGTATCACATTTTGCGATACGTTTATTGGTTCGCTCGTAATTAAAGTGTAAATTCGAGTGTCCATAATAAAAAATCCTATAGTAAGAGGAGTCGTCAGGAACCTAATCTGATCAGTTTAAACAAATAAAAATAAAATAAAAACAAATGATGTATACATAACATAATTATGTAATGTACATATCGGTATTAGTACAAAGAACAATATCCAGTATAGACGAACTCCGATGCAGAGGCGCTGAGTCAAGCTGGTCGAGCCGCGAGCTGTATTGCTGCTGAGCAAAGACCGCAGAGACCAGAGTGACACCTGAGTTGCTTTGCTCAACGCTCTGGCTAGAGTCGAGAACGGTAGGGTGAGCGTTGAGCGGGCGAGTTCCGAGGGTGGGGGTGCGGTGAACGGCCACCAGTCACCCACTCCGAGACAAATCGTCCGTTCTCTTGCGAGCAGGTTGTTGCAAGTAGTTCTTATGTTCTCCGCTAGGCGGCTCTCTGTCTTGTTGCTCGCATCAACTGCCCAGAGGGCAGGACATGCGACTGAAACGATCGCCGACGGAGTGCGATGCTAAGTTAAGGTGCGCCAGACACTGCACGTGGCAGAGGAAGCACAGAGACGGCACGGCATATGTGAAACACAAAAACCAATGGGGCACTGCACACTGCAGGCAGCCAAGACAGAAGCAGGGCAGAGGCCGGCGCCGGCTGTGTTGTGTGGCGTGTAGTGTGCTCTGACCAGCAGAGGCCCCGCTGACCTGCTCCGACACTCTCTCTCTCTCTCTCTCTCTCTCTCTCTCTCTCTCTCTCTCTGCTGTGTGAAACGTTTGGAGCTACCGTTCTTGTTTTCTGAATCACTGATTGTTCACTCCTTTGAAAGATTCAACTCTATGAATCAGTTCAGGAGCGGATCCCTCATCTCAAATTGGCGGGGCAACACTTCAGCTGTCGCCTCCCCTCCTCTCTTCAGCGCTGTCCCATCTCCTCGTCAAGAACTGGCCAGCGGCCATCATTTTTTCTCAGCCAGTAACAGCGCTCCGCGCGATGACGTATCTTATCACCACGTGCCCTGCCGCCTCCAGCTTCTCAACACGCGGCGCGTCCGAGTAGTTACAAAAACAAACCGCAAATTACTGCCCTATCCTCCGTGTATGACAGACTACAATGCATTTACCATCATTTTATATAACTAACAGCCTTTTTAAAAAAACTCTTATTCTAGATAATTAGCAATTTCTAATTCATCGTTATTTCTTGTACACGCTAAGCGCGTGACATATGTCACTGCAGTAGCGGCCGGTCTCTCGCGGCTACACGCCGTCTCACATAACCGCTGACGTGCCGGTGCCTACTCCACACCTACGCGTGCGCTGCGCGCTCGCTAACAGCTCCAAGCTGGTTTTGTTTCATGCAGCCGGAAGACACGGCAAACAAAATTCATTCAAACATCCCAATAAATCTTAACGTAAATATTAAGTAGATGTGATTCATTGTTTAAATTCTTTTCCTTGTTTTGTTTCACATTAGCTGGATAAATCACACGAAGTTCTTAACGATTTACATTATTCTGCATACCTTAGTCTGCCAATCCTATAAGTGAAGTTTCATTACTGCTTTGATTCATTGTATAAGCTACAAACTACAGCTCTAACCCTCTTACACATCGAACTATGAGGACATTTAACGTTATCTTCCTTGGACAAGGCAGAATATGGGCAAACCAATGCAATGCCACGGGTTTTGCACGCTACTGACGAGGCAGAAACAACCAAACGTCCGGGCGATTGTTCCTTGGTTGCTACGCAGTTATTTTTGTCCTCCCCATTTATTTTACTCTACCGCCGTGGTCATTGTTCTATCCTGTTTTCCTTCTTCTGTCGATGAGGAGGCCCCTACAACATGTTAGGTACCCTCTTCCGACAGTACCGGTCTTTTAATCTTACCACCCATTTACACCGAGATATTACTCTTCCTTGTTGCAGTCTTGCCCCAAAATATCGGCCGATGATCCATTGTGAGATACGTACTTTGCCTCTAATTAGCCGGTGATGTAAGCGCTACGGGAACTGTGCCTAGTTGTCCTTTCAGTTCAATTTGTTATAGTCAGTTTTAAAACTAACACACACGCAGCCTAGCAGCCAGCCCCAGGTGGCCAGTGTTACATGTTAACGTTGAGCGTTCCGACTACTTACAGCGTTATTATTATACATCATTGTGTTTTTGTTTTCCTGTCAATATATGTCATTGTGTTTAATTATGTCATTATGCTAGCGCTAGTGATTTATAGTTCAAGATTTTCATTTTATGTAGTGATATGTACTGCGCGCACAAAAAGTGACGCTATTTATGCATGTATGCTATTCTAGCTTCAGAGCTGTTTTTATTGCTTGAACGGTCGACATTTTCCTAGTACAGCAGGTCGCTAATAACCCCGCTGATACTTTTATTCCATGTATCGCAGGAAACCCATGTGCCTACACTAATTCTTATTAAGTCAGACTGACGCCCTTAGGCCCGCTGAACCACGGTATCGCAGATAGCTCCAATGCACTGCCTACCCCTCAATTATTAGACAGGTTGCCTTAGCACTGTCCGCAGGTTGCTCAATTGCTCTGCAAATTATATAATCATCAGTCCAAGTCTGCAGATTGCACTAATGCACTGCTGAACTTATTAGTCGAGTCACTCGCAGGTAGCTCATTCGCACCGCGAACTTGTACTTACACGTCACCGAATCCCAGGCTCCTCGGTTGACCACAAAACAATTCATACATCAATTACCGTGAGACAATTTGCGCTCGCACTACGCCTTTGGCACTCAACCACAAATGAACTGAGCCCCAGACGCTCTTTTGTTACATTTTATACAACGCCACTTTCTTCTACATGGCAATTCCATTGCAAAATCATCGGATACTGCCAAAGATTCAGATACCATTCCCCAAATGGCGGCCTTTTCCGTTGCTGAACGGATTCGTTGCTTTTCACCATCTGACAGTGCAAACTGCACCTTTAAGAACAATGTTGTTATATACACACATGTCGGATTCTACTGACGTAGTCCCTTATGCACTTCGTCAACCGACTAAAAACCAACATCCCATGACGGATTTCGTATCCAATTTGGAAGTTTATGTTCAGGAAATATTCCCTTTATTTTATTTCTTGTCAATTATTATTACTTCAATGTCTTGTTTTATTTTTATCGATTTATAGTTATGATTAATGTTAGTACACTTTATGGTTATACGTTATTTTTGTGTCATGTTCGGTATTCCCTTTTAATTTTCATTGTTTCTCGAATGGAAGTATCTCTGATAGCACCTATTGGCCTTCAATTCGTATCCGCCATCAGCTACCATTAGTCACACATTTACTCAACACTTCATACGCCCAATAACAACTTACAACACACTCACACTGTTCATATCCACACTACCTTGGTGTAACTTGTTGATGTTACCAGACCTCTATTGTCATATACTAGGTACATGAACAAGGCTTTTATCGTTTATGCCCTCCGCTCTTCGGAAGGGGAAGTACGTACGTATGTACGTTATGTTCAGTAGCAGTTTCTTTTAATCAACAACGTAATCAATTTACCTGTTGAACACTTAAGTTGTTCTGTTAAAATGGAATCAAACGTCTTTGTGACATCAGCTATTCGTTTATTATTGCTTTGCAATAAACTGTTACTTTTAAGTTGCCCTTATAACGTCTTGGTCTCGGACGCAGAGCCACTAGCGCTCTCCGACGCTGTTATCTGAGCTCAGCACTCTGCCGGCTCAGCGCTGATAAAGCTGCGCTGCGCCGCCTCCACAGCTTCACGCCCAGCCTCTGTATTCAAGAGCAACAGACTCACTCTCGCTAACATTCATTTCCGACTTCAGTACAGTTAATCTCTCTATTGACCACTTCTGTAAGTAAAGATACTATGATTATTGAGTTAACTTGAGTTGTCCTACTCTCATTCGGATTTTCTACAGCTGAAAAACCACTCAATATTATTTGTGAAATTTATGAAGTACTTCACCTGTCACGCCGTGTCGATCCTTAGCGGGGTGGGTGCCCCTGCGTAGTGGCCAATGCGTGGGAGGTGCCTAGGCTGTGCTGGTTTACACCGCGATCACAGGATTCCTTCTCATTTTATTCATTTTAAAAAAAAACTTTCTTTGTACAAAATCTCAAATTAATTAACGACACTTGGCCTTCGTCCCATAGCAGGTTGAAAAATTTTTTCCAGCAAGTTAACGCTTAGTCTGCACTGCGTAGTACTGCCTCCGCGTTCAGCATCTTTTTTGCTGACGCATGATTGATCAGCGGATACTCAGTGTTGAATTACACCATTGTCTTGCCGCCTTGCTACCCCCACAGCTGCTAAATTGTTGCTTGCCTGCCGTGATTCTACTTCGTGGCCTTCTTCATCAGTAAGCGTGACTGAACTGGTCCATCGTCGCTACTTGCCAGGTAATTATTGCTACAACGTTGTACCCCCTCTGTCATCTCTGAATTACTCATCAAGTAAGCCAGGAAATTTTTACTTGTAGGGTCACCAATACTTTCTCCCGCAGTCGACCGTTATCAACATTGAAAGCTGAAAGCAACCTCCCCTTTTACTATGCTGCGTTGGAGGTCCGACTTACCCGTAATTCGGACGGTATTCAGATGCGAATGAGGTTGCCAATCACGTGCGCAAATTGCGAATACGAGTGCTATCAAACATACACTTTTCCAGTCTCTTGGGCTACCCTTCACCACCATGTTGTTTGGCAGACTCAAGAATTTTTAATAGTTAGTCGGGATCGACAAACTCACGCCACTCTCTCTCGCACTGAACTATCCAGTTGCTTCCATACAACACATTACTTATGCTCCACGCTAATTTTACACACTAACACTACTGAGTGCGAGATGTCACTGTTTTTAGCTGAAACTACCACACCTCCATGCCCTCGTGTTCTAGTTTCACCTCATCAACCAATAATTCAGCCTGTTGGCAACATTTTTCTGTTCGCTGTTCCACAGACTGTCAACGCCACCCTGGTGTGCCACCGTTCAATGTCAGAGACTGAATCGTACCGGGTAACACTGAATAATAGTGGCCAAGTGTATAATAGTTCAAGATGTGATGTATACGCTGCTTCTATGAGGATACCAGCTCAATTGCACTCCACCTTTCATGTCAACATTCCCACATTTACCTTATACCTTCCTGAACTCTCTTTTAAACTCCATCACCATGAGAAGCTAAAGAATTTACCGAATACCAATGATTCAGATCTACTCCAATTGATCAATCATCTCCTTACCCAGGAACACAACCAAGTTGCTCTTGACCGAGTGGCCTCACATATTGCTGATTGGCACCAAACCAAGTGATTAACCACCGTTGTATTACCCAGCGCTGGTTCGGTAATCATCATTGTAACGATTCTGATTATAGTATCCTGGATACTCTGTAAAAGAGGGTTTTGCAAATGTTTCACTTCCGAGAAGTAGTACCACCCCCACAACCTGAAGGTGAATATCACACCTGAAACTACCTGCCAACCTTGGTGCATGCGATCAGGCATGACCCCCCTTAGAATTAAGTTGTAGTCTAGGTGTCAGGTCAATGAACTAGTATTTCTATGTAAAGTCTATGGAATCACAATTTAACTGTCGAGTCTTAACCCTCATGTAAGTCATTTTGTTTTCTCTTTAAATTTTTGCTATTTTGTAATGTTCTCATTCACCCACTTGGGCAATTACCATTGTAATCCTAGATTTAAGAACTCAAAGTAATATTACAGGGAAAAACCCCCTTGTGACTGTTAGGCCTGGGAGCATTCTCTCACCCCCACGAGGGTGGAGTGTTTCAGTGTGCTGTGTTCCGGTGCCCCTCATCATCGCCTGGGTACCCACCACCACTGATACTGCCGACACACACTCACAGCATGGCGCCGTCCCACTGCCGTCGCACCAACTTCACAAGTTTGTTATTTAAGAGCCTTCCTACAGGCCCTTCAGGCCACTTTGTAACTTTTGCCCATACTGATATTTATACTATGTTATGGATGTTAATTTCTGGGACCATTCATAATGACCATATTTTTTTTTTAAATGGAATAATCAATTAGAATAAGCTCATTCATTTTCATCCAGAGAGCCTTCTTCGGAAGGGGAAAGGATGTGCAGGGAGGAGACCCCCCAAGAGGAATCATTGCCGACAAAATTTTATTAAATAAAATTTTCCATGCATAATGTTCGACCGTAG
This sequence comes from Schistocerca piceifrons, assembly GCF_021461385.2. Classification (NCBI taxonomy): domain Eukaryota; kingdom Metazoa; phylum Arthropoda; class Insecta; order Orthoptera; family Acrididae; genus Schistocerca; species Schistocerca piceifrons. The sequence continues at coordinate 146,192,086 of NC_060139.1, forward strand.
CCGGCTTGGGCGTACTGTGGTGGAAGGTGCTGGCCGGAAGACCATGGTCGGCACATTCCTGCCACTTGCTCCTCGGTCAGACTCAAGTCCCACGGGTTGGTTGCGCTGACGGGGGTACGCTACTAGCAAGGCGCGTTGGCGGAATCAATCCTCCAATCAGAGACTAATCGTGTGATCACGTGGGGACGCGGCCGGGAGCGGCGAGGGCGGCTTGGAAATAGCTCCGCGCTCTCTTAGCTTCTGACCTCGGCCCCGAGTAGTCGCTCCTCTAGCCTCTGCCTCTCTGATGAGCAGACGGCAACCCCTCTTGGGGCTGCTCAGCCCTACGTAGGCACCACTGTATCATCATTACAGGAATAAACTGGGTCCAATCCACTTCATTACTTTTCATTTTACAACGCCCTCCGCTCCTGACCTCTATCCTGACGAACAACCATGAGCTACTCACTGTGTACGGGGCAATTGAACATTTTCATAGTGACCTTGAGGGGCGATCCTTCATGATCTACAGTGATTACAAGCCACCCATGGACATTATTTGTAATCCAGCTATGGACCTTCCACCCAGGCATTTCTGCCATATCGACTACATCCGTCAGCACTCTTCCGACACATGCTATATCTGCAGTGCGGAGAACGTTGTGGCAGACTACCTTTCCCGCATCTGCATACTAACTGCACCTCTGAATCTAGAGAAACTTGCCCAACTGCAAGCCGCTGACGATGATACACAGTGAATTAAATCAGACAACAGCTCATCACTCTCCATCCAGCCCCATATACTACCTGGTTCGGCGATCCCTGTCTTTTGTGACATGTCTATGGGCACACTTCACCCCCTGGTCCCCACTGCCCTTCGCCATAGGGTCTTTACCACCTTGCGTGGCTTAGCTCACCCTGGGACACGAAAATCGACACGGCTGGTTAAGGAGCACTTCATGTGGCCTGTCGTGAAGCACGACTGTAGCACTTGGAGCAGTGCGTGCGTTCCATTCCAGCACAGCAAGGTCAGCAGGCATGCTCAACCTCCTCTGGCCAAATTTGACATCCCAAAGAGGCGTTCCAGCACATCCATATCGACGTCATTGGTCCCCTTCTCCCATCTGAGGGCTACAGATATATCCTATCGATCATTGACCATTTGACTCGCTGGGTCAAGGCGGTCCCCCTTACTGACTTCACAGCTGAGACCGTCGCCCATTCCTTTGTCTCGGTGTCGGTTGCTCACTTCGGCTGTCCCCTATCTCTCACCACTGACTAGGGGCGTCAGTACGAGTCTGTACTCTTTGCACAACTCTGTGAACTCTGTGGAATCGCCAAGTTTCATATCACAGCATACCACCCGCAGTCGAACAGCCTCATTGAGCAGTGACACCGCACAGTCAAGGCTGCCCTAATGTGCCACAGAGGCCTCTGGTTGGACGCTCTCCCATGGGTCTTGCTGGGTATTTGCTCGCCTCATAAAGAAGATCTTAATATCTTGTTCGCCAAGGTGCTGTATGGCGAGCCTCTCCTTCTCTCTGCCGAATTCGTCGAGGATTCACCTTCCACCACAGCCGAGGATCTCCCCGCCCTTGTCAAGCTTGTCCGCATGCATGTTGGACTAGAAATCTTGACATATTCTCACTGTCTGGAAACCGTGGCGAATTTGCAAAAAAAACAAAACCACCTAATTTTTTGAAACAGAACACAAGAGGCACTTTCTGCGGATATCCTTAGCTCAGGCAATTTTCTTTTTCAGTTATACGGAATAAATCTTCAGCCTGTATGGCACCAGGGGAGTTGACAGCAGTTATTTCGAAAGGGCTTCTTTCTACAGATTTTGTAGTTTTAATTATTTTATCTGGCCATTGCCCACGGTAAGACAATAAATTAATGCTGTGTGAGGCAGGTGGTCCTTCCTGTAATAAAAAATGCAATTTTTAAATAAACTGATAAGTAACTCATACCTCTATCAAGCGAGTAAAAAATTAACACTCAATGCAAAACTTAAAAGTGTGAGAACAAGAAAACAAGAAGTCAGTGTTTTCTAATCCTTCTACAAATGTCTACACTACGGTATGTCACAGAATAGGAACAGATTTAGATCTTTGTCCACTCATAGACTGTTAATACACCGGTAATCATAAGGCATAAGTCTGTGCGTAATATTCGCGCGTATAGCAATCTATTAATTTTAAGCGATCCGAGTCTGAATCAACGTATTCTTATTCTTAAAAAGAAAAGAAAAATCAGGATTGGATAAAGCTATGGCACAGTACAAAGAGGACTGTTCACTAAGAAGTAGGTTTGACAAAAAATATGCTGGTCAACTAACTTTGTATCACATTTTTCACACGAAACTGATGTGTATGACGCCTTTAACTGTTGTGTAGTGCCGTAATGATAAATAGTACTACAATTTGCAAGACGTGCTATATTTGTGCCCCAAAAACTGGTGTTTTGTACCCATTACATAAGAGACGATACATAGGAATGTTTCATCAGTACAGAGTGCACTCCAGATGGTTTGGCATTACGCCGCAGAAGGACCGGTTGGATAACAATAGGCTGAAGTTCTATAACTGATCACTTGCTACCAGATCTGTACTATTAAAAACACACCTAACTCCTGTAAAATCGTTTATGAATTCCCTGGCGCTTCACTAACATCCATTACACTAATAAATTTAAATTTTTCTTATAAAATTCGTAACATTTTAGGACCAAGACACTAACTCTTACCGCAAGTAAAGAGAATAAGCTCCTACTGCACCAACAATGGCTCAGCTCTTGAAGAGACAGCTGGGCATTAGGGAGATCATTACCTAAGCTCTGTTTATAAAAACAATATCTTTACAAGATTTTTCAATGCTTGGAGGAGGCGATGTAAAAATAAACTTTAATAGCCTTTCTTCTTCATTTTGTTTCCTTCCTTGTGCTCAAATTTCACCCACAGCCTGCTACAAAGGGGGGATATAGTACAACATGATAGGGTACAAACACATTGTGCTGCTGATACAAGATGACATCTAATGTGCCAATATTACACAATATGGGGAAGTCGAGGGCAACCTGTAAGCTGGCCACTAAGATCACCTTACATCAATCGTCTGGATCTTCCTGCCCCGTGTCATCTCAAAAGTGAGGTGTACAGCACTCCCACTGACATGGTTGAAGAACAGGAGCAGCGGATATATCTCCAACAATTCATAGCTTAGTACTATAAAAAAAAAAAAAAAAAAAAAAAAAAAACCGCAAGAGGTAATGGAAACAGACCAACTGTGTGTGCTTTATACATCCTACTCCTCCTCTTTTTCCAGCTGAATTGATGGAAATAGACCAGTTGTGCGTTTTGCTCCCCATGCCTTCCTCCTCTCTATTTCCATCCAACAAGAAGTTGTCATTTTACAGGGTGGCCACCATTCCACCTAGGTGGCCAACGTTCCCAGTAGATGACCACCATTCCCATACTAGGTGGCTATAGTTCACCTAGGTGTCCACCATTCTCCCTAGGTGGTCTCCATACCCCCTTGATAACCACCATTAAATGGTAAATGCTTAATGCTAAAACAGTTAATACTAAACGATAATGCTAAATGTCGAGTGCTGAACATTAAATCCAAACAAAGCTGGGATGGAGTGTATAAGGAAACCAATGTGAATATGAAACACTCTAAATTCGCCACATTGTTTAAATTGAACTTGGTGGCTCAGATGGATAGAGCGTCTGCCATGTAAGCAGGATATCCCGGGTTCGAGCCCAGGTCGGGGCACACATTTTCATCTGTTCCCGTTGACGTATATCAACGCCTGTAAGCAGCTAAGGGTGTTCATTTTATTGTAATTTCAATCTAATGAGCTGCATGGTGACCGATGGTATCTGTGCCTTCGGACATGTCCGAAAGAACAGATACCATCTTGGTATATATAAAGTCTGATTTAATGCATGCATGGAGGTAGTACCATGGCTAAGCGAGGGCTACGACATGATCCTAGGAGTAGATTTCTTTCATCAACATCATGCCAAAATTGACCTTGGACAATGAACTGTGGAACGTGGTGGAATGTTATTTCCTCTAGGGGAAAGTGTTGTCAATACAGAGCTGTCACGAGGGGCATTCAACATAATGAACAAACCAATTGAACCACGTACATTAGCATTAAGGCTTAATTCACATGATTTTGTGTCTAGTGGCACCGGGAAGTCACTTTGGATAAGTGTGGAGTCGAATCTACCTGTGGGTACAGTATGTGCTATTGAACCATTGGAGAATAATGAAGATTTGGGTTCATTGGGTTGTTTTGTGAGACAGTGTTGTACATGTACAGGAGGGGAATGACGGGCGAGTAGTTCCTGTGAACGTGATTAATTTTAGCGCTGTAGACATGAATTTGAGGAAAGGAGTTTTAGTAGAAAATTTGGATGTGCCAGATGACAACAAAGACTGGTGTTCAAGAGGTAGGCAAAGCGATCAACCACTAAGTGCCGATAGAACTGCATTGCATGACAAAATTAAGCATTTGAAAGGAGGAGAAAGAGAGTATACGGAAGAATTATTGTAGGAATTTAAGGATTCGTTTTTTTCCACAAGGGCCGTTACCAGCAACTCCATTAGTCCAACATAGGATACCAACAGGGAATGAAGCACCTGTTTACCACAAACCATGCAGAATACCGAGGTATTTGCAGTCAATTGTGGAGGATTTCATTGATAAGCAGTTTGCCCACGGTATTATAGAGCATAGTAATAGTTGCTGGGGAGCAGGCATTGTCGTTGTGCCTAAAAAATCTGCAGATGGAACTAAGAAATACAAGTTCTGTTGTGACTACCAATACGTCAATAATAAGACAGTAATGGATGCATACCCTATTCCAAACATATTGGAGCCTTTGGATCACTTAGGACAGTGCCAGTACTTTTCAACGATGGATTTGACAAGTGGTTATCATCAGTTAGAGGTGGCTCCAGAGGATCGTCCAAAAACTGCTTTCTCTACACCTGGAGGCCATTACCAGTACATTAGAATGCCAATGCCATTAGGTTTGAAAAATGCTCCGGCAACGTTTCAGAGGTTGCTAGACAGTGTCTTGAGGGGTTTGAAACCACGATAGTGTCTTGTCTATTTGGATGACATTATGGTGTTTTCAAGTAGTATGGAGCAACATAGACAGCGGTTAAGGGAAGTCTTTATGTGGTTAAGAGCAGCTCGTTTGACGTTGAGCCTGGAGATGTGTCATTTCGCATTAGCAGATGTAAAATATTTGGCTCATATTATCAGTAAGGACGGAGTGCGAACAGATCCGAGGTTGGTACAGGCTGTAAGGGATTTTTGGGAACCGAAAACAGTTAAGGAAGTGCAATCATTCATCGGAATTTGCAGTTTCTATCGAAAGTTCATGAAGGGTTTTGCAGACTTAGCACAACCGTTGACGCGATTGTTACAGAAGGGTGTGAAATTTGAGTGGACAAAAGAGTGTAAGAAAAGCGTTTGACAAACTGAAAGAAGTGTTAACATTAAGTCCGGTTCTTGTGTTTCCAGATATTGAAAAGGAGTTTATACTAGCATGCAATGCATCGAATCAAGCAGTAGGGTGTGTCCTTAGTCAGGAAATTGATGACAAAGAACATCCGGTAGCCTATGCGACTAGGCAGTTGAATGCAGCAGAGAAGAATTACTCAACAACAGAGAGGGAGATGCTTAGCGTAATCTATGGAATCACATATTTTAAATGTTATTTATATGGGAGAAGATTTCAGGTAGTGACAGATCATGCTGCGTTGAAGTGGTTGTTGGGGGTGAATGATCCGCCCACTAGACTCGCTCAGTGGGCTGTGAGGCTTAGTGAATTCGACTACGAGGTGGTGCACAAGCCTGGGGAGAAGCACAGTAATGCAGATGCACTAACAAGGGAACCTCCCCATCGCCCCCCCCCCCAGATTTAGTTATAAGTTGGCATAGTGAATAGGCCTTGAAAAACTGAACACAGATCAATCGAGAAAACAGGAAGAAGTTGTGTGGAACTATGAAAAAAATAAGCAAAATTTACAAACTGAGTAGTCCATGTGCAATATAAGCAACATCAAGGAACATGCGAATCCAGGCTTGCGGTGGTCCCGTGGTTAGCGTGAGCAGTTGCGGAACGTGAGGTCCCTGGTTCAAATGTTCCCTCGAGCGAAAATTTTTTTTTCTTTATTTTCGCAAAGTTATGATCTGTCCGTTTGTTCATTGACGTCTCTGTTCACTGTAATAAGTTTAGTGTACGTGTTTTGCGACAGCATAACAAAACCGTGCGATTAGTAGACAAAAGGACATGCCCCTCCAATGCGAACCGAAAACATTTGATCACAAGGTCATAGGTCAACTGATTACTCCACAGGAAAACACGTCTGATATACTCTATACGACACTGGTGACGGCATGTGCGTCACATGACAAGAATATGTTGTCGCCCCACCTAACTTGTACACTCTGCGAATGGGTAAAAAGATCCTTCTACCTTGCTCAATTTAGGTTTTCTTATGGATGTAATAATCATAAATAAAATAAAATAAAATAAAATAAACTTTTCCCGCAGCCAACCAGCGGCAGGTCACTCTTCGGCTTGCTACTGCGGGAAGTCATCCCGGGTCCCAACACACGCCAGGGACTTCCCGAGGCGAGGGCTGCAGATACGGATGCCGGATAGCGGGTGCTTGTCGGTTGCCGCTATCTCAGCCACGCAGGCGACGAGAAGGACGCAGCTGGCCACCCGCGGCTCACACTGAGCTGCGCTGAGTCGGCAGGGACACAGACCGCTGAGTCAACTGCGGCATCCTGATGATGCCGCAACTCTGCTGGCGTACAAGGTCGGCACGACACAACGTTGCATTGCACAGGGCACTGGGGTGCTTCCTCAGCATTGCGGGGCCGTGTGATGCAGACCAAGGTGAATGGAGCACTATAGTGGAAGCAAATAAATCATTTGGAAAGTTCTTGCTGAGTTTTAATACGGCACCTCCTGGCACCCATCCGCTACATTTGGTGTCTTTCTGCTACATTTGGTCATCCTGATACAATCGGTGGTAGAAGCAGCCACAACACATTGAAGGATTACTTAGGTAAAACAGAGTAGGGGTCTGATAAAAAATATTATACAAATAAATAACAATAATAATGATTATAAAACATCCAACATTCTACCTAACACCTACACTTTATGATTCTTCATTCTTTTTTCCTTTCTAGAAGTACGTACCCCCAAGCTATGCATAGCACAATACTAATACCTCTTCCTCTTTCTCAGCTCAACATCTCACTCATTATGAAGGGATGCTGACTCAGGTTTTCATGATAGCAAATGGGAAGTTGCGGTACAGAAAATGGCCCAGAGATCACCAGTGTGTGTGTGTGTGTGTGTGTAAGCGAAGTGACATGAAACGATGTGTGTATAGTGTGTGCAGTGACTGATAGTGAGATATGAGTGAAAGATCTGGCATTACATTTTTTAATAAGTTATTTTTAAAAGTAGTATTGTATACCAGGAGTAAATCTAATGATTGTGTCCAGCTAGATGTCTGTAAATATATGTGTATGCGAATTAGCTTATTTTAAATTGGTCTAAACTTGTCAATACTTTGATATATCCTATAGCCTTGTAAAAAGAGATCTACGGATGAATAAAGCTACTACTGCTGCTGCTACTGCTACTAGTCAACCAACATTTCACTGCTGTATCTTCTCTTTTTTGTTTGTTGAGTCATCAGTCTTCTAACTAGTTTGATGCAGTCTGCCGCAAATTCCTTTCCTGCGCTAAACTTTTCATCTCAAGAGTAGCAATTGCAACCTATGTCCTCAGTTATTGGTTGGATGTATTCCAACCTCTGTCTACCTCTACAGTTTATACCCTCTACAGCCCCCTCTAGTACCGTAGAAGTTAATTCCTGAAGTCCCTTCGTCTTGTCAGTGTTTTCCACATATTCCTTTTGTTGTCAATTCTGCAGAGAACCTCCTCATTCCTTACATTATCAGTCCATCTAATTTTCAACATTCTTCTGTAGCACCACATCTCAAATGCTTCAATTCTCTTCTGTTGTAGTCTGGTTTTTCTACAGTAATTGCTTCACTACCACCCAATGCTGTGCTATAATAGTACATTCTCAAATTTTTTTCCTCAAATTGAGGCCTATGTTTGATAATAGCAGATTTTTCTTTGCCAGAAGTGCCCTTTTTGCCAATGTTAGTCTTTTTTTTTTTTTTTGCGTCCTCCTTGGCCATCCATCATGGGCTATTTTGCAGCATAGGTAACAGTATTCCTTAACTTCATCTACTTCATGATCCCCAATTCTGATGTTAAGTTTCTCACTGTTCTCAGTTCTGCTACTTCTCATTACATTTGTCTTTCTTCCTTAACGAAATCAAAATGCCCATCAATAGCACTGCGAATATCTGATGAAATACCAGGGAAAATACACCTGATGACCATTAGGATAGATGTGTTGGTGTGACACTGCAGTGCTTCGCTAGGTCCTATGGGTAAAATGGCACAGCCTTGCCATTCTTCATTCTTAGCCAGTTACTTAGGACAGGGGGGGGGGGGGGGGGGGGGGCAAATAGATGACAGACTCTGAACCTCATGGAAACTTGGCATTTTTCACAGTAATATGTTTTTGCCACAGGTGAAAAATGCAGTAAGTGACTGAAAATATTCTCAGATCGAATGAGGACTGAACCCAGTCAGGATGTGCAGTTTGACATTTACCCTTGTAGGCAGTGAACCTTAGCAGGTAATGTTACCAGCTTCTTGGGGCTCTCCTTAGTTGTATGATTGATGTCATGTCATTAGATAATTGCTTGTAATTCAAAACAGCTTGCAGATAATTAGCACTTGGTGCAAAAACTGGAAACTGACCATCATATAAAGCTGTGTAATGATATTCATGTAAATATATGAAAAGATCTGATATTGTTTGACTACAAGATCAACAGTCAGTCACCAAAATCTATAGCTACCTGTAAATAGTAGAAGTGTGTGTCTGAGGCTATTTAAAGTGGAACAGCCACATAAATCTAACCATTATGAATGAAGAAGCTGGATAGTGTTATCAAGGATACTGTAGCAAAGAGTAATTCATCTACAAAGGATGCTGGTTGTAAAACTCTCGTTTGACCGAGCTACATGTATGTGACATTACTGAAGGAAAGAGAGAGGATATTAAAAAAATAACTGCTCAATTTTTCTCTATCTTTCCTTAGGCAGCAAGAGAGCACCATCAAACTATCTACCAATCTCTAAAAGAAGACTCAAAAATAAAGATACTGTGTACCACGGAAAGCTTCCCTCAAAAAGTACTCAGAGCTCACATTCTAGTACATTATTTCTACGTACATTACACACAGTAACTACAACCTGTGCATCATTCACAACAACAAAACAGAAAGGCCAGAAAAAGAATCTGGCACACATCATATCCTTAACTCCACACCAAGAGCGGATTGCAGAAAGCCATTGTTAGCTGACATGTAAAAGAAGAGCATTGCAGGACAATCTGAAGAAACACAGAATTATTTTAAATTGTTAACCAATATCAAAAGACTTTTTTCATTAATGCTATATCTCCTCAAGTTTTTCACTGACCACCTCTTCACTTCTTTTAATGCCTGCCTAGTCCACCCCCGGTAGCTGAGTGGTCAGCGCGATGGACTGTCAATCCTAAGGGCCCAGGTTAGATTCCCAGCTGGGTTGGAGATTTTCTCCGCTCACAGACTGGGTGTTGTATTGTCCTAATCATCATCATTTCATCCCCATCGACACTCAAGTCGCCAAAGTGGTGTCAAATTGAAAGACTTGCACCAGGCAATCTAAAAAAACAATCAAATACACATATACACACTGGGCTCACAATCTTTATGGAACAGTACTGACCTAGTAACAAATAAAAAGAGCCTCAAAAATCAGGTTCTGACCAAGGTTTCCACGAAGCATTTACAGGACCTAATAACACACTTGCAGACATTCCTCACTGCGAACCCACTGCTCCATTCACAATTCACTGACGTTTGGCTGAAATGAACTTAATTTTAGTCAAGGAAGCATTACATGATGTCTTTTGTACATTTAACATGCACTTTTGATGATTATAACTTCCATAAAATTCGTCTTGGTTGCCAACAGCATCATGTAGTGAAATGAAGAAACAATGTTTTACATATCATCATACATGATGTTCATATGTAATAAGATGAAAAAGCCACTTGTGATAGTGGCTGAAATGTTAATTATCATTTTACATGATGTAGTCTACAGTACACAAGTACTGTCAAACGCAATGCTGCCTTGCACAGAGATTTCAGATTGCACCAGAGGTACCAAGAAGAGGTGTCTAGCACAAATGGGTGATTCTAGGGGGTGTATTGCAGCTTCCGGTGTGAAACTCACGAAGCCAGCACTGCCTGCTGTAATGTTACTCGAGAAATATAACGGCAGACTGGACATTGGTCGCTAGTTGCAGTTGTAACACAGCACATTATTACGAGGTGGTATTAATTGCAGTAAGGCACGCAGCTGTTTGGTACAGTGGCTGCAGTACGGTTTTTTTTCTTCCCCCCCCCCCCCCCCCCCCCATCTCCACCGCTTTACTCACAGCGCAGCTGATGCTGCCCGCAGTGAGAACTGCAATACCCTCTACAAATCTAAATAATCCATATTAGTTACTATCCGATTTTGTTAAAATTTGGCGAATAGCCTTTTGTTGTTAATGGAATGATGCTGTCAAAATTTCAGATTTTTATTTATTATAATGCCAGAGATAAAGAAAATTACCTAAAAGTCCTAAAACCAAAGGTTGTGTTTTTTTTTTTTTTTTTTTTAACCATGTTAGGAACAAATACAGATTGACTTGCACTATCATTTGAAGACATTACAAAATTACCGTTGCATAAAAATCAATTAATTAGAATTTTCTTTTTTAACACTTTACTCACTGTGCATTACACAATATAAAAATAGGTCAAAATTATTATTTGATTACATTTTGTTGTTGAGTCATGAGAATGAATGAGAGAGAGTATGTGGGACATACGTTAAAACTTAATATGTCATTGTTCATAAAATCTTGTACAAATAGACCGTGGGAAAGTTATGAGGCAACCATGATTCAGATAATGTATGGCAGTGTGAGATTGCTTTTGTATAAAAGCAGCCGGAATGAAAGTTAGAGACGGAATAAGTTTATTTATCAATTTGGAGAATAATTCATACTTCACTTATTTTGATTAAACAATATACTACAAATTGATGTTTTAATGACATTAATTACTATCAGATTATTGATTGGATAAGGCAAGTTTTGCTGCGAGAATGATCTGGAAGGAACATTCTGATTGGTTGTTTAGATCAACAGCCAATCAGAAATAAGCTGTTCCCGGGTGAATATAGTGGAGCGGGCAGTGAGTGGAATAAGAAACTTCCTGGCAGATTAAAACTGTGTGCCAGACCGAGACTCGAACTCGCGACCTTTGCCTTTCATGGGCAATTAGAGCACTTGCCCACGAAAGGTATAGGTCCCAAGTTCGAGTCTCGGTCCGGCACACAGTTTTAATCTGCCAGGAAGTTTCATATCAGCGCACACTCCGCTGCAGAGTGAAATTCTCATTCAGTGGCTAGAACAGTTCAAGATAGTCGCTTGCTAACCGGCTTATGGATAACACCATGTTAGGTAGCCCCATAAAAATACTCTGAAAAATGAAGAAATAAAGAGTCAATTGCGGTTTGAATAACTCGTGACTGAAGAAACTGGGGTTACGAACATTTTAGTTAAAGTTTGGTGTTTCCAAATTAAATAGTTTGAGAGTTATGAGTGAGTGAACTTTCTGGTCATAGTAACAATTCCGCTTGGCATGTTTTGTGCTCTGTGCTGAATACTTTGGCGAGCACTTCTTACTAAGAAGACCACTGAAACAACTGAATGTTTAACTCATGAACAGTTGTGGGTCTGTGACTGTTAGAATGTGAAAATTAGTTGGGTCGGACTTGCAAAGATTCTGGCTGCTTTTCCAGTGAAACTATGTTGTACACACATGAACTTTGAATGATAGAGCATTACCATATTAAATACGGATTTGATAGCTATTTCATATGTTTCCTAATGAATAAAAAGCAGATTCAGTCTAATTTAAAATGCTTTCTGCATGTAGAATGCATCCTCCGAATGCCCGATTTCTTAAATATAAACTTTCAGGAACTGACTTTCAACTAGGGTTACGCAGCCTCTGTGTGGTAGGTATTACGTAGTGGTTTCATCAATGCTGCTTTACACTGCCTAGCACGTATTTGCTACTACAGAGTGAAGGGACATCGGAAGAAGCATATCGAGGTAGGTGGACTATCGATGAGCAATAGAGAGAATGCAGACGACCGACCCCGCCCTGCCGCACAAACTCCAGGTAGTAATGTGCAGATAGTGCTGTAGTTTAGTTTGTCATTGCTACTTTTGTAATGGAAACTAAATTGCCAGTGAAATATAGAAGAGCAGGCTTAGTTGTACTGTTACTCAGTGTAACAATAAGGCCCATAAATTACAGAATATTATGTTTGGAAAATCCAGGATGGAATGTAATAATATTGTGATAAAGGAAAGTTGTTATTCATCTTATAGCGGAGATGCTGAGTCACAGATAGGCACAACAAAATAACTGTCACAAATATAGCTTTTGGACAGTAAGGCCTAATTAGACTGCACACACACACGTACGTTCATGTTTCATTGTTTTCCAAAAACAATGTATGTGTTTTGGATTCAGGCACATTATTAATCGGCAAATAAAATGAGGCTGTCAGGAGACGCCTGGTAACAATAAAGTTAATGCTAATGGTCATGTCAATACTTACCAGTTTTTTGAAAATATATGTAATTGGATAGATAAGTAATCTCTTACCACCAAGTAGTGGTAAGAGAACATGCATACAAAAGATAAGAGCAAAAAGTGGTGTCAAAGGCAAACTGTAATACCTTTTATATGAGTATCCTCCTACTGCCACTTGGTGAATAGATTTTTTATCTACGCAACTACTTAAACGTAAGACTTTGTACGTCAGCAGGCTTTTGTGGCCATTACCACTGAAGTTAAAAATCTCCTGGGTTGATGAGATCACATCATATTTCTTCTAAATTATCATTAGAGGCGACTCCAACTGCTGTGACCTTCATAAGAATCTTGTGGTGTCAGAAATCACAAGACTCTGAAGAAGATCCCAGCAGAGGGGTTGAAATGTTGGTCATTTAGAAGCAATATGATGTGGAGTAACAACATAAAAGATTTTGATTTCAGAAACATAAGACTGTTGGTAATCAAGAGCAAGCTATTTGATCACAGTGTTTCACATTAGGTCAGATTCTGAAAGTGTGTTACCTGGAGCACATTCTTCTGTTTTTGTTGGAATGTCAATTGAAGCAGCGATAGAAGGCTTGAATTCCATCCTCAACAACCACAGCACCCTTAGACAAACAAATAGCATTCACATTTCTGGCTAATGTTGTAAGGAGCACCCTGCCTCCCCCCCCCCCTCCCCCTCCCGTTCTGAACATTGTGGAATGCAACAAGATCAACAAGATTACAAACCTTGCAAAATAATTCTCGGGTCAGTTTTGGTTCAACCTATTAGTCAATAAATAAGATGCTCCCATGTTTCTTACACCACTAATGACACCAATGATGAAGTTTACAGATGTCTAAACTCCTTTTCCAATGCTTTGAGGTCATAGCTGAACAAACTTCCACAAATCTACATAATATGAATCATTTAGTTGCTCAGTAAGATAACCTCCACATTTTCTTCAACACTTAGTTCTCAACTTGCACATATTGGCACGATAGTAACTGTGCAGCTATCCTCACACTTTGGTGTGCACATCCAGTGCTATTCATGTGCATCTCTGTATTATGAAACACAATTGATAGGTTGCCCTTCTGATGATCCAGCAGATTTAGTAGTAATAACTTCTCTGTAATGGCAGTATGTGTCCTTCATCTAGCAAATTGTTTCCTGACAATTTCATGAACGGGTACATTGCAGAATACCCATACTAACCTGTCACACTCTGCATACTCTGAGAAATGCATTTTGTTCATAGAGAGCTAAGGTTGCATCCATATTTTCAAATTTTTATTTCTAATGTTGCAAGCAACATATACAAGGTGAGTCAAAAAAAACTTTACAGCTTTGGAATGATACAGAAATTTATTTAGATAACTTACAGAATTGGCAGATGTGTCATTTTGTTGCAAACAACCTCAAGTTGATTTTTGTAGTGCATCAGTACCCCATTACGCCACCAGGAGTGCCAGCATAGCGCACAGTTAAAATGGCTACTTTCAGCGGTGCAGAGTGTGCTCGCTGCGTGTTACAGTTTCATGAAACAAACTCTACAACAACTGTTCAGCACAAATCTAGCACTGAATACGCTAAAGAACCTCCCCTACCAAACAATCTAGCTTACCTGAAAGTCAAATCTATGCTGCCATTGCACAAGTTAGGCCCGATTTGCTGCAACGAGTGTGCGAAGAAATAGATTAGCAGTGAGATGTTTGCTGCATCACAAATGGTAATCGCATCAAACCAAAATGACACTTGATACTGTTCTGTGAAGCTTTATGTTGTTTGCTACAAAATGATACATCTACCTATACTGTAAGTTATCTCAACAAATTTCTATATAACTCCAAAGTTGTAAAGTCCTTTTTGACTAACCCTGTAAAATGTACTGTCCAGATCCTTCTCGTTCTTCCATTATTCTTTCTAAGAACTCACAAGTCATTGTGATGTCCAAGTCATAATATACTAGCTGCTTTCATGTTACAAATAAACTTTGGGTCATCACTTCAGCAGATGTACCTCATTTGACTACCCATGTTCATTTTATTGAAGGTAAGGATACACACCTCTTAAAAGTTTTCGTACAGTTCTCCAGTTCTAGTTAAGCTGTCCCACCCAAATCTGAAGCAATTAGTGGCCACACAAATGATACTCATCTCCTCAAATACACTGGTGTCCAAAATTAAAGCAACAGATGTGTAGAAGGCTTTGGTAGAGTGGTCTTTATCATCGGAGATCTGTCTTATGTCTACCTCGGACATGTCTTCACAGCAGGGAATGCCCAGAGTGGAGTCATCAACATGCCACATGGACGGTCGGACAGTGGTCCACTGTTGTTTTCACAGATGAGTCCCAATTTAGTCTGGAGAGTGATTCTTGGTGGATTCACACTGTGTGTGGGGAGGGGGGCAAACATTGAGGAAAGAGACCAATATCGAGGGGAGGATCCCCATTGGTGTAGGCAGGGATTATGTTTACCACTCAAACCCCTCTTCATGGAATTGTACGGGTGAATCGGCAAGGTTTAACTGCTGTCAGTATTATAAAGAGGTCTTGAGGCTACATTTGAAGTTGTTGCGAGGTGCTGTGGGCCCAGGCTTCGTACTGATGGATGATAATGCTCATCCTCATAAGCATTGGTGGTTGATGTTTTCTTGGAAACAGAAGATATTGCACACATGGCACAGCCTGCTCGCTTTCCCGATTTGAATCCCATAGAGCATGTCTGGGACGCACTAGGGAGATGATGGAAGAATTGGCAAGACCATTTTTTGTCTACCATTGTGCATGTTGCGGTTATTTACATTCTGTATTTTTTTTTTTTTTTAACATTGTTTCTACTTTACTATCACCTGTTTATACTATTTTGTGGCAAAACAAATGCAACATTGCAAAACGTCCATTTGTTGCTTTAATTCTGAACACCACTGTAATTGTATGAGTGGATAGAGACCAATGCAGTTTACCAAAACTGTTTTTCCAGTCTGTTGTGCAATAAGCCAGGCATCAGTTTAATCAGTAATTCATATTACAATGATGTCACATATACACAAGGGAAAACAATGTGCTTCTAAATAGTTTGTTTATTTCAGCATGTCTTAGTGAAGACGTGGTACTCAGCACATTGAAGAAAAAGGCAGGATGCACTGTACTCAAATGCAAGAACATTGACAGTTCGCAGCAATGTCATGCATGAAACTGTCACCTTGCTACAAAAGAAATAATGAATTGCTGTCGTTTTAAAGCAAATTCTCACATTTCCATCACCTGAATCACTGACAACATTGGTAAAGTCCAAGCATATTTTCACAACTATTGCCTAAAGTAACATCATTGCTATTTTTTAACTTGCTCAATACTTCTGATGTGAGACAGTACTATGGTTAATGGTTTTTTTCTAGCTTGAAAGGGCTTTTCTGACCTATACCAGGTGAGCTGTTAAGGGGCCAGGGGGAATCTGCATGGGGGATATTCAGGAGGGGGAATTCCAGTCCTAGCATTTGCCTTACAAACAAAAGAAACCATCCAAAAACCTTCATTGGAACTGGCAGACGTGAGCTACTTTTTTTTCCTAGAATGATATGTCCAGACAAAAGATAAGAAATCTGTTGCACATGAACAGATATATGGTTGTATGTACACAGAGTAAAGTCACCTTGCTCAACTTGAATGGTGTTCATGTTGATTTGATAATTATTACAAATTGTAAATATACACAAATGCAAGAGATGGTAAAGCTGGCTGTGCTACTCCTTTGAACAGTCTCTTGCTATTTTTGACCCTATTGTTATACAAACTTCCAACTCAACTAATAAGAACAGTAGTTGTTTTAACATGTACCAGAACAAAAAGGCATAACAATTCATGATCAGTATGAAAAATACACTAATGAACAAGGTCACTGCCACAGTTCAGAACCATAAAGAAATTATGTCTGTGGTACTGCTGTATTCCTGGTGCTGTCAAGGGCGTCTGACCGATGACAGTGTATTAGCCGGAAGTCATCTACCTGTTAAATTTCTACCTATCTTAGCTGATTCCATCACACCACATCATGGGTCTGTAATTTACTTATCAAGTGTTCTAACACCATACCCACATGAAGAAACAAGGGGTCACTTGCGAATGTTTTCCATCTGGTGTTTTCAGTTGGAGCTAAGTGTATATTCAGATTGTTTCCACAGCATACATTTTCTGCTTGTACCAAGTTACCAGCTGGATGTGCCTCCATGAACAAAGTGCCAAAAGTAACTAGTTGACACCTACTCTGCCATGACACAAAGTTTACATATGTAGCCCACCTTGGTATGCAGACAAACATGACCATTGCATGAAATTCATTGCCTTAAATATGTCATGTACTTTTAATACCTTTTTGTTACTAGTTATCGAATTGTAATTTTTTATATTGTCTTTTTTCTGATGTCACCATAGCAAAACATAATAAATTTAATCATATAAAAATTGTCCTTTTATATATATATGTAACCACATTCACATAAATTGGATCCCAATTAAATATAATACTTTTTAGTCACAGATATTCTAAATATCACATATCTGTAACAGTTGTATCATAATATACAAAGACTTCCTAGCTCAGCACATTGCAAAAGTACCCAGGCAGCACACAAATTTCAAGAAAGCTGAATCTCAGAGCTTAGATTCAGTCAGCCAACCAAAATTTTGTGGTTTGCGATCTGCTGATGGATTGATGGAGACATTGATAATACTGGGTCGGTCATTCACCTATAAAAAAGAAAAGGGAATCTTTTAGGAATCTAAGAAAATAAATTTACTTAAACAATATTTGTGAAAATAATTTTCATTATATTGGAAATTTATATTTAAGAGAAATGGAACAGGGAATTAATACAAGTAATAGGGTAAAATTTATGAAGAGTGTAAAGTTCACAAATAATTAATAGAAAATAGTAATCCAGAAGTGTGTGAGCATTTGTAGTAATAGGAACTCGAAACACATTACATACATTGTACATTAAATGAACCTTGAGAACATGTAGCATAGGGTTGTCAACTTTTTACAGAGAAAATAAGTAATCAAGGAGGAAGCCTACGAAATAAACATTTTAAATACTGTTTTCTACAAAGAACAGTGGGAATATATTTAAAATGTGCATGCATGTTTTATTGTACATTATTGCCTGTGTTTATTTACTCATTTTGCTTCCTTTTGCAAAGATCCATCTGATTTTATGTATGTACAGAATTCCTACAGTTAAAATTAGCATTCACTGTTACTTGAAGCTCTACTTTCATAAGTTCGGTGGTACATTTGTTGCACTCCTCTGTCCATTTATTGTTCACTAGGGAAAAAATTCTCTCTGACTCAACATTTGAACCAGGGATGGTTAATACAAATCCAATTATTTTCAGCAAATTGGAAACCAGAACATCTTTTGGCACTCAAGAGACAGAAAACGTTAATCCACAAACTTGCTTCAAAATATCCTTTGCATTACAAAATTCACCATATAAACAATCTTCACCTATGCAGGACCTGAGGTTGTACGGAAAGCCATAGTATGTCAGGTGGAATAAGTTATTTTAACTACCATTGGAAAAGTTCAAAAAATATGTGGATAAATTCAAAATAATACAAGACACAGGATCTAACAAAAAAGTGGGGCCAAAACACAGACAGGATCTAATAAAGAAAAGGGGGGAGGTGAAATACAGGATTTCCAAGGAAATACAGGATAGTTGGCAATCCTAATATAGAGCAAGAGAAGTGATACCATGTACACGCATATCTGCACTGCAGTAAGAGTTCTGCAAACAGATGGCTGCAATATCCACGAAACTTTTGTTTCTGCTATGTTGATACATTTTGGAGAATAATATTAGTCAAGTCCTACTTCAGCTACAGACCAGTTTTACTTCTATTGCTTTTAAAGTAGCCGTGATGTTTGTGTTTTGTTTAAATGGATAAATTATAAGACCACACTAATCAAAAAGGCTTTGTCTGCTACATTTAATGGAAATGTTTACAGACTTAATAAGAAGAGTCTATTCCTTAATTTTCAATGCCTGTAAGGAGATGTCAAAAAATTTGTGCATTTTTTTTACTAAAAGATAATATTTCCTTGCCACAATGACACATTTTTTACCTCACCATTATATGAAACCAAAATTAAAAGCTGCAGAACAGTGCATACATTTCTCTGCAGTAGCAAGGGGGCTGTTTTACAAGCGAAATCTTTTTACCAGGCTAGTGTATATTAAGTGAATGCTGCAGCTGTTTTTGAGCGAGTATCTGTTATTTACCACAAATTCTATGAGAAAGTATAACTAGTGTGATAACACAGTTAGAATTCAAAGTCAGTCTCTCTCTCTCTCTCTCTCTCTCTCTCTCTCTCTCTCTCTCTCTCTCACACACACACACACACACACACACACACACACACACACACACACACACACACACGAAAACTTGAATAATGAACAACTTTGAATCATTTGCCATGTTTGATGGATTTCATTGATATATTACTACAATACAAATTTCATTGCTAAGGATTTATTTTTTATGACATATTAAAGTGTGACTGTTTTTCAACCTTGAGTAATGTTCTCATGGTGTGACAAGTTTTATCAGTGGTTGTGGATGAGCAATTTACTACAGAGTAACTCAACTTGCCCTTTTTTCACATGACATACCACAGACAAAGGGCAACATGCAGATTCCACATCCCTAGATTTCTGGAAAACTTTTAGACATGGTGCCCCTCTGCAGACTGTTAATGAAGGTCCAAAAATATAAGGGGCAGTCAAATGAGATAGAGACAAATGAGAAAAAGTAAGTAAATTGTTTCAACAACCGGAAAATTCTGGAAGAACAGCAAAAAGACTGCAACACATATGAGCTTTCGCGCAAGCATAACTCACACACATGACTACTGTCTCTGGCCACCAAGGTAATGCACCTGATGGGAGAAGCAATCTGATTAGTCGTGGTAAGGAGGAGGCTGGGGCAGGGAGGGGGAGGGATAGCAGGTTAGGGGTGGGGGAGGGTAGAGTGCTGCAGGGACATCGTGGAGACAGTGTAGGGCTACTTGGTGCAGTTGGGACTTTTTTTTTCTTTCTTTCTCCTGCTCCGCTACTTCTCTCCTTTCCCACTTGCCCTCCCCCAAAGAGACCTCCTAACTGCACCTAGCAGCCCCACCATCTCCCACAACATCACTGCATGCTCTCGCAAGCGGCACTACACCCTCTCCACAGCCTCTACCTTCTATCTCTTTCCCTCCCCAGTGCACACTCCTCCTTACCCCCAACCACCCAGGTTACTTCTCCCACCAGGCGCATTTGCTCACAGTCCAGCCTCAGTGGCCAGAGACAGTGGTCATGTGTGTGTGCGAGTTGTGCTTGTGTGAATGTGTGTGTGTGTGTGTTTTCTTCAAGTTAGAAGATGGCCTTTAGGCCAAAAGCTCGTATGTATAGCTGTCTCTTTGTTGTACTTGTCTGCAACTCAACATCTCCTCTGTACGTTACGTAAATAGTTTATTATTTGACAAGTGATCACGATAACTGTTAATACGTTTATCCTAATGTGAGGGCTGCCCCC
Source organism: Schistocerca piceifrons (assembly GCF_021461385.2). Lineage (NCBI taxonomy): Eukaryota > Metazoa > Arthropoda > Insecta > Orthoptera > Acrididae > Schistocerca > Schistocerca piceifrons. The sequence goes on from NC_060139.1 coordinate 146,212,506, forward strand.
TCATGTTACCAAGAACGTTTTGCCGACACTGTAGTAGTTTTATTGGGAAGCCCTTACACATCCCCCATACAGCCCTAATCTCTATCCATGCAAATTCCACATTTTTGGAGCCATGAAGAAATACATTTGTGGCTGTTGATTTGCTTCAGATGAAGAGGCGCACACCTGCGTACAGTCAGCATCCTGTAGCCTTCAGCAAACATTTTTCCATGACAGCATTGATAGCATTGATTAAGGGTTATGGTGATTACTTTTGAAACAATAAACACTTCAATCACTCTTTTTCAATCTGTCTCGTTTCTATTTACTACCCCTTATACAGATTAGGTTCCCAGATATGTCAGTGGTTCAAAGACATCTTATGCAATAGAACCCAGAATATTATTGTCCTTGAAGGAGAGTGTTCATAAGAGCCAAGGGTACCATCAGGAATGCCCTAAGGAAGTGTGATAGGACCGCTCTTATTCTTTATATACATAAATGATCTGGTGGAGAGGGTAAGCAGCACTCTATGGCTGTGTAGTGTACAGGAAGGTGTCATCACTGAATGACTGTAGGAGGATACAAGATGACTTAGACAAATTTTGTAGTTGGTGTGGTGAATGTCAGTTTCCAAATGTAGAAAAATGTAAGTTAATGCAGATGAGCAGCAAAACCAATACAGTGATGTTTGAATAAGGAATTGGTAGTGAGCTGTGTGACAGTCACATCGATTAAATATCTAAGCATAATATTGCAAAGCAATCTGAAATGAAACAAGCAAGTACGGCAGTAGTAGGGAAGGTGATTGGTCAACTTTGATTTATTAGGGAAAATTTTACAAAAGTGTAGCTCATCTATGATGAAGACCATGTACAGGACACTACTGTGACTCATGAATGAGCCCACTTGAGAGTTTGGTGTCCCCACCAAATCGAATTAAAGGAAGAGATGAAAGTAATACAGAGGTAAGCTACTACATTTGCTACCAGCAGATTTGATCAACACATGAGTATTATGGAGGTGCTTCATAAACTCAAATGGGAATCCGTGGAGAAAAAGCATCACTCTTTTTGCAAAACATTATTTAGAAAATTTAGAAAACTGGCATTTGAAGTTCACTGCAGAACGATTCTACTGCCGGCAATATACAATTTGCTTAAGGACCAAGAAGATAAGACAGAGAAATTAGGACATGTGCAGAGGCATATAGACAATCATCTTTCCCTTGCTCTATTTCTGATTGGAACAGGAAAGGAATAGACTAGCTGTGGTACAAAGTATCCCCACCAAATCCCATACAGCAGCTTTTGGAGTATGTTTGTAGATGTACACGTAGATGTGCTTGTGTTCAACAAAACTGTTACTATAAATTTGTTTATTTGCTACATACATTCAAGTTAGTGCTGACTGCATTTAAAATAGGACCTTTTGAAGTCCACGCATACCTGTAGGCCTAAATCCACTACTTACACAGTGGAAAAATATTTCAGTTTGTAGTTTCTCTGTAAGACTTTGCTAGAGCTCCACCATTTTCACTTTCTGACAAGATACAGGAACATTTCTATAGGAAACTGCTCACACATTGCCAGTGAGTTGATTGATTTTAATTAAACTTCCCATGAAATAAAACCACAGTTCAAGTTCAGAAAAAAAGAGAAAAATGGTTATGTTTCAAAACACCATAACAAACAGTTCTATAATAATGTGAAGAGTTTAGTTTTTATCAAGGAAATGCACAGAGCAAAGTAGCAGTCCAAGATCAGAACATTATGTCATGTCATCCTTTGCATTACAATCACTAAAATGTTTTTCTGTTTGCTGAAATTGAACTGAAACATTACACACAAAATTAAAAGTTTTTAATTTTAATTAAACAATTAGGGGTCAGATATTAGACAGTCGACACATACTCAGCTAAAGAGACAACAACATAAAAAGGGGAGGGAGGTGGGAGGGAGGGAGGGAGGGAGGGAGGGAGGGAGGGAGGGAGGGAGGGAGAGGGAGAGGGGGGGGGGAGGGGGAGAGAGAGAGAGAGAGAGAGAGAGAGAGAGAGAGAGAGAGAGAGAGAGAGAGAGAGAGAGAGAGTTAGTTTAGTAACAGGATGGCGTGTAAATTACATGACCTTACCATTAGCGAATTCCGGACAGCACTCTGGAGCTGTTGCACAGTTGTACAATAATAACCATCATATCCAGCTATGCCCATCATTTTATCATATCGAGCATTTACTGACAGAGCAGATGGTGGAGTCCTGCAAAATAAAATATGCCATAAGGTAATTACAAATGGGAAGCACTTTGAACACACTACTTAATAATTCAAAAACTTCAGCTACGTATATGTAGTTATTGTTTTCACTGCACATACAACACAACAAGCTGAATAGTCCATAAAATCCATTTTAACCACAATACAAAAGACGAGCAATCAATGTTTGCTTCCGTTTATGATATTGTAACAAATGAATGGAGGGAGTCAGTACGTAAATAACAACTTGTGTGCACCATAACCTACTGCTGCTATCGAGTTGTGTTAAAGTCATAAACAAGCCACTATCCAGTTCTTCATATATTGTCTATTGTAGTCACTAAGTGGACAACGTAAATGAGACCGACTGAAGCTTAAAAACATCAATATCCTGGTACAAAATTTGTACACTCTGAATGTAAATGTCTTATTTGAAACAACTTTTATAACATAATTATCTTTACTGGATATAATCAACAAAAACTAATGGATTTATGCCTTGTCAATGAAAGTTACTAAAACCAGATTTACTGTATGTTACCATGTACAAAATACACATTTCTCTGTTTCCAGGAGTTCTTATTTTAGAGCTCTATCCTACAAGTACTTTTTTGCATGCCACAAAGTGTGACAAATCAGCATCAAACTCTATTCAGTCTTTAACTTGTTACATATTACACTCAGTTATTTACTAAAAGTTTTACATACTACTGGAAAAAATCTCATTACAGATCCTTCCATTGGCCACCAGTTTTCCTGAATTCCAGAGACTGGAACTTGCACTTCAAATATCCTTTCACACTGCCGCCCTCCTGGACTCATCTATGTTTGCCTTCCAAATTCTCCTTGTTTTTTCCTCCTTTCATTCTTTTTAACTTCTTTTTTCAATTATTGCCCTGCCTCATTTTAATATATTTTTTTATTTCCATCTTCAGTACACACAATTACTATCTCATATCATCTTTGAGCTGAGACTTGCATAGTGTTTACACATCTATTCGTTTTAATTTTCTAGTCCCTCTGACATTTCCTTCACTGGAGTCAGTCCTCATACATATTCACCATAGCTGCCCCTAAGTTGGGTTCCAAGTAAGCTGACTGCTCCCCCTTTCCTACTTCCCACATTTTTTTTTCTGTTTTTCCCCTACTCTTTTTTTTTCATACTGTGGAAGAAGCCTATGTTTCCAAAAGCTACAATTAATTATTTTCATTTATTGTTTGTGTTTTTACAGGCTGTACTTTCAGCTGAATATTCTAAAATCAAGCAGTGGTCAGCTTTTTTATCTTTTTATGAAATTAATAAATTTCTGAATGATATTTTTCTTTTTCTGTTAGATACTTACACTTTTGTAATTTCTCCAGCTTCCTGCAAGTCTTTGAAGAATTCTTTCTCAAACCCACCATATATTCCATTGTTATTTACAATTATTATTATCACTGGCAGTTTGTACCTGGGAATGATAATAAAAATAATGAGAGAAATGTGTATTAAACAGCTAAGCTATCAGATTTTAAATACACCACAGGAAAGTCATCTCAGTTACACATTAAGACCAAGTACTTAACATGATTAGCACAATTGTTGGTCGAAACTATAACTGGTGGGATGTAGCATATACTCAAATAATTACTAACCTGAACATTGTTTCTATTTCCATCCCAGAAAAACCAAAAGCAGAATCTCCTTCAACACACAGGACTCGTTTACTTGGTGAATTTGTTCTGCACCATAAGGCAGCAGCAATACCAAATCCCAGTCCTACACCCATTGTTCCAAATGTGCCTACAATACAATCACATCATAGCTATAAGCATACACTGAAATATCTACTGTTTATAGTTCTGGAGCTGTTTAAATAAATTTTTAAGTATGAAGGTATTTTAAAAATAAATTATGGAGAACAACAAGAGTGTATTCACCAAACCATTCAACCAAATGTAGATGGGATAATGAGAAGAAAAGAGCCAAATAGAGAGCACCAGAAGAGTGTAAAGCTTGCAGCAATAAACAACAATGCAAAGTAAGTATGATTAGACAGTGATGATTCCAAGAAGGCTGAGGTGGAAAGGAATAAACAAAGATCAGGCCAAAGTGAAGAAGAGATGAGTGCACAAAACCAAGGAGGGAGAGGGAGAGAGAAAAGGCCAATAATAGGGAATTATGTGAAACAAAAAATGGAGGGGACAGTACATAAAAAGAGATACAACATACGATTAGATAGGACTGAACAACTTGAGTTACTGTTGAGAGTGATCTCTAGGCTGAAGGATAAATTCCCTTTCCTGAACTCTGGTTTGACATCCTCAATTATGTACACATTTGTATTTCACATGCTACAGGTCTTGCCATTGCATTACTGGAAGCAGTATGGCAAAAAGTATTGCCAGAGTTCTAATTAATCCTCCACAGTTTCCTTACATTTGCACTTATGGCGAAGGGTATACAGTTCACCAGCATCCCCATGTTACTTCACTTGTACGTGGTGCACTGGGACAACTGTTGGTATGCATAGGCCCAAACATGTGCAAGATGTATGTAGGAGAAGGTAATATGCATTTGGGCCCTTCTTGGAATGTTAAGTGTTTTTTTTTTTTTTTTTTTTCATTAAAACTTTATTGTAAAACGTCCCATTTCAGTCTGAGTTGCATTTCCATGCTGCTCTCGTGATTTCTTTGCATTCTTTTATGCACATACTGGATAACAGTGGAGATAAACCACATATCTTTATGACTCCATTTGACATTCTTTCTCACAGTCCTTCCTCATCTACAATGCCATTCTGGTTATTGTAGAACTGCAGAGCAATTTACCTATAATCCATCACTGCATTCTTTATCAATTTCAAAATTTTGTTTCATTTAACATTACTGAGTACCCTCACTATTCCTGTGAGGTCATCAACAGAGGTTTATAAACCTTATAAACCACTATGTCTCTAAACCCCCCCCCCCATGAACCATGGATCTTGCCATTGGTGGGGAGGCTTGTAAGCCTCAGTGATACAGATAGCCGTAATGTAGGTGCAAACACAATGGAGGGGTATTCGTTGAGAGGCCAGACAAACATGAGGTTCCTGAAGAAGGGCAGCAGCCTTTTCAGTAGTTGCAGGGGCAACATTCTGGATGATTGACTGATCTGGCCTTGTAACACTAACCAAAACGGCCCTGCTGTGCTGATACTGCGAACGGCTGGAAGCAAGGAGAAACTACAGCTGTAACTTTTCCTGAGGACATGCAGCTTTACTGTATGGTTAAATGATGATAGTGTCCTCTTGTGTGAAATATTCTGGAGTAAAATAGTCCCCCATTCGGATCTCCGGGCGGGGACTACTCAGGCTCTGAGCACTATGGGACTTAACATCTGTGGTCATCAGTCCCCTAGAACTTAAAACTACTTAAACCTAACTAACCTAAGGACATCACACACATCCATGCCTGAGGCAGGATTCGAACCTGCGACCGTAGCAGTCGTGCGGTTCCGGACTGAGTGCCTAGAACCGCGAGACCACCGCGGCGGGACTACTCAGGAGGACGACGTTAGAAAGAAAACTGGCTTTCTATGGATCGGAGCATGGAATGTCAGATCCCTTAATCGGGCAGGTTGGTTAGAAAATTTAAAAAGGGAAATGGATGACGAAGAGGATGATGAAATGTATGATGAGATAAAAGTAAGTATTCAAATAGTGAAGGGAGACAAAAATTTAATAGTCATGGGTGGCTGGAATTTGATAGTAGGAAAAGGAAGAGAAGGAAACGTAGTAGGTGAATATGGAATGGGAGTAAGGAACGAAAGAGGAGTACGCCTGGTAGAATTTTGCACAGAGCACAACTTAATCATAGCTAACACTTGGTTCAAGAATCATGAAAGAAGGTTGTATACAAGGAAGAATCCTGGATATACTAGAAGGTTTCAGATAGATTATATAATGGTAAGACAGAGATTTAGGAACCAGGTTTTAAATTGTAAGACATTTCCAGGGGCAGATGTGGACTCTGACCACAATCTATTGGTTATGAACTGTAGATCAAAACTGAAGAAACTGCAAAAAGGTGGGAATTTAAGGAGATGGGACCTGGATAAACTGAAAGAAGCAGAGGTTGTACAGAGTTTCAGGGAGAGCATAAGGGAACAATTGACAGGAATGGGGGAAAGAAATACAGTAGAAGAAGAATGAGTAGCTCTGAGGGATGAAGTAGTGAAGGCAGCATAGGAACAAGTAGGTAAAAAGACGAGGGCTAGTAGAAATCCTTGGGTAACAGAAGAAATATTGAATTTAATCGATGGAAGGAGAAAATATAAAAATGCAGTAAATGAAGCAGGCAAAAAGGAATACAAACGTCTCAAACATGAGGTCGGTAGGAAGTGCAAAATGGCTAAGCAGGGATGGCTAGAGGACAAACGTAAGGATGTAGAGGCTTATCTCACTAGGGCTACGATAGATACTGCCTACAGGAAAATTAAAGAGACATTTGGAGATAAGAGAACCACTTGTATGAACATCAACAGCTCAGATGGAAACCCAGTTCTAAGCAAAGAAGGGAAAGCAGAATGGTGGAAGTAGTATATAGAGGGTCCATACAAGGGCAATGTACTTGAGGACAATATTATGGAAATGGAAGAGGATGTAGATGAAGATGAAATGGGAGATATGATACTGCATGAAGAGTTTGACAGAGCACTGAAAGACCTGAGTCGAAACAAGGCACCAGGAGTAGACAACATTCCATTACAACAACTGATGGCCTTGGGAGAGCCAGTCCTGACAAAATTCTACCATCTGGTGAGCAAGATGTATGAAACAGGCGAAATACCCTCAGACTTCAAGAAGAATATAATAATTCCAATCCCAAAGAAAGCAGGTGTTGACAGATGTGAATATTACTGAACTATCAGCTTAATAAGTCACAGCTGCAAAATACTAACATGAATTCTTTACAGACGAATGGAAAAACTGATAGAAGCCGACCTCAGGGAAGATCCGTTTGGATTCCGCAGAAATGTTGGAACACGTGAGCCAATACTGACCCTACGAATAATCTAAGAAAATAGATTAAGGAAAGGCAAACCTACATTTCTAGCATTTGTAGACTTAGAGAAAGCTTTTGACAATGTTGACTGGAATACTCTCTTTCAAATTCTAAAGATGGCAGGGGTAGAATACAGGGAGCAAAAGGCTATGTACAATTTGTACAGAAACCAGATGGCAGTAATAAGAGTCGAAGGGGCATGAAAGGGAAGCAGCAGTTGGGAATGGAGTGATACAGGGTTGTAGGCTGTCCCCAATGTTATTCAATCTGTATATTGAGCAAGCAGTAAAGGAAACAAAAGAAAAGTTCGGAGTAAGTATTAAAATCCATGGAGAAGAAATAAAAACATTGACGTTCGCTGATGACATTGTACTTCTTTCAGAAACAGCAAAGGACCTGGAAGAGCAGCTGAACGGAATGGACAGTGCCTTGAAAGGAGGATATAAGATGAACATCAACAAAAGCAAAACGAGGATAATGGAATGTAGTCGAATTAAGTCGGGTGATGCTGAGGGAATTAGATTAGGGAATGAGACACTTAAAGTAGTAAAGGAGTTTTGCTATTTGGGTAGCAAAATAACTGATGATGGTCGAAGTAGAGAGGATATAAAATGTAGACTGGCAATGGCAAGGAAAGCGTTTCTGAAGAAGAGAAATTTGTTAACATCGATTATAGATTTAAGTGTCAGGAAGTCGTTTCTGAAAGTATTTGTATGGAGTGTAGCCATGTATGAAAGTGAAACATGGATGATAAATAGTTTGGACAAGAAGAGAATAGAAGCTTTTGAAATGGGGTGCTACAGAAGAATGCTGAAGATTAGATGGGTAGATCACATAACTAATCAGAAGGTTTTGAAAAGAATTGGGGAGAAGAGGAGTTTGTGACGCAACTTGACAAGAAGAAGGGACCGGTTGGTAGGACATGTTCTGAGGCATGAAGGGATTACAAATTTAGCATTGGAGGGCAGCTTGGAGGGTAAAAATCGTAGAGGGAGACCAAGAGATGAATACACTAAGCAGATTCAGAAGGATGTAGGTTGCAGTAAGTACTGGGAGATGATGAAGCTTGCACAGGATAGAGTAGCATGGAGAGCTGCATCAAACCAGTCTAGGGACTGAAGACAACAACAACACAAGAAAGAGATTTAGGAACTAGGTTTTAAATTATAAGACATTTCCAGGGGCGGATGTGGACCCTGACCACAATCTATTAACTATGAACTGTAGTTTAAAACTGAAGACACTGCAAAAAGATGGGAATATAAGGAGGTGGAACCTGGATAAACTGACAGAACCAGAGGTTGAGGAGAGTTTCAGGGAGAGCATTAGGGAAGAATTGACTAGAATGGGGAAAAGAAATACAGTAGAAGAAGAATGGGTAGCTTTGAGAGATGAAATAGTGAAGGCAGCGTTGGACCAAGTAGGTAAAAAGACGAGGGCTAGTTGAAATCCTTGGGTAACAGAAGACACATTGAATTTAATTGATGAAAGGAGAAAATATAAAAATGCAGTAAATGAAGCAGGCAAAAAGGAATACAAACGTCTCAAAAATGAGATTGACAGGAAGTGCAAAATGGCCAAGCAGGGATGGCTATAGGACAAACGTAAGGATGTAGAGGCTTATCTCACTAGGGCTACGATAGATACTGCCTACAGGAAAATTAAAGAGACATTTGGAGATAAGAGAACCACTTGTATGAACACCAAGAGCTCAGATGGAAACCCAGTTCTAAGCAAAGAAGGGAAAGCAGAAAGGTGGAAGTAGTATATAGAGGGTCTATACAAGGGCGATGTACTTGAGGACAATATTATGGAAATGGAAGAGGATGTAGATGAGGATGAAATGGGAGATACGATACTGCGTGAAGAGTTTGACAGAGCACTGAAAGACCTGAGTTGAAACAAGGCCCCGGGAGTAGACAACATTCCATTAGAACAACTAACGGCCTTGGGAGAGCCAGTCCTGACAAAACTCTACCATCTGGTGAGCAAGATGTACGAGACAGGCGAAATACCCTCAGACTTCAAGGAGAATATAATAATTCCAATCCCAAAGAAAGCAGGTGTTGACAGATGTGAAAATTACCAAACTATCAGTTTAAAATACTAACACGAATTCTTTACAGATGAATGGAAAAACTGTTAGAAGCCGACCTCGGGGAAGATCAGTTTGGATTCCATAAAAATCTTGGAACACGAGGCAATACTAACCCTACGACTTATCCTAGAAGGAAAATTAAGAAAAGGCAAACCTCTGTTTGTAGCATTTGAAGACTTAGAGAAAACATTTGGCAATGTTGTCGGGAATACTCTCTTTCAAATTCTGAAGGAGGCAGGGATCAAATACAGGGAGCAAAAGGCTATTTACAATTTGTACAGGAACCAGATGACAGTTATAAGAGTAGAGGGGCATGAAAGGGAAGCAGTGGTTGGGAAGGGAGTGAGACAGGGTTGTGGCCTATCCCCAATGTTATTCAATCTGTATATTGAGCAAGCAGTAAAGGAAACAAAAGAAAAATTCGGAGTAGGAATTAAAAACCATGGAGAAGAAATGAAAACTTTGAGGTTCACCTATGACATTGTGATTCTGTTAGAGACAGCAAAGGACCTGAAAGATCAGCTGAACAGAATGGACATTGTCTTGAAAGGAGGACATAAGGTGAACACCAACAAAAGCAAAACGAGGATAATGGAATGTAGTCGAATTAAATTGGGTGATGCTGATGGGATTAGATTAGGAAATGAGACACAAAGTAGTAAATGAGTTTTGCTATTTGGGGAGCAAAATAACTGATAATGATAAAAGTAGAGAGGATATAAAATGTAGACTGGCAATGGCAAGGAAAGCGTTTCTGAAGAAGAGAAATTTGTTAACATTGAGTATAGATTTTTAAGTGTCAGGAAGTCGTTTCTGAAAGTATTTGTATGGAGTGTAGCCATGTATGAAAGTGAAACGTGGATGATAAATAGTTTAGACAAGCAGAGAATAGAAGTTTTTGAAATGTGGTGCTACAGAAGAATTCTGATGATTAGATGGGTAGATAACATAACTAATGAGGAGGTATTGAATAGAATTAAGGAGAAGAGAAATTTGTGGCACAACTTGACTAGAAGAAGGGATTGGTTGGTAGGACATGTTCTGAGGCATCAAGGGATCACCAATTTAGTATTGGAGGGCAGCGTGGAGGGTAAAAATCGTAGAAGGAGACCAAGAGATGAATACCCTTAGCAGATTCAGAAGAATATAAGTTGCAGCAGATACTTGGAGATGAAGAAACTTGCACAGGATAGAACAGCATGGAGAGCTGCATCAAACCAGTCTCTGGACTGAAGACCACAACAACATGTCTTTATAATGCGATTATTACCTCAGATATTCCACTGAATTGCTGGGAAAAGAGAATGTTTATTACATGTGTTTGATCCAACTCTAAGGGCATTTCTCTCATCATGTACAGAGCACAAATAATTTGGTTTTTTAAACTTTAGTAATTAGCATTTAATTTAGTAACTAAACTTTAGTTATTAGGAATAGTAATAAACATTTAGTAATTCTTGAAGGATATTACCAGTTTCTGGAACTTATGATCTTTTAGCCCCTTCAGCACTCTGTTATAGTCCTCTCTTAGTAGGTGTGGATAATGCTCATCATCATCATCATCATCATCATCTACACTAATCACATTTTGCAGAACATTTACATATAAATCTTTTGAAACATCATTTTCTCTACACACCACTAATTTTCCTTTTCCACTGATCTTCATGTGTTGTTATTCTGCATAGTGTAATAATATAGTGCTTGGTCATATGCTGCATAAACAAATAAGTAAATAAAGAAAGTAGTAAATAAATAAATAAATCTGTTTCCCTTGTTTTGTATTCTTACTAAAAGCTTTTCTTTAAACTGGTTATTCTATGATTGTCCTGCATTAGTTTTTGTCATGTTTTCATCAATCTCTGCAAAAATTTATTTTGAAAACTATTCTTCTTGTACCTTTTTCATATCTTTATTTGTTGCATTTCTATAATGCTGCTTAACAGATTGTCGACATGCTGTTTATTATTTTCTCCTTTCTTTCAGCATGTTGAGGATTTTTTATGGTTTCCACATATTGTACAGCAATGTGTCCTCCTACAGTGTGCACGAATTGAGGGGCTGCTAGAAACACAGCCAGCTGGGGAAGCATGGAGAGAGTGGCAGTGGTGTGTGGTTGCTCAGAGCACTGTGCGGGAAATTCAATGTGCTGGAGAGGAAGTGCAGTTTTAAACTGAAGCCTACGCTCACATTTTTTGTAAATACTAAGTGGGGCCCTCCCACATTTGCATGCTGACCATTCAGAAAGAGCTACTGTCACCTCTGCTTTTGTCAGTATCTAAAAAGATTTCCACTGAAAATGCAGCAATTTATTTTTGCCTGCTTTGTTAACCATTTGTAACTTTCAGAGAAACATCATTAATGGCGACTTTTGAGTAAAATTTGAGTAAAACCTACACATTTTTCTGGCTGCCATTTTAATATTTACTTCTTTTGTCAAAACATTGCTGAGTTTACACAGTCTCACCTCACTAACATATTGTGCAGGCACAACTGCGAGAGAATTCTGAAACAGTGGTTTATTAAGTTTATTAACTGAGGAACAGAGCAAAAGCAAGGTCAGTAGCTTATGAAAAAGCAGATTCTCATCCAAAAGATGTGTAATGTCTTTACTTATGTTGTTCCAAAACCCACAGTATTTCTTGTTTCACCAGCTATCGATTACATTCTTTCACTGAATTAATCTGTAGTTATTGGAATAATACAGTTTTACATAATAACACTATTGTGAAATACTCTCCTTTTTGCACGCTCTCATTTGCCAACATCTCGTTTCGATATCTGAAACAGTTTATGACATATGAGGGATGTTGTAGACATTTCACTTTGGCTGTATCACTGGCACGGTGCAATCACAAATGAGTGTGCTACATCAGATCAAATTTCTCAAGATCGATGATAGTATGTATCTCTACCCAAGTCTAAAGAAAAACTCAATACATTAGCTAAATTTCATACACAACAACATATTTTGTAATATGCACCAAATGCAAAATTATAGCTATCTCTATTTTTCATTGCACATTTTTCTGAATTTCGCGCAGTGTCTTACTTTCATGTAAATATCACAATAACTATGACCATTAACGATGATGGGCACATTATCATCATGGACCTGACAAATACAGCTATAAGTAAAACAAAAATGATTTTTTTTTTTACCTAATAGTTTCTGTAAAATTGTTTGAGACAAATCACAGGGTCCACACCTTGATTCTGTTATCACTGACCCACCAAAAGGTGGAAAACCCTTATCTGCCTTCCCTCATGAACAAACTAATGAACTCACCCAGTGCTTTGGATGAAAACTGGTCACTGTGCATTGGCCACCATATACTGTGCAAGCTAAGCTCCTGCCTATCAAGCTAACTCTGCACCTACCCAGCACCCGCACTGCTCACTTCCACCACAGGTAGGCCTTAGACTGCCATGCTTTCCAGGGATCAAGCATGCCGAACTGTCACTCAACCAGCCTGTGCTCTTGCTTTGATGAGGCAGTATCTTTCAGCTGTGTTCTCAACAACTGATCCCACGCAACACCATGTGGCTCACATCGTCAGCTACCACACTTTACTGGAGTTCACACTGACAGCAGGATTTCGCACCTTGCCCAGTTTCTGCATTCTTCTGTGTTCCAGTCAACGAGAGAAGTGCCACCATGTCTTCTGTGCTGCCTTCCCCATCTGTCCCCCCACTAGAGGCATTCCTTAACTACGGCTGTACTGAGTCTGAGGCCAGATACCCAGTTCATCTCCCACAGTATCAGCATCTGGATTACAGAGTGGAGTGGAGTGTACTTTAGTGGGTGAAGTTCAGTGAGTGCCAGGCAGGTTTATTACCATTTCATTCCTGGTCATTTTGGCAGCTCTTTACCACCAAGCACATCACCAAAACAAGTTTTCTCTCTAAATGTCCTGGCTACCTTGACCGCCAGGCAAGTCTGTCTCACTATTGAACTTTCTCCTGTTTTTGCCCATGGACACACAAGACTTGGGAATGGACATTGTTCTAGCAAAACACTGTGTTAATGTCTCCCTTCTCAGCACTTGTCTTCTCGCGCCACCAGACGACGTCAAAGAAAATACTGTAAACTGTATCATAGTTCGCCCTGTTCCAAGACACTGCCATGACTGAGGACCCCCTTGATTAAGAGGTTGCAACCCATGACATTTTGTTGTTGTAGTTAGCTTTCAGAAATAAATATCTCTCAAACCAGCTCACATACCTCTTGCAATACACCTCATTATTTATTATTGTCCTTACTGATTAGCATATCTTAGGGGCACAGAAGGAAACCTTTAAATAATTCCTTCAGGCATCAAAGATGAGGTTACTGTACATCATCCAATGCACACAAAAATGATAAAAATGTGTCATGGCTGTTGATACATGTAATTCACAAAGGTTGTTAAAACACATCTGGAAATTTTACCTTGTGAATCCAATCAAATAATTGAATTCTAGCTTATTTATCAAACTACAGTGCATTCCCAACAATTAACATCTTGTCACAAAGACAGGATTATACCTAAGTTTTCTTCAGTTTGATTTAAGTGATGGATAGCAAACACAACTTATAGAGTTGTTTGCCTCCCTTTTTTCCCTTCAGGTTCTGTTGCATCATGTGAATGCAATCCTAATAAAAAAATTACACAAAATTCCTAGAAATGACAACAGTGATGCAGTATTACAGAATTAGTGACATGAATAAGAAGTGAACAATAATTGTAACAGTATTCAATACATACCAGCATCCAACCTGTGCCTCGGAAGAATGTTGGAAAGAACTGATCTTCCTATATCCATTGTGTTGGCACCTTCACTCACAATGATGCAGTCTGAAAGTCACAAAGAAATTCAAGATTTTAGTTTTGATTATACATATATGGACCTCACCATTTATGGGGAGGCTTTTGTGCCATACAGATAGCCATACCATAGGTGCAACCACAACGGAGGGGTATCTGTTGAGAGACCAGCAAACATGTGGTTCCTGAAGGACAGCAGCCTGGTCTGACCTTTTAACATCAACCAAACTGGCCTTGCTGTGCTGATACCATGAATGGCTGAATGCAGTGGAAACTACAGCTGTAACTTTCCTGAGGGCATGCAGCTCTACAGTATGGTTAAATGATTACGGTATCCTCTTGGGTAAAATATTTCAGAAGTAAAATAGCCCCCATCTGGATATCCAAGCAGGGACAACTCAGGAGGATGTCATCATCACGAGAAACACAAATGGTGTTCTACAAATTGGAACGTAGCATGTTAGATCTCTTGATCACACAGGTCAGTTAGAAAATTTATAAGGGAAATGGATAGGTTGAAATTAGATATAGTGGAAATTACTGAAGTTTGTTGGTAGGAGGAATAAGACTTCTGGTCAGGTGAATAAATGGTTATAAATACAAAATCAAGCAGGGGTAATGGAAGAATAGGTTTAATAATGAATGGGAAAATAGGAATGTGGGTAAGCTGCTATGAACAGCGTAATGAACACATTATTGCAGCCAAGACAGACACAAAGCCCATACCCATCACAGTAGTACAAGTTTAAATGCCAACTAGCTCTGAGGATGATGAAGAGATTGAAGAAATGTATCAGATAAAAGAAATTACTCAGATAGTTACGGGAGATGAAAATTTAATTGTGATGGGGGACTGGAATTAGACATTGGGAAATAGGAGGGAAAGAAAAAAAATAATAGGCGAGTATGGACTGGGGGAATGAATTGAGGGAGGAAGCTGCCTGGTAGAATTTTGCACAGACCAAAATTTAATCATCACTGACACTTGGTTTAAAAATCATGAAAGAAGGTTGTGTATGTGGAAGAGACCTGGAGGCATAGGAAGGTTTCACATTGATTATATACTGGTAAGACAGAGATTTTGGAATCTGATTTTAAAATGTAAGACATTACCAGGGGCAAATGAGGACTCTGACCACGGTTTACTGGTTATGAACTGAAAATTAAAGCTGAAGAAATTGCAAAAAAGTAGGAAATTAAGGAGATGTGACCTGGATAAATTGAAAGAACCAGAGGTTGTTGAGTGTTTCAGAGGGAGAATTAGGGAACAATTGACAACAACAGGGGAAAGGAGTACAGTAGATGATGAATGTGTAGCTTTGAGAGATGAAATAGGGATGGCAGCAGAGAATCAAATAGTTAAAAATACAAGGCCTAGTAGAAATACTTGGATAACACAGGAAATATAGAATTTAACTGATGGAAGGAGAAAATATATGAATGTAGTAAATTAAGCAGGTGAAAGGGAGTACAAATGTTTAAACAATGAGACTGACAGGAAGTGCAAAATGGCTAAAAAGGAATGGCTAGAGGACAAATGTAATGATTTAGAAGCATATATCACTAGGAGAAAGATTGTTTCCACCTACAGGAAAATTACAGACACCTTTGGAGAAAAGAGCACAAGCTATATGAATATCAAGAGCTCAGATGGAAAACTAGTCTTAAGCAAAGAAGGGAAAGCTGAAAGGAGTATATAGAGCGGGCCTGGCAAAGCATGGCTCATGAGTCGTGCCCCTCCAGTGAGTGCTTTGCCCTCCAACTCAACTTGAGTGGTGACATCACGGCCCTAACACAACCACGCCGCATGACTGTCAGCTGTCGTGCATCATAAGCTCTACAACATCAACTCCCGAAATGCAAACACTAAAAGACATAATTGTGAATTGCGTTTTATTCATCTCATGAGGTGCATTTGCAATCCATTTGGTTTGGGTACACGAGACATGTCAAAAATTTATAATACAGTTACAATGATTTTTACATTAACAAACAATAACACTACAAGGATATTTCTTGGAATATATAACACATTTTATCCAGCTCAAATTTCCAGTTTGTCCTGCATGAATTCATCCACTGAGTAATAACACTTCAGTGTTAGTATTTCATATACCTTTCTTTTGAGTGAAGCTAAATTCATCTGCATCAACTTGTTCCCTTTTAATTTATTGCAAATACATAAACAACTAAACATTGATTTTTATTTAGTTATTTGTCTTCAACTCTTGTACTTACATAATGAGATATTTAAATGTTTAAGTTACATTTATTGTTGGTCTTGAGAAGTCCTACAATTCGATTTCAATTTGTGTCGTAGTGAAATGGAGTTTATGTTCGAACGATTCATTCGAGATTTCATTACATTGAGCAGATTTAATGTATTTCATTGAAGAAAATGTACTTTCACGAACATACGTTGACCAGATAAAGAGATTTTATTTGAAGAGTTAAGTCTGTGATTTTTGGGTACCAATCTTGTGGCATAGTTACAAAATTTTAGGATCTGTTTCTGTTCTGGACAGCATGATTGCATCATTTTGTAGCTTGCAAACTTCTTCTTGAACAAAACTAACATTCACTGGATTATGAAACAACATGACATCCAGCTATATAAAACAAAAAAACCCTATCAAACTCGTAGGAGGCTTCCCCAATAATGGAAGTAAAACTTGAAAATCTTACTCTCGTGTATTCTTGTTTCAGTCCATTGCAATTCTGGAAATAACACAAATTTCCCTTATTTAACTGTAATTTAAACAACAAAAGTTTACAGCAGAATACATTAATATCTATGTGTGTTTCCTTCTTTGCAGATGTAAGTTGAAATTACGTAAATGATTTCTAAAATCTGTTGTAAATGTTGCTTCTGATAAAAAGAAAATGTTACTCAGTCAGCTCAGATTTTACTTCTCTAGTCAGAAACTTGAAAAAGTTATATTCCTATATTAAAAGCAAAAAAACTAGTTACACATTTTTCTGCACTCACTCAACAAATTTTGGAAACGACTTCTGAAAATTGTTTAAATTTTCCTTGTGTTAGAGTCCAATTTCCTCAACATACTGTACTTGTAATTTGTGTTAGGTCTTTCATTGCAGTCATCATCCTGACATTTCCTATAATTGACTAATGAAACCATTTTACCATCAGTAAAAATTACAGAGCATTTTTTAAACCCACGAAGTTTGTCAACACAACTTTTAACTGCTTTAAAATATCCAGACCCATTGTTCTAAAGTGAGTAACTCTTCATGTACTCAAAGTCATCATTTATTACACAAAAAATTAGTATTTGACTAAAATCTGTTCAATCAGAACTTGTGTTCAAGCACACAAAACATAGTACCAACATTTTGCAACTAAATTATTGTTTCTTTTTTATGTTATGCACCATACCATGAATTCAGTATAAAGTGGCAGAGCAGCTGTTTCAAAATGTACAGCAGCTTCATTGAAACTAAACACTTTTGCCATTTCTACTGCATATTATTTTATGAGTAGGCCATAACTGATGCATTTCTGAGCCTTAGCTAATTTTAAGCATGAGACATATGATGCAGTGAAACTCTGTTCTTTAAGATTCAGTGGTTCAATCAACTGTTGTACCTCTTTTTTTAAGTTATTGACAGAAGGGCATTGTTGTCATGAGAGTGGCATCTGTCTGTTGCTTCATGGAGGGAAGAGAAATGTCAAGCAAGATTATTACCTTTGTTTTGATTTAAGCATTTTGTACGTGTTACACATTGAGGTTTCTCAAAAGAATTGTGTAGGAAAAAGTCATTAATCTCTCATTTCTCATGAAAAATGCACCATTCAGTATTCTTCATTTTCTACATTCTTAAGAACCATAATAGCCTTAGAAATAACCAGAATGAAACTATAATGGTAAAAGAACCAGAATGAAACTAGAATGGTAAAAGAACCAGGATGAAACTAGAAAGGTAAAATAACCAGGATGAAACTAGAATGGTAGCTACAGCAATAAACACAATGACAACTAATGATAGCGCAATATTAAGGACAACAGACCTGAACGAAATGCCTAGAGTAAGTGGACTAGTGAAACAGTGATGCCTTTTCAAAGTTGAACATAAATATGAGGTGGGAGATACGATACTGCGAGATGAGTTTGACCGAACAATGAAAAGGCCCCAGGAGTAGATGACATTCCATAGAACTATTGATAGCTTCGGGAGAGCCAGCCATGACAAAACTCTTCCGTCTGGTGTGCAAAATGTACGAGACAGGCAAAATACCCTCACACTTCAAACAAATGTAATAATTCAAATTCCAAAGAAAGCAAGTGCTGACAGTTAAGAATATTACTGAACTATCAGTTTAATAAGTCATGGTTCCAAAATACTAACAAGCTCTTTATAGAAGAATGGAAAAATGGGTAGAATCTGCCCTTGAGAAAGATCAGTTTGGGTTCCAGAGAAATGTAGAAATATGTGAGGCAATATTGACCCTATGACTTATCTTAGAAGATAGGTTAAGGAAAGGCAAACCTTTGTTTATAGCATCCGTAGACTTTGAGAAAGCTTCTGACGATGTTGACTGGAATACTCTCTTTGAAATTCTGAAGGTAGTAGTGGTAAAATATAGGGAGCAAATGCTATTTACAACTTTCACTGTAACCAGACAGCACTTATAAGAGTTGGGGGGGGGGGGGGGGGCCATCCTAGGAAAACAAGGGTTGAGAGGGAGGGAGATAGGGTTGTAGCCTACTGCCAGTATTACTCAATCTTTACTTTGAGCAAGCAGTAAAAAAAAAAATAATAATAATAATAATAATAATTTGGAGTAAGAATTAAAGAAACAAAAACTTTGAGGTTTTCTGATGACATTGTAATCCTGCCAGAGACAACAAAAGACTTGGAAGAGCAGTTGAATGGAATGAACAGTGTCTTGAAAGTAGGACATAAGGTGAACATCAACAGTAGCAAAACAAGGACAATAGAATGTAATCGAATTAAATCAGATTAGACCTTCTGGTGACAAACAGGCCCGAACTATTTGAAACAGTTAACGCAGAACAGGGAGTCAGTAATCATAAAGCAGTTACTGCATCAATGATTTCGGCCGTAAATAAAAATATTAAAAATGGTAGGAAGATTTTTCTGTTTAGCAAAAGTGACAAAAAGCAGATTTCAGAGTACCTGACGGCTAAACACAAAAGTTTTGTTTTAAGTACAGATAGTGTTGAGGATCAGTGGACAAAGTTCAAAACCATCATACAATATGCGTTAGATGAATATGTGCCAAGCAAGATCATAACAGATGGAAAAGAGCCACCGTGGTACAACAACCGAGCTAGAAAACTGCTGTGGAAGCAAAGGGAACTTCACAGCAAACATAAACATAGCCAACGCCTTGCAGACAAACAAAAATTATGTGAAGCGAAATGTAATGTGAGAGGGGCCATGCGAGAGGCATTCAATGAATTCGAAAGTAAAGTTCTATGTACTGACATGGCAGAAAATCCGAAGAAATTTTGGTCTTATGTCAAAGCGGTAGGTGGATCAAAACAAAATGTCCAGACACTCTGTGACCAAAATGGTACGGAAACAGAGGATGACAGACTAAAGGCCGAAATACTAAATGTCTTTTTCCAAAGCTGTTTCACAGAGGAAGACTGCACTGTAGTTCCTTCTCTAGATTGTCGCACAGATGACAAAATGGTAGATACCGAAGTAGATGACAGAGGGACAGAGAAACAATTAAAATCGCACAAAAGAGCAAAGGCCGCTGGACCTGATGGGATACCAGTTCGATTTTACACAGAGTACATGAAGGAACTTGCCCCCCTTCTTGCAGCGGTGTACCGTAGGTCTCTAGAACAGCGTAGCATTCCAAAGGGTTGGAAAAGGGCACAGGTCATCCCCGTTTTCAAGAAGGGACGTCGAACAGGTGTGCAGAACTATAGACCTATGAGGGCTATCCACAAAGTACATTACGTTTTCGTTTATGTCCGTTAGGGGCGGGGCTAACGTGGCCATCTTGGTGTCATGGCATTCCGCCACTCAGTCGGCATCCTGCCGTGCTAGTGAGAGGTGCGTGCTGTACTCTGTTGAGTTACTGTGACAGTTTGAAATGTCAGCGTTAATAGAAAATGCCACGAAGTGTGAAGTGCATGCTGTGATAAGGTTTCCGACTGCAAAAAACTGTACACCGGTAGAAATCTATCGGCAGCTTTGTGAAGTGTATGGGGACAACATAATCACTGAAGGTGGAGTGCGTCAATGGGTGATAAAATTTAAAAGTGGCCGAACTAATGTCCACGACGAAGAGCAAAGTGGAAGACCCAGCATAGTGACTGCCGAACTTGTCAAAAAAGTCGATGCCGCGGTCCGTGAAAACCGTTAATTTCACAATAACGGAACTCTCTATGAGTTTTCCACAAATTTCACGAAGTTTGTTGCACGAAATCATTACCGAAAAGCTTGGATACCACAAGTTTTGTG
This sequence comes from Schistocerca piceifrons, assembly GCF_021461385.2. Taxonomy (NCBI): domain Eukaryota; kingdom Metazoa; phylum Arthropoda; class Insecta; order Orthoptera; family Acrididae; genus Schistocerca; species Schistocerca piceifrons. The sequence continues at coordinate 146,233,134 of NC_060139.1, forward strand.
CAGGATGGATACCAAAAATCTTGACAGAGATTCACAAAAATCAGCGAATGGCTGCAGCGTTAACATTTTTGGACGCTTACAAGAAAGATGGCGACTCATTACTCGATCGCATCACTACTGGTGACGAAACATGGGTTAAGCATGTGAACTGCGAGACAAAATTGCAGTCAATGCAGTGGGGGCACACAAATTCCCCCCAAAAACCCAAGAAATGCATGCAGACAATGTCGGCAAGGAAGGTGATGGCGACTGTCTTTTGGGACAGAAAAGGTGTGATTTTTGTGGATTTCCTGGAAAGAGGCACTACAATAAACTCTCAAAGGTATTGCCAAACTCTGCACAACCTCAGAAGAGCAATACAAAACATGCGCAGGGGAAAGTTGGGCTCAAAGATCTTGCTGATTCACGACAACGCCCGGGCCCACACGGCAAATGCAACTCGTGAAGTTCTCGAATCTTTTAAGTGGGAGTTGTTTCCTCATCCGCCATACAGTCCCGACCTGGCACCGAGCGACTTCACTTATTCCCAGCAATGAAGAAGTGGTTGGCTATGCAGCGTTTTGATGACGACGCGCAGCTTCAAGAGGAGGTAACCACGTGGTTGAAGGCGCAGGCGGCCGAATTTTACACGAAGGAATTTCCAAGCTCGTCCATCACTACGATAAGTGCCTTAATTTAAATGGCAACTATGTAGAAAAGTTGTATTTAAGTGTGGCTTTCATCTGTATATAATAAAAAAAATTTCCAATACTTTATTTATTTTTAATTCCAAAACTTAATGTACTTTGTGGATAGCCCTCGTATATCTCTAACGTCAATCAGTTGTACAATTTTGGAACACATATTGTGTTCGAGTATAATGACTTTTCTGGAAACTAGAAATCTACTCTGTAAGAATCAGCCTGGGTTTCAAAAAAGACGATAGTGTGAAACCCAGCTTGCGCTATTCGTCCATGAGACTCAGAGGGCCATAGACACGGGTTCCTAGGTAGATGCCGTGTTTCTTGACTTCCGCAAGGCATTCGATACAGTTCCCCACAGTCGTTTAATGAACAAAGTAAGAGCATATGGACTATCAGACCAATTGTGTGATTGGATTTAAGAGTTCCCAGATAACAGAACACAGCATATCATTCTCAATGGAGAGAAGTCTCCCGAAGTAAGAGTGATTTCAGGTGTGCCGCAGGGGAGTGTCGTAGGACCGTTGCTATTCACAACATATATAAATGACCTTGTGGATGACATCGGAAGTTCACTGAGGCTTTTTGCGGATGATGCTGTGGTATATCGAGAGGTTGTAACAATAGAAAATTGTACTGAAATGCAGGAGGATCTGCAGCGAATTGATGCATGGTGCTGGGAATGGCAATTGAATCTCAATGTAGACAAGTGTAATGTGCTGCGAATACATAGAAAGAAAGATCCCATATCATTTAGCTACAATATAGCAGGTCAGCAACCGGAAGCAGTTAATTCCATAAATTATCTGGGAGTATGCGTTAGGAGTGATTTAAAATGGAATGATCATATAAAGTTGATCGCCGGTAAAGCAGATGCCAGACTGAGACTCATTGGAAGAATCCTAAGCAAATGCAACCCGAAAACAATGGAAGTAGGTTACAGTATACTTGTTCGCCCACTGCTTGAATATTGCTCAGCAGTGTGGGATCCGTACCAGATAGGGTTGATAGAAGAAATAGAGAAGATCCAACAGAGAGCAGTGCGCTTCGTTACAGGATCATTTAGTAATCGCGAAAGTATTACGGAGATGATAGATAAACTCCAGTGGAAGACTCTGCAGGAGAGATGCTCAGTAGCTCAGTATGGGCTTTTGTTGAAGTTTCGAGAAAATACCTTCCGCGAGGAGTCAAGCAGTATATTGCTCCCTCCTACGTATATCTCGCGAAGAGGCCATGAGGATAAAATCAGAGAGATTAGAGCCCACACAGAGGCATACCGACAATCCTTCTTTCCACGAACAATACGAGACTGGAATAGAAGGGAGAACCGATAGAGATACCCAAGGTACCCTCCACCACACACCGTCAGGTGGCTTGCGGAGTATGGATGTAGATGTAGATGATGCTGAGGGAATTAGATTAGGAAATGGGACACAAAGTAGTAAATGAGTTTTGCTATTTTGTCAGCAAACTGACGATGGGCAAAGTAGAGAGGATACAAAATATTGACTGGCAATAGCAAGAAAAGTAATGAATCTCTGTCAGCATGCCTCACACTCAGGAAAAGTGCTACCACTCATCACCACCTATGGTGAGGTAACATACGCAACAACATAGGCAAACCCCTGCAAATCAGCAACATTAACTGGATAAGCCAGCTACTATTAAAGCCGACCAACAGACTACAGCAGGGAAACCAACAAGCTTGTACACTAACACACAAATAAACTGCCAACACTACTCTACAATGTGAATCCGATATATGACCTATCAAAAACTAAACAATAATGAACCTGTCACAGGTATGCTGATGCTGACTGAGAAGCCAACACTGGCACCCAGCAGTGGCCACCACCCAGTAACACCACCGCACAACGTCAAAGGTTTCAATCTGCATGATACCCACTACTAACAAAGCCTACCCTTGCATGACCTGTCACAAGCAGCAAGGAAACCACTACAGCTCTCACAACCCAACCCAAGTGTCACAGAAGTTTTTTACCCTTGGCTCTTCCCTTGGCACTTTTTCCCTCTGCTCTTCAAACCGCTACCCTTTGTTCAACTTTCAACCTAATCTATCTCCAGATGAATGCATATTAATGGTTAAACTTAACCAGACTACACAGACATCTCGGTACCCACATCTTGCAAGACCTCACTTTACTGAAAACTTAACAACAACAAAAAAATTCTGAGGAAGAGAATGTGTTAACATCGAGTACAGATTTAAGTGCCAGGAAGAATTTTCTGGAAGTATTCGTATGGAGTATAGCCATGTATGGAAGTGAAACATGGATGATTATCATTTTAGACAGGAAGACAGTAGGGGTTTTTGAAACATGGTTATACATAATAATGCTAAATATTAGATGAGTAGATTATGAAAGTAATGAGGAGGTACTGAATAAAATTGGGGAGAAAGGAAATTTGTGGCACAATTTGACTAGAAGAAGGGACTGGTTGACAGGAGACATTCTGAAACATCAAAGGATCATCAATTTAGTACTAAAGGCAAGTACAGGGGGTAAAAATCATAGGGGGAGACCAAGAGATGAATGCAGTAAGCAGATTCACAACAATGTAGGATGCAGTATTTATTCAGAGATAAAGAGGCTTTTATAGGATATAGCAGCATGGAGAACTGCATCAGGACAGTCTTCAGACTGAAGACCACAACAGAAAATGACCATGAATGCTTTAAGTTCAGTGATTCTATCACTGATACGAAAGTCGTATCTCACACCTCTTAAGCTCAAAAAGTCATATATAACATAAAAGTACTGCAACATAAGAAAATTATGAAACAAAGAAAGAAGGGGCTTCAGCTTCCCAAAGTGAACTAAGAAGTGATTAAATGACTGAAAATCGTCTACGATCCTCATGGGTGTGTAACAAGTCAGAAAGAATAACAAAAACACATAAAAGAATTGAATATAATACAGGGTGTACAACTTTGCTTCCGCCATTTGCCGATAGGTGGCGACAACAATAAGTAGCAGTCGAAAGAAACAGATCGCAGATGTCAGGCAGTTAGCTTGGACCTCAGTCAACATAACCTCATTCAAACATTAGTCGATTTGTGTCTGCATCATAAAGTTGTTCTTGATTGAAAATGTCAATTTACAAGCCTAATTCTCGTCATTTGCGGGAGGTGTTACTGTTTTGTTTCAATACGAAGAAAACAATGGCTGAGTCTCACCGAATGCTCTCAAGTATGTATGGTAAGGGTGCTATTAATGAAAGAATGTTTCATGACTGGTTTCAACGCTTCAAGAATGGTGATTTTAATGTCATAGACCGGCATAGTGGTGGAAGAGAGAATGTTTTCAAAGATGCAGAATTGGAGACATTGCTGAGTTAAGACTTGCGTCAAACTCAAGAAGAATTGGCACAATTAGTGAGAGTGACACAGCAAGCCATTTCAAAATGTCTCAAGGCTATGGGCATGATTCAGAAAGAAGGAATTTTGGTCCCGTGTGAGCTGAAACCAAGAGACGTTGAATGTGTGTTTGTGAACAGTTGCTTCAGAGGCAAAAACGGAAGGGATTTCTGCTTCACATTGTGATTGAGGACAATAAATGGGTTCATTACGAAAACCCTAATTGCAAAAAAATCTTGGGATTATCCTGGCCATGCTTCCACGTTGAAGGACAAACTGAATATTCACAGCTCCAAGATCATGCTCTGCATTTGGTGGGACCAGCTCGGCGTCGTGTACTGTGAGGTGTTAAAACCAAGTGAAACAACTGCACGTGCTCGTTTTTGAACACAATTAATGCATTTGAGCAGAGCATTAAAAGACAAATGGCCACAATACAGCGAGAGGCACGATAAAGTGATTTTGCAGCACGACAATGCTCGACCTTACGTTGCAAAAGAGGTCAAAACGTACTTGGAAACATTAAAATGGGAAGTCCTACCCCACCCGCCGTATTCTCCAAAACATTGCTCCCTCTGACTATCACCTGTTTAGATCAATGGCACATGCCCCGGCTGACCAACACTTCCGATCTCATGAAGAAATTGCAAACTGGATTGATTTGTACATCGCTTCAAATGATGAACAATTTTTTTGACGTGGGATTCGTACGCTGCCCAAAAGATGAGAGAAAGTAGTGGCCATCGATGGAAAATACAATGATTGGTACATGTGTAAGCAATTTGTTTCATTAAAGCCTCAAATGTTGGGAAAAAATGGTGGAAGAAAAGTTGTACACCTTGTACTTACTACCTTGATCACTTGTCAGGAGATTGTCGAAATTGGTGAAGAAAATGTGGTAAACTGGAACAGCTAATATTTACAGAGTTAACATACTATCAAAATGAAACATTGTTAAGCACTATTTATAAATTTATCATACACAAAATACTTACTCTTGACTGTTGTTACCAAGTGCTGTCAAAACTAAAATTTAACAGATATTTTTATTTAAGCTGGCTTAACAGTCTCTGTTAAGATATTCATCTATGGAGTAGAAGGAGTTGCCTACCAAAAACTCTTTCAAACTCCATTTACACTGCGCTTTATCTGAAACCAAGTTTTTAATGGTTGCTGGCAATTTATTGAAAATGTGTGTTCCTGAATATTGGACCCCTTTTTGGACCAAGGTATGTGATAGTAGGTCTTTATGTAGATTGTTCTTATTCCTAATATTGATACTATGTATTGAGCTATTGGTTGGAAATAGAGATGTATTACTTGCAACAAATTTCATTAAGGAATAAATATACTGAGAAGCAGTGGTTAGAATACAAAGTTCCTTGAACAGGTTTCTACATGATGCATGATGATCTTGAATTTACACCACAAATGATTCTTATCACATGCTTTTGCACCCTAAAAACTTTTGCTCGGTTTGATGAGTTGCTCCAGAAGACGATCCCATATGACACAATAGAATGAAAGTAAGCAAAGTATGCAAGTTTTTTATACTTATATCTCCTACATCTGACATCATTCTCACTGCAAAAACAGACTTGTTTAGGTGCTTCAGCAATTCTGTGGTATGTCCTTCCCAACTGAATTTATTATTGAGTTGTAATCCCAGAAATTTAACACTCTCAACCTCTTTGATCTTCACGTCTTCATATGTTACACACATGCTGGAAGGAAACCTCTTACAGGTTCTGAACTGCATATGGTGGGTCTTCTCAAAGTTTAATGACAGTGAATTAACTTTAAGCTATGTATTAATGTCAGTGAAAATTTGATTAGCAGCTATTTCTACTTCTGCACTTGACTTGCTACTTATTGCAATGTTTGCATGATCTGCAAACAAAACAAACATAGCATCTGCCAATGTAACAGATGAGAGGTCATTAATGTACAAAAGAAAAAGCAATGGACTCAAGATGGGATCTTGAGGAACATCACTTGTAATTAATTCCCAGTCAGATGAAGACAGACTGCTTACTGCACAGGTATTTCTCAATGATACCCTTTGTTTCCTGTTAGATAAATAAGACTCAAACCATTTCGCAGCATTGCCGGGGACATCATAATATTCTAATTTACTTAAGAGAATGTTGTGGTTCATACAGTCAAAGGCCTTTGACAGATCACAGAAAATGCCAGCAGCCTCTAATTTATTATCTAATGAATTAAGTACTTTCTCACTGTAAGTGTAAAGAGCTTTCTCTATTCAGAACTCTTAAGAAATCCAGACTGTGACTTAGGCAATATATTATTTGCAGTCAGATGCTTAAGGAGACACTTGAACACAACCTTTTCAAATAGTTTTGAGAAAGCTGGCAAAATTGAAATTGGTCGATGGTGTGATGGTATCTCTTTATCCCCCTTCTTGTAAAGAGGCTTAACTTCAGCATATTTTAGCTATCTGGAAATGTTCCACTGATAAGAGATTGATTGGACAAATAACTTAAGATACAACTCAACTCGCATGAGCACTCTTTGGTTAACTTCATTGATATGTTATCATACCCATTGGAATACATAGATTTTAAGGATTTTATGATGGATGTTACTTCTTAGGGAGACGTGAGTGTCATTTCCATTTAACTGAAGTTATTTTTAAATACTGGTCTCAGATACTCCATTGCATTGTTCACTGAATCTGATAACCCCAAGCTGTCAGTAACAGAAATGAAGTACTTGTTTAAGAGGTTTGCAACACTACACGTACTTGTTACCAAAGTCTCATTTATTTTTAGAGCTATATGTTCCTCTTCCTTTTTGGCCCCACCTGTCTTTGTCTTCACTATATCCGATACAGTTTTTATTTTGTTGCCTGATGTAATTATCTTTTTCTCATAATAAAGCTGCTTCGCTTTATGGATTACTTACTTCAATATTTTGCTGTATTATTTGTAATGCATTACAATTCTATCATCAGAGCTGTTCCTAGATAGTAGATACTGTCTCCTTTTTGTCCCACATGATATCTTTATTCCTTGTGCAATCTATGGTTTATTTTTTTGACTTCTGTGTGATATGAGTTACCTTCAGGGGATAACAATTTTCAAAAGTGGAGGCAACTTTATTAACGAATGCTTTGTATTTCCCATTTGAGTCAGAAGTATTGTAAACATCTATCCAGTTCATGTCTTTGAGGAATTTCCTGAATTTCTCAATTTTTGACTTATTTATTACCCTCCTATACTCAGATTTAATATATTTTTTAATCTTGGCGAGTTTAAACATTCAATACAAAATGCTGCTTAACATGATCAGACAGCCCATTTACTATTGGTTTTGTGATATGACTTTTTTCCCTAGATTTGTCTACAAAGATATTACCAATAGCAGTCTCAGAGCATTTACATATACTAGTATATATACCTGCTATTATACAGGACCTATTATGAAAAACTACTTCTGTTGCTCAAGCAACTAAATGCTGCTCTGAGCAAAATTCTTGAAATCAAAACAGTTTCTGACAAATGTGGCAACTTCTCCTTTCTCCATATTTTCTCTACAGAAGTAAGAAGCTAACTTGACTCCCGTAACATTTAATGTATCTATACCAGCGACAACACAATGTTCAGAGAGGCACATTATACCAACGGGTTTGCTCAACTCTAATTCTTCAACACAAATAAGAAACTCATTAAGCATACCCCTTAGTCCTCGGATATTCTGATGCAATAACGATAACTGATTTTGTGCACTGACTGAATTACAACTGGATGAAACTAATTTTCCTGCCAGTTTTGTTAAGTCCCATAGTGCTCAGAGCCATTTGAACCATTTGAACCTGCCAGTTTTTGAGTATCTCTAGTTTCAATCAGAGGCTGTCTGCATGAACTGTGTACATTAAAATTTGCTTTCTGGCTGCCTGTTTTATCAATGTGAATGCCATTTTCAGCCTGTCTCTGAACATCTTTTGTTTCTGCCCTTCCTATCCCAAAAAACTGCTGCTCTGTCACTTATAACCACTGGGACTTTACCACGTGTGACAGTGAGTAATCGTACAAAATTTGCATGCTTATGACACTTGAAATCAAAGTCGAGCGTCATTAACCAAAAATTAAAAATGATTTGTTCCACATCCATTACGGCAAGCCTTTGATTGGTTGCTCATTTCAGTTTCAAATACACAAACACAAAAACAAACAGAACAATTTTTTTAAGGATGAAGTTTTTACCACTGACTGCACATATTTATAATGAATCCTACAACTGCAATTTCAGCTTTAAGTCATTATTACATGGTATAGTTGTGGCCAATAACAAATATTAAAACTAGATGTTCCACAAGAAACAGATATACAATTTAGACAATACTTTCATGAAAACAATCCGAACTGGTAACTGGCAATAACAACTCACATGCTGAAACACAGCAACTATTCACATGGGTGGAAGAAATTACATAGATGTCAAGTTTGTATCGCTACTGTCAGCATTCATTACACTTCACCATCTGTATAAAGATTCAAAATACAGCATCTTGTTTTGAGCACATTTTGTAGAGGAGGAGGAGATTTAGTGTTTAACGTCCCGTCAACAACGAGGTCATTAGAGACGGAGCGCAAGCTCGGGTTAGGGAAGGATGGGGATGGGAATCGGCCGTGCCCTTTGAAAGGATCCATCCCGGCATTTGCCTGAAGCGATTTAGGGAAATCACGGAAAACCTAAATCAGGATGGCCGGAGACGGGATTGAACCGTCGTCCTCCCGAATGCGAGTCCAGTGTGCTAACCACTGCGCCACCTCGCTCGGTACATTTTGTAGAACTGACAGCTAAATAAAGCACTCTTTATCCAGCAGCCGGAAATGATTCTCCAGAAATTGGCTCTTTAGTGTCTACACATGTCAGTATTATATACCACAGCAGCAAAAAAACAAACAGGGGACACCTACAACATATTTACAGCAATGCCAAAACTTTACTTAAGGCACATAGGTACTAAGGCTCATAAATGTTTCCCATTAACAGTTTACTGATCTACCCTTGACAAACTTAATTAGTATCTCTCTATGTACCCTTGTCTTGCCACCTGTGGGAGGTACTTGCTATTGCCTTACATAAGACAACAGTCAGGGTTGGTTCACTCCAGTCACACCTGCTTGAGTTGATATCCTGAGACAGCTGGTGGGAGAGCTGCTCAACAAACCAATTTGAGTGGCAAAGCTAAAAACCGCCATAAGAACAGCTCATTAGAAGAACAGTTGACTACCAGTAGAAGCACAATGAGTTTTTAATAGGTTTTCTATTAAAAACATGTGTGTGTGTGTGTGTGTGTGTGTGTGTGTGTGTGTGTGTGTGTGTGCACTTGCATTAGCACCTGTGCATGCTCCAGTGTACTGTTCCATTTAACTTCAGAGTACCCTTCGCATTGCTATGTGACATCTTTAATGTAATGAAAATTCTCACTGTTAAAAGCATCAATAAACTCCTTTCATGTTATTCTTTAATAAATATAAACTTTGTTTTGGTGAGTAATTGTGGAAGGTGAATAGGAAATGCACTATCATCAAAATTTCAGGACACAAACCTCTCTTGTAAGTAGGGAAATAAGACTAAATAGCTTGTGCAAGGGGTAACTCATAACCATTCCCATTGCATGTTAATTAATTTCACATGGATAGCAACATCACTCAGAAGAATATTCCTCCACCACCTTCCACTGTCTCCCACATTCCTCATCACCAAGTTACTGCAATCTCCCTTCATATGTTGTCAATTTCTTAATGTTCTTCCTATTTCATAACCAGCAGCTTCTAACACGTGTGTACAAAACAGTATTACAGTGCCTGGTATTGACATTTTCCATCCCTAATAAGAACAATTTGATCACTTCTTTCCTAGTAGAGTCCACTCCGTTAACTGTTTTCTGAATCCTAATAAAGCTAATATCTGTTATATAACTTGCTAATTCTTTCACTGTCACTGAATAATAATAATAATAATAATAATAGTAATAATAGGATTGGGAAACAGAAGAAGCAGAGAAAAGAGTAGACTTCTCTCTAAGTGCTACAATATTAAGCTGCAAATGGTAACATACCTTTTGGAATAAGTTCCTGAATATGATGAAAAACTGTATAATAATTCAGTGGAACTGTTGTGTCCAAACACATAGCCTGTAAGAAACAGATTAATGCAATATTAGGGATTTAAAATTCATTCTTCTGCTGATCTACTCTCTGATAACTAGCTAACATTCACAAAATTTACAGGCACAGCAATGACAGCTACATAACTTACATATATGCAGACAATAGTGTCAAAGGGAAGACTTGTAACATCGAAAGTAAACAATGGGAGACTCAACATCCTGAAACTGTATACTTCATTATTAGTGGGACAATACAGTTACCACACATTTCACAATATGCAGGGTTAAATTGTTTTCACTCTCATTCTTTCTTGTTTCCTTGCTTCATGTCATGAAACACAGCAATAAATAGCTTTTAGTAAATTTTTCCACAGTTTCTTTGGGATATCCTTTTTCTCGAGCACCATACAGAAAATTTCTTTAATCACCTGCTTCCACATGATATATGTAGGGTAACAAGTATGTTAAAGAATGAATACTCATTGGTGAGATATGTCACATATAGTGTGGTTACCAAGATGTGCTTGAAAGAAATCTCAAAATGTCTCACCTACTTTATTAATTGCAGTAATAGTAAAATATGCCTGCAACAGTCCCAATAATGAGAGTGGTCAAATTGGTGTATATAACGGGAAGTACAGATGAAGTCAAACTGTAAACCAATATCATTAATCACATGCAATTAAGTATCTGAAAGTACTAGTATGTCTCACTAAAGATAATGAGATAGCAATAGGATGGTTGGGGCAGGTAAATCTGGAAAGAAAGGGTGTATAACATAAGTGGTGACCAGAGGTAACTAGCTTCCTCAACTAACAACAAATATGTATGCTCTACTGAGCTGTTCTGGTGACATGATCAGCCTAGCCTTGGCAGTGCTGTACTGTGAGATAATGCAGAGCTAGGAATGGTGCTAGTGACTGCTGACTGGGTGCAAATAGCACTGGTGCTGGTTGGTAGTTTCAGGAGATGAAGTTGCAATATGCGTGATCTGCACCTCAACATATCTGAGAAGGGAAGGTTGGTGGAGCTAGGTTTGGTTTGGTTTGGTTTGTGGGATTAAAGGGACCAGACTGCAACGGTCATTGGTCCCTTGGTGGAGCTAATTAGTAAACGTGTATGGGGTGTGGGTGGAGTCGCAGATGGTCCTTTTTACGGCACAATGCAACAGAGTCCTCTTCCTAAAAAGTATCTCGATCAGTTTAGATATTTCTACAACAGGTACACACAGAAGATAGAATGTACCATTCTGGAAAGTACACTTACCAGTAGTATGAAAGAAAAAGAAATCTCAAGGAAAAAACACTCAGAAATGTACAAAGAATTAACAGCCCTTCGCCAAAACATGTGGTCTATTGAAAATAAAGTATAGCAACTTGAAGTCAAATTACAGTCTTTGAACAATGTAGTTTTGTTTTGTTTTTGTTTTGCTTCAGGGTGCAAAACACCTACTGGGGTCATACGTGCCCAAGTCAGAATTACAGAACATGAACATAGAGAGGAGTTAAATGACTATATGTCAGTTCCAATTGACAGAAGAGAGGGGAGCTAAAAACAGGCACGTCGAAAAAGGGCTTAAAAAGACACCACATGGAAACAGAGGTCCAAAACTAAAAATTAAATGATCTTTGCCATATTGCTTCAACGGGTAAAAAGTAAAACGCAGTCGACAGCCCGCACGTCATTTGCTACAACAACTGATATAAATACTAACAAAGAGATAGAGGGGCTGGCCAGTACTTACCTCAGCTCAGTACAGCTGATAGATACACAAAAAACAGAACCGAAAATTTACATTCCTAGCTTTCGGAACAAATGTTCCTTCATCAGGGAGGAGAGAGGGGAAAGAAAGGGAAGAAGGGAAAGAAGATTTAGTTACTCACAACCCAGGTTATGAAGCAACAGGGAAGGGAAAACAGGGAGGGTAGCAAGGATGGAGGCATGGTTGTCAGAGGGAAGCCAAAGATATTCTACTGTAAGTACCGTGCCAGCTTCAAACCAAAGAGGATGCATACAGAAGTAAAGAGGTATATAGTATAAAGATAAACACAACTATGTAGGATGAAAAGATGCGTGAATGGCTAAAGAGGAAAGGGAAAGAGGAGAAGACTGAAGATTAAATGGGAGTGAGGTTGTTTAACATAGGTTCAGTCCAGGGGGATGGCGGGATGAAAGGATGCGTTGGAGTGCAAGTTCCCATCTCTGCAGTTCAGAGGGACTGGTGTTGGGTGGGAGAAGCCAAATGGCACATACGGTGTAGCAGGTTCCTAGGTCCCTAGAATTATGCTGGGGGGCATGCTCCGCTACTGGGTATTGCACATCTCCTAGGCGGACAGTTCGTCTGTGTCCGTTCGTGCGCTCAGCCAGTTTAGTTGTTGTCATACCAATGTAAAAGGCTGTGCAGTGCAGGCATGTCAGTTGATAAATGACATGTGTAGTTTCACACGTGGCCCTGTCTTGAATTGTGTATGTTTTACCAGTAGTGGGGCTGGAGTAGGTGGTTGTGGGGGGATGCATGGGGTAGGTTTTGCATCGGGGTCGGTTACAGGGGTAGGAACCGCTGGGTAGAGAAGGTAGTCTGGGAATATTGTAGGGTTTAACAAGGATGTTACGGAGGTTAGGGGGCCGACGAAAGGCAACTCTGGGTGGTGTGGGGAGAATTTTGTCAAGGGATGATCTCATTTCAGGGGTTGACTTGAGAAAGTCATATTCCTGGCGGAGTAATTTGTTGATGTTTTTGAGGCCAGGATAATATTGGGTGACAAGGGGGATGCTTCTGTGTGGTCTGGGGGAAGGAACATTGTTGTTGGACGGGGAGGAATGTATTGCTCGGGAAATCTGTTTGTGGACAAGGTCTGCAGGATAGTTGCGGGAGAGGAAAGAACTGGTCAGGTTATTGGTGTAATTGTTGAGGGATTCGTCACTGGAGCAGATATGTTTGCCATGAATACCTAGGCTGTAGGGAAGAGAGCATTTGATGTGGAATGGGTGGCAGCTATCAAAGTGAAGGTACTGTTGTTTGTTTGTGGGTTTGATATGGACAGAAGTGTGGATGTGAGCTTCAACAAGATGAAGGTCAACATCCAGGAAGGTGGGTTGGGTTTTGGAGAAGGACCAGGTGAAATTCAGATTTGAAAAGGAGTTGAGGTTATGGAGGAAATTAAGGAGTGTTTCTTCACCATGAGTCCAGACCACAAAGATGTCATCTATAAACCTATACCAGGCCAGGGGAAGCAGCTGTTGGGTCTTCAGGAAAGCCTCCTCCATGCGGCCCATGAAGAGGTTGGCATAGGACGGAGCCATCCTGGTTCCCATGGCCGTTCCCCTGATTTGTTTGTAGGTCTGGCCTTCAAAAGTGAAGTAATTATGGGTGAGGATGAAGTTGGTAAGTGTGATAAGGAACGAGGTTTTTGGAAGATCTTCGGGTGGGCGTTGGGAGAAGTAGTGCTCAAGGGCAGAGAGACCATGGGTATGTGGGATGTTTGTGTAAAGGGATGTAGCATTTATGGTGACAAGTAAGGTTTCAGGTGGGAGAGGAGTAGGAATGGATTTGAGGCGTTCTAGGAAGTGGTTTGTGTCTTTGACGTAGGATGGGAGTCTGCGGGTGATAGGTTGGAGGTGTTGGTCTACCAGAGCTGAAATACGTTCTGTTGGGGCTTTGAAGCCTGCTACAATGGGACGGCCAGGATGGTTCTCTTTGTGGATTTTGGGTAATAGGGGTAGGGGTAGGTGTACGTGGCTCAGGTGGAGTGAGTAAGTCTATGGAAGCCGTTGTGAGGCCTTGTGAGGGACCTTGGATTTTTAGGATTTTCTGCAGCTCAGTCTGGATGGAGGGAATGGGATCCTGGGTAACAGCTTTGTAGGTTGAGGTGTCGGAGAGTTGACGCAGTCCTTCTGCCACATACTCCACACGGTCAAGTATGACAGCTGTGGAGCCTTTATCCGCCGGGAGGATGACAATAGAGCGGTCTATTTTCAGCTCCTTAATGGCACGGGCTTCAGCTGGAGTGATGTTGGGGGTTGTCAGGATGTTCTTCAAGGAGGACTGGGAGGCAACACTGGATGCGAGGAATTCCTGAAATGTCTGCAAGGGATGGTTTTGGGGGAGGGGAGGAGGATCCCTTTAAGAAGGCGGTCGGAACTGTTCTAGACAGGGTTCAACACTGGGTCTAGTACTTGGGGGCTGTGTTTGGGTAGTGAAGTGATATTTCCAGTTGAGGTTCCGGGTGAATGAGAGGAGATCTTTAACCAGGGCAGTGTGGTTGAATTTAGGCATGGGGCTAAAGGTTAAGCCTTTTGATAGAACAGATGTCTCTGGAGGAGAGAGGGATCTGGATGAGAGGTTTAGAACTGAATTGGGACTGGTGATATGTGGCATTTGACTGTGGTTATAGTTGAGATTTGGTCTGTGTGGGGTATGTGCTGGGATGGGGAGATTGAGTAGGGTGGCTAGGCTAGGTTTGTTGGCTATGAGGGGGGTTTGTTGAAGGTTCTGTTGTGGTTAGTGTTTGTGAGGGATAGGGAGAGGGACCCCACTTCTTAGGTGTTGCACTAGCACTGTGGATAGTTTTTTCAGGTGGTGTGTGGCATGGAACTCAAGTTTGCAGCTGGCTTTTAGGATGATGTTCCTGAGTGTGTTCTCCAAGCAAGGGTTTGAGAGGCGGAGGACTTTGAAGAGAGATAGGAGCTGTTGGGAGTGGTGGTTACATGAAGTAGTGTAGAGATTCAGGACAAGTTGGGTAAGGGCTAAGGATTGAAGGTTCTGGAAGTCCAGGAGAGACTGGTGGAAGGAGGAATTGCACACAGAGATGGGAACTTTTAAGGTAAGTCCTTTAGGTGTAATTCCAAAGGTTAAGCAGGACCGGAGGAAAAGTATGTGGCATTGCAGTTTGGCTACGGTGAATACATGTTTCCAGAATGAATGTAAATAATGTGGTATAGGATTAGGGTACATAGTGGGTAACTGGTGGGTAGGGAAATTAAAAAACTAAAGTTAAAATAGTAATCATAAGAAGGAATAAAACATGGAGGGAAGGATGAGAAAGAAAGAAATTGTGTTGGTAATGTTCAATACCAAAGGAAGACCATTAAATAAGAAAAATACGGAAACAGTTGACCTGACCAAGCAAGTATGTCCAGATCAGGGGAAAAGAACACAACTATCCCGCAGACCTTGTCCACAAACAGATCTCCCGAGCAATACATTCCTCCCCGTCCAACAACAATGTTCCTACCCCCAGACCACACAGAAGCATCCCCCTTGTCACCCAATATTATCCTGGCCTCGAAAACATCAACAAATTACTCCGCCAGGGATATGACTTTCTCAAGTCAACCCCTGAAATGAGATCATCCATTGACAAAATTCTCCCCACACCACCCAGAGTTGCCTTTCGTCGCCCCCCTAACCTCCGTAACATCCTTGTTAAACCCTACAATATTCCCAGACTACCTTCTCTACCCAGCGGTTCCTACCCCTGTAATCGACCCCGATGCAAAACCTGCCCCATGCATCCCCCCACAACCACCTACTCCAGCCCCACTACTGGTAAAATATACACAATTCAAGACAGAGCCACGTGTGAAACTACACATGTCATTTATCAACTGACATGCCTGCACTGCACAGCCTTTTACATTGGTATGACAACAACTAAACTGGCTGAGCGCATGAACGGACACAGACGAACTGTCCGCCTAGGAGATGTCCAATACCCAGTAGCGGAGCATGCCCTCCAGCATAATTCTAGGGACCTAGGAACCTGCTACACCGTATGTGTCATTTGGCTTCTCCCACCCAACACCAGTCCCTCTGAACTGCGGATATGGGAACTTGCACTCCAACACATCCTTTCATCCCGCCATCCCCCTGGACTGAACCTACGTTAAACAACCTCACTCCCATTTACTCTTCAGTCTTCTCCTCTTTCCCTTTCCTCTTTAGCCATTCACGCATCTTTTCATCCTACATAGTTGTGTTTATCTTTATACTATATACCTCTTTACTTCTGTATGCATCCTCTTTGGTTTGAAGCTGGCACGGTACTTACAGTAGAATATCTTTGGCTTCCCTCTGACAACCATGCCTCCATCCTTGCTACCCTCCCTGTTTTCCCTTCCCTGTTGCTTCATAACCTGGGTTGTGAGTAACTGAATCTTCTTTCCCTTCTTCCCTTTCTTTTCCCTCTCTCCTCCCTGATGAAGGAACATTTGTTCCGAAAGCTAGGAATGTAAATTTTCGGTTCTGTTTTTTGTGTATCTATCAGCTGTACTGAGCTGAGGTAGGTACTGTCCAGCCCCTCTATCTGTTTGTTAGTATTTGTTTCACATCTATATATGAGATTTTCCATTAATCATTTAGAACAACAACTGATATATCAGATGGCAAACCCAAGCTGGAACATAAATGGTTAAAAATAGGACAGTCCATCAGGAAGTGGCGGACAGTTAAAATTTTAGTGTAATATGTACAGAGTGGTGGGGTAGCGCCACTTAGCAAATGACAATGGTTAAAAAGGCAGTGCCCAATATGCAGCCGAGTTAAAATAATCTTCTCTCGGCGGGAGAACCGAGATGAGGTCGTCCAGGGTGCTGGGAAAGGCTTAATAAGCTGAAGCTTATTTGTGTGGAAGGAGTACTATTGGCGGTGCTAAAGGGACACCACCTCCTGACAGACGGCAACGCAGAGATCATTGGAGGGAATATAGGTACTTGTGGGCTGCAGTACGAGAACTGCAGCCTTGGCAGCAGCATTAGCAGCCTCATTTCCTGGCAGCGCGACATGACGAGGAACCCACAGAAACATGATAATGGCTCCACCAAGAGTGAGCAAGTGACAGTTTTCCTGGACCCACTTCTCTAAGGGACAGGCAGTGTACAGTGCACACAGACTTTGAAGGGCACCGAGTGTGTGTGAGCAGAGGACACAATTGAATAGGCTGTGTCGCCGGATGTACTCCGTGGCCTGATGCAGAGCAAAGAGTTCGGCTGTAAATACTGAGGAGTGTGCTGGAAGCCAATATTGAAAGACACGGGTGCCAATGACGAAGGCACACCCAACAGCATGGTCAGCCCGAGAGCCATCAGTGTACACAAAGACACTATCACGAAGTTCCTTATGAATGTCGTAAAACTGAAGGCGATAGAGTGAGGCTGGAGTAGTGTCCTTAGGAAGCAAGTGAAGGTCAAGGTTAACATGGGCTGCTTCACGAAGCGAAGGTGGTGAAGGGTTCACACCCACCAGAAAGTTTCAGGTAGTGTGAAGTTAAGCTGCCGAAGCAAGTGCCAAAAGCGGACTCCAGGATGTAACAGAGAAGAGAGGAGCGCCCCATACTGGTGATCAAAGGAATCATCGAAGAAGGAGGCATAGGATGAGTGGTCACACATGGCATACAAACAGCATGCATACCTCTGAGGAGGAAGTCACGGCGGTATGACAACGATAGTTCAGCAGCTTCAACATACAGACTCTCAACCGGGCTAGTGTAATAGGCACTAGTGGCCAGTGCCACGATGGTGGACAGTGTTGAGACAGCATTAGAGAGACGGATGTGCAGATGCATAAACAAAGCACCCATAGTCTACTTTCAAAGATACAAGGGTTGGTACAAACAGAGGAGGGTGGTTCGATCTGCACCCCAGGCAGACACATAGGACAGTGGGGTACCACGTACAGCGGGCTGCCACATAAGACACATGGGAAGACAGAGTGTTTCCTATCAATCATGAGCCACAGGAATTTTGTAGTTTCAACAAATGGAAGAGCAACAGGCCCAAGACGTAAAGATGGTGGGAGAAACCAATTGCACTGCCAGAAATTCATACAGATGGTTTCGGCAGTGGAAAAGCAAAAGCCATTGTCGGTGCTACAGGGGTAAAGACGATCAAGACAGCACTGAAGATGCCGCTCAGTGAGACATGTCCATGGAGAACTGCAATAGATGGCAAAATTGTTAACAAAGAGAGAGCCAGAGATGCCCGGTAGGAGACAGGTCATTATAGGCTTAATGGTGATAGCAAAGAGGACAACGCTCAGGATGGAACCCTGAGGCGCACCATTTTCCTGAATAAAGGTGTCCGACAAGGCAGAACCCACACGCACCTTGAAAACTCAGTCTTGTAAAAATACCCGAAGAAAACAGCAGGTACCCACGGAAGCCCCACATATAAAGAGTACGGAGGATACCAGTTCTGCAGCAGGTGTCATAGGCATTCTCCAAATCGAAAAACAGGGAATTCTGCAGAAAACCATTCATGACATGGGTTGACAAAGTAACGAGATAGTCAACCGCAGAACGTCACACTCAAAATCCACACTGTGCATTCAAGCCACCACACCAGCCGGGCACAAATGATACGTTCCATCACCTTGCAAACGCAGCCAGTAAGAGAGATGGGGCAGTAGCTAGAAGGAAGGTTTTTGTCCTTAAAGGGCTTAGGTATGGACATGACAGTGGCTTCATGCCAGCATACAGGAAATGTGCCCTCTGCCCAGATGCGACTGTACGTGTTAAGCAGAAAAAGTGCTTCCCTGCAAGAGAAAGGTGCTGCAAGATATGAATGTGGATGGCGTTTGGCCCTGGAGAGGAGGATCGGGATGAACTGAGAGCATGATCTAGCTCCCTCATAGTATAGGTGGCATTGTAGCACTCAAGATTTGGAGAAGAGAAGGGTATTGCCTGGGCCTCCTCCACTCACTTCCGATGGAGGAAGGCAGGGTGTTAGTGGGAAGAGCTCGAAACTTCCGCAAAATGGTGGTCCAAGGTGTTGGAGACAGCAATAGGGTCCACAATGACATCATCAGCTATTGTCAGGCCAGAAATTGGGGAATGGATCTTGGTTCCAGAGAGCCGTCAGAGGTTGGCCCACATGACAGAGGAAGGTGAGCAACTGTTAAAAGAACTAGTGAATGAAATACAGCTAGCTCTTTTGCAATCCCGAAGAATGAGACGACACTTTGCATGCATCTGTTTATAAGGAATACAGTTTGCCTGTGTAGCATGGCAGTTAAAAATGTGAAGAGCGGCGGCATGCCTCAATCCACCAAGGGACTGGGACACAATGTGATAAAGAGGAAGTGCGGGGAATGGAACATTCTGCAGCAGTAAGGATAATGTTTGTGAGATATTCCACCTGGTCATCACAACTGGGGAAATCTCATTCTTCAAAGGTTGCCAGGGAGTGGTAAAACTGCCAGTCAGGCTTAGGAAGCTGCCATTTAGGTGTGCACGCGAATGGGGTAGGAGTCAGCAAACAGATAGCACTCGGGAAATGGTCGCTTGAGTAGGTGTCAGAACGGACCACTGAAGATGAGTGGCAAGCTGGGTAGTGCACAAGGAGAGATCCAAATGGGAATAGGTGTGCAAGGAGGTGGAAAGGAAAGCAGGTGATCCAGTGTTAAGACAGCAGAAGTTAAGTTGGTTAAGAAGGTCAGCCAAGAGCCCACCTCTCTGACAGGTCCTGGGAGAACCCCAAAGGGGATGATGTGCATTAAAGTCACCGAGTAGCAAAAAGGGTGGAGGCAGTTGCCCAGTAAGTTGAAGGAAGTCTGCCCTGGTGACAGTGAATGATGAAGGGACACACATGTGGTACAGAGGTAAAAAGTCAGGTGGGGAAGGAAAAGGCAAACTGCAACAGCTTTGAGATTGGTAGTCAGGGAGATGGGCTGACTATGAATATCATCCCGTATGAGCAGCATCACACCTCCATGAGATGGAATGCTGACCTCAGGGAAGATCAAAACGAATCGGTAAGAAATGTGAAAGCTCAAAGTGGTCATTAGGGTGCAGTTTCATTTCCTGAAGGCAGAGTACAAGGGGACACTGCGACGCTAAAGGCAGCCATGAATCCTCTTTATAGGGCCAAAGGCCACAATATTACATTGGAGGAGAGTCATGATAATGAAGAGATGTAGGAGTGTCACCTTGGCAGCTGCTGAGTGATAGCTGGGGAAAAGGTGCTAGTACAGGACACAGAAGCAGGAGGATCCTGCTCCATGGGATCCACAGAAGCATCAGCTTACTTGTGTGGTTGGTCTGTGGAGTCCAACACTGAAAAATAGTTGTTGGTGTGCACCTGCAACACAGAGTTGGCCAGGATAAGGTACCACATGGCAACACCATTGAAGAGAATCGTCGAGATGGCAAAGGAGAAGACCGCTTGCCTTTGGTGGACTACTTCGAGCCTTTTCAGTTAGATGAAGACTTGGGTGTTGTTTGGCTGGAGGGACGGAAGAAGTCTTCAAGGGAGTACTCCTTCTGTCCTTTCTGGCCTACTGGTTGTGTAGCTGGTGGCTTCGCCCCTTGAGGTATGAGTTTGATGGCTTGTTGCACAGCTGGACGGGGGGATGGTGATGCTACCTTGACACTGGTCAATTTCACAACCTCAGAGCTGAATTGGAGGTCGCATGTATGTGTGGCCATGTCCTTCATGGAGTGAGGGGTAACAAGAACAGAACTATAGGTACCAGACAGAAGAATGCAGGGTTTGCGACTAGCCAGTAACTTACAAGGGACTGGATAAAGCACCTTTTACCGCACCTTTTTCCTTTACCTGGATCTCTTGAACAGTTCACTCATCAAGATACACTGGACAATCCCAAGAGGAGGCAGCACGGCCGCCATTGCAGTTGATACAGCAGGGAGAAGGAGGCGGACAATCACCCTCGTGTGCATCCCTACCACAGGTAACACATGTGGTTGGGTGTCGACAAGACATTCTTGTGTGGTTGAAACGATGACACTGGTAGCAGTGCATCAGGTTCAGAATGTACGGCTGGATGGTGATAATTTTACAGCCTGCTTTGAGCTTGGGCAGAAGCACCACTCTATAAAAGGTGAGAAAGAGAGTACGGGTGGGCACTAAGAAGGAATCTACTTTATTCCATTACATGATGGACTGCATTGACACCTTGATCAGAGAGGTAAGACTGAATTTCAGCCTCGGTTAGACTGTCAAGCAGCCTTGTGTAAATTACACCATGGGAAGAATTCAAAGTTCTATGGGCCTCGACATGAACAGGGTAACTGTGGAGAAGCGAGGCAACAAGTAGTTATTTTGCTTGAGAATCAGAAGCCATCTCCAAAAGCACAGTGCCATTCTGTAAAAGAGCAGGATTTCACAGGGCCGGCAATTGCATCTACACCTTCTGAATAATAAACAGATTTACCGTGGCGAAGGATTGACAGTCTTCAGTACATGAGACCACAAGGAACCATGGTGCAGTGGGAAGGGTCTTTGAATCATTAGCCCCATTACATTTATGTTTTGCAGATGTTAAGTAGGAAGATGATTGACTCATCTCAAGGAAATCCTCCACAATTGCCAGTGTCAACGATGGCATGCTCCTTCCAACTGGGGGCCCCCTTCACAAGGGGGCCCACCCGCCTTAGGTGATTGTTGACACCTCAGGTCACACTGCCCACACACCTGACAGAGGGACCAATCAACAATTTATGAAAGTTACTGCTCAGGCAATCACCCCTCCCTGGGCCTGGCCTGTACCAGCGGGTATGTGAAAACCCTTCATGTCGACCCGGGGATGGGAATTACGCATTACCCAGTCACCTGTTACGTGTCAGATGCACGGGCCAGCCTTCAGGAGTGCACAGGGAGGAAGAAGAAAAAAAAGAGGATCCTCAAACACTGAAGTGGAGGAACGAGAGGAGGAGGGAAAAACAGAAAGGAAAAGGGACCGTAAAACAAAAGTGACTGTTCGCTTGTCAGCGATAGAATACAGAACATTCACAATAATACCCCACACATGTTCCCCAAGGGAGGGAAAAAAGAACAGCAAGAGGATAGACATGCAGCACAGAAGGGAAAAAATGCTGCAAAGGCTGAGGCCCCATGGTAGCCAAGCACAAACCTGCCAAAGAGTGGCAAGCCTCCTGGGGGAGAACAATGTAGTGATACACATTACAGAACACCGGTGTAGTGCTGCCATCATATGAAAGGGCAAGCTGCTACTGTAGAACTACAATAAAGAATGGGGTATCAAATATGTGTTTCAGAAATGGGACACATTTTAAAGATCAGCAAGATATCACTGGAATTACCATAGTTAAACATTTCATAATGTCAGCCACTGAACTAACAAAACTTAACATTCATAAAAATTTAAGCATTTGATGTGTACTGCTCAACTAGTTGCAAAGTGAACCCCTTTTTTCATGAGTTAACTGAAATCCTTGACGGAGCCTCAATTCCCAAAGCTAAGATTATCTTATATATCGACAAAACTGTAGGCCCGCAGAGGGATATTCTACAAACCTAAGAGAAATGCGTTTTCAGGGCCACTGACAAATCAAACCTGGGATGACGTGTAGGCAAAAAACAATGTAGACAAAATGAGACATTCCCAGAAGTGGCTACTAAAGGCAGCAGCAACTAAGGAAATTAAATGGATAACAGTGTGCATTAGAAAGTCCTCTGGAACTCTTAAAACTCTAAGTTCTTTTTAAAAAAAAACACAGTATGCAAACCAAGAGTTCCTCAATTATCATCACAGTTATAGGGCACTGTTTGCTGCAAACATATTATTTAATGACAAAATAATACATAAACTTGAAAATAAAAGTAAAGTTGTGTGGGACGTCTTACAACATGAAACAAGAAAAAGCAGGCACAAGTTCATTAACATACAAATGTAAAGATGGAAGTCAATTAATAGAAAACTCATAAGAACTAGAAAATTTGTAAATGTATCTTTTTCAGGTATTACAGAGAATCTGCAACAAAATTTCTCTCAAACAGGTGAAGTAATCATCATGCATTGTGAAGCCAGCAAAATGATGCAGTACCCCACAATGGGGCATGAAATCAGGGAAGCAATATGAAAATTAAAAAATAAGAAGTAAGCAGGACTAGAAGTAGTGCCAATCTCGGTTCTGAAAGTGTACAGACAACAAATATAATAAATGAGTATTTTAGTTCAGGTATTTTACCCGAGCACCCAAAACACACACACACACACACACACACACACACACACAGAGAGAGAGAGACAGACAGAAGGAAAGTAATGAAAACCTAAAAGCCAGTTTCCCTACTCTCACCATTTAAAATAATAATAATGTACACCAAAAACAGACTAATGAATTACCTGAATAAACACAAGCTACCTAATGAGTCACTTTGGCTTCTGAGGTAGAACAGAATCATCCCGAGTTTACAAAATGGTACTTGAAACTCTCAATAGGTGTACCTGTGTTACACACACATTTTTAGATCTGTTCAAAACGTTCGAGGATAAAATGCTACTAAATAAACAGGTACTATGTACAAGATGTTTGATTTATACCTGGGAAATAGGTTTGAGGAGTGCATTGGCAAAAAGTGGCACAAAATGAGGGTGAGGGGAAGTGAGTTGGGAGGAGGTGTACGACAGAGGAGGCAGAGACTATTGGGTGAAGAGTGTGGGAACACTAGGTTAGCATTTGTTGAGGCCTCAATAATTTCAGGAATGGAGAACATGTTGCAAGTGTAACTCCCCCATGTGCAATTCAGAAAAGCTAGTGTTGAAGGAGATGGTCAAGATGACCCAGTTTGTGAAACAGCCATTGAAATCTTCAGCTGCAAGTTGTGTCACAGGGTGGTCCACTTTGCTCTTGGCCCAGTTTGGTGGTGGCCATTCAGCTTGGTGGACAGCTGGTTGGTAGTCATACTCAATACAGGGTGTTACAAAAAGGTACGGCCAAACTTTCAGGAAACATTCCTCACACACAAAGAAAGAAAATATGTTATGTGGACATGTGTCCGGAAATGCTTACTTTCCACGTTAGAGCTCATTTTATTACTTCTCTTCAAATCACATTAATCATGGAATGGAAACACACAGCAACAGAACGTACCGGCGTGACTTCAAACACATTGTTACAGGAAATGTTCAAAATGTCCTCCGTTAGTGAGGATACATGCATCCACCCTCCATCGCATGGAATCCCTGATGCGCTGATGCAGCCCTGGAGAATGGCGTATTGTATCACAGCTGTCCACAATACGAGCACGAAGAGTCTCTACATTTGGTACTGGGGTTGCGTAGACAAGAGCTTTCAAATGCCCCCATAAATAAAAGTCAAGAGGGTTGAGGTCAGGAGAGCGTCGAGGCCATGGAATTGGTCCGCCTCTACCAATTCATCGGTCACCAAATCTGTTGTTGAGAAGCGTACGAACGCTTCGACTGAAATGTGCAGGAGCTCCATCGTGCATGAACCACATGTTGTGTCGTACTTGTAAAGGCACATGTTCTAGCAGCACAGGCAGAGTATCCCGTATGAAATCATGATAACGTGCTCCATTGAGCGTAGGTGGAAGAACATACTGACGAAACTAAAATGAGCTATAACATGGAAATTAAGCGTTTCCGGACACATGTCCACGTAACATCTTTTCTTTATTTGTGTGTGAGGAATGTTTCCTGAAAGTTTGGCCGTACCTTTTTGTAACACCCTGTATAAAAAGCTGTGCAATGATTGAAGCAAAAAAAAAAAAAAAAAAAAAAATGGTATATGACACGGCTGCCTTCACAAGTAGCCTGGCTTCTGATGGAGTAGGATGACCCTGTGACAGGACTGGTATACGAAGTGCTGTGCGAGTGGATTGGACAGGTCTCGCACCTGCATCTTCCACAGGAATATGGTCCCTGTGGCAAGGGGTTGGGATTGGGTGAAGCAGAGGGATGGACAGGGATGTTACGGAAGTTGGGTGGATGAGGAGACACCAATTTAGGGGGGGTGCGGAGGGTCTTGGGTAGGATGGCCTTCATTTCAGGCCATGATGATCACTAATCAAATCTCTGACGAAGGATGTAGTTCAGCTGTTCCTGTTCCAAATGGTATTGGGTGAAGAAGGTGTGCACTCCACTGCAATTGCTTCTTGGGGGGGGGGGGGGGGGGGGGATAGTGTGTGTCTGCGAGGCCTTTGTGAAACCATCAGCATACTGTTCTTGTCAATGCAGATACATCATCCCTGGGCGGCCAGGCTGTATGGAAGGGTTTAAATGTATGTGAATTCCTAAGGGTCCATGTATGGGAGGGATTTTTTGATATGGAAGGGACGACAGCTGTTAAATGATTTCAGGAGACAGGTTGGCGGTGTTGGCCAATGAGGGGCAAAATTATTTCTGTGGGGGCACAATAGCCAGCTACAATGGTGTGTCCAGGACTGTGGGGTTTCTGGATTTTGGGGAGCATGAAGAAGCTGAGTGTGTGGGGTGTTATAGAGGTGAGAATGGAAATGGACTTAAGGGAGAAATTCTGGGAGAGGCCTACAGCTTTAAGCAATGATTGGAGGTCACGTTGGACTACTGGGAAAGGATCAGTCTGGCAAACTTTATAGGTGGACAAGTCAGACAATTGGCAGTCTGGTGGCTCTGTCTGCAGGTAGGATGATTATGTGAGTATGTACACTGAAGCGCCAAAGAAACTGGTATAGGCATGCATATTTAAATACTGAGATATGTAAACTGGCAGAATACAGTGCTGCGGTTGGCAGTGCCTATATACGACAACAAGTGTCTGGTGCAATTGTTAGATCGGTTACTGTTATTACAATGGCAGGTTATCAAGATTTAAGTGAGTTTGAACGTGGTGTTATAGTCGGTGCATGAACAATGGGACAAGCATCTCCGAGGCAGTGATGAAGTGGGGATTTTCCTGTACAACCATTTCATGAGCGTACCTTGAATATCAGGAATCCAGCAAAACATCAAATCTTCAGCATCGCTGCAGCTGAAAAAAGATCTGCAAGAGCAGGACCAAAGACGACTGAAGAGAATCATTCAACATGACAGAAGTGCAAGCCTTCCGCAAATTGCTGCAGATTTCAGTATTGGGCTATCAACAAGTGACAGCATGCAAAAAATTCAGTGAAATATCTACATCTACATCTACATTTATACTCCGCAAGCCACCCAACGGTGTGTGGCGGAGGGTACTTTATGTGCCACTGTCATTACCTCCCTTTCCTGTTCCAGTTGCGTATGGTTCGTGGGAAGAACGACTGTCTGAAAGCCTCCGTGCGCGCTCTAATCTCTCTAATTTTACATTCGTGGTCTCCTCGGGAGGTATAAGTAGGGGGAAGCAATATATTCGATACCTCATCCAGAAACGCACCCTCTCGAAACCTGGCGAGCAAGCTACACCGCGATGCAGAGCGCCTCTCTTGCAGAGTCTGCCACTTGAGTTTATTAAACATCTCCGTAACGCTATCACGGTTACCAAATAACCCTGTGACGAAACACGCCGCTCTTCTTTGGATCTTCTCTATCTCCTCTGTCAAACCGATCTGGTACGGATCCCACACTGATGAGCAATACTCAAGTATAGGTCAAACAAGTGTTTTGTAAGCCACCTCCTTTGTTGATGGACTACATTTTCTAAGCACTCTCCCAATGAATCTCAACCTGGTACCCGCCTTACCAACAATTAATTTTATATGATCATTCCACTTCAAATCGTTCCGCACGCATACTCCCAGATATTTTACAGAAGTAACTGCTACCAGTGTTTGTTCCGCTATCATATAATCATACAATAAAGGATCCTTCTTTCTATGTATTCGCAATACATTACATTTGTCTATGTTAAGGGTCAGTTGCCACTCCCTGCACCAAGTGCCTATCCACTGCAGATCTTCCTGCATTTCGCTACAATTTTCTAATGCTGCAACTTCTCTGTATACTACAGCATCATCCACGAAAAGCCGCATGGAACTTCCGACACTATCTACCAGGTCATCGATATGGGCTTTCAGAGCCAAAGACCCACTCGTGTAACCTTGATGACTACACGACACAAAGCTTTATGCCTCACCTGGGCCCGTCAACACAGATATTGAACTGTTTATGACCAGAAACATGTTACCTGATCAGACGAGTCTCATTTCAAATTGTATCGAGCAGATGCATGTGTAGGGGTATGGAGACAACCTCTTGAATCCATGGACCCCGCATGTCAGCAGGGGATTGTTTAAGCTGATGGAGGCTCTACAATGGTGTGGGGCGTGTGCAGTTGGAATGATATGGGACCCCTGATATGTCTATATACGACTGTGACAGGTGACACATACTTAAGCATTCTGACTCATTACCTACATCCATTCAGGTCCATTGTGCATTCCAACAGACTTGGACAATTCCAGCAGGACAATGCGACACTCCACACATCCAGAATTGCTACAGAGTGGCTCCAGGAACACTCTTCTGAGTTTAAATATTTCTGCTGGCCACCAAATTCCCCAGACATGAACATTATTGAGCATATCTGGAATGCCTTGCAATGTGCTGTTCAGAATAGAACTCTTACGGATTTATGGACAGCCCTGCAGCATTCATGGTGTTAATTCCCTCCAGCACTACTTTAGACATTAGTTGAGTCCATGCCACGTCATGTTGCGGCACATCTGCATGCTCGTGGGGGCCCTAATGATATTAGGAAAGTGTACCAGGTTCTTCGTCTCTTCATTGTATTTGGAAACTGTGTATGGCTGTTCTTTCTTCTAGCAAGTGATTGGGGGAAGGGAAACTTGTTTGCTAAATCTCTCCAAAACTGATTTCTCTTTTTTTTCTGAGTAATGATCCACTGGACAGCCAGAGACTTTGCAGCCAAATACCAGGAAAGCTGGTGTAGGGTTAAAGGTAGTCCTAATTGGGAATATGTGGGAAGGGGACTGCCAGTTCCAGCATGTGCCTTACACCATGGGGGAGACCCTCCAAAAATCTTGATCAGAACTGAGGGATAAGAGTTATTGTTATTTTGGGATAGTATTCAACAGACAAATATGAAAGCCTAATGAATCCTCAACATGTGTGACGCACTTCTAATGACCAATTGATTCCTGACATAAATAGTGGCCCTTTTATACACCATGGAGAACAAAGTGCCTTCAAGAGAAGAGAAATTGTTGCTGCTGTTCCATAACACAAAGTGAAGGCATTGCACACTAGCGGTGAAAATTGGCAGAAATAATGAGTTGCTAAGGATCATGTGCCTTTGCTGGCCAAGTCAAAGACAGTTGTGCTTTTAATTTCAGACAAAACAGGATTCAACCTTTTTTTAAGGGATAGTTCTTGTCTCTATTTATAATATTGTCTGCTAGTCTGATTTCAATGGATTCCTTTAAGGCACCTCTCTGTCACAGAACCAGCACTCCACAATGGCAAATTTTCCAGGTTGCAGTAGTTGTGTGTGGTAGTGTTGCTCAACATATCTGACATAAACAGTGCAAATCTTCTGGCCAATATACTTTTCCCCATAATTGTACAGAAGTCTATAAAAGCTGGACTTCCTCAGTCTTTGATCATCTTTAACTGACCAAAAAAGAGCTCTGCTCTTGGCTAGCAGACAAATCACATTTTTAATATTTTATCTTCTTAAGATCCTTCCTACGTTTGAAGATATGCTACCAGCACAATGAAGGAATGCAGCCACTCTACATATATCTTCCACTGGTTCTGGTAAAGGTCCTAACTCCAAGGACAATGGATCAGTTTGTCAGTGTAGTCACTCTCCTTCAACATAAGATTACAGCGTTTTAGTTCTGGGGTCTAAATTTCTACATCTGAAATAGCGTAAACCCTCCTTACGAACACTCTCAGGCCCAATGCTGTTGGTATGGTGAATGACAGACGATTCATCAGGTGTAGATACCAGTCTCCATGCATCGATTTTCTATATACAGAGTCTTTGAGTCTCATTATCCTTCCTGTACACCAGTATATCCAGAAAAGGAAGTTTTGCAAGCCTTTTGACCTCCACTGTGAACCCGATGCTGTGGCAAAAGGAATTAATTGAGCAAAGAAACAGTTGAGAGTATATGGTCCATGTGGCCAAAGCATAAACATATCACTGATGCAACTCCAAAAACAGGTAGATTTTAAAAAAGCCAACCTTAGCATTCACTCTTCAAAATCCCCCATAGATAAATTACAGCAATGAAAATATCAATCTTCAAAAATATAATACAAATAGATAAAAAAAATCTCCTCACCAAGTGGCAGCAAGAGAAAATTCATAGATGTACAAATGTGCAAGCTTTCATAGCCAGGAGTTCCTTCTTCTGGCAGAATGGTTGGAGGGAAAGGAAGAGGGATGAAGAAAGAGGGCTTTTAGGTATAGGAAATGTGAAGAGTTACGGAAAAGTCACTTTGAACCCCAGGTCAGCAACCGAGCGATATGGTGCAGTGGTTAGCAGACTGCACTCACATTTGGGAGAACACCAGCTCAAATCCATGCCTGGATATAGAGATTTTATTTTTCCACTGTTTCCAAAAAATGCTTCAAGCAAATGCTGGGTTGTTCCTCTGAAAGGGCATGGTGAATTTCCTTCCCCATCCTCAAAACATTCTGGGCTTTTGTTTCATCTCTAATGACCTTGATGTCAACAGGCTGTTAAACCCTAATCTTCCTTCCTTCCTTGGTCAGGGAAGACTTACTGGATTGGATAAGAAGGAAAGACTTATTGTTGGTGCCTGCACCAGGTGAGGTTTGAAAACACGAGAACTGACAGGTGAAAGACGGGGAAATGAGCAAGACAGATATTACTGAAGAAACTTGTTGATATAGATAATAGGAGCAGAAAGCTAAGTGCATGAAGCCAGGAAAAATAGGTTGGGAAATAAATGCAGAAAAATAAAAGGGAGCAAAGAAAAGAAGTAGTTACTCAAAAGAAACGCTAAGACTACAGCAATTAACATAAATGTAGGAAAGGTAGGTGGCGAGAACAAAGCACCTGTAAAGCCAGTCCCCAAATGCAAACTTCTAAATATTGCTGTCAGGAGGGAGAACCCAGGTGGCATGTGTAGTGAACCAGCCACAGAGAGCCAGACTATCATGTCCTAGAGTGTATTCTGAAACAGCATGTTGTATGCTGATAGTATACTCCCTCTGTCTAAGACCATTCATCCTAATTGTTAACTTGGTGGTTGGTTGGTTGATTTGCAGGAAGGGGACCTAACAGTGAGGTGATCGGGTCCATTGGTTTAGGGAAGGATGGGAAAGGAAGTCAGCTGTGCCCTTTCACAAAAACCATCTTGGCATTTGCTTAAAGCAATTTATGGAAAACATGGAAAACCTAAATCAGGATGGCCGGATGCGGGTTTAAATCTTTGCCCTCCTGAATGCGAGTCCAGTGGGCTAACCACTGCACCACCTCACTCAGTGTTAACTTGGTGGCAGTCATATCAATATAGAAGGCTAAACAATGTTTATGTACCAGCTGGTACATGGTATGTGTCATTTCACAGCGACTTTCCTCTTAGTGATATATTATTTGCCAGTTACAGAGCTGGTGCAGGTGGTGGTAGGAGGATGCATCAGGCAAGTCTTACAGTGAGGACAGTCACAAGTGCATGAGCAATAGGGTGGGGAAATGCATGCAGAAGAAGCATAGGGTTTACCCAGTATATTGCAGAGACTGGGACGGGGACTGAAAGCTTTTCTAGGTGGGGCGGGCCAAATATCAGACAGAATAGACCTCGTTTCAGGACATAATTTTAGGAACTCATACCTGTTGAAGAATCTGAATAATACATTCAGTGGCAGAACAGTACTGAGTGACAAGAGATCAAGAGATGAGCTTCCCCTTTGTTTTTTTGGGGAGATCAGCAGCACCAGAATTGGATATGATGGCCCACGAAATCTATTTTTGAAATACATTGGGATATTTACTCTGGGAAAAAAAAATTGCAATATGCAGTACCCTGAAGGACTGTGTTCATTGATACAATCGTATAATACGTGCATCCTACGGGGTTGTAGTGTTAGTGATTCATATGTCACCAGTATCAGTGATCAGATGATGCACAGGAGGCTTTCTGTGCACCCTGTGTCTTTTCTCTGCAGGTAGCAACTGTGCTGACTTTAGAGGCGAACAATATTTGCAACATTCATCCCAGGATACAACTATGCCCCTCTGACGAGTATGTATTCCTGTTGAACAATTGCAGCCATTTGACGAGGGTCGCAAAATGGGTCTACGGGAAGCTGAATGAACACATCAATCAATTTTTTTAGTCCTGTCTTCCTCAATTGCGTGTAATATTACTTATGGACCGTCTGACAGCAACTGAATAAAACACAATTGCTGCGTATGCTGGGCGCAATACATTGCTGGTGTGTCACTGCTTTCAGCAGCAGTCTATGGAACATTCCCATACCTATAGACCAAGTTATGGATGTGTGTGTAGTAGAGTAGTCAAGATCGAAACATTGTTCAAGCAGTGGTGGGCAATCGATCATCATCCAGGGAAGAAATTCGGGCACATTTTGCACCTACTGTGTCACTGAGGACCATTGGGAAGTGTCTTCTTGCAGAAGGACAAGATCACGTGTGCCTCTGGGCAGGCAGCCACTCACACTACAACACTGCTAAGTGTGGCTACTCTGGTATTGTGAAGAAGTTGAGCGGAGGGTGGAATGACACTCTGCTGCCTTTAGTGATGAGAGGAGATTCTATCTGTATGCCAGTTATGGAGATACATATATACAACATAGACCTGGTGAGCAGCTTACTCTGCAATGCATGTGCCCATGACGAATGGGTCCCACCCCACACCTCATGATGTAGGGAGCCATCACTTACAGCTTGTGGTAACATCTGGTGTTTTTGCAGGGTAAAGTGCCTACTAAATTCCACAGATTGTTATCCCCACGCTACTGCCATTGCTTTGACAGGAAGGTGATGTGCTTTTTCAGTGGGACAATGCACATCCACATAGATCTCTCACCAACTGAATACGTATGGGATATAGTGACATGGGAACTTACTCATCCTCCTGAGCCTGTTAGAAACATTACTGAACTGCAACACTGGGTGCAAGTCACTTGGGACAATCTATTCTAGGATATAATTCGGCACCTTTATGATCATGTACATGCAAGAATACATGCTGCCTTTGCTGCCAGAGGGGATACTGTGTGTACTGATGTGACTTTTTGGGCACACTTTACTGTGACACTTGTTTCATAGTTCTGAATTTGTTATCAAGTACTCCTACAATGATGAACTACCTGTCATATCACTAGTTCATAAAAGTACCCCATCAAAAAAAGTTGCACGAGATTTGGAATAGGACCACGCGAAATTTAAATGAAAGAATGTATTTAGAGATTCCAAAAATTTCAACAGGTCAGCGCACCAAGAGTCTATATGACAAAGATGTCATCAATTTATCTAATCCATATAAGGTGCTGAGGGCTTGTGCATCCCAGGAAAACTCCCTCAAAAGAACCCCAGAAAAGGTTGACATAGAAAGGAGCAGCCATCCTGGTTCCCATGGCTATACGCCTGATCTCTCTCTGTGTCTGCTTCTCAGAGGCAAAGTAGTAGTTGGTAAGTATAAAGTTAATTAAGGTGAGCACAGAGGATGTCATAGGTTTGGAATTCAGTGGGTGCCACCTCTGCCTTCACTGTACATAATCACCCCTCCAGCCTAGTTCAAAAACAAATTTCCCAGGCCATCACATCCAATACTGGTACTGCTGATCCTTTCAAAACAACAACTTAGGAGTACAACTCTTGTCACTCAGCGCTATCCTTGTCTTGAGTGTATTAATCAGCTACCTTGACAGGACTATAGCTTCTTAAAATCATGCCTTGAAATTAAGTCCTTTCTGTTTGATATTTTTCCCTGTCCCAATCAAAATAGCTTTTCTTCACCCACTCCCACCCCCACCTTCAAGCTCTGCAACATCTTGGTCAGACCCTATACTCCTTCTCACCAATTTACCTACCCTACAGCTCCTACCCCTGTGACCATCCCTGTTGTAAGACTTGGCTGATGCACCCTCCTACCACTACCTACACGAGCTCTATATCTGGCAAATAAAATAATGTCAAAGTGAAAGTGACTAAGAAATGACACGTATCATACACCAGTTGTTACATAAACACTGTTTGGTCTTCTACATTGTTGTGACTGCAAAGGAGTAATCAGTTAGATGGAATGGGCATAGGCAGAGGGTGTATAAGGGCAACACACACATCCTGTTGCACTCTACAAAGTGACAGTCATGACCTCGGTACCTGATTCACTGCACATGCAATCTGGACTCCCTCCTGACACCAGTTTCTAAGAACGTCACAAATGGGAACTGACTTTACAACAAGTGCTTCATTCTCCCCAACCACCTGGTCTAAATTTACATTAACTTCTACAGTCCCAGCATTTAT
Organism: Schistocerca piceifrons; assembly: GCF_021461385.2. Classification (NCBI taxonomy): domain Eukaryota; kingdom Metazoa; phylum Arthropoda; class Insecta; order Orthoptera; family Acrididae; genus Schistocerca; species Schistocerca piceifrons. The sequence goes on from NC_060139.1 coordinate 146,266,504, forward strand.
TTACAATAACTATTTCTTTTCTTTGCTCCGTTTTATTTTTCTATATTTATTTTCCAACCTGTTTATTTTCCCTGGCCCTTCACCATATACCATGCACTTAGCTTTCCACTCTTATTGTCTCTGTCATGATGTTTCTTCAGTAATCTCTGTCTCACTTATTGCCCTATCTTCCACCCTTCAGTTTTCAGGTTTTCAAACTGCATCTAGTGCAGGCACCAACAATCAGTCTCATTCTGCCCAGTAAGTTTTTTGTGAACCTGGGTTCTGCGTGACTTTTCTGTAACTCTTGTCGTTTCCTAAACCTCATCAGTCCTTTTTCTCCATCTCTCTTCCTTTCTCTTCAACCCTTCTGCCAGAAGAAGGGCTACTGACTGCAAAAGCTCATGTTTACCCATCTTTTATGTGTTTTCTCCTCCTTTTGCTGGGTGAGTAGATCTATATATCCACAAATCAAATGGCACCTATGGGGGATAACGGACTCCCCACAGCATCATTCCATTGGATACTTAAAAATATTTACCACTGAATTAAAAATAGCTCATAATGACATTGCTTTGTCACTGTCTAGTCAAGGGACACAGAATGATGTATGATGAGATATAGTGTGTGTCACTTATATGCCTGTGTCTTCAAATAATGCACTGAAATTAGACTGGCAATATTGACTTTTACTTTGCATTATGTGCCAGTCATAACAATTTCTCTTGCAGACACTTTGGTTCTCAGTGGTATGTGAAAGGGCCACTGTTCATGGTAACAGGCAGTTCTGGAGAGTTGTAGAAATAGCGTTCTCACCTGAAGATGGTGCCTGACTGCTGAAATATGATTGTCAAGCTGATTGTATGATTAGTCCACAGACCCAACAAGGATACAATATTGTTTTGCAACTTTTAAGTGTAAAATTGTAGTTGCTACACGACGAAGAGATACGCAGCAAATAAATCTTCAGAGTTACAGGGAAACAATTTCTTTGATTACATTTAATACATGATTTGCTGGCAAGACACTCTTAAATCAGACCATGAGAAGTTTAGTTACTTCAAAACCTGGTGAAATCATTCAGATTAACTAAGCAAATCTGTGGGACATTAATATTATTGTATAATGACGCTAGATTATCACCTGAATGGTAATACAGTTACTAGTGAATCATCTGTCAGTACTGTTGAGCCACGTGATTATTAAATGCCAATATGGTGTATTTCTGTACAATTTGTGCTATACAAACTGTGGTTTGGTGACAGTGATCCCACAACGAACTTTAGTACCACCTCCCTCTTCATCAATGTAGAACTTGCAAAGTAAAACTTCTGAAAGTGAAACTTTCGAGTTATTTTTGCCCCCAGTTCTTATTCTGTACTGACTAGAAGGACTAATCCAACATGACCATGGTGTGCAATTTGCCATATGAGGTAGTGCACTAAATTCAGGGAGATTCTGAAGAGACTGCTCTGTGGAAGTGGATACACAAACAATGTGACTTTATGTAAATAGTGTTCATGGGTTTGCTGCCAGATCACATTGTGCAAATTCCACAATATTTCCTTGGAGTAGCTGCCCGACATAAGATATGCATGTCGTACCTAGCCACCTGCAAGGTTGAACCATCTGAAGATGCTGGACAGTTGCTCCAAGGAAATATTGTGGAATTTGCAAAGCGTGATCCAGTGGCAACCCATGAAGGCTATTTACAACATATCCACTGGGAAAGCTTAAAGAGTCACAATGTGACTTTATGACAAAGAAGGTGACATTTGTCATGTAGGTTCACTGATAAGGACATGTGAAATAATGCACAGAAAATATGAAGGAATTCTGCAAAGCCTAAGTCTGCTCCACTTCAGAATACAATACAATTATAAAAGTGGGATCAGCCATTCTGTTCTGATCAGATGTAAAGTAGAGGGAATACCTGAACATGAAGCAAACAATATAGGAAAACAACACCACTATTGTGTATCTTTAAGTTTACCAGTGTTCCCATAACTTAAGAAATATCAGTGTTTTAAATCCTTACTTTAACAGCAAGATTGAATTTATAGACACGATCACTTTCATTCATACCTTATCCAAATATTAAACTGAGTCAATGTAGAGATGGAAGTATTTCTGCATCTTTTTCTCAGATAACTGATACACAGGTAGCTACTATGCTCTAATTAGTATGAATCTTTACTTATTAAATATAAAATCAAAGATGAGGTGACTTACCGAACGAAAGCGCTGGCAGGTCGATAGACACACAAACAAACACAAACATACACACAAAATTCAAGCTTTCGCAACAAACTGTTGCCTCATCAGGAAAGAGGGAAGGAGAGGGGAAGACGAAAGGAAGTGGGTTTTAAGGGAGAGGGTAAGGAGTCATTCCAATCCCGGGAGCGGAAAGACTTACCTTAGGGGGAAAAAAGGACAGGTATACACTCGCACACACGCACATATCCATCCACACATACAGACACAAGCAGACATATTTAAAGACCCTTATTAATGTTTTTAAACTTACCTGTACAGATTTCTTGTTGTCAGAACACTTTTTGTCCAACAACTTCCACCAGTTACTTGTCTTAGGAAGCTTCCATGCTTTTGATCGGAGAAGTGTTGCCAATTGTGTTGCTGCAACTCGGACATCAGACTGAATGGCTACTGCAGAAGCTACACTGTTATGAAGCTCTTCAGCACAAATATCAACCTGGTGGAGATAACATTAACTAAAATAATGGTATGGAGCATGACCAATTAACTGCACTGTGAATATCTGACTTGTATATCCCTGAAATCAACGCTAGTGCAGAGAGAATGCTGTACCATGTTCAGTTATCAGTTAAATAGAACACAAACAGCCAACAGTTGGTATCAATGATTTTGCAAATCCAAAATATTTAACAAAAATCTTATTTCTGTAGAAAATAAGGTGTCTGCAGGAAAGAATCAAACACTGAAATTTCAGTAAGCACTGAACAGATGTTTAAATCAGAAACTTAATCATTTTCTCAATATAAATTGATCTTAACCTATATATATTTCTTTGGGTGTATCTAGCTGAAAACACATTCAATAGTGGTTCAATCTGTACAATATTTGCAGATAAAATTAATATGTTCTCAATGAGTGTACAAGGTTTGCATGTTTAACTAATATAGTTGTTCATTTATATGATAGTGCAGTGTTGTGTGCAATGCTGTATGGGAACCTACACCTTGTGAAGATACAGCCCTTTGAGCAGATACATGCACTTGCAAGTCTGAAAAGGAGGGGGTGTCATATCTCAGTGTTGAGGCACCAGAAGTGAGAAGGTAGCTCTCTGCTGGGCCTGTAGATGACAGTATTCATTATGTTCCTCTCCAATGTGATTTGCCAACAGACGTGTTTGTCAAGACAGCAGGGTAGGAGGTAGCCGAGTTTGACCGGCCGATGGTCCTTTTGTGTTTGCTGCAAACACATGCAGCTGCATAACACACATTGCAAAACCCCAGTCATAGAAGAATGTGCACGATGCACCATAACTACGTAAAAATTAAGCATGTCACATTAAAGGTCTTATTGAAACGACACAGAGAACTTACTCTGAACCTCATAGCAGAATTAGTTTAAGAGCTACAGATTCATAGACATATATAAATTATCATAGATCAAGAAAATTAACTGTAGAGAGCTAAGTGATGGCTCAAAGGAAGCATAATTCCTCTTAGAATGCCTATATAGTACCAAAAGTTGGGAATGATTTTTTTTTTAGAACTTTTCCATAATTTGACAGTAATTTTTGTGAGAAATGCTGTCAACACTAATTAAAAATAAGAAAACTGACACAGTATAATGAAGTAAAGATAAAGATGAGTTGTTTGAGATGCTGCAATCTGCAGTGTACTCAATCTGACTTGGGAAAATTGGCATTAATTCATAAAAACATTATCACAACTGTGGTCATCCAAAAGGCACCTACATGGAGCACCTGCTCCCAATAACACCCACCACAGTACGTGACAGTTGTATGTGTGGACTTAAAGACATTCTGCTAGTTGAATGAGTTGTGGGACTGCTGGTGTTGAACTTTGAAATATTTGCAATAATCATGAGCTTAAAGCCATTCGAGATTGTGGGAACTATGATTTTATGTAGGCAGCTGTAGACTTTTACATATTTCAGACAATGTCCAGACTTTGAATATTTTATGTAAATTGGAAATGCACCAGCAAACTGAACATTAATACATTGATCAGTAGTCATTTAAACCACATGTGAATCTCATTGTGTTATTGTGTTGAGAATTTAATAAATACAGGGGATTTGATTAATTGTTTCATATAAAGAATATCCCTACCACTGTATTTTACTCAGAAAAGGCATCGCTATTCCAAAGCTTCATAACTTCATTATATTTCAGAAGGCATGGAAGTAAAAGTGCAAACCTCCTCTCCGGGCTCCCTAGACACCATAACTATTAGTCATTATGTGAACTCTCAGAACAGTCAACATTGCAGTTCTGAAAATTTTCACCATTTACATGAAGAACCACTGCATGTTATGAAAACAGCTGTGGTACACAATTAGTGCAACACAAATTATAGGTGCAATCTTTTTATACCAATCCATAACTACTTTTTTCAAAGAACTAAGAATGAATGAAAAAAACCTACAGTTACTTCACGCAAGACACTGTAACAGCATCAATTCATCAATGATAGTATTATGAGATTCCAATTAATTCCCTATCAGTCTTGGAGTCCTTTAAGCAACTCTTTTCTTCTTCCAAATGAAGAAACACCTGGTTTTGAAAGCTACACATTTTGTGATTAAGTATTTGTGAATTTCACTATTGGTAAAGGGAAACTCGTGTTTAATTGCAAATAATTGTCTCAGCATTTCATGATTCAAATGAAGCTGAAGGTGATATGACCCACATCCACAAAGAAAACGCAAACCTCAACCACACTTTCGTACTACTCACAATCATCAATTGAGATGCAAACAACAAACTAACTTTAGAATGGCTCTCTTGTTTTTGCTCAAATATTGCAGTGAAATGAATCATCTTGACAAGTTAGAAACCTTTTCACAGGTTCAGATCCCAGTGCAGCATACAATTTTAATGTATTAGGATTTTGTACAAACTGCATGAAATGGGGAATGGAAAATGAAGAAGCAATCAATATTAAAGCAACTCAGTAGGTTAATGAATCAACAAATTTTAACAATGTACCCAAAATCAATTAATGGTTGTGCACATCCACCTCATCTCACACCACTGTGTGTTGATAATGATACTGAGCAGAGCTTTAAATCTTTAACATGTTGCTGTCAGGCTGAGGTCTCCTGGCAATACTTGCATCTGACAAATGACACTAATAATAAATCAGATAATATGAAAATTGTGGCAGTTTATCTGTACATTAATTACTAACAGACTCCCCTGCAGGTGATGCCTGTGTCTGCTACCATAGATTCATCAATTACTACCTGTATTATCTTCACTGCAGCATCAAAACGGGGTGGTCGTCCAAAATGTAGCATCCAGTTGAGTCTGGCACCAAGTAGCAGTATGACATCAGCATTTTGAAGTGCAAATGTTCTTGCAGATGCAACACAGTGTTCGTCAGTGTCACTCACAACACCTTTCCCCATTGGAGTTGGCAAAAATGGTAAGGACGTAGCTTTAATCAGTTCTCTAACTGCATGCTCAGCCTTTCCATATGCTGCTCCTGATAAATAAGTAAATGACACTCAGATACGAGTACATGTAAAAAAAAGTAACTGAAGAAGTGGTAGAAAAAGAATAGAACCAGACATTAATATGGATGATATGTAGCCAATATAATAGTCCACTGGGTGTCATTAGTAAAGAGGATGGATCAGCATCAATAACTTTCAATGCCAGGGCCATAAACAGGAATGGTCATCTGAATAAATTGGAACAACTTTTGCAGAAATTTGTCTGGGCAATCATGTTGCCTAGTATTTATTTAGTAACTGGTTAATGGCAAGTTATATTCAAGCAAAAGTGAAGACCATACACAGCTTTTGTTTGTGATGGTACAAGTTTACACCAATATATCAGTAGTGGTCTAAGAGGTTAAACTAAGTGTTAGAACCAACACAGAATGGGAGCTTGGAAACTGTGTTTGGCCAAGCACTCTACAGACAATTTTGTGGGGTATACATATACAAGTCATATGCATTTTGAAAACAAGAAATGTCCTGATAAGCAGAGGGAAACATATGTACTGAATAATGTAGTAATTTCAGCTAGAAAGGGACTGGATAAATGTAACAATGTACAAGAATAAAGATATCATCACAATTAGTGAACAATGTTTAACATACCATCTAACAGGGTAACAGAAATGGTGCCCACGACTTTGGACCATAGAAAAAATCTAAAGTTGGTATACATACATAATCCCAGTATTGGGCCAGTGCAAAGATGAGCAAATGCAAAGTTGTGCACTTCAAAAATGTGAAGATGAGGTAGTCTTTGAATAAAAGAAAAATAAATCACAAATAGAGTCAGTAAAGTCATACAAATATTTGGAAGAATGATGTAAAAAGATGTGAAATGGAACAATCACAGATAGTTAGTTGTAGGTAAAGTAATCATCAAAATTCAATTCACTGATAGAATATAAAAACTAAAACCCCGCCTGAACAGGCCATGAAGGGCCAATGGTACTGACCTACCACCGTGTCATCCTCAGCCCACAGGTGTCAGTGGATGCGGATATGGAGGGGCATGTGGTCAGCACACCGCTCTCCCAGCCCTATGTCAGTTTACGAGACCAGAGCTGCTACTTCTCAGTCCAGTAGCTCCTCAGTTTGCCCCACAAGGGCTGAGTGCATCCCGCTTGCCAACAGCACTCGGCAGACTGGACGGTCACCCATCCAAGTGCCAGCCCGGCCTGACAGCACTTAATTTCAGTGATCTGATGGGAACCGGTGTTCCCACTGCATAAAGGCCGTTGGCATTGATAGAATATGGGAAAGTTGAAATTTGTTTACAAAAATGGACTACCTTCAAAACACCTTAACAGTCCATACTAAAATTTGCTCAAGTACATGGAACCCATATCAGGTGAGAATAACAGAGTTGTAATAACATAAATATTTTCCATTTAGTTATACAGTTTAGACTTTTACACTTCTGGTCGTTACGTGTCAATATCTTTTTCTGTTATCAGAGTAGTTGAGACATTAATTCTGCTGTCAGGGTAACATTCAGAAGTCACTGGTTGAGCATATGATCGATTTCATTAATTTACACTGCCAAACTGTTATAATTCATTAATTTTAATCTCCTTGAGTTATTGCAGTTGTAGCTGTCTCCGAGTAACAAGACATAAGAGAAAGCAGCATTGCTCCCCTAATAATAGTATAAAGGAGTAGTGATAAAATAGGGGAGACATTACAATTTTTTATATACAGAAAAAAGAATCTGTTTAGATAATTTCAATAACTTTCTTTTAGGATGGAAACCACAATTATTCTTCACCACATACATATTGAGCCCATAAATATCATGAAGATAAAAATTAGGCTAATAATAACTCCATGCAGTAGAAGCAATAATTTCTCCTACGACAGATTCATGAGCGGAATGGCAAAAAACCTTAATATATGGTACACGAGAAAACATCCTCTGCCACACACTTCATAGTGATTTGCAGAGTATATAGAATGTTGAAATAGATCTTGTCAGCTATAAAGGCAAGAGCGTGTCTGGAATAAAACAGATGAATTCACAAACTTACCTTTGCCAACTATTACAAGTGGATGTTTTGCACTGGTCAGCAATTGGCCAGCAATCTGAATAAGGTCTGGATCTGGATAGATAACAGGTGGACTGGCACAAGGTGGCATCCATCCCACAGTGTCCCGTGGCACACGTTGAATAAGCAGGTTTCCTGGGAAGTCCAGGTAGCTCACACCTACAATTAATTTCAGTAGAAGAAAAATACCCATATAATAAATAATCTTTTATTTTCAATATTTGAGACAGAATAGTAATGTTTTCTTAACAAATGACAAAACAAAAACAACCATAGGAGGACTGAGAGGACATATAAATTGGAAAACAAAACAATCTTTAACATTCTGTTTACAATGTCTACTGTTAGTATAAAGATAGAGCAGTGGGTTTCAAACTTTTTGGGTGCGTGGCTCCCTTGACCTGAACAGACATCCACGGCGGATGGTTCCACACATGACACATGGCTCAAAGTATGAGGTAAATAAACTTAAGTTTGACTCGCATCTCTTTTTCCATATTCAGCCAATGGAAAATCCAGGATGCAATGTAACAATATTGTGAAAAGGATAGTTGCTTTTCACCATACAGAGGAGATTCTGAGTCATAGATAGGCACAACAAAAAAGACTATCACAAAATAAACTTCCGGCCAACAAGGCCTTTGTCAAAAACAGATGACACACACACACACACACACACACACACACACACACAACCACATGCTCAACCACACACACAACTACAGTCTCTGGCATTGATTCCCATCTGCAGTTCATACTGATGACTGCCAGTACTGAAAAAACTATCTCATGTAACTAGGTGAGCCATGGCGAGCTCCCTCTTTGAACTCCCAACTCGCACACCTGCCTATGTCACTTCTTGTGGCTCGGAGCTTGTAGCAATACGGGGTGTGGTGGAGACATGCTAGGCGATAACAAGTGGCAGCGGACTGCATGGGCAGTCGGTGTTTTGAAGCCAAACTGGAGGGTGAGCGGCGCAGGGCCCGTGTACAGTATGTGCTGTTCAGCCGAACTTGGTGTTCCATCATGACGTGATAGGTAGCCCTTTATATATTTTGCCTATTCAATAGTTGTGATGGTGCAGACGGTGAATCAATGCCAGAGACTGTGTGCGTGTGCGTGTGTGTGTGTGTGTGTGTGTGTGTGTGTGTGTGTGATCAAAAGACAGAACATCGGTGTGGTCTTGACTATTTGAATTTGCTGTTGTTTCTTCTCGGTGGAAGTCATGTTATGTAAGGGGCTTTCTGATCCGATAAACTTCCTGATTTGAGTCACGTTGTACAACTTAATACCTTGTGGCATTTCCTTGGAAGGGGTTAGAGTAATGTTTAGCTACTGTAGACACTTATTTAAATTGTCACTAAACTAAGGTGTGTAATTTCTTAAATTTGAAAAGTTCAGAATGTTTTTTGTAATCCTGTTAATCTATCTTATTTTAGTTATTTTTCTTAAATAAATTCATTTTAATAAACATTGGTGAATGAAGGTTTGGTCAACTACAGCTTACCTCTGTCTACTGAAGATATACAACGTAATAGTCAAGCAATAACTTTTTATTTGCCAAAGCTAGACCACTAATCAACTGAAAAACGTAAGTCAGTACAAAGAATACTTATAAAAATCAAAGAGTAAAGCAGATTGCCCATGCACTCGTCACCACAGAATAATTCTGCATTTCATTGTGCATTCACAAATGTTCTTCTGGTGACTCCCACACAGCCCCCCCCCCCATGGTAGAGCGGTGCTCTGGGAATGAAGGGGTCTCTATATTTCACATGACATTCAGCTCTCGTGTGTACTGAAGGCACTGCTTGAACTTCTTCAGCCTCCAGTGCTGGCAGTGACGGTTCTACTCCCTCTTGTGGTGCTGAGAGAGAGTCATCCATGGTAGTAGTGTGGAAGGTGACACATTGTGTTCAGTATGTACATCCTCTTCGGTCCGTAACATATGTGCAGGTGTGACGTGATCCAACGATACCACTTGGGTCTTCCCGTTTTGATCTATATGCATGGTATGTTCATCCTGGAAGAGAACTCCGTAGGGCCCAGAATATGGGGCTGCAGTGGTGACTTGACAGCGTCTGTCTGTAGCATCACATGTGTACATGATCGTAGGTCTTTGAGCACGAATGTAGTTACCGCCCCATGTCTCGAGACAATGGATGGGCGAAGTCTGGCTGTATGCTCGTGCACCGTTTGCAGTACATAAGGCAACTCGGTATGTCGTGCCCAGTTTGATCGGTGAAGAATTCTGCAGGCAGTCTTAAGGGTTCACCATAAACCAATTCTGCAGTGGATGCTCCTAAATCTGCTTTTAGTGCTGCACAAAGGCCCAACAAAACCAGTGGCAATGCTGATGGCCAAGACTGTGCATGGCACATTAAAGCAGCTTTTAACATTCTGTGCCAACATTCCACCATTCCATTGCTTGTTGGGTGGTAAGCTGTGGTACGATGATGGTGGAAACCGCAGAGGTTGGCCAATTCTGAGAACAGCGTAAATTGGAATTGACACCCATGGTCTGTGACATGTAAAGGCCAGCTGAAATGTGCGATCCATGATGAAAGAAATGCCCGTGGCACCATTTCCGCAGAAATGTCCAATAATGGAACTGCCGCCACCCATCTGATAAAGCAGTCCACTACAGTGAGGAGGTAACAGTATCCTTCTGATGGTAATAGAGGTCCCACGATGTCCAGGTGCACATGTGGGAAACGTTGCGTCGTACATGGGAAGTCTCCTACCGCTTTGTAAACGTGTCATCTAACCTTGGCCCTCTGATAATCGAAGCACGTTTTGTCCAACTATGGCAGTCCTTCTTTATGTTGGGCCACACAAATCTCTCTGTCATCAGTTTGCTGCTGGCGTTTATTCCTGGGTGAGCCAGCCCAGGGATGATGTCAAATAATTGCCATCGCAATTTCTTAGGTATAAAAAGGACTCAGTTTTCCTTGTGACACATCAAACTAAACTTGCAAACATTCACCAGCAGGTTGAATTTGCCACAGACGTAATCCGGATGTACTTTCACAATGGAATTCGGCGACTTGTTGGTCTGTCTCTTGAGCAGCAGCTAGCTCCTTGTAGTCAATAGTCTGAGAGATTGATTCCAACCGAAACAGGAAATCTGCCATGACGTTGTGGTGAGCAGCCATCCTTGTTCCTACTGAGGGCGAAAGTAATCGGGTTCTGGTCTGTGAAAACTGTGAATGGCCTGGTTTCCACTTGCAGCCGGAAATGTCTGACAGCTTCATAAGTTGCCAGCAATTCCCTATCATAAGCACTCCATTTCACTTGTGACGACGTAAGCCTACGGGAGAAGCAGCCCAGGGGTTGCCAGCGGCCTTCGACATGCTGGTGTAGAGCTGCACAAATGGCTTGCTGGCTAGCATCCACAACAATTGCTGGTCACACCTGAGGAATCGGGTGTGTCAACATGATTGCCTGAAGTTGACATACCTTGGTCTTACTGATTGCCATCAACAACTCTGGTGTCCATTGCGAAGATTGTTTGCCCACTGCATCCCTGCAGGCTAGTGCTGACATCAAAGGTGCCTGGATGGCTGCCGCATTAGGCAGATGTTGTCTGTAGAAATAAATTGCTCCAAGGAACTGGCATAGTTGATGATAATCAATGGAGTGAGCCATCTCTTTGATAATGACAAGTTTATCTTGCACTGGGCTGATGCCAGCTGCTGTCACTGAGTATCCCAAGAGTGGCACCTGACATCACCAAAGCAAACACTTTGAATCATTGACCAAAAAGCCACATGCATCAATGCATTGGTAAACAGTCTTTAGATGCAGTTCATGCTGTTTCTCAGATGTCAAAAAGACCAGGATATCAGCGAGGTATGCGAAGCAGTACGGTAAATCTGTTAGTACTTTGTCGACAAACTGCTGCCAGTTTGTGCCGCATTTTTCAAACCAAATGACATACGGAGGTATGAACAAGCCGAATGGTGTCGTGACAGCCATCTTCCGTATATCAGCAGGTGCGACTGGTATCTGGTGATATGCTTTCTGCCAATCACTGACACTAAAAATGGTCGCACCTGCCAGCATGTGCATAAAATCCTTAATAACTGCTATCGGATAGCAATCGGGAATAGTATGGGTACTGAGTGCTTGATAGTCTCCACATGGTCTCCAGGTCCAGTCTTTCTTATTTATTAGATGAAGTGGTGATGACCATGGGCTGTCAGATCTACATATGACTCCCACGCACAAGAGTTCTTCGAATTCTGCCTTCGCTGCAGTCAAATGGTCAGGAGCTAATCGGCGCTGGCACTGGGACACTGGTTGACCAGGTGTAGTCCTGATGTGATGGACTGATGGACCATGTTGTGCTTAACTGCCTGCACACACGGCATGGATTTGCAGTTTGCTACGTGTGATGTCACTTCCTGTCTGTCTTCGAACGTAGGCAGAGAACCTCGTGCTAGGGTGCTCTGTTTACCCTGGCGGATGCTCAATGAGCTAATATCTTCTTCAACTGTGTAATGAAACAAGAAATCCACTCCCAATATTGCGTCTGACACATTGGCAATCACAAAAGTCCATGGAAAACTATCTTGGAAACCAAGGTCTGCACCTATCTGGCATTTTCCATAAATCATTATTGAAGTCTGATTTTCTGCTGTGATTGAGATGGAGGAAGCTTCACATCACAAATTTTAACAGGCAATGCACTGATGTCTGAGCCTGAGTCGGATTTAGTGTCTGGGACAAGAAGTTGGTGGGACAGCGAAGGTAAAGAAGAAAGCTTACTCACCAGTAGTTTCCTGTCAACACTCTTACCTCGCAGTGGTAGGCGCTGGTGCTCAAACTTGCAAGGAGATGTGCATCATGATGCCTTGTTTATGAAGCAATGGTGGTACCAGCAGATACATTGCTTAGACACATTGCCATCTTCCTTGCTCTTCTTGTATGCGGCTGCTCTGCCTCCCAGCAACGTCAATTCTGTCACCGCAAGATGTCAATATGATTTCATAGTTTGTACATTGTTGAGTAACATCTGTTTGTTGGTGTTGTTGTATCGCTGCAGCTTCCTGAACGTCTGTACTGCTGTGTTTGAATGTCATAGACGATGTATGCCCTGCATCTAACGAGGCATAGGCCTTGTTGGCTACTGAGAGCAAAGATGAAATATCGCGTGCGTCAGAAAGCACTACAGCTGTTCTAACTGCCTCTGGCAACTGTACGCACCATACATGTTGCAGTGTCATATCTGGCAACTCGGTGTCATCGACTAAGCTTTGCAGGTGCCGCCAAAATTCCGAAGGCGACATGTCTCTTCTCTTTTCACCATGTAGTGCTTGTTGGATATGTTGTTCCAGTGACCGACGTAGTCGCTCAAGGAGCAGCTGTTTAAAATGTGTATACTCCTGTGTGGCAGACGGACGGAGTATTATATCTGCGCTGACAGTTGCTGTTTTACTGTCGATCTCACTAACAGTGATCATAAATTTGATATCTTCGTTTACACTCCCTTGGTGCTGGAAAGTCAGATCAGGCATTGCAAGCCATAAATTTTGATGTGTTTCAACAAAGCATCACGCCGATTCGTAGTACTCTGTGTGTCAGGCGGACAGGCCGACTCTGCGGTAGATGATACCGAACGGTGTTGCATTTGCTCTTCTAAATTGGAATACAATATACGGGATCACCACTTTGGTCAACTACAGCTTATCTCCATCTGTTGAAGAGATACAACATAGTAGTCAAGCAATAACTTTTTATTTACTAAAACTCGAACACTAATCAGCTGAAAAACATAAGTCTATACAAAGACTACTTATAAAAATCAAAGAGTAAAGCAGATTGTCTGTGCACTCATTGCCACAGAATAATGCTGTGTTTCATTGTGCATTCAAGATGTTCTTCTGGCGACTCCCACAGTGGGAATCCCAATCCATCCAGTCCTCCAACTTAATTTTCTGTTTGCCTGCTGGAGGCTTGAGTAGGATGTTGCAAAATGTAACAAAACTTGCAGGCTCTTGTTACCTATTTGTGGATATTCCTACATCACTAAGTTACAAAATGCATCAGTGGTGATGACTAAATTTTTGCATTCACTTTAGAATCTGAAGAAATATCTATAAATTATGGTTGTTCTTCAATGGTAAATGTTGATGGAAGGTCCATATTGAAGGGATCTTTAATCCAGTTGTGTTGATGAATTTCTTCTTGAAAGTCCTTTGGACAGTAATCACTGTGTCAAATGATTCACAAACACAAACTTCAATTGTTCAGCCATCTAAAAGTCATTGTCTTCCAGCAAAAATGTAATGCACATCATCCAATTTTTCCTTCTACATGAGTAGTTTGTTTCTGAAGGCTGATATTTTGTCTGACTGTAGCAGAATGTTGGTCTCACTACCTTGAAGAGATATAGATTCAATGAAATGAGTTTTTCAAAGAAGTCACAAAAATATGCCAGCCTTACTGTTTGCAAACTTACCAGAACTGAAATGTCTCTTTTGGACGAGGTAACACTAAAAGCTCATGCCAGAGTTCACACAACCTTTTAAAGGCATTTCCTTGTGACAGCCAGTGAGAGTTACTGTAATAAATTAGGGAAATGTGCTCTCCTTCCCTATCAACACATATTTGTTGAAAACATTTTGACTTAAGGGGTCAACTTCTAATGAAGTTTACCACTTTGATCACTGATTGAAGGATCACATAAAGGACAGGACTCATTCTCTTATGCCAGTGCATCTCAGTGAATAAAACAGTATGTCCAAATAGCATTAGGAGCCTCTTTATGGATCAGAGCTTGCAATCTTGCATAACAGCCAGCCATACTACAAATTTCATCTGTATACATGACTACACAATTTTCCCAATTAATGTTTTTTTTTTCCACAGAAGAATATATCCCGAAGAGCCAAAGAAACTGGTACACCTGTCCCGCGAGCATCCAGAAGCATCGCAACATGACATGGAATGGATTTGACTAATGTCTGTAGCAGATACATTGACGCCATGATGTGCAGGGCTGTCCATAAGTCCATTAAGAGTACGAGGGGGTGGAGATCTCTTCTGAACAGCACACTGCAAGGCATCCCAGATATGCTCAATAATGTTCATGTCTGGAGAGTTTGGTGGCAAGTGGAAGTGTTTAAACTCAGAAGTGTGTTCCTGGAGCCACTCTGTAGCAATTCTGGACATGTGAAGTGATGCATTGTTCTACTGTAATTTCTTGAGTCTGTCAGAATGCACACACAATGGGTATGAATGGATGCAGGTGATTAGACAGGATGCTTCGATATGGGTCACTTGTCACAGTTGTATCTAGACATATAAGGCACCCCATATCACTCCAACTGCACATGCCCCACACCATTATAGAATCTCCAACAGCTTGAACAGTCCCCTGCTGGCATGTAGCATCCATGAATTCATGAGGTTGTCTCCACACTGGTACACATCCATCCACTTGATAAAAATTGAAATGAGACTCATCTGACCAAGCAACATGTTTCTATTCACCAACAGTCCAATGTCGGTGTTGATGGGCCCAGGCAAGATGTAAAGATGCAGTCATTGAGGGAATGTGAGTGGTCTTCGGCTCCAAAAGCCCATATTGATGATGTTTTGTTGAATGTTTTGCATGCTGACACTTGTTGATGGCCCTGCACTGAAATCTGCAGCAATTTCTTGCACTTCTGTAATGTTGAACAATTCTCTTCAGTCGCAGTCGGTCCCAGTCTTACAGGAGCTTTTTCCGACCGCAGCGATGTTGGAGATTTGATATTTTACTGGATTCCTGATATTCACAGTACACTTGGGAAATGGTTGTATGGGAAAATCCCCTCTTCAGAGCTACCTTGGAGATGCTGTGTCCCATAGCTCATGCGCCAACTAGACCACCACATTCATACTCACTTAAATCTTGATAAACTGCCGTTGTAGCAGCAGTAACAAATCTAACAACTGTGTCAGACACTTGTCATCTTATGTAGGCATTGCCAACCACAGTGCAGTATTCTGCCTGTTTACGTATCTCTGTATTTGAATATGCATGCCTATACCAATTTCTTTGGCGCTTCAGTATTGTATTTCAAAGAGGTCTGCTGTTTTTGTTCCAAGAGCTATTTTCCCGCAGAAAAGAAGATCTTCATGAAATTTGTTGCCATGCATAAATGGAACATAATAAATTATATGTGCATCATTGCTGTTGTCTGTTCCTTCATACAACTGTATATGAAATAAGCATTACCATTGATTTTTAACCAACTGATCACTAACATCATCAGCCATAGTAAGTATTTGCTGAATAATAGGGTTGTATGACAAAGACACATTTTCCATTGTTTGGCAGCTGACTCACCTATCATAATAGATACCGTGTCCAGAGCAGCTGGTAAAATAAGGTCTTTCACTATGGTTTGTGGTTTCTTGCTCTTTGCTACATGGAAGTTAATTTTGAAAGATGAAAGAAGAGGTTTGTTGGAATCGTAGCTTGTTTAGTGAAAGTTTTTTTTCTATCCATTTCTTTTAGCTACTGGGAAAAGTATCCTCTTGGTTTATTAATCAAATTATCACGATTTAACTATAAATGTTACTCCATTCTATTGTAAGCATGCTTTCAGTAGCCAGAATTTTGAAACAGATGACACACTGTGTTTCTCCTTCATTCTCAAGTACACATAAAACCAAAATTGAAATAACTGTCGTTATATTTCCTGCATGTCCGTCTATTCATGTCTTTAGAACTGCGTGATACATTTGAAATACCACATTTTCTTCTTACTTAGAAAATTGTCCTTGCTGTCAGAGAAACATAAATCAAAGATGACAGACAACTATTGAAAATGACCTGCATTTTACAGAGCTAACTTTCAAACTGATTATTGCTAGGGAGGGGGGAAATAAAGTGAATCATGTCGTACAATTCAACTGCCACCTACCACACTGCCATAGTAACAATACGGAGAGAGAGAGAGAGAGAGAGAGAGAGAGAGAGAGAGAGAGTGTCCAGGATCCCAGCATCAATTTCAATCAAATTTTCTACACAAATAGCAGGCCTCATGAGTATCTGTATCTGCAATACTTGCAATACTTACATGCTGGCCCACTAGATATCACTACTAGTGCATGACAATCTTTTTGCTGTGCCTATCTGTGACTCAGCATCTCCACCATATGGTGAGTAGCAACTACCCTTTTCATAATATTGTTACATTCCATCCTGGATTTTCCATTGTTCGATAGTGCATATAAACCAGAATGACGGGATGGGGGTTTAACACCTTTCCTTCCAAGTATACGTAAATCAACATGACTGGAGTCATGGCTTCTGCGTACAAAACCAGCATCTTAACCACTGCAGCAAATCCCAAGTCAGCAGAAAGATGTAAACAAAGCAGAAAGAGGTAATATTGAACACATAATTGTTAAAGATGTAAGCACAATATGCTGGTACTAAGAAAAAATAAAACAAATATTTTTAATATTTCACAAATATGACAGGAACAAGGACTACAATGCAATTCATTCTGAAAAATAAATCCAGCAGATGTGCTTTCAGATGAGTCTCTTGATCATAAATGAAATCATTCATTAATTGGCAAAGACATAAGAAAGTCGTTAACTATTTTGAAGTTATTGGACTTATTTTCAAAGTTCCCAATCACAATACTGTTAGTTTTATTACACAAACATTTTCCTTTCAACATTATAATTTGCAGTAAAATCTAGCATTGAGAGTAAGTTAAAAACATATGATGGCCTACAAGCATAATACAGCTACATTTCCTGAGCAAATAACACATATTACTGTAAAAAGAGTACGTTACAAAAAAGTTCTGTTGTCTGTTCAGTACTGAATCACCACATTTGTGACTTTCTGTGGCTACCTGTAGCATTTAGCCAGCCATTCACTCAACCATATTTCCAAAAGTACAAAAACAAACAGTTTGTCACACTTTTTTCTGTTTTTTTTTTACCTGGTCTTCCATAAACAGAGAGACGAACTGCTTTTTCAACGTGTAGTGGAATGAGTGAAGGACTTGGTGGGCGAGCAGCATATTTGCAATATGGGCGGCTCAGTTCTACCTGTGGACATTCTTGAAATCCACCAATCCCTTCATGATCTTGAGGAGCTGAACCACCAATCACTATCAATGGCCTGTTAAAAGTTGTTTTCACACAAGATCCATCAATGTTTTTCATAATACAAACTGAGTGCAAGTACAGTGTTTCTTCTGCCAACAAATTAAGGGTAGTAGATATCAGATATAAAAATTTGGTGTCATACTAGAAAACTAGAAAAACTTGTAACCTGTGCTGCTGGACTTCACTCTACTAGTTTCCTATTCACATACAGATAGAATATTTATGATTCAAATCATATTGCTCTGACAAATTTTTCATTTTCAACAAAGTGGTCAGAGTTTCTTTCATTTTTCAGCCCAGTTGCTTTTATTGACTAATTTGACTCATACTAACAACTTTTGGTAGAGTTTAATATCCCCTTGACAGTGAGGTGATTGAAAATGCTATCGCATAAACAACTCCTTTGTCACAGACACCTATTCTGTCAGAGATTGACTTGGTCAGTTATAGAGCATGGAATATAAAAAAAAGTTTAATATAAATTTTGTTTGTCTGCTTCATAAGATATGATTTCAGTAATCAGTTTCAACTGGCAGCCACCCATCTACAACTGCAGATGCCAGTATGTAGCATGTACACACACTGCTTGGGAGGCTCAACTGCTGTAACTACGCATTAATTACTTGAAGATTATTGTTTAACAGTCAAAACCTGTCATCAGAATTGCATCTTACAAACAACACAAAATTTATATTTAACTCATTTTATTTTAGTAAACACTATGCAATAAGAAAAGTATGGTTTTTAAGAAAAAGATGAACTTATTTGATGGAAATTTATGACAGAAATTCTATATGGACTGCCAACAATGTACTGATCTTACAAATTGATGACAGATGGTTGCAAAAACATTTGTGATGTGAGGAAATTCATGCTATTCACTTTTATTTGTTCAATATAAATGTTTAATTGATACAGACACTAAAATATGGATTATAGGATGAGAAGAATATACCATTAACCAATACACAATAATTATCACAGGACCTTATTTAACCTTATGCATGGATGCATCTTATTTGATCCAAGAAACACACACTGAAAAATAGCAATGACAGCAGTTCAAGTGATGGAAGCATTCTAGAATCACTAAGTGTTGTGTGAAAGACACAGATGACTAATATATACACTGAGAAAAGTTATGAATTGCTGAAAGAACAAACAGAATTGTAAACAGATGCAATGAAAAGACTGATACACATTATAGCTTTCAGCCAAAGCCTTCTTCAGCAAAGAAAACACACACGCAAGCACACCTCATTCAGACATGACCGCAACCACCAGCACCTCGGATCAAAATGTGACTGTTATGTGAATAATTATCTGGAGTGGAGCAGGGGAGGGGTAGTTTCTTTTTTTTTTTTTTTTTTGGGTTTTAGGGCGCAAAACTTCTATGGTCATTAGCGCCCAGCCCGTGACGTAGGAAACAGGAAAAAAACGAAATTTAAAATCAGCAGCAAGGGGAACAAAGTCATAAAATTTGAGAAACTAAAGGCAGAAGGAATGCTTAAAAATCCACTATAGAAAGGGGTTGGTTGTCCCCAAAAAAAAAAACAAATGACTGACGTCATTTCACTGTCACTAATAAACTGTAGAACGCGGTCAGCTGAGCGAGTGTCATCTGCTAAAATCAACGATAGATCAGGCGATAGCTGTAGACGGGAGCGTAACGGATTAAAATAGGGGCATTCAATTAAAAGGTGTCTGACCGTCCACAGCTGAGAGCAGTGGGGACAGAGTGGGGGAGGATCACCGCTTAAAAGATGTCGATGGCTAAAAAGACAGTGCCCTATCCGGAGTCTAGCTAAAATTACCTCCTCCCGACGACGCGTTCGGGAGGAAGAGGTCCAAGCGCTAGGAAGGGCTTTCACTTCCCGCAATTTATTATGGGGAAGTGTTGACCAATGCGCATGCCATAAATGAGCAACTTGGCGACATAAACCGCTCCGTAGATCGGTAAACGGAAGAGACTGAATAGCTGGCCGAGGAAGAGAGACTGCAGCCTTGGCCGCTATATCGGCCGCCTCATTCCCACAGATACCAGCGTGTCCCGGGAGCCAAAGGAACGCCACTGAGACGCCCCCCAGGTGGAGCAAGCGCAGACAGTCCTGAATCCGGTGGACCAGAGGGTGCACAGGGTAAAGAGCTTGGAGACTTAGGAGAGAGCTGAGAGAATCTGAGCAGATTACGTACTGTATCCACTGATGGCGGCGGATGTAGTGGACAGCCTGGAGAACAGCGTAAAGCTCCGCAGTATAAACCGAACACTGGTCGGGAAGCCGAAAGTGATTTGGGGTGTCGCCAACAATATAGGCACTCCCTACACCTAACGATGTTTTCGAGCCGTCGGTGTAAATAAATGTGGCTTCCGTCATTTGTGCACATAGAGCAGCAAATGCCCGACGGTAGACAAGTGTAGGGGTACCATCCTTGGGAAATTGACATAGGTCTCTGAGCAAGTCAATCTGGGGACGGAGCCAAGGCGGTGCTGTACCCCAAGTTGTCAAGAAGGTTTTAGGAAAGCGGAAGGAGAGAGAATGGAGCAGTTGACGGAAGCGGACTCCCGGGGGTAGTAGGGAGGAGGAGCGGCCTGCATACCCGACATCAAAGGAGGTGTCGAAAAAAAATCATGGGCTGGATTAGCAGGCATGGAAGACAGATGGCTAGCATAACGACTCAGAAGGACTGCCCGCCGATTGGACAGCGGAGGTTCAGCAGTCTCAGCATAAAGGCTTTCCACAGGGCTGGTGTAAAAAGCTCCAGACACTAAACGTAATCCACGGTGGTGGATAGAGTCGAGACGCCGAAGAATAGACGGCCGAGCAGAGGAGTAGACTATGCTTCCATAATCCAATTTCGAGCGCACTAAGGCGCGATAGAGGCGGAGAAGGACCACTCGGTCCGCTCCCCAGGAGGTACCATTCAGGACACGGAGGGTGTTAAGGGAACGCAGACAGCGAGCCGAAAGATAGGAAACGTGGGCGGACCAGGACAGTTTTCTGTCAAACATAAGACCCAAGAATTTAGCGACGTTGGGAAACGGAAGGTTGACAGGACCTAGATGTAAGGAGGGCGGAAGAAACTACTTACGTCGCCAAAAATTAACACAAACGGTCTTACTGGGTGAGAAACGGAAGCCGGTTTCGATGCTCCACGAGTGGAAGCGATCGAGACATCCTTGAAGACGTCTTTCAAGCAGGCTGGTCCGTTGAGAGCTGTAGTAGATCGCAAAATCGTCCACAAAGAGGGAGCCCGAGACATCAGGAAGGAGACAATCCATAATTGGATTTATGGCGATGGCAAACAGTACAACACTCAGCACGGAGCCCTGGGGTACCCCGTTTTCTTGGGAGAAAGTACGGGAGAGAGTAGTGTTCACCCGCACCCTAAATGTGCGCTCTGCCATAAATTCGCGAAGAAAAATGGGCAGCCGGCCTCGAAAGCCCCAAGAGAACAGTGTGCGGAGGATGCCTGTCCTCCAACAGGTATCGTATGCTCTCTCCAGATCAAAAAATATTGCTACCGTTTGGCGTTTCCGGAGAAAATTGTTCATGATATAAGTGGAGAGAGCAACAAGATGGTCAACGGCAGAACGATGCTTTCGGAATCCGCATTGGGCTGGTGTTAAAAGACTGCGGGATTCCAGCCACCAAGCTAAACAGTAATTCACCATACGCTCCAAAACCTTACAGACACTACTCGTGAGAGAAATGGGGCGATAGCTAGAGGGGAGATGTTTGTCCTTTCCAGGTTTCGGAACGGGAACGACAATAGCTTCCCGCCATCGCCTGGGAAAGGTACTGTCGGTCCAAATTCGATTGTAAAGGCGAAGGAGGTAACGCAGGCTATGAGTTGATAAATGCAGCAACATTTGGACATGGATACCATCCGGTCCTGGGGCGGAGGAGCGAGAAGAAGAGAGGGCATGTTGGAGTTCCCGCATGGAGAAAACAGTATTGTAGCTTTCGTGATTTTGAGAGGAGAAAGCAAGACGTCGCACTTCCGCTGCACGTTTCTTCGGGAGAAACGCTGGCGGGTAATTTGAAGAGCTCGAAATCTCAGCAAAGTGCTGACCCAATGAGTTAGAAATTGCGACGGGGTCCACTAAGGTATCATGCGCGACAGTGAGCCCAGAGACCGGGGAGAAACTAGGCGCGCCTGAGAACCGTCGAAGCCGACTCCAAACTTCCGAGGAGGGAGTGAAGGTGTTAAATGAGCTAATAAAGAATTTCCAGCTTGCATTCTTGCTATCGCGGATGACGCGACGGCATCGCGCACGGAGCTGCTTATATCGGATACAGTTTGCCAAAGTTGGATGGTGACGGAAAATGCGAAGAGCACGTCGCCGCTCACGTATTGCGTCGTGGCATGCCTCGTTCCACCAAGGAACTGGGGGGCGCCGGGGCAATTCGGAGGTGCGTGGTATTGAACGTTCCGCAGCTGTGAGAATAACGTCGGTAATATGTGTGACCTCATCGTCGACGCTGGGAAAGCGACGGTCATCGAATGTCGCTAGAGACGAAAAAAGTGTCCAATCGGCGTGGGCAAACTTCCAGTGTCGCGAGCGCATATATGGCAGTTGAGGCTGCAGTCTAAGAACACATGGAAAGTGGTCACTCGAGTGTGTATCATCAAGGGCGAACCATTCGAAGCGCCGAGCTAGCGGAAGAGTACCGACCGCAAGGTCCAAATGAGATAAATTTGTCGTGGAGGCAGACAAAAATGTGGGGACCCCAGTGTTGAGGCAGACTAGATCCGCTTGGTGGAAGACGTCTAGCAATAGTGAGCCACGTGGACAAGGATGTGGAGATCCCCAAAGCGGGTGGTGGGCATTGAAGTCCCCAACCAGCAAATAGGGGGGTGGAAGCTGACCAAGAAGATGAAGGAGATCAGCTCGTGCCATTGGTGTGGACGATGGAATGTATACCGTACAAAGAGAGAACGTGTATCCAGAAAGGGAAAGACGGACGGCGACAGCTTGGAAAGAACTGTTTAAGGGGATTTGGTGATAATGGAGAGTATCGTGGAGCAGAATCATGAGTCCTCCATGGGCTGGAGTGCCTTCAACAGAGGGGAGGTCATATCGGACGGACTGAAAATGAGGGAGAACAAAGCGGTCATGGGGACGCAGCTTTGTTTCCTGAAGACAGAAGATGGCCGGCGAGTAGGATCGTAAGAGGATCGACAATTCATCCCGATTGGCTCGAAAGCCGCGGATATTCCAGTGGATAATGGACATAGGGTGAACAGAAAATGGAGGAACGTGACCAAGGGTGCTGTCAACTCAACGACTGCTCAGAGCTTGCGACCGACAGCATTGAATGGCGTTCAGTCGAAGGCAGAAGATCCTGATCCATAGGTTGGTCAGGAGCAGCTCCAGCCACCAACGATCGGCCAGTTGACCGGCCACCAGCAGTGCGCCTTGGCGACACAGAAGACGGCCGAGGGCGATTTCCGCCAGGTGGTGCTGTAGATGGGACACGCCTTGGCGGAGAAGGAGAGGAACTGTGTTTCTTCGTAGCCTTCTTGGAAGTATGATGTTTAGATGAAGGAGGAACCGATGGTTGTGAAGTTGCGGTATGTAAAAACTCTTCACGAGAATGCTCTTTTTTCGAAGACTTGGCGTCTGACTTTTGGGCTCGAGATTTAGCAGAACCCGACGAAGGGTGAGCCATAGAGTGGGCAGGCGAAAGTGGTGAGGTTGAACGGGCGATCTTTGCGCTGGCCGATCTGACGACCGTGGTACTAAAGGTGAGGTCGCAAGTCTGCGTGGCCGCCTCCTTTGTTGGCCGAGGAGAAGCAAGGACAGTGCTGTATTTTCCTGTCTGAGGCACAGTGGGCTGTCGACTGGCGAGTAACTTTCGAGCAGCAAAGGTCGACACCTTTTCCTTCACTCTTATTTCCTGGATGAGTTTTTCGTCCTTAAAAACGGGGCAATCTCGAGAGGAAGCAGCGTGGTCACCCATACAGTTGATGCAGCGAGGGGATGGAGGTGGACAAGCACCCTCATGGGCATCCTTGCCACACGTAACACATTTGGCCGGATTGGAACAGGACTGGCTGGTGTGATTGAACCGCTGACATCGATAGCAACGCGTAGGGTTTGGGACGTAAGGGCGAACGGAAATTATCTCATAGCCTGCTTTGATTTTTGATGGGAGTTGAACTTTGTCAAATGTCAAGAAGACAGTGCGGGTTGGAATGATGTTCGAGTCAACCCTTTTCATAACCCGATGAACAGCTGTGACGCCCTGGTCAGACAGGTAGTGCTGAATTTCTTCGTCAGACAATCCATCGAGGGAGCGTGTATAAACGACTCCACGCGAGGAATTTAAGGTACGGTGCGGTTCCACCCGGACAGGGAAGGTGTGGAGCAGAGAAGTACGCAGCAATTTTTGAGCCTGGAGGGCACTGTGTGTTTCCAACAACAGGGTGCCATTCCGTAATCTGGAACAAGACTTTACAGGACCCGCAATTGCGTCGACACCTTTCTGAATAATGAAAGGGTTAACCGTGGAAAAGTCGTGACCTTCGTCAGACCGAGAAACAACAAGGAACTGTGGCAACGATGGAAGAACCGTCTGTGGCTGAGACTCAGTGAACTTACGTTTGTGAGCAGACATAGTGGAAGGTGAGGAAACCGTTGCGGAAGAATCCCCCATGATTACCGGCGTCTCCGATGGCGCGCTCCTCCCTTGTGGGGGCCCTCACCGAGGGCACACCCGCCTTAGGTGATTGTTCACACCTCAGGTCACACCTCCCGACAAACGGACGGAGGGACCAATCGGCACTTTCGGAAGGTATCAGCTCGGGTAATCACCCCTCCCTGGGCCTGGCCGTTACCAGGGGGTACGTACGTGTCCTACCTGTCGACCCGGGGTGGGGAATTACGCGTTACCCCGTCACCGGCTACGCATGGAAGTGCGTGGGTCGGCCTTCAGACACGCACAGGGAGGAAAAAAGAGAAAGGGAAAGGAAAGAAGAAGGGGTCTCAAACGCCGCAGCGGAGAAAAGGGCAAGGAGAAGAGGGAAGGCAAAGAGAAGGACAGAGGAAGGACGAGGACTTTTAAGTGTAGAAAGCAAGTAAGTTGGGAAAGTTTCGAGCGTCCGTCTCCGGACGTAGGCACAAACCATACTCCCAGAGGGGGAGAAAGGGAAGGAAAGAGCCAGAGGTGAGGGGGGGGGGGGGGGGGGCGAAGATGGGGGACGGGGAGGGATGCGGAAAGGGAAGGGAAGGTATGCAGCCCGGAAAGGAAGGAGGGCCACATTAGCTCGGGGTCCCGTGCTCGCTACACACGTGTCCACAAAAGAGTTGTGGACCCCCTGGGGGGGGGGGGGGGGAGGGGGGAGGGGTAGTGTTAGCTGGATAGGGGTGAGGGTGGGGGTGAGGAGAAGAGCACTGTCTGGCGGGGCATGCAGGGACTACATGGTGGCCTGCGAGACTGCCAGGTGCAGTGTCAGACGGTGGGGTCTGATAGAAAAAAATGGAGAGCAGAAATGGAGAAGAGCAGTGATGGGGGAACGATGGGCAGTTACATTGGCACAGGGTGGCACACAACAAGGGTAAGGGACCATGAAAAGGGAGGAGGTTCTAGGGCAGAGGGGACAGAAATTGTTGAGTGATGGTTTACCATAGGTTGAAACTGGGAGAATTTTGGGAGTGTGAAGAATGTGTCGCAAGAATAACACCCAAATATGAAATTCAGAAAAGCTTGTGGTGGAGAGGAGTATCCAAATGTCCCACATTGTGAAGCAGCTGTTGAAATCAAGTATGTTATGTTCACCTGCATGTTGTGCCATAGGGCACTTCACTTTGTTCTTGGCCAGAGTTTGGCAGTAGCTGTTCATCTTGGTGGACAGCTGGTTGGTAATCATACAGATATAAAAAGCTTTGCAACAGTTCGGGCAGAGTTCATATATGATATGGCTGCTCTCGCAAGTGACCCAGCCTCTGATGGGTGGACCGCCATATGGTATAACATGCAGCTGAATATAACATGCTCGATTTGAACAGCTGCTTCACAACTTGGGCCATCTGGATACTCCCCTCCACCACCAGCTTTTCTGAATTGCACAGATGGATGTTATTCTCGCAACACATACTGCACCTACTGTTCCCACATCCACCACTCAACAATTTCTGTCCCGCTCTGCCATATCACCATCTCTCTTTTCTTGGCACCTCGCCCCCATTGTGCACCATGCTCTGCCAATGCACCCACCCAGCCTTTCCCCTTCCGTGTTCCTCCCCATTTCTGCTCCCTGTCTCCCCCCCGCACCTCCTCCATACTGCACCTGGCAGTCTCCTTAGGCCGCCATCTAGACCCCGCACATCCCGCCAGACAACACACTCCTCTCTCGCCATCTGTACTCTGCTATCCTTCCCCCTTCCCTGGCCCACTTCAGATGGCTATTCACGTAAGAGTCACATTCCGGTCGGAGTTGACGGTAGTAGCAATCATATGCGAGTGAGTGTGTGCGGGCGCGCGTGCTTGTGCTTGTCTGCAACTCAATGGGTCAACTTAGTGGTGAGTAGCAATCTATCCCTTTCCTAAAATCTGTATTGTTGATACTCCAATGTGGAGAGTTTCCATTATTTGAAAGAACAGATACATTTACTGGGGTGCTGCAAATCTAAGACAAGAAGGGAGCTTCATTTACACGCAAAACTCATAACTGGAGGACTTTTCTGTAAGTTATTATAATGCCTAATCATGCCAAAAGCTGATGCATGAAACCACAGTTACACACACCCTTCAACTTTCACAAGAAAAATTAAAAAAATTAATTATGAACTTCTTGCAATCCTGCATGACGTATTGATGTATCAATTGATATAGTTATGAATACATCAGGTGAGTTCACTCGGTGTGATGTGAAGTGGTACATCTGCTGGTGTCAAATCACATGAGTAAGCAACAGTGACAGATTTAAGCACTGCTGCAGACCATTCAGCCCCAATTATCTCAGCTCATTGACACATGATACTACATGCACTCGGACTTATTTATGATGACTTTGAGATGCTTTACAGCTGGACAATTGATCTGTATTCTGTTGTTCCCAGCCATCAACATTTGGCTTGTACACGGACATGTCTATTTTCCTAAGTGGTAGGGTCTCCATTCTCCATTCAACTGCATGTTATTTCTACCGTGGTTGTGCCAATGGCATGTGCATGCACTGAGACAGTGATTTGCATTAGAGAGCTTCTCAGCCTAAAACAGGTATAGTGTTCTCCTGCACTGACATTTAACTTATCCAGTAAATCTCCAGAATAGTTTAGTTGTCAAGAGGTGTCCATCTGCAGAAGTCTTTGTTTCTGTTTGCTTCGAGAACAGTCAGGATCTATTTCCTGCAGTGATTTATTGGTACCTAACTGGTGCTCAATAAAACATGTAGGCCTATGCTGAAGAAGCACACACCTAACAAAACTTAACAAGGTCTTTGTTGTTTTCATTAGAATATGAGAGCTATCTCTGATCCATTTCAAAGGTTTCAAATGGAACAAAGACAAGTCTCATATGAGTCTCTTTATCAGAAATGAAATCATTCATTAACTGCAAAGACATAATAAGGTGGTTAATTCAATGAAATCTTCTATCATCATCTCCTCCTTCACTCTCCCTCTACCTTCCCACCTGCCTCAGATTACATTCTAGTCGACAGTCTGCCCCTTCTCACATTGTCTTCAATTTGAAAGGTGATCCTTTCTGCTGTTATTATTGTCATCCCATCCCATGATACCATTATTAAAATTCCACAAGCACACAGACCCTGATGTCTGTTTAAATATCTGTCCTACTATTCATAAAGAAATCTTTCAGAACAAAAATAGCAGCAACAACCTAAAGAATGGTAACAGTAATAGTGAGAAAAAAGCGCCAAAAGCCATAACAACTGTCTTTATGTTATCAGTTTGTCATACATCCTTGTCAACAGATAAATTATCTAACTAGTAATGAACCATTTACTGATGTATTTATTTTTTCACTTTCTAAATAAATAAACAACACATGACAATAATTATTACCATGATAACCATTATATCATTTCCTTGCCAAGTGTTCTGTACATGCATTAACAACATACCAGCAGTTAATCTGTGCATTTGCCATACCACCAGCACAGTGAAGCAAGCCAGGCCCTGAGACCACAAGGCAAACACCTGGTCGACCAGTGAGGAAGCCAACAGCTTGAGCTGCATAGCAAGCTGCTTGTTCATTTCTCATGCCAACATAGTGCAATCCTGCCTGCTGTAGGCTCATGCTCAGCTCCACAACAGGGATGCCAACGATTCCAAAAACATATTGCACTCCCTGCAACAAAGTTATGTCCTCTGGTGACCCACAGTTATAAAGACAACATTGAGGTCACATTAAGAAAACTGGTGAAACTTTCTATCGTCAAAATAAATATACAAATTTTCTTAGAGAATGGCAAATGAATGTGCAGACTGAAATTTCTGGTATGATTAATAGATTTCATTTTCATGGATGATGTGACAAAGTAAGAAACAGAAAATAATTATGATATTTCATGTACAAAAGAAACAAAGCATTCAGAGATATGCATCCTTATTTTTCCCAGAATAATGAATGATCCATCACTCAGTTATTGGACAAGCAGCCATAACACCGCCATCTCCTCGATTTATATTTCGTATGTATGTTTTTTGGGTCCCCCCCACCCCACCCCCCTCCCTCTCTCTCGAATGGGTAGTTGGCAGTATGTGTGTGTGTGTGTGTGTGTGTGTGTGTGTGTGTGTGTGTGTGTGTGTGTCCAGGATCCCTGCATCAATTTCAACCAAATTTGGTACAGAAACAGCGGATTTCACAAGTATGTGCACAGTGTGGTTTATAACGTTCTAGCTTCAGCAGGAGCAGAGGTACGGGCAGAAAATGAGATTTTTTCAGCCTCTGGCATGTAAGCTGCACTGTATGACAGGAAGATTGTGTAGGAATAGTATCAGCCTGTCTTAGAGCCCTGCTTTGCAATGCAGCCTACACATCATGGGCAAAATACAGTTTTCCAGCTACAGCGTGTAGGCTGCCATGTACAACATGCAAGTTGTGTGGGAGTTGTATCAGACTACTGTATCATTGTCCTTTACAAGGGATGCATTACATGACCTAGCACAAGGTTGGGGGGAGGAGATGGATAGTGAGAGGGGGGAGGTGATGGATAGAGAGAGGGGGTGGAGGATGAGGTGGACAGAGAAAAGGCGAAGGGGGATATGGATAGAGGGAGGGCAGGAGTATATGGACAGAGGGGGGAGGAGGATGTGGCTGGACAGAGGGCAGAGGTGACAGACCCAAAGAGAGAAAGAAGGAGACGGAAAGACAGAGAGGGAAGGAGGAGACAAATATATAGAGTTGGGAAGATGAGGTGGGCAAAGAGATACGAGGGAGGAAAGGGTGAGCACTGAGAGGGAGGAGGAGAAAATGCCTGCAACATATGTGTTGAATGCATATGCAAGTAAAGGCTTCAGGAAAGAGGCTATTACAATTAATCTAGACATAATTACCACAATTAATCAGTCTGAGTAACTTACGGCTAGTCATATTTTTTTTTTTTATTGATATATTTGGCACACACAGCCAACAGTGGTTGCTTCTGCCTGTTAATTGGTTGCTTCTGCATGTTAACGCATAACTTCACTCATTCCATATTCCTGAAAGGTTTCCTTTTTGATTGGATTAGTGGTGGTAGAACATGATACCTGAATGAATGAATCTTCCCTTCTTTATCCGTTCTGCATTCAAGGTCACAAAATTCATATTACAGCCACCAGCTAGTACATATTCCATTTCATTGAGTACCCACCTCTACAACTGTTCACTTTTGGCAACTACAGCTACATCAGCACCAAACCATTTCATATTAATACTTCCTATCCATGACAAATTATTTCCAAACTGACATAGCATTTATTTTCATCATCGCCACCCTCTACATTTCAGAACAGCACTTACCTCAATTGTTTGTTCGGCATAACTCAATATCTGTCTTCCCCCACAATTATTCCCCTCTACTAATCTCTCTAGTACCATGGAAGTTATTCCCCCTGTATCTTAAGACACGTCCCTCCTTCTTGTCAAAGTTGTCGGTGATTCTGTGCAGGGCCTGCTCACTTCTTATCTTATCTGTCCACATGATTTTTAGCATCCTTCTGGATGTAATACCACTTCCCAAACACATTGAACACATTCTTTCCTGGTTTTCCCAATGTCCATGAGAAGTATCATACATTGCTATGCTGTGCCTCAAATATATATAAATATTCTCATAAATTCCTTGCTCAAATTAAGGCCCACGTTTAATACTAGTAGATTTTTTTAGTGGTGAATGGCTTCTTCGCCTGTGCTAGTCTGTTTCTTATATCCCCCTTGCTTCATCCGGCAAGCTTAATTTACTTCCAAGGTAGCAGAATTCATTTACTTCATCACTACATGGTCCATAATAGGGTATTTGATTGTTTTCTGAAAATTGTCTTAAATGAATAATTATGTAATTTCATGTTCCTAACATGCTTTTTTTCCTCTTGAATTTCAGTATTCTTTTATAAAAATGGAAATGAAATTCAAATAATTTGAAAGCCTGCTAAAACTCTCCATTCTGCTTGTGATGTCACTGGCTAGCTCGCTGCTTTTACTATCATAATGCTAATTCACAGTGTGTCTTATTTTGGATGTTACTTTTCAGAAAATGGGTTACAAATGGTATGTAGTAGTGTACTGTACAACTACATCTACAAAAACTTCAAAAAGTTGGTATTGAGTTTCCAGACAATGAGGAGAAGCGCAAAATATGGTTGCACTGTACCAGCATATTGCCATCACGGCAGAAAACAAGCTCACTAACTTAATTAAAAATGTGTTGCACTGTGAAGTTAACATTAACTTACCTCCAAGATATATTCTCCCACTGTTGCAACAAGGATAGTGTCATTCAAGAAAATTAAACTCCTAGTGAAAATTGTCATTTCACCCAAATATACCTCAATTATTCACTAGCTTAGTTGTTAAAGCGGTACACTGTTGAATTTTAAAGAAGATGTCTATTGACTGCCAACCCAAAAGAACATTTTAACTTATTTGTAAAATGACTCAACAGTCCTTTCATATGAAAGCAAAACTTCACCAAACCAATCAGAAACTGAATATTATTGTGTTTTCCTTGCCATTTACATGTGTTTACATTTGCAATCATAGGTAACACACACCACATTCAAAAAGATTTTGTCTAGTTAAGATGACCACACAACTTTTACTTTTTTAGAAACAATGTTTTTACCTTCGTACTGCCAAGCTATGATCCTTATTGTTTAAACTTTTTCAGTTTTATCATCTTACATCAAGATGACAAATCTGCTTCAGATTCTAACATTAGTTTACACTCACGAACATCAGAGCCCTTACGCTTGTGTCACTTGCATGTTGTACATGCTTTATATCTCTCTCCATACAGAACCTCATCACCCTACACCACCTTGTACTGTGAGTGTATGGTGATATCTTCATTACTAGCAATGCTTTAAAAATATATATATATATATATGTGTCTGCTTGTGCCTGTATATGTGTGGATGGATATGTGTGTGTGTGCGCGCGAGTGTATACCCGTCCTTTTTTCCCCCTAAGGTAAGTCTTTCCGCTCCCGGGATTGGAATGACTCCTTACCCTCTCCCTTAAAACCCACATCCTTTCGTCTTTCCCTCTCCTTCCCTCTTTCCTGATGAGGCAACAGTTTGTTGCGAAAGCTTGAATTTTGTGTGTATGTTTGTGTGTCTGTCGACCTGCCAGCACTTTCATTTGGTAAGTCACATTATCTTTGTTTTTAGATATATATTTCCTACGTGGAATGTTTATATATATATATAAAAAAACAAAGATGAGGTGACTTACCGAACAAAAGCGCTGGCAGGTCGATAGACACACAAACAAACACAAAATTCAAGCTTTCGCAACAAACTATATTTAAATATGTCTGCTTGTGTCTGTATGTGTGGATGGATATGTGCGTGTGTGCGAGTGTATACCTGTCCTTTTTTCCCCCTAAGGTAAGTCTTTCCGCTCCCGGGATTGGAATGACTCCTTACCCTCTCCCTTAAAACCCACTTCCTTTCGTCTTCCCCTCTCCTTCCCTCTTTCCTGATGAGGCAACAGTTTGTTGCGAAAGCTTGAATTTTGTGTTTGTTTGTGTGTCTATTGACCTGGCAGCGCTTTTGTTCGGTAAGTCACCTCATCTTTGTTTTTATATATAATTTTTCCCACGTGGAATGTTTCCTTCCATTATATATATATATATAATGTCTGCTTGTGTCTGTATGTGTGGATGGATATGTGTGTGTGTGCGAGTGTATACCTGTCCTTCTTTCCCCCTAAGGTAAGTCTTTCCGCTCCCGGGATTGGAATGACTCCTTACCCTCTCCTTTAAAACCCACTTCCTTTCGTCTTCCCCTCTCCTTCCCTCTTTCCTGATGAGGCAACAGTTTGTTGCAAAAGCTTGAATTTTGTGTGTATGTTTGTGTTTGTTTGTGTGTCTATCGACCTGCCAGTGCTTTTGTTCGGTAAGTCACCTCATATATATATATATATATATATATATATATATACACACACACACACCACAGTCTAAATAACTGCAATAATCAGTTCTTGCTTACACTATTTTTGTATTTAGTGTAAAATTTTCAAAATATATAATCCTTCCAGGTTTTCAACGAGTGACTTTTTTACCTGTAGTCAGATGTGCTAATCGTTCCACCACCGAATGCCTGCTTGATACAGTATCTCTGCTAAGTGTCTTTTACAGACGAAATCAGCACCAAGTTCTGCCAAGAATAATTTTATTGTGCTTTGAGTCGTAGCTCATGACTGATGGCTGACAATCTAGTAATAATATACAGACCGATACCCAAAAGTTTTACAATTCCTTAGTTTTCAGAGAGTTTAACAATGTTTCAGGGAGCAGGAGGAAGAATGTCCATCATTGCACATATTGGTGCTATAAATGCGTGGAGCATAAACGCATCAACTTTCACAAGGTTTCCACTATCAGCATTCACAAAATTCCTTTCTATTATCACTTAAAAGTTGTACTGCAATTGCATTTTCTGCCACTAAATAGCTAAACTGTTTGCAGAAAAACTACCCCGTAACTTTGGCCAACGTATAACTCCATCTTACTCCTAGTCTGTGATGTCGCCAGAGCTTCATCCAATAACACAGCATTTTCAATCATGTGACCAGATCTTGATATTCAGTGATTTTTAATCTTTAATTGGATAAAAATAACACATTTTGTGATAATTTTGACTGTAAATGCTATTTAAATGTTATAATCAATTAGAATAAAAACAATTTGAATCATAGTTTTAAGATAGGAAAATAGCCTATTGTAATGCTAAGTTTATTGCTCATCTCATTTCTGCCACTCCTCAGTTCTTACATCTTTCTTAGGTTCACCCAAAGACAATATTCTGTGCTCATTAGACTACATTCATTTCAACATGTCCAGTAATTCTCCCTCACTTTCACTGAGAATATCAATATCATCAGTGTTGTATCGCTGACCCATCTATAGCCGCCTCTCTAGCAACTGCAGAGCACTTGAGGAGCCGTAGCTTAGTTACCACGGGGCATGCAACATGCAGCATTGGTCCCATGGTTGCAGACCAAACTTCTCAAGTTACAGTGATGAAATTAAAAGTGTTTGCCACACAAGTTGTACATTTCATATCAGTGTTCATGGCTAATTATTAATGTTAGGTGACAATTTTCAAGCCCATGTGTCATTTTGGGAAGTCTATAATCAACCGCATCAGGACAGCTACAGGACAATAATGTGGACTGGACTGATTCTAATTACAAGTTCCAAGTGAAAGAAACACATATGATTTGACTATCTGATTATCACAAGTGTTGGTACTTTCTTGTTTTGGATATCATACACCCACTTTTATACACATCCAGCTCACAATTTGATCACATGCATGCTCATGTAACGCACAAAGTAATTATTTAGCGCTAAGTAAAAAGACAAGGGCTAGTAGAAATCCTTGGGTAACAGACGAAATATTGAATTTAATTGATGAAAGGAGAAAATATAAAAATGCAATAAATGAAGCGGGCAAAAAGGAACACAAACGTCTCAAAAATGAGATCGACAGGAAGTGCAAAATGGCTTAGCAGGGATGGCTAGAGGACAAATGTAAGGATGTAGAGGCTTATCTCACTAGGGCTACGATAGATACCGCCTACAGGAAAATTAAAGAGACATTTGGAGATAAGAGAACCACTTGTATGAACATCAAGAGCTCAGATGGAAACCCAGTTCTAAGCAAAGAAGGGAAAGCAGAAAGGTGGAAGGAGTATATAGAGGGTCTATACAAGGGCGATGTACTTGAGGACAATATTATGGAAATGGAAGAGGATGTAGATTAAGATGAAATGGGAGATACGATACTGCGTGAAGAGTTTTACAGAGCACTGGAAGACCTGAGTCGAAACAAGGCCCGCGGAGTAGACAACATTCCATTGGAACTACTGACGGCATTGGGAGAGCCAGTCCTGACAAAACTCTACCATCTGGTGAGCAAGATGTATGAAACAGGCGAAATACCCTCAGACTTCAAGAAGAATATAATAATTCCAATCCCACAAGAAGAATATAATAATTCCAATCCCAAAGAAAGCAGGTGTTGACAGATGTGAAAATTACCGAACAATCAGTTTAATAAGCCACAGCTGCAAAATACTAACACGAATTCTTTACAGACGAATGGAAAAACTAGTAGAAGCCGACCTCGGGGAAGATCAGTTTGTATTCCGTAGAAATACTGGAACATGTGAGGCAATACTGACCTTACGACTTATCTTAGAAAATAGATTAAGGAAGGCAGACCTACGTTTCTAGCATTTGTAGACTTAGTGAAAGCTTTTGACAATGTTGACTGGGTGTGTGTGTGTGTGGGTTGAGGTTTTCGGGCGCTAAACAGCGTGGTCATCAGCGCCCAATGTTGACTGGAATACTCTCTTTCAAATTCTAAAGGTGGCAGGGGTAAAATACAGGGAGCAAAAGGCTATTTACAATTTGTACAGAAACCAGATGGCAGTCGAGGAACATGAAAGGGAAGCAGTGGTTGGGAAGGGAGTAAGACAGGGTTGTAGCCTCTCCCCAATGTTATTCAATCTGTATATTGAGCAAGCAGTAAAGGAAACAAAAGAAAAATTCGGAGTAGGTATTAAAATCCATGGAGAAGAAATAAAACTTTGAGGTTCGCCGATGACATTGTAATTCTGTCAGAGACAGCAAAGGACTTGGAAGAGCAGTTGAATGGAATGGACAGTGTCTTGAGAGGAGTATATAAGGTGAACATCAACAAAAGCAAAACGAGGATAATGGAATGTGGTAGAATTAAGTCGGGTGATGCTGAGGGAATTAGATTAGGAAATGAGACACTTAAAGTAGTAAAGGAGTTTTGCTATTTGGGGAGCAAAATAACTGATGATGGTCGAAGTAGAGAGGATATAAAATGTAGACTGGCAATGGCAAGGAAAGCGTTTCTGAAGAAGAGAAATTTGTTAACATCGAGTATAGATTTAAGTGTCAGGAAGTCTTTTCTGAAAGTATTTGTATGGAGTGTAGCCATTTATGGAAGTGAAACATGGACGATAAATAGTTTGGACAAGAAGAGAATAGAAGCTTTTGAAATGTGGTGCTACAGAAGAATGCTGAAGATT
The DNA here is from genome assembly GCF_021461385.2 of Schistocerca piceifrons. Taxonomy (NCBI): domain Eukaryota; kingdom Metazoa; phylum Arthropoda; class Insecta; order Orthoptera; family Acrididae; genus Schistocerca; species Schistocerca piceifrons. The sequence goes on from NC_060139.1 coordinate 146,302,136, forward strand.
AGATGGGTAGATCACATAACTAATGATGAAGTATTGAATAGGATTGAGGAGAAGAGGAGTTTGTGGCACAACTTGACCAGAAGAAGGGATCAGTTGGTAGGACATGTTCTGAGGCATCAAGGGATCACCAATTTAGTGTTGGAGGGCAGCGTGGAGGGTAAAAATCGTAGAGGGAGACCAAGAGATGAATACACTAAGCCGATTCAGAAGGATGTAGGTTGCAGTAGGTACTGGGAGATGAAGAAGCTTGCAGAGGATAGAGTAGCATGGAGAGCTGCATCAAACGAGTCTCAGGACTGAAGACCACAACAACAACAACAACAACAACAACTGGAAGGACGGTGGTTTTCATCGATTTATAAAGCCGCTTTCAAACAGTAAGTTTCATATGTGTTCTGTGTTGTGCATTCTTGAATTGGATGATATTGTTTCAACAATAACTTTAGTAAGTCATAACTTGGAATGCAAATACTGATATGTCAATTGTGGAATAATGTTAATTATGAACAGTACAGCTCAACACTGTGTGTGTGTTTAACATAACATACTGAATTCTGCTAGATTAAGTTGGCATTGTTTGTGTGAGGGGCTCCACACACTGTTAGATAATAATTATTGCAGGACTCATTGAAACAGGCAGTGCAAGAAGCAGAAGAGCAACTGCCACGGAAAACCAGGTAGGTTGGGTTTAGGCGCGTGGTCATTAAATATCCAGCTCCTGTTCTTGTGTTTATGGAGTACTTGTGCAGAAAATATACACTACATTTTCCCAGGTGTGTTACATGGTGATGTGCTTTCCAGGACTTGTGATCCTCGATGATAAGGTGTGGATTATTTAAATTGAAACTGTGTAAAATTTTATATGAATAGTGAAAGTATTTCAGATTGTTGTGTGAGGCCAGTGTGTGCACAGAGTGGATGATGAGTTTAAGTTACTGCAATCCCACTTAACTACTACAGAGTGCACTACAGAGAACCTTTGTTGAAGAGTAAGTCTACTACTGTATTCTATGTCACCTATGAGAGTGGCATGTATGAGCAAAACAAACGACTACATTGCTGTGTTTCTCCAAACGGTCTGCAGGTAGTGACACATGAGCCACATTACATAATGCTGCGATTGCTCTGGCAATGACGACCGTGTTTAGACAACTTCAGTAAAATGCAAATAGTGACAATTTAGTATAATGGAGGCAACTTATAATACTGGTATTATATCTTGACACTTGTCAATCAGTGAGTACAGTAATGTAAATGCTATTGCCCTATCTCTAAATAGTAGCACACACTAATTTTTTAACACAGTACTAATCTGGAACCAAATCTGTTATGTACATATAAGTATATTCCTGTGTCATTTGATTATACACTGAAGTACCAAAGAAACTGGTATAGGCGTGCATATTCAAATACAGAGATACGTAAACAGCCACAATACAGCACCCAATTGGAAACACCTATATAAGACGACAAGTGTCTGGTACAGCCGTTAGGTTGGTTACTGAAGGTCATCAAGATGTAAGTTAGTTTGAATGTGGTGTTATGGTTGGCACACAAGCTATGGGACACAGCATCTCTGAGGTAATGATGAATTGGGGATTTTCCCTTATGACCATTTCACGAGTATACCGTAAATATCAGGAATCTGGTAAAACATCAAATCTTCAATATCACTGCGGCCAGAAAAATAGCCTGCAAGAACAGGACCAACGACGACTGAAGACAATTGTTCAACATGACAGAAGTGCAACCCTTCCGCAAATTGCTGCAGATTTCAATGCTGGGCCATCAACAAATGTCAGCATGCAAAACATTCAATGAAACATCATCAATATGGACTTTTGGAGCTGAAGGCCTTCAGTTGTAGCCTTTATGACTGCACGACACAAAGGAACAGAAGAAGGCAAACATGTTAGAAGAGTGCAAAAGGAAGAAAAGGACACAGTTATCTACTTTAAAGGAAGAATCAATGTTAGGAAAGGGGCAGGAATGACCGAGTTATGTTGTTTAAGTGCACTATGTAAGAAGCAATGGAGATAGGAAGGCAACAGAAGATTTTGAACTTGTTGAGCAGAAACTCCAGTACCTAGAGCAACAGAACCAGGTGGAGACAGAAAGTTTGATAGAGATCCTGAAAAGGCATAAGTGAATTTTCTTGAGTAATCCAGGGATGATAAAGACAGCAGAATGTAAACTGCAGGTGAGAGAACATGAACCATTTTTCGTACAGCTATATGTGATTCCATAGTAAAAACTTGAAGCAGTGGAGGAGGAAATCCAGAGGATGTTAAGGATGAAACTCATTGAATGGTCAACCACATTATTTGCAATACAAAAATGAAATGGTGACATCGGAATCATATTGGATGTACTTTCGAGGTGCCACCAGATATTTAAGATGTCAATGTAAAAAGTCTGCAAGGATGGGAGCTGAGCATTAATCTGATAAGAGGTGTTCAGTATGAATCATTTGTAATGAAGTTACTAAAGATTATTTGAAGAGAGCAAAACGAGGATCTGACTGCTGAAGAATGTTATGGTGAAATATCACTGTGCAGGGGAAGAGAAGTTGAGAAAAACTCTGTATCGGTGTGTGGATGTGTCATCACAAGATTGGAGGTTGTGTATTCCAGAACAAGCAACTAAAAAGCTGCTGCGGTACATACATTTCAGTAGTACTCATTTTGGTGCAGATAAATGCCTAGAGAAGCTCAGAAAAGACTGTGTATTTTTTGGAATGATTAGAGGACTCACAGGATCCTACACACGCATGATGTATTTCAGAGGGGGAAGATGACTACCATTAAACATCAGGGTCCCATGCACCCTATAATTAAAGAAGACACCAAAGATATCAATGCTATTGATTTACTTGGTCCTCTGCCAAAATCCTGTGGTAATTTCACACAACTCACAGGGGCACTAGAGGTGTGTTCGAAGTTTGTGAAATTCTACCCACTGAAGATAGCAAATAGCAAGGTCATGTCAGTTTAACTGGAGAACCATTATTTCAAAAATGAGTGCAAGTTCAAAAAAATTCTGACAAAGGTCCACAATTTATTTCCAGAGAGTGGAAGAAGATGATACAGAATAACAACACAGAACAAACCTCAATAGCATAATATAGACCAGCGTCCAATCCAGCAGTGAGGGCTATGAAGGAAGTGAACTGCATGTGTGATATGTATTGCCACCGCAAGCACTGTAAGTGGAAGGAATATGCAGAGGACTTTGAGGGAGTGTTTAACAGCACGCTCATTCCATGACAGGACTTGCACCATGCAAAATTCCACTCAACCACTAGCATGAAAGTATCATCATCATCATCATCATCATCATCATTTAAGACTGATTATGCCTTTCAGCGTTCAGTCTGGAGCATAGCCCCCCTTATACAGTTCCTCCATGATCCCCTATTCAGTGCTAACATTGGTGCCTCTTCTGATGTTAAACCTATTACTTCAAAATCATTCTTAACCAAATCCAGGTACCTTCTCCTCGGTCTGCCCCGACTCCTCCTACCCTCTACTGCTGAATCCTTGAGTCTCTTGGGTAACCTTGCTTCTCCCATGCGTGTAACATGACCCCACCATCTAAGCCTGTTCGCCCTGACTGCTACATCTATAAAGTTCATTCCCAGTTTTTCTTTGATTTCCTCATTGTGGACACGCTCCTGCCATTGTTCCCATCTACTAGTACCTGCAATCATCCTAGCTACTTTTATATCCGTAACCTCAACCTTGTTGATAAGGTAACCTGAATCCACCCAGCTTTCGCTCCCATACAACAAAGTTGGTCGAAAGATTGAACGGTGCACAGATAACTTAGTCTTGGTACTGACTTCCTTCTTGCAGAAGAGAGTAGATCGTAGCTGAGCGCTCACTGCATTAGCTTTGCTACACCTCGCTTCCAGTTCTTTCACTATGTTGCCATCCTGTGAGAATATGCATCCTAAGTACTTGAAACCGTCCACCTGTTCTAACTTTGTCCTCCTATTTGGCACTCAATCCGTTTATATTTCTTTCCCACTGACATTACTTTCGTTTTGGAGATGCTAATCTTCATACCATAGTCCTTACATTTCTGATCTAGCTCTGAAATATTACTTTGCAAACTTTCAATCGAATCTGCCATCACAACTGAGTCATCCGCATATGCAAGACTGCTTATTTTGTGTTCACATATCTTAATCTCACCCAGCCAGTCTATTGTTTTCAACATATGATCCATAAATAATATGAACAACAGTGGAGACAGGTTGCAGCCTTGTCTTACCCCTGAAACTACTCTGAACCATGAACTCAATTTACTGTCAACTCTAACTGCTGCCTGACTATCCATGTAAAGACCTTTAATTGCTTGCAAAAATTTGCCTCCTATTCCATAATCTTGTAGAACAGACAATAACTTCCTCCTAGGAACCCGGTCATAAGCCTTTTCTAGATCTATAAAGCATAGATACAATTCCCTGATCCACTCATAACACTTCTCCATTATTTGCCATAAGCTAAAGATCTGGTCCTGACAACCTCTAAGAGGCCTAAACCCACACTGATTTTCATCCAATTGGTCCTCAACTAATACTCGCACTTTCCTTTCAACAATACCTGCGAAGATTTTACCCACAATGCTGATTAAAGAGATACCTCTGTAGTTGTTACAATCTTTTCTGTTTCCATGTTTAAAGATTGGTGTGATTACTGCTTTTGTCCAGTCTGATGGAACCTGTCCCGACTCCCAGGCCATTTCAATTATCCTGTGTAGCCATTTAAGACCTGACATTCCACTGTATTTGATGAGTTCCGACTTAATTTCATCCACCCCAGCCGATTTATTGAACTGCAATCTATTGACCATTTTTTCCACTTCCTCAAATGTGATCCTATTTCCATCATCATTCCTATCCCATTCTACCTCGAAATCTGAAACATTACTGACCGCATTTTCACCTACATTGAGCAACTCTTCAAAATATTCCCTCCATCTGCCCAAGGCATCCACAGGATTCACCAGCAGTTTTCCTGACCTGTCCAAAATACTTGTCATTTCCTTCTTACCTCCCTTTCGAAGACTGCTAATTATACTCCAGAATGGTTTTCCAGCAGCTTGACCCATAGTCTCCAACCTGTTTCCAAAGTCTTCCCACGATTTCTTCTTCGATGCTGCAACTATCTGTTTGGCTTTGTTTCTTTCTTCAACATAACTTTCTCTATCTACCTGGGTTCTGGTATGTAGCCATTTTGGATATGCCTTCTTTTTCCTTTTACAGGCTGCCTTGACTGTATTATTCCACCAAGCTGTTTGCTTCATCCTACTTTTACACACTACTGTTCCAAGACATTCTTTAGCCACTTCTAGTACTGTGTCCCTGTACCTTGTCCATTCCTTTTCCAATGACTGTAACTGACTACATTCAACTAACTGGTACCTTTCTGAGATCGCTGTTATGTATTTGTGCCTGATTTCCTTATCCTGAACTTTCTCCACTCTTATCCTCCTACATATGGACCTGATCTCCTGCACTTTCGGACTCACAATCCCAATTTCACTGCAGATTAAATAATGATCAGTGTCATCAAAGAATCCCCTGAATACACGTGTGTCCCTCACAGCCTTCCTGAATTCCTGATCTGCTATTATATAGTCAATGACAGATCTGGTTCCCCTGCCTTCCCAAGTATACCGGTGAATGTTCTTATGTTTAAAAAAGGAGTTTGTGATTACTAAGCCCATACTGGCACAGAAATCCAAGAGTTGTTTCCCGTTCCTGTTGGCCTCCATATCCTCTCCAAATTTACCCATAACCTTTTCATACCCTTCGGTTCGATTTCCAATCCTGGCGTTAAAATCACCCATGAGCAGAACACTGTCCTTGTCCTTTACTCTAACAACTACATCACTGAGTGCCTCATAAAAACTATCCATCTTATCTTGATCTGTCCCTTCACAATGCGAATATACTGACACAATCCTAATTTTCTTGCTAGACACTGTCAAATCTATCCACATCAGTCGTTCGTTTACATACCTTATTGCAACTGCGCTGGGTTCCATTTCTTTCCTGATGTAAAGCCCTACACCCCATTGTGCTATTCCTGCTTTGACTCCTGACAAGTAGACCTTGTATTCTCCCACTTCTTCTTCTTTCTCACCCCTTACCCGAATGTCACTAACAGCTAAAACGTCCAGCCCCATCTTACTTGCAGCCTCTGCCAGCTCTACCTTCTTCCCAGAGTAGCCCCCATTGATATTAATAGCTCCCCATCTCATTACCATTTGTTTGCCAAGTCGTATCTTAGGAGTCCCTGGTTTGTCAGTTAGAGGTGGGACTCCGTCACCTCCAAAGGTCCGAGGCATTTTGCTCTGATTATTGCCAGCATCATATTTAAAGTACCAGGGAAGCAGGTTGCTAGCCTTACTTGCCCCGAGTCCCATTGGGTTTTACCCCTAACGGCTGAGGGACTAACCGGTGGATTTGGTAGTCTTTGCCGTATGAGCACAAAGGTGACCACGACTCAGAATATGTCCGAGATGCCCAGCCTTATTCCAAAGTAACTGGTATCCCAACTGTCGGGACCACTTACTTGGCCACTCATACGTTGCCCATGGTTCATGAACTAGGACATGACTACAGGAACCCACACCATGAACCACGTCTGGAAGTATATTTTTGGAAATTTTGAATACGTCTTCAGTCGCAGATCGAATGTGGGATGAAAAGAGAGAGTCAGCCACATAACAGCTGTGAGAGAATGCTCAGCAGAGAAAGGAGCACCATGGTAAGATGGTGCAGCCCATCAAATATGAGAGAGGGGATCTTGTGTTAATTAAGACTCATATGCATTCAAGCAAGATCAATGAAGAGATACATTAGTTTAATCATGAGTACATGGGTCCTTATCATATTATAGGTATCAAGTGTCAAAATACTATCGAGCTGGAAGCTACAAAATCCGATAAACATGAGGGTAAACACCACTGTGAGCAGTGTTAGAGACAAATATGTTTCTGGCTCATGTACAGTTACTTAATTCTGGAATGTGCGTAATTATATAGTTGTAAAAACAAAGATGATGTGACTTACCAAACGAAAGCGCTGGCACGTCGATAGACACACAAACAAACACAAACATACACACAAAATACTAGCTTTCGCAACCAAAGGTTGCTTCATCAGGAAAGAGGGAAGGAGAGGGAAAGACGAAAGCATTTGGGTTTTAAGGGAGAGGGTAAGGAGTCATTCCAATCCCGGGAGCGGAAAGACTTACCTTTGGGGGAAAAAAGGACGGGTATACACTCGCGCGCGCGCACGCACACACACACACACACACACACACACACACACACACACACACATATACAGACACAAGCAGACCGAAAACTCTTTGCCTCTGTATATGTCTGCTTGTGTCTGTTTATGTGTGGATGGAATGAGTCCTTACCCTCTCCCTTAAAACCCAAATCCTTTCGTCTTTCCCTCTCCTTCCCTCTTTCCTGACGAAGCAACCGTTGGTTGCAAAAGCTAGTATTTTGTGTGTATGTTTGTGTTTGTTTGTGTGTCTATCGACGTGCCAGCGCATTCGTTTGGTAAGTCACATCATCTTTGTTTTTTGATATATTTTTCCTATGTGGAATGTTTCCCTCTATTAATTATATAGTTGGCTACTTATGGACATTGACAGCCTATGATAAGTATTTTGAAATTTATTGCTTCTTGTGTGAACAGTTAGTGAGATTTTGTGTGTGTGTGTGTGTGTGTGTGTGTGTGTGTGTGTGTGTGTGTGTGTTTAGACATTTGTGAGGACACTTAACTGGAGTAATATTGTGGGTAATACTGATTAGTTTTAGCGTACTTTCTAATCTGACATTCTGTCTATATACTGTGCATTTAATGATTTTGTTCCACGTGTGTATTTTTGCTGTGAAAGAGACAGATGGGCAGAGTTTTAATTTTATTAGGTTCATAATACATTGGCAATTGGAAAAGTTTTCTCAGCATACATTAACTACTACTGGGTTTTGGCAAAATAGGGCATTTTTCTGATGAGCACAACATCTGCAGCATTTTTCTGATAAGAAAAATATTTGCAGAGTGCACAGGCTCACTTAAAGTAATCTAATGCTACCTAATTTTTTTAATTAATAAACTTTATGAGTTTTTACATAAAAAATTCAAATGCATTATGGTCCAGCACACCCTCATAGAAATTAAATATCACACTTGACACTGATTTTCTTCTCTTGTATTATTTCCATAAGAGAGGATTACATAAGTCTGCTTCACATAAATAGAGTGAATTACCCTTGTATCCCATTAGTTAATACCAAACTCCCTAAGAATGGAAAACATTTTATTCCATTCCATTACCAAAAGTCTTCTCCAAATCTAAGAATGCAATGTATGTTTCCTTGTTTATCCTAAGTATTGTTTCTCTCCCCTAAAACCAAACTGGTCTTCTGCTAGTTTACATTCAACTTCTCCTTCCTTTCTTTGATAAAGTACTTTAGATATTTATTTTTACTGCACATTATAACAGATTGATTATATGGTAATTTTCACATCAATCTAGTCTCACTTTCTTCAGAAGTGCAATAATTTCATTCTTTACAAAATATAATGCAACCTCCCCAGTTACATAAATTTCATTCCTGGGCTTGTATAGTTCCTGTTTTGCTTTCTGGCCTGATGTCTGCAAGAGTTCCACGTGTATTCATTAATACCTGGCCATTTCTTCCTTCCCAGTTTGTACTAAGCTTTTTGAAATTCAGAGAAGAGTATTCCTGAGCAGTTTCTGTCACACCCTGTTTTAATTTTATTTTTCCCTCATGACATTTTTCCTACATCCATTCTTTCTTCACTTTTCCTGCACGATTTCATTTCTGGAATTTTTCTGGTGCATTTGAAAAACCTCTTTTAAGGCCATTCCATCAGCTTTCCACAACAGAAGTTCTTTTTAGGTTCACAGCTCAACAAGCGAATGCAGATTTCTTTTCATGGTTGCCAATAGGGCAGAAGCTTGTTCAGCAGTACAATATAGATAGTCATTTAAGCAAAATCTCCAGTTGCAGAGTTACAAGGGAGACCACATTATACTTTAATTCAATTTTGCAGGCACACATGCATCCACAGCCCAAGCACTTACACCAGTTGAGATAAAGTATTTTAAAATAAATGATCCCATACGCACTATGATGTTTAAGTATGGAAAGAAATCTTGGAGGTGCAGCAATCTGCTATAAATACTAAACAAGTCCATGCTACCCTCATGCACATATTGGCGGAACTCTAGGTTGTTGTCTTTCTCAGGCTCTTGACTTCAATGCAGCCAGCCATCCAGAGGACCAACAGATGCAGCTAGCAGCTGCCCTCTACATTTCCTCTGGCTGTGGAGCCCAGCTGCAACCAAATGGCAATGACCAGATGGATGCAGACATCACACCTCACTTCACAGATGAGCCTACAGAAATGGACATGGTACAATAGTTTCACCAACTGCCCCCTCATTAGGGTTTTGGATGTTGTTTACTCCAGAGCTGCGTACAAATGCAAGGAAGAACAACATGTGTGCACACCCTCCCACATTTAGATATCGGCAAGTGAGGGAGCATGAAGCTAATGAAGTCAACTTCATAAGCTTCCTCCTCCCCCGTGTAGCGTATGCAGTCATATTGTTCACAGTAATATCTCCTGAGGGTGTCACCATACAAGGCACTCAGGCCATGGTACCACACTGAGTTCTGATCAGTCGCTACCTAGATGGCACTCATAAACTGCAACCAATTTATCTGTCGCAAGACCCTCAAATAGTCAGCTCCACCTGGTGGTAGTTCTATCACCCACCACAGAGGGTGCTGACACCTGGTACTATGTTCCTCTTTCACAAAATAGAGTCCAGATGGACATCATTCTGCTGGTCATGAATAAATGGAGACATACCACCATATCACACACACTCACCAGTTGCAGTTCATCAGTTCCAATCTAACATCATCAACTGACACAGATCAATAGCTGCCACTGTTAAAGCCAGCCGCTATAAATGAGTAATCATCGTACAATGAATGCCAAGTGTCAAGCGTCTAAGTGTTATTCAAACCAGAGACAGGTTAATAAACTGTTGTGGAAACTTCTGGTACACTGTAAATACTTCTGAATTAAAGGAGACCACTCATCGAAAAGCAGAACCACTGCGTCGTTGACAGGCAAAAACAAAAAAAGGAAAACACGCAAGCTTCTGGAGTAATCCTTTTTCTGGGTAGATGAAGACAGTGGTGGGAAGCAGGGAGAGTGGTTAGGTGGCTGGCTAGCAGCTCAGAGAGGCAGCTGTTTTGCGAGCTAGGAATTGGGGCTAGGCATATGATGCGCAGTTGGTGGGGAGTGGTGCATGCTGAAGGTAACGTGGGGCATGAATTGGAAGGAGATGTCAAGATGGAGGAAGGAGAAACTGTTAGGTGGAAGGTGTGGAACCAGTGGGTTACCAGAGATTGGGGTACCAGGAGGATTATGGGAGCAAAGGATGTGTTGCAAGAACAATTCCCATCTGTGTAGTTCAGAGAAGCTGGTGGTGCAGAGAAGAATCCAGATGGCCCAGATTGTGAAGCAGCCATTTAAATTGAGCAAGCTATGCTCAGCTGCATGTCATGCCAACAGGTGGTCAGCTTTGCTCTTGGCAACACTTTGGCTGTGGCCCTTCATCCTGGTGGACAGCTGGTTGGTAATTATACCACTGCAGAAAGCTGTGCAGTGTTTGCAGCAGAGTTAGTGCATGACATGGCTGCTTTCACAGGTGGCCCGGGCCTCTGACAGTCCAGGATAAGCCTGCAACAAGACTGGAGTAGCCAGTACTGTGTGGGTGGGTTGGGCAGGTCTTGAACCTTCGGCTTCCACAATGACATGATTCCTGTGGCACAAGAAGTTGGGAGTGCATGTGGCATAGAGACTGACTATGATGTGTAGGTTGTGTGGAAGACAGAACACCACTTTAGAAAGGGTGGGAAGGATCCTGGGTAAATGACTCATTTCGGGTCGTGACGATAGATAATAAAGCACTGATGAAGGATATGGTTCAGTTGCTCCAATCCATGTTATACTGGGTGACAAGGAGCAGTCATCTGCAGCTGATTCTTGGGGATGGTATTGTTGAGTTCATGAAAAGCATAAAACATCACAGAACACATGAAATTTTGATTTTTTTGCAAAACTGTTTTTCTAAACACATACTGTAAACAACCTGGATGTCCAGTTTTTGAGCCACATTGTTTTAACAATAACAAATTACAAATTTTAAAACAACAGTAATGTTACTTCTCAGCAGCAACATATAGCAGCCAGTTTTTAAAACTTAAAAGACAACGATGTAAATATAGCTCTCGGGCGAGATGTCTGATGTGTCTGTGAAAATTCCACAATATTTTGGCAGCACAACTGACCGACATCTTCAGATGCAGCAAACATGCTTCAACTTATGCAACACATAAAAAGACAACACTTGTATGAGTGTAGACCCTTCAAATACACCAAAACTGCAATTTAATGAATATGAAGTGACAATCAAAACAGGATGAGACTCATTCATTTACTCACAAATCATGTTCTGCAAATCCCATCATGAAGGAGGGCCTTAGAGGATGTGGAACATGTATTCCTGAAACCAGAATTCCTGCTTAATGCAAGCAGTCACCTTAACCATTATGCTATATGAGTTTGCCTCCAGGCCAAACTAACACTGCACTGATGTTTTCACCTACAGTTCCTGCCACTGCTATAATCAAGGAAATAATGGAATGATAGGAATAAAATCAATGACATGAAGTATTATCAGTACAAAACACTGTGATATACTGAAACTGCTATGTAATAAATGTCTAGTGACAACTGAAGATTTATGACAAATACTGACTCAAAACCCAGATTTCCTGATTCTGTGAACAGTCACCTTAATCATTAGATTAACTGTGGACACCTCCAAACATGATTCAAATTGATGTTACGAAGTTCTTCAAGTGTTCCTGACAGGCATATTATCCCCCAACATTCGCTGTGCGTGTATCAGTGACATCAACACTTGCTCTTGCGATACTTCGGCTGTGAACCTTACAGCCATATTCAAGGCTAATCAGCATCCAAGTTCTAATTGTCTCAGAGTGCCTATTTACAAGACAATATAAGTTTAAATCACCTGATTTTAGCTTATCAATACACATGCCTGAACACTCAGACCTCAATTGCTGACTTCGCTTGAAAATGAGTGTAGGGTTCACACCTGAAATGTCACATAAGGAAGTGTTATTACTCCTGATGCATTGCCAAAAAATCATGAAACATGACACTAATGTTGCCATCTATGATTTCTAAATAACACTACCATAGGTTCTTTCACAAGGTATGTAAGGATGGTATCACTGTGGGCCAGAGTTGGAGGATGATGATGGTTTGCCCTGTTACAATGGATATTTATGAATGAAATGGACGAGTTGATGTTTGTCCTTGAAATCGAGAGAAGACAAAGGCACCCAGGTTAATATTATGTTCCTTCATTTTCAAATGGCATTTGATACAGTTCCACATTCTCATTTAGTGAACAAAGTACAAGCTTACTGAGTGTTAGTAGATTTATGATTTGGTAAGCATTCATCTTGTGCTTGTAGCCATGTTTTCACTGCATGAATTATGCTCTCACCATCTTCAAAAGACGCCCAAGAAAGAGAATCCTTAAGCAGCCCAAACAGACGGAGGTCCGAGGGCAGAGTAGCTGTGACTGGACATCTGGAAATATGGCAGATTATAGAGCTCAGAGTCTGCATTTCCAAACACTAACTCTCTCTACCAATCAGCCAACAGTTCTACTAACAACTGCATCATTAACATACGCTGCACACAGAAGTTAATGATGTTCAACTCAGAGTTTTTTCTGCAACCAAGACTTCAATTACAGCACATTGCTTGTAATGTGTGTCCTGCAAAGATGCCATTTTGATATTTCACTACAGCTCTAATATCTGCTGAACTTGTTCAAAACTTTGCGGACATGCAGAAGAATACCAAATTTGAAGCATCAAAGAGGGCATTTTCCTACATTCATTAACAGCAGTAAAATAAATAAATAAAATATACTGGGGCATTATTTACTGCATGACCGCCATATAAAAAGGATACAGTGGATAATGTTGGAAGCTCTATGGGGATTTTTGTGGGCAATGCTGCTGTCTATTGGAAGGTTACAATGCCAGAAATGTCAAATGACTTGCAAGGCAGCAATGATAGGTACATGGACTATCAGCTGAACCTGGACGTAGAAAAATGTAAAATGTTGCATGTAAATAAGCATAAAAGATCCATTACCGTTAATTAGACAATCAGTGAAAAATCACTGGAAACAGTAGTAAATACCTAGAAGTAACCATCTGAGGCCATCTTCAGCAGAAAGACTGCTAAAGAGAAGAGTAGGAACATTGAATGCCAGGCTGATATTCATTAGTAGAAACTTAAGGAAATGTAATTGAACCAAGAAAGAAGTGGCTTGCAAAACACTCATTTGATCTATTCTTGAGTACTGCTCATCAGTCAGGTACTCTGGAGATCCAATGAAGAGTAGCAGGTTTCATTAGGGATTGTTTAGTAAGTGTAAGAGCTTTACTGATAAATGTTGATATTCCAAAATTGTACATTTGACGGTGAGCACCATAATGTACTGCTACCTCCAACACCTCACAAAAGATCATGACAAAAAAACAACCCCAGAAGTTACAGTTTATACGGAAGTTTATCTCGCACACCTTTCATGACTGAAACAAAGGAAATGAAAAGGACAGTATTACCAGAGGTGGCCTCTGCTTGCAGAGTATAGATGTAGATATAGAACCATTAGGCTAAGGGCACCTCAAGGACAGACTTGAAATTTCATTGTGACTGATGTTTCCAAACATTCCCAAATATCCTGTGCGAGAACCTCCAGTAGTGGTGTTTGAAAAACACTGATGGACCTGTCAGTGACAAAGTTTGAGTGGGGTCGGAGGTGTGCTCAGGCAACCTAATGATTAATGTGACTGGCCACAATAAGAAAGAAATCCAGGTTCTAACCTGAGTCTGGCATAAATTTTCAAGACATTAGCATAACCAAGAAAACATCAGCTTGCCAGTACATCTGTTTCCCAATCATACTGCTACACTGGAGAAGACTTATGATTAAACTCTTATCTCAGGGACACATGCACGTAGAGGAACTGCAGCTCAAGTTTAGAAGAACAGTAGGCCAAGCACTGGAGATTTGTACCAAGTAGAATAGCTTGTAATGGAATGGTCTCACCATGATCCATGGTCTGAGTAAAGAAATTTCCAAAGAAACTCCAACTGCTTCACTATACAGACTGAACAAAGCATAGGGCTAAAGAGAGATGCTAAATGAAATGTGTTTGCCCATCAAAATGACAGTGTGTGAAGCCTTTAATGACTATAGTAAAAGAATCTTACAGAAATATCTCACACAAGGTTCAAATAAATTATGGCCATATGTAAAGACTGTCAATGGCATCAAAGTTAGTGTTCACACACCCATTGATGACAAGAGAATTGACACAGAGCAGTAAATCAAAATCTTAAATGCTGAAGTCCACTGTCAGATGTTCCTTTACAAAGAAAAGTCCACACGTACTGCCCAAGTATAGTTCTCACAGCACTACAGAGTTGAGCAATTTTGCAAAAACTCTACAAAACTCCAGAAGTCAATGCAATCTCTATAACATTCTACATAAAATTTTTGTCTCAGTTAGTCCCTCTTTAACTGCATTATATCACACATATAACTTCCATAGACTAGTTACAACTTACACGAGGCGTTTACACAGTTAGCCATCCCACACTCCATATGCCGATTGAACAGTAAAAAATGCTAATATAATGGAAAGTAATGTATTTAATGGGAAGTAATGTATGAGTGCTTCTTGAAGAGTGGCAGCAGCCTTTTCAGTAGCTGCCTGAATGATTGACCTTCCAACATTAGTCAACATGCCCACTCTATGTTGGTAATATGAGTGGATAAAGGCAAGGGGAACCTATAGCTATTTTCTTTTCCCGAGGACATGCAGCTCTACTGCATGGCTTAATGATGATGGGATCCTCTAGGTAAAATATTCCAGAGGCAAAATAGTCCCTCATTCAGATGTCCACAGGGGGATTACACAGAAGGATGCTGTCATCAGGAAAAATGTAACTGGCATTCTACAGTTTGGGCCATGGAATGTTAAATACCTTAATCAAGTACATGGGTTAGAAAATATAAAAAGAAAAGTGGAAATGCTGAAGTTAGATACAGTGGGAATTAGTGACATGTACTGGGGAGAAAAAAAAAAAAAAAAAAAAAAACATAATTTCTGGTCATGTGAATACAAGGTTATAAATTCACAATCGAATAGAGGTGATGCAGGAGTAGGTCTTATGATGAATAAGAAAATAGGGATGTGGATAAGCTGCTATGAACAGCACAGTGAATAAATTACCACAGCCAAGGCACACATGATGCCAACACCCACCAAAATAGGACAAATTTATATGACTACTAGCTCTGCAGATCATGAAGAGATGGAAACAATGTATGAAGAAAGAAATTATTCAGACAGTTAAGAGAGACGAACATTTAACTGTGATGGGGGACTGGAATTTGATAGCAGGAAAAGGGAGAGAAGGAAAAGTAGCAGGATAACATGGATTAGGGGAAAAGGAATGAGATGTAAGGCCACCTGGCAGAATTTTTCATAGAGCATAACTTAATTGTAGCAAAGACTTTATTTATGAATCATGAATGAAGGTTATGTGCATAGAAGAGACTGGGAGACACCAGAAGGGGTCACAGAGATTCTGAAATGAGATTTTAAACTTTGCAACATTTTCTTGGGCAGATGAAGACTTTACCATAATTTATCAGTTATGAACTGCAGATTAAAACTGAAGAACATGTGATTTAAACCAGACACGACCATGGTAAACTGAATGAATCAGAGGTTGTTGAGAGTTTCAAAGAGATTATTAGACAATGATCGACAAACAGAGGAAAGAAATACATCAGAAGATAAATGAAAAGCTTTAAGAGATGAAAAAGTAAAGTTAACAGGGAATCAAACATGGAAAAAAGACAAAGACTAACAAAAATGCTTAGATAACACAAGAGATACTAAATTTAAATGACACAAGGAGAAAATGTAAAAGTGCAGCAAGAAGTGGGCAGATGAGAAAAGACATTTAAACAATGGGACTGACAGAAGTTCAAAATGATAAACAGGTATGACTAGTGGACAAATGCTAGACTGCAGCAGCTCACATGACAAGGGGAAAATAGATATTACATATAAGAAATTAAAGAGATTTTTGGAGAAAAGAGAATTAGCTGTATGAATATCAAGAGCTCAGACGGTAAGGCAGAACTAAGCAAAGAAAGGAAAGCTAGAAGGTGAAAGGAATATACTGAGGGGAAAATGAAGGGAAAACCCGATCTACACCTCCTAGTGGTGAGAAGCAGGCAATGCTTCAGGTGGCTAGCATAGAGCAGGATCAGATTTCTCCTTGAATGAGGAGTCAACATCAATCAAGTTCCAACTATCTCCTTGGAGGGCAAATGGAGGGCAGAGGTAGGACAACCTCTTGTCTTTTGAATGGAAAACTATCCCTGAAGAAAAGCAGTGCATTAAAGGTCCATTTGGACAGCCCATGTGTGGCAACTGTGGCAGAATCTAATAATACATCTGTCCTTACTGACAATGGGTTTCAGATCCCAAGATCTGGCAGGAGGAGTGGCGAGACTTCTCATATCGTCATTCCACAAAATAATCAAAGAGGAGGAGGAGGAAGACCACAAAAAGAAGGAAAAGATAAATTTAACGCTGGCACATGGAATGTGCAAACACAGTTTAATCTTGAGAAACTGGATGAAGTCAAAAACACTATGACAAAATGTCAGTTGGATATTATAAGAGTATGTGAGACAAGATGGGCTAAAAATGGCAACTACAGACCAGAAAATTGCAAGAATAATTCATACTAGATAAACGAAGTATCTATTACATTAACTAAGAAGTGGATCCTTAATGTAATGAATATTTACCAAGTGAGTGGTAGGATATTAAAGATAAAGTTAAATGCTAACCCATTTGACATAACAATGACTCAAGTACAGGTAAATCTCATTATACACAATAGTGATGTTCTGCAGAACAGCCACACATACCAAATTCGTGTAAACTGAGAGTCATTTTCTACATAAAATATGTGGTTAGGTTCTCACTTAATCACCTATTACATTCACAATAGTAGAGTTTCTCAGTATTTTACCAAAAATATCCATTATTTTCTGAAACACACAGTAATGCAAAATTTATACACCTAAAAATTTAACGTTGTTCACATAATAACACAATGAAGTCATATTCATTAAGCCTAGTTACATCCTAAATAGCCTCTGGATCATCTGGATCAGAAGAATCTGTTGGTGCTACAGTCAGTTCAGTTTTCATGGCAGATTTCCTTTCATGCAAATCCTTTGTAGCTTGCTTGGCACTCCACATTCATTTGAAGTACAAAATAAATTTTTCATTGTCGGCTGTGTCGGCTTCTTTGCCAATTGATTATATAACTCTTTGCTACCTTTAATAGTGTATTCAACATCTCTCTTCACTATCACACTCCTTACTTCTTCAAGATTGTTTTCTCCAAAAACTGACATAGCAATGATGATCATTTTGATTGGCCTCAGCCATTTTCTTCATCGTCAGTTTTCTAACGGGCTGAACTTCCTCAGCTTCTATTTCTTCTTTATCACTGACCTCACTGAAAACTATCAAATCTTTGTTGCTCAGATCCCTGGAATGAGAGTTAGGATGTCACACACATTCTCTTCTTCTTACCCAGCATTTTTAATACAGACCCCGTGGAGAGCAACATCATAGCTCTACTGGCCTTAACTGATGATTCACGTCACCACATACGCAACAGAATATGCTAAAACATGATATGCTAAAACATGCTAACATGATATGCTAAAACATTATGCTTCCATATACTGTAAACAGAGGGCAGCACTGGACTTAAAACTTAAATCACATATACGCAAAACCAGGTATAAAGAAATCCGCATGTAACAGAGTCTACCTGTACATTTACCAATCACAAATAGAAACAATGAAGAAATAGAAAGTTTTGTGACTTCAGAGAAGAATCAATGAGAATGATAAACACCAATGACACTGTTATTCTCATGGGAGATTTCAGTGTCAGTAGCAAAGAGAACTATAAGTGTGCTGGTAAGTTCATACTGGGAAGAATGAATCCATGAAGTGAGAAATAATTACAATTTTGTGAACAATATTGAGATGGTTGTAGAAAAAACATGTTATAAAGCTCCAAAGAGGAGACACTACACATGGAAAACATCTGGTAACAATGGGGGATGCATAGTTGGTTATATAATAGTAGAGGTAGAGAAACTACGCACAATCTAGTCACAGTTGGCCTGGAGCTAACATAGGTAGTGACCGTACACTTATTGCAGAAATGTGCAGTATCAATTTTAGAAGCACCAGCTGAAATATACAGTTGATTATACAACAGTAAAGTAAAGGCACAGGTAAATGTACAATCTAGTCACAGTTGACCTGGTGCTAAGACAGGCAGTCACCATACACTTGTTACAACAAAATGAAATATCAAATTTAAGAAGCAGCAGCTGAAATATCCAAAGAAATGGCCAATATACACTACTAGCCATTAAAATTGCTACACCACGAAGATGACGTGCTACAGCTGCGAAATTTAACCGACAGGAAGAGGATGCTGTGATATGCAAATGATTAGCTTTTCGGAGCATTCACACAAGGCTGGCACCGGTGGCAACACCTACAACGTGCTGACATGAGGAAAGTGTGGAACCAATTTCTCATACACAAACAGCAGTTGACCGGCGTTGCCTGGTGGAATGTTGTTGTGACGCCTCGTGTAAGGAGGAGAAATGCATACCATCACGTTTCCGACTTTGATAAAGGTCAGATTGTAGCCTATTGCAATTGCAGTTTATCGTATCACTACATTGCTGCTGGTGATGGTTGAGATCCAATGACTGTTAGCAGAATATGAAATCGGTGGCTTCAGGGGGGTAATATGGAATGCTGTGCTGGATCCCAACAGCCTCATATCACTAGCAGTCAAGATGACAGGCATCTTATCTGCATGGCTGTAAAGGATCATGCAGCCACGTCTCGATCCCTGAGTCAATAGATGGGGACATTTGCAAGACAACAACCATCTGCACGAACAGTTCAACGACGTTTGCAGCGGCATGGACCATCAGCTTGGAGACCATGGCTGCGGTTACCCTTGACGCTGCATCACAGACAGGAGCGCCTGCGATGGTGTACTCAACGACGAACCTGGGAGCACAAATGACATAATGTAATTTTTTGGGATGAATCCAGGTTCTGTTTACAGCATCATGATGGTCGCATCCGTGTTTGACGACACTGCGGTGAACACACATTGGAAGCGTGTACTCGTCATCGGCATACTGGCGTATCACCCAGCATGATGGTATGGGGTGCCATTGGTTACACATCTCGGTCACCTCTTGTTCACGTTGACAGCACTTTGAACAGTAGACGTTACATTTCAGATGTGTTACAACCCGTGGCTCTACCCTTCATTCGATCCCTGCAAAACCCTACATTTCAGCAGGATAATGCACAACCGCATGTTGCAGGTCCTGTACAGGCCTTTCTGGATACAGAAAATGTTCGACTGCTGCCCTGGCCAGCACATTCTTCAGATCTCTCACCAACTGAAAACGTCTGGTCAATGGTGGCCGAGCAACTGGCTCGTCACAATACGCAAGTCACTACTCTTGATGAACTGTGGTATCGTGTTGAAGCTGCATGGGCAGCTGTACCTGTACACGCCATCCAAGCTCTGTTTGACTCAATGCCCAGGCGTATCAAGGACGTTATTACGGCCAGAGGTGGTTGTTCTGGGTACTGATTTCTCAGGATCTATGCACCCAAACTGCGTGAAAGTGTAATCACATGTCAGTTCTAGTATAATATATTTGTCCAATGAATACCTGTTCATCATCTGCATTTCTTCATGGTGTAGCAATTTTAATGGCCAATAGCGTATAAACTGAAGGATTTATACATGCAACAACTGAATCAGGCTGGGGGAAAAGCAGTTGGGGTGCTATTAACCCAAATATAACAAGTGCAGCCACACACAAAGAAAGAAGTTAGAACTTAGAAAGCCTTGGATGACCCCGAATTACTGGAACTCACTGACAAAAGGAAAAGATTACAAGAAAAGAATGCTGATCAATATAAAGCAAGAACAAGATGTCGTTTAGAGAAATAAAGTGACTGGGAAAAATTAGTGAAGAAATAGTAGATGATTTAAAATAAGGGAAACAGAAAGAAGCCATTGCAGCATAGACAGAGAATGGGTAGCTGATGTTTGACGTAAAGGATGTAAGTGATGGACACAAAGAGTATACTGAAGACTGGTACAGTGGCCCTGGACGTTTAGGTGTACTATTGAAAATTAAAAACTAATTGATAAAACCAATAAGAGACCATCTATAACTAAAGAGTTCTCCCTTGCAATAAATAGGTTTGTGGCGACATAGCGACTATACATCACCTCTGACTGACAAAATAAACATCACTGCCCTGTGCAGTATATTGAATAACAATATCTCTGAAAGTTTAGTATGTGCTGAACCTCTGATCAGTGTAGACCACAATGTAATTCTGTCCATCAAAATAAAGTAAGGATTTGTCTACCATAGTCCACGTACCATATATGACATATGCACTCCTGCTGGTACAGCATTTCTTACAGTGGCGACCCTATCAATCGCACCACGTCGTGATTCTGCGCAAATCTGCTGCGCCGGGTAGGCACTCAACAATGCTGCCAGTGTTCATCACATCGCCTCACCGTATCAATGGCGGTGCCGAGGATGTTTCACAAACAGTGCCACGGTGTGATACGAACATTCTATCTAACAATTTACAAATAATGCTCAATCTGGACTAGAGGAACTTCAGTGCATGATTTAGACAGAAGCAAAGCCAAGTGGAGTAACGAAAAATGGTGCCCTGTTTAACCAGCAGCTGTTACCCGTGGGCTTTCAAATAGAAATGAAATGATATGACGAGTTGAAATATTAAAAGTTTTGGCTGGTTTCATTGTCTAGGGGCTGGGATATGTAGTTGCCGCATTACAAGACAAATTCTTTTCAGTCTACAGTATGCAATATGAATAGACACATGAACCAAATGGTTGAAGGTTCCTATCACTCGGCAATTGCGAATTTTGGACGTAATATACACATTTATAAATGAAAGACTGGAATAAATAAAATCTGCAGGTGCTATCTTAACGACTTTAAATTATGAGTGCAAGAGTGCTAAATTTGTGATCCCTTGATGCCTCAGAACATGTCCTACCAACCGGTCCCTTCTTCTTGTCAAGTTGTGCCACAAACTCCTCTTCTCCCCAATTCTATTCAATACTTCCTCATTAGTTATGTGATCTACCCACCTAATCTTCAGCATTCTTCTGTAGCACCACATTTCGAAAGCTTCTATTCTCTTCTTGTCCAAACTATTTACCGTCCATGTTTCACTTCCATACGTGGCTACACTCCATACAAATACTTTCAGAAAAGACTTCCTGACACTTAAATCTATACTCGATGTTAACAAATTTCTCTTCTTCAGAAACGCTTTCCTTGCCATTGCCAGTCTACATTTTATATCCTCTCTACTTCGACCATCATCAGTTATTTTGCTCCCCAAATAGCAAAACTCCTTTACTACTTTATGTGTCTCATTTCCTAATCTAATTCCCTCAGCATCACCCGACTTAATTCGACTACATTCCATTATCCTCGTTTTGCTTTTGTTGATGTTCATCTTATATCCTCCTTTCAAGACACTGTCCATTCCATTCAACTGCTCTTCCAAGTCCTTTGCTGTCTCTGACTGAATTACAATGTCATCGGCGAACCTCAATGTTTTTATTTCTTTTCCATGGATTTTAATACCTACTCCGAATTTTTCTTTTGTTTCCTTTACTGCTTGCCTCACGTGTTCCAATATTTCTACGGAATCCAAACTGATCTTCCCTGAGGTCGGCTTCTAACAGTTTTTCCTTTCATCTGTAAAGATTTCGTGTTAGAATTTTGCAGCCGTGACTTGTTAACCTGATAGTTTGGTAATTTTCACATCTGTCAACACCTGCTTTCTTTGGGATTTGAATTATTATATTCTTCTTGAAGTCTGAGGTTATTTCACCTGTCTCATACATCTTGCTCACCAGATGGTAGAATTTTGTCAGGGCTGGCTCTCCCAAGACTATCGGTAGTTCTAATGGAATGTTGTCTACTCCTTGGGCCTTGTTTCAACTTAGGTCTCTCAGTGCTCTGTCAAACTCTTCATGCAGTATCATATATTCCCATTTCATCTTCATCTACATTCTCCTCCATTTCTATAATATTGTCCTCAAGTACATCGCCCTTGTATAGACCCTCCAAATACTCTTTCCACCTTTCTGCTTTCCCTTCTTTGCTTAGAACTGGGTTTCCATCTGAGCTCTTCATATTCATACAAGTGGTTCTCTTTTCTCCAAAGGTCTCTAATTTTCCTGTAGACAGTATCTATCTTACCCCTAGTGAGATAAGCCTCTACATCCTTACATTTGTCCTCTAGCCATCCCTGCTTAGCCATTTTGCACTTCCTGTCGATCTCATTTTTGAGACGTATGTATTCCTTTTTGCCTGCT
The DNA here is from genome assembly GCF_021461385.2 of Schistocerca piceifrons. Lineage (NCBI taxonomy): Eukaryota > Metazoa > Arthropoda > Insecta > Orthoptera > Acrididae > Schistocerca > Schistocerca piceifrons. The sequence continues at coordinate 146,324,946 of NC_060139.1, forward strand.
TCATTTACCGCATTTTTATATTTTCTCCTTTCATCAATTAAATTCAATATTTCTTCTGTTACCCAGGGATTTCTACTAGCCCTCGTCTTTTTACCTACTTGATCCTCTGCTACCTTCACTATTTCATCTCTCAAAGCTACCCATTCTTCTTCTACTGTATTTCTTTCCCCCATTCTTGTCAGTCATTCCCTAATGCTCTCCCTGAAGCTCTCTACAACGTCTGGTTCTGTCAGTTTATCCAGGTCCCATCTCCTTAAATTCCCACCTTTTTGCAGTTTCTTCAGTTTTAATCTACAGTTCATAACCAATAGATTGCAGTCAGAGTCCACATCTGCCCCTGGAAAGGTCTTACAATTTAAAACCTTGTTCCTAAATCTGTCTTACCATTATATAATCTACCTGATACCTTCTAGTATCTCCAGGATTCTTCCATGTATACAACCTTCTTTTATGATTCTTGAACCAAGTGTTAGCTATGATTAAGTTATGCTTGTGCAAAATTCTACAAGACAGCTTCCTCTTTCATTTCTTGCCCCCAATCCATATTCACTGTTGTGTCTAGACAAGACAGTCTAGACACAATGAGAGGAAGCCGAAAGGCACGCGCTTAAACTCACGCAGGCTGGCGTGAGGTCTGAAACAGGATACGTAATGAATGCTATAAAGAAAAGTACGTAGCTTCTGGAATACTTAACTTTAATCCATAATTGTATAACATCGCTCTGGTACAGATATAATCTCCATTTCAATATACTTGGTGATGGCGCCTTGCTAGGTTGTAGCAAATGACTTACCTGAAGGCTATGCTAACTATCGTCTCGGCAAATGAGAGCGCGATTGTCAGTGAACCATGGCTAGCAACGTCGGCTGTACAACTGGGGCGAGTGCCAGGACGTCTCTCTAGACCTGCCGTGTGGTGGCACTCGGTCTGCTATCACTGACAGTGGCGACACCCGGGTCCGACGTATACTAATGGACCGCGGCCGATTTAAAGGCTACCACCTAGCAAGTGTGGTGTCTGGCGGTGACACCGCATTCACCTACTATGTTTCCTTCTCTCCCTTTTCCTACTCTCAAATTCCAGTCACGTATGACTATTAAATTTTTGCCTCCCTTCACTATCTGAATAATTTCTTTTATCTCATCAATTTCTTCGTCATCTGCAGAGCTAGTTGGCATAAATTTGTACTACTGTAGTAGGCGTGGGCTTCGTGTCTATCTTGGCCACAATAATGCGTTCACTATGCTGTTTGTAGTAGCTTACCTGCACTCCTATTTTTTTATTCGTTATTAAACCTACTCCTGCATTACCCCTATTTGATTTTGTATTCACCTGACCAAAAGTCTTGTTCCTCCTGCCATCGAACTTCACTAATTCCCACTATATCTAACTTTAACCTATCCATTTCCCTTTTTAAATTTTCTAACCTACCTGCCCGATTAAGGGATCTGACATTCCACGCTATGATCCGTAGAATACCAATTTCCTTTCTCCTGATAAAGACGTCCTCTTGAGTAGGCCCCGCCCGGACATCCGAATGGGGGACTATTTTATCTCCGGAATATTTTAGCCAAGTGGATGCCATCATCATTTAACCATACAGTAAAGCTGCATGCCCTCGGTAAAAATTACGGCTGTAGTTTCCCATTGCTTTCAGCCGTTCGCAGTACCAGTACAGCAAGGCTGTTTTGGTCAGTGTTACAGGGCCAGATCAGTCAATCATCCAGACTGTTGCCCCTGCAACTACTGAAAAGGCTGGTGCCCCACTTCAGGAACCACATGTTTGTCTGGCCTCTCAACAGATACCCCTCCATTGTGGTTGTACCTACGGTACAGCCATCTGTATCGCTGAGGCACACAAGCCTCCCCACCAACGGCAAGGTCCATGGTTCATACATAAACAAATTAAATAAACATACATCAAAGGAATAAGCAAGCAAAAGTAGGCCAGTAGTCTAATGTCTCTGTGCTTTCTAAAACACAGTAAATATTTTACCAATTTCTTCATGAATAGTATATATAGGATATAAACAAAGACATACATGGATAAATATATTTATAAGCATGCTGCTACCGTTTTTCCATGTAACTGTAGAGAAATTATGGCCTGATGTGATCTATAGTAATTGGCCACTTTGACCTCCAATAACTCATGTACTATTCAAGTTACACACCTGTAACTTATACCTATTTAGGTTTACACTAATAGCTTTCTAATGACATGTTGATTGACAAAAATCAGATGAACCGTTTAGATTTTGGAAATTTGTTGCTGGGTGTTACTTGTATAATTTATAGTCAGATACTAAACTTTAAACATTGTGCAAATAATGGTAATGTACACATTTCTTTTTGAGGTATCATGATTCATTAATTTCTATGCGAACTGTGAAATGTCAATTAAGGTTTCACAAAGTCCACCATCTTTGGCACTCCCAGTGTGTCTTCTTCATCGACACAGCATCACCATGGAATTCCCAGCCACATGGCTGGACCATGCACCGGGGCTACCCCTCTTGCTAAGCTAATGTTCGGCACCACATGGTTGCTGCCAGGAAGCGACCCGCCGAGTGGCGCCTGCACGGCCACACCAACTCTGAACTTAGAATATTTCCAGGGCGCCACAACTCTCCCATTACCTCACATACCTCATGTGCTCCTAGTTTTTCCTCTGCTCTGGTTCCTGTGCCTGAGTGCGGAGTTCCGAACCTTTCCAGTGACTTTTCGAGTGATATTCTCCAGTGACAATGCTATACAGATGCTTTTAACGGCGCGTTTCCAACGCATCAACAATGGACTCTGTCAAATAATCCTGCTTCAATGAATGGACAGCGAATTACAACGGCAAAAACCCCAAGTCTCATTATGCAATAACTGCACCATTCTTCCCACTCAAAAGTGGTCCCAGGAATTGAACAGTAACATCACACACATTCCAGCTGCGCCTCCCATGCTGTGTACCATTTTCAACCTAACCACCGCCACACACCTCACATCTCACACCTCTCAGTTGTATTCTGTGTACAGTGCTTACATGCTCCGCACCTATTAATTTTCACAGCATTCACTGCAACATATTCTATCTACATTGTGCCAACCCATGTCTGACATCACATTCGTGTCAGCCGTGGTGTGCACTTTTGACTGCTCATACGCCACTCACGGAGATGGATCATCATCATCCCCATCATCATCATATCAGTCAACTGAGCTTTATACATGCCGTGTTGGTTTTCGAGTCACACAAAATCGTGCTTCCATAAAGTTCTGCGTCAATCATGTTGGACCTGTGGGCAGAGTGTCGCATGCAATGGACTTTCTTGTCGCCAGGACAGATGAGCCAGTCCTTGGAGCAGATTTTCTGCATCACTATCACCTGCCTCCTGACCTCGTGTGTTGTTTGTTATTAGGTCATAATGGTCAGCAGCCAATCATTAGAGTTATCGGCAAAGTTCTCACCAAATATTCTTGTCCACCTCCCACCTCTTCATCACACACAGATCCACCACTAAATCACCACCTAAAATGCTGAGCACTCTTCAGCGAAATTTTCTCTCTGATCTCCAGGTATTCTTTGCTATGCACCACAAATGACATCATGAGATGAAAAATCATGGATCTTTAGCAGTGCATTGCTGACACTGCTGCATCATTTCATGCTTCCAAGCACAAACTTGCTGTCCTACCATGTTTGCAACAGCCACACCGCAGGTCTGCCTCTTTAGAGGGTGCCAACATACTACCAGAGTCTATCTGCACGGTATCTGAAAAGGTGGGTGGAGCGCTATATCCAACTTCAGTGTGCAATTCTGACAGTGCACCCATTATGAATTAATAGAGGGAAACATTCCTCATGGGAAAAATATATCTAAAAACAAAGATGATGTGACTTACCAAACGAAAGCACTGGCACGTCGATAGACACACAAACTCCTTACCCTCTCCCTTAAAACCCACATCCTTTCGTCTTTCCCTCTCCTCCCCTCTTTCCTGATGAGGCAACAGTTTGTTTCGAAAGCTTGAATTTTGTGTGTATGTTTGTGTTTGTTTGTGTGTCTATCGACGTGCCAGTGCTTTCGTTTGGTAAGTCACATCATCTTTGTTTTTAGATATATTAGTGTACCCATTATTCTACACAGTGACCCTGCTCTAGAATGCGGTGTGTTTCTGGCCACAGATGTGCACCCAACGATCAGGCCACATGCAGTTTGTGCTGTCCGCGATGGTACTGTTCACTGTATAAACACTACACTCAGTTCACCTGTCTGACATAGACCTCAATACCTCCTCCCCCCCCCCCCCAAAAAAAAAAAAAACTTTGAGTGGCGAAGGCCACCATCGACAAACTAATGGAGGCAGGCATCGTTCACCCATTGGATAGTCCCTGGATGCCCCTATAAAGCTTGTTTTAAGAAAAAACAAATGATGGTGCCCACATGGCGACTACCAGTGGCTCGATTACCAAACTATTATAGACAGTTATCCAGTCCCTAACTTACAGGAATTCGCCCACATGCTGGCAGGCACCAAAATATTCAGCATACTTGACTGCAAAATGAAGTACCTCCAGATTCCCAAGGCAGAAGAGGACATACCAAAGATAGCGATAATTACACTTTTAGGAGTCTTTGAGTTTTGTATATGTTTTAAAGTTTAAAAACGTAGCAACGTTTTATTGAAAAAGTTTTGTTCAATCTACCATTTTGTTATGCCTACATAGATGACATTCTTATATTCCCACAATCAGTGGAAGAACACAAGGCTCACTTAAAACAAGTGTTCGACAGACTAGCTGCCTGTGAGGTTCTCATCAACGAAGACAAATGTCAGTTACGGCAAGCCCACGTGCCATTTGTCATCCACCTCATAGGCACCTCAGGCATCCGCCTGACACCAGAGAAGACCAACCAGACTCTTAACACCTTCTTCCATCTACCAAGAGTTATGCAGATTTTTAGGCATCATAAACTTCTACAAGAGACACATCTCATATGCAGCTCAGATTCTTCTTCCTTCTGACCAAACTTCTGCATGGGAAGAATACTGTGGGAAGACACTGCTTCAAGTTGGCACATCCTATGTATACCAACTTCGATAAAATCAAGGATGACTTACTGCACCCTACTACACTGGCTCATCCGTCTCCTAATGCCCACCTTCCTATAACAGCGGACGCAAGTGACCTCACTATCAGTGCCATGTTACAACAGGAGATAGCTGGCTTTCCCAAGCCTCTGCAGTTTTTCACTCATTAACTTTCAGACATTCAGTGTAAGTGATCGAACTTTGACTGTGAGCCACTTGCTATTTATACAAGGTCATCTGCTACTCTCGAAAATATATACAGGGCAGACCTTTTACTGTTTACACAGATCACCGTACCCTGCTTGGGGCATTACACAGCCCGTCTGATGATCCCTCCCACAGGCGTTTTCAATACCTCAATTTCATTTCACAGTTCACGACCAACGCACGCTGCATCAAAGGCGCTGCCAACACTGTTGCAGACTATTTGTCATGCATCACCTCTTCCTCTGCCCAGCTCAATTACGACTGGATCGCTAAGATACAAGACGTGGATCAAGACTTCCATAACCTTTTTCATGACCTGGCCAGAGCCTTCAAACTTGAACAACATACCTTCCCCGGTTTCACCGAATCAGTTTGGCGCGATGTGTCCTGCGACTAGGTCTGACCAGTTGTCCCAAAACCTTTTCATAAACAAATCTTTAATCTCATCCACAATCTTGCACACCCTGGGGTGTGACCCTGCATCCGCCATACAGAGCCCTCAAAGTTATTACTCATGGCACAAATACATTTGACATCATGATTGAGGCCAAATGACTGATAGTTCTGTTAACAGATTGAAGACAGCTTAGTCCATCGCAGAATGATCTCTTCAGCCGCCATCCAGCCTTGCACCTGACCAACCAGCTTCTACCCCTTTCACACTGCAGCTCAACCTCTCCTACTTTCTCCCCGAGGACATATCTGTGACGCTTGTCAATGAAAACATGGTCGTCCTCGAGCAGTGCAAAGACAGGAGATCTGGGGCCAGCATGATTTTGCAATGTTATCACCACACCATGCCTATACCAGCCAACACAGACATAATGTAACTGATGTTCCAGCTCAATACTAAGGGCTCTCTCATCATAACTGCCCTAGTTTACAATGTGGGTGTCCCAGCTACAGCTGTCAATAGAACTACACCATTGGAAACTCCACCGTCTACAACCACTGCTGAGGCTGCTATCGACGACAGTGCACTGATACCAGCTACTTCTCATATGGACATGCCCTCAAGCCTCCTTCCCACCTCAGAGACTATGAGATCTCCGGCATAACTGCAGACTTCATCTCCTAGCAAAGCTTCCCTTCTCCCATGCTCCACACTATGGGACAGGGGGAAAAAGGAGCTCTATAGTGACACAGCAACTATATGTAACCTGTGACTAACCAAATAAACATTCACTGGAATGATAAGATCTGTGACAATTTAGTATGTGTCGAACCTCTGACCAGTGCAGACCATAATGTATTTCTGCCCAGCAAAATAAAGTAAGGATTTTTCTACCACACTCCATGTACTGTATATTATGTATGCACTCCTGCTGGTACCCATTTCCTTCAAGTACAGATAATCAACTGCTATAGATGACATCTCTGCAAAGTTTCTACAAAACTGTACTGACAACATCAAAATAACTTGTTTACTGGGGTATTTAAATGTATGAGCGGGACATAATACCACCTGACTCTACTAAAAGTAGAACTCTTCCATTATTCAGGGGTTGGGAGAGGGGGGGAGGGGGGGGAGAATGCAAAGGACCGTTATTATACAACACTAGTCTTTCTGTCACATTCATCAAAATTGTTACTGTTAAAAGGAAATAGATTGGAACTTAGCCAATAATCAATATGGCTTCAGGACTGGGAAAGGAACAAGTAACTCTGATAATAGGCCGATTTTGGAAATAAGATTAGAAGTAAACATTAAAACATGTACAGCATTTATTGACTTAGAAAAGGCATTTGATATGGTTGATTGGAAGTTATTTCAAGCAATGTACAAAGTTGGTCTTGGCTGGAAGAAGAGGTGAGTAATTTTGAGTATAACTAAAGTCAAAGTATTGAACTGGATTTTACTGGTAGCAAGAAAGAAGCAAAAAGCCAGAAGCGAAGAAAGACGTGGGTATTCTCTATCACCTTGGTCATTTAATATGTTCATTGAAGAGACAATAACAATAACTAAATAAATGACAGCTGGAATCAAATGTAATGATTCCTGTATTCACTGCATCAGCTTTGTCAATGACACTGCAACAGTGGCAGACTCAGAGACGAAACTAAAAATGTTTAAGGACTTAAATCAAGAGATAACAAAAACACAGGTAAATACCAGAAAGACAAAGTCAATGTTAAAGGCAAGAAAGGAAGCGCTTATAAGACTGGCACAAAAATGCAACTCTAAATTATTGTATTTCGCTATCTCAGCAGCACTTTGGATGAAAACGATAGAGGTTTCAAGAAACTCAAGACAAGAATAGCACTGGCTATAAGAGCCTTCCAAAGTAACAAAAACCTTCTACTGATAACTTCAGCAGATTCCACACTAAAAAAAGATTTGTAAAGACCTTTGTTTGGAGTGTTCTGGCATATGGATGTGAAACTTGAACATGAGAAAAACAGTTTGCTTTGAAGATGCGGAAATGTGGCTTTGGAGGACAATTACCAGAACTAGCTGGACTGGCAAAAAAATGAAGCAATACGGAAGGGAAAGAACTACTGAAAGTTATAGGCTAGTAGAAAGCAAAACTCAGTGGTCACTTGATTAGATATGATATCCTTCTCCAAAACATTTTCAATGGTGCAATCATAGGGAGTAAAATAAGGGTATGATTGAGAAAATTCTATTGAAACAATATGATCAGTGAGATGGGACATTCTTCATACATGGAGATGACGAGGATAACTTAATAGAGAAAGCTGTGGTTGCAGAGACAAGGCTTAGACTTTCAAAAGCAGAGAATGCAAGGGAAATAGACTTTAAGAAAATAATACAGAATGGGAAGAGGAAGTTAGAGATAAGGTAGGTGATATGATACTATGCTAAGCATTCGACAGAGGACTTAAAGGCCTAAACTAAAGCAGGGCTCCTGGAGTAGGCAACATTCCCTCAGAACTGTTGATTTTTGGGGCAGCCAGACATGATGAAAAATATTTCCTCCCTGGTGCAAGATATATGACACTTCAAGAATAATGAATCATTCCAATTCCAAAGAAGGCAAGTGTTAATATTATGGAACGATCAGTTTAATAAGTCATAGCTGTAAAATACATAAATTATTCACAGAAGAATGGTAATGGCCAACCTTGGGGAAGATATGTTAGAGTTCCAAAGAAATGTAGGAGTATACAAGGAAACACTGACCTCATAACTTATCTTAGAAATGATGGCAAACCTATATTTATAGGTTTTGTACATTTAGAAAAAACTTTTCACAACGTTGACTGGAATGTACTTACCCATATTCTGAAAGTAGCAAAGATAAAATACAGGGAGCAAAAGTTATTTACAATTTGTACAAAAGCCAGACTGCAATTATAAGAGTTGGAAAGACATGAATGGGAATCAGTGTCTGAAAATGGAATATAACAGGGTTGTAGCCTATCCTCTACATTATGTAATCTTTTCACTGAGTGAGCAGTAAAGGAAACCAAGAAGAAATTCTGAAAGGAAATTAAGTTTCAGGGAGAAGAAATAAAAACTTTGAGGTTTCCTGATGACCATATAATTCTGTCAGACAGAGCAAATTACTTGGAAATTAGCTGAACAGAATGGATAGTGCCTTAAAAATTTATTATAAGACAAACATTAATAAAATTAAAGCAATGGTAATGGAATAAAGTGGAATTAAGTCAGGTGGGGCTGAGAGAATGAAATCAAGAAATGAGACACTAAAAGCAATAGATGAGTTTTGCTATTTGGACAGCAATATAATTGAGTATGGCTGCAGTAGGGGGATATAAACTGTAGACTGGCAATAGCAGGAAAAGCATTTCTGAAATAGAGAGATCTGTTGACATCTAATATATGTTTATATGCTGGAAGCCTTTTATAAAGGTATGTCTCAAATATGGCCTCGAAGGAATGAAACATGGACACTGAATGGTTTCGACAGGAAGAGGATAGAAGCTTTTGAAATTTGGTGTTACATAAGACTGCTGTATATTGGATGGATTGACTGAACAGCTGATCAGGAGATACTGAAGCGAATTGGGGAAAAATATATTTGTGGCAAAACCTGACTAACATAAGGGAGGTGGAGAGCATTAAGCTTCCACATGAACGTAGCCTTCAGGTGGCAAATATGGGACAGCCAGGTCAACTTTTTATCAAAAATAAGGCCCAAGACAACTTCTAGGAGCTGGTCAGCTAAATAAAGTTCTGAATCAGTGCATACTGTGGGTTGATGACAAAAATGAATAACCTGTGTTTTGGAGGGAGATAACTGAAAGCCATGGGAGACAGCCCATGCAGAGGCCCATCGGATAGCGCCTCAGAGCTGGCGCTCAGCAGATGCTACTGAAGGGGAGCTGCACCAGACGCAAAAATCGTCAACATACAACACCGGGGTAGCCAGAGGCCCAGAAGAGGTTACAAGCACATTTATGGCTATGAGGAAGAGTGTGACACTTAACATGGAACCCTATGGGGTACCTTTCTCCTGAATCCGAGGGGTGCTGAGTGAAGTGCCAACTCAAACCCAGAAGAGCCGTTGGGATAAAAACCCACGGATTAAAATTGTAAGAGGGCCGTGAAAGACCCAGTCATGGAGGGTAAATAAAATCTGATGGCACCAAGCCATGTCACATGCCTTATGTAGGTCAAATAAGACCACAACAAGGTGCCAGCGGTTAGTAGAAGCTTGTCGGATTGCTGTTTCCAAACTAAGTAAATGGTCAGTTGCAGATCATCCTTCCCAGAAACCACACTGATACAAGGACAAAAGGTCACAAGATTCGAGTCCCAACATAATAGGAAGCTAACCATCCTCTCAAGCAGTTTACAAAGTACTTTTGTCATGGTAATCAGGAGCAGGGGCACGGAGACGCTTGAAACCAAAAGGTTTGGTCTGTAAATGGTGTCGCTTATATTTCTGCAGCACTCTGGACAGTGACTGCTATGTTCTTGGTCCACCATGGTAGTGGTCAGCGATGAGGGGAACCTGTGGATAGGGGACAGCAGTGCCAGCAGCATGAAGAATAGTGGCAGAGATACCCTGCATGACTGCATCAATGCAATTCAAGAGAGAGGCATCGAAGTGCACAGCAGACATACATAAAGGCCAATTGGCCCAGCAGAATGCCCAACGTAGGGGCCTGTCTGCCTGGTGGTAGCAGGGAACCGATATAATCACCGGAAGTGGTCACTGCCAAAGATCATCATGGGGTGACTAATGCAGGGAAGCCACAATAGCAGATCGTGACATTGATAGCAGTAAAGGTGCCACGAGCAGCACTGAAGTGGGTAGTCATTGAGGAGACACAAATCAGAGTCTGTAATAAGTTGCTCAATTAGAAGACCCTACCTGTCGCAGTGGCATTCCCTCACAGTGGGTGGCACACACTGAAGTCCCTGAGGAGGAGGTATGGGGTGGGAGTCACTGTATTATGGTAAACAGTTCAACATAAGGAAGTAGCCTGGATGGAGGGAGACATTGCAAGTGATTATTGCCAGAATCATTTGTACTCTAATCATTACTGCTTCCAGGTTGGTATGAAGGGGGATCCAGTCACAAATGACATCGGCAAGAACCAAAGTGCAGACCCCTCCAGGTGTCATCCTGGAGCCGTAACGGTTCTGACAGAATGCCCATTGGAGAGTGGTCATTGTGTAAGTGCATTTCTTGAAGAGCAACAAAGACTGCAGAATAGGAGGAAACAAGGTGTTGTATTTCCAGTAGGTGACGATAATACCAGTTTCAATTCCACTGGATTATCGTGTGGTGAGAGTCCAGGTTAGACATAAAGAAGCCAAAGCACCACCATGTCAGTCAGTGGTCATCACCAACAAGAATGGGGTGACATTCATAAATAAGATGTCAGAATCAGGTTGCGAGGGGGGATGGCACCTCTGGGGGGGGGGGGGGGGGGCACTGAGGGGTGGGGGATGGGGGGGGGGGAGGTCTTGTCCTGGGACCAGAGGCAAAAGTTGAAGAAAGTGACACTGGGTGCAGTCTGGCACATATTTGGCGAGGCTCAGCATAAGATAGACAATCCACGGACTTGTACTCTTCGATCTTCTTTTCTCTCTTGTAAGCTGGGCAGTCTGGCAAGCAAGGAGGGTGGCGGTCATGACAATTAATAAACGCAGGTGGCGGTACACAGGGGCTTCCCTCATGGAGTGGATGTCTACAGTCACCACACAGAGGGTCCACCGTATAGCGGGAAGACATATACTCAAAACGCCAGCACCGAAAGCTTCACATGGGTGGTGGGAGTACAGCTTCACGTCACATCTGTAGCACATAACCTTGACCTTCTGTGGGAGGGTATCTTTCTCAAAAACCAGAATGAAGGCGCCAATATTGGTGCTGTTGTCTTTACGAACCTTCTACACACGTCTAACAAAATGAATGCTGCATCATTTCAGATTAGCCTGGAGTTCATCACTTTGCAGGATGAGGTCCCTATGAAAAATCACTTCCTGGACCATATTCAGAGACTGGTGAGGGCAATAGACACTGGGCATTGCCAAGGTGATCACAAGCATGAAGAGCTGCATATTGGGCAGCAGAAGCAGCTTTGCCCAGCAGGGAGCCCGAACACATCTTACTGAGACACTCCACTTCACCAAACTTTTCCTCGATATTCTCCACAGAAACCAATAGCTTTGTGGTGGTGAATGTGTCCCTGTCTGTCCTAGTGCAGACAAGGTAACAGGGAAAGTATTTCATCCTAAGACAGGGAACTAGGATCACCTCCCACGATGTAGCCAGGGAAGGGAAGGCTGCCGGGTCATATGAAGCAGCATTCAATGATCCTTTACCATTTGAAGAGAGGCTGTTTGAGAACAGCCAAAGTTTTGCAGCTTGATATACTTCATGCTCCAAGCATCTGCTCTGATATAACATACTCCGACCAGGGGCTCTCCCCATGAGCGCCACCCAACCACAGCAAGGGTCACATGGTATGGTGAACGTTTTCAGGATTTCCGATGCTCCAGGAAGACAAGCAACCACTTCTTGGCATACACTGGGAGGGAACGGCTTGGGTATCAGTATTGTGATCCCTGTTTTGTCATCAGGCTCACCCACACAGGTACATAACAGCCCACCACACAGAATGGCTTCAAGTGCTGATGACCTAGCAGAGTGAGGGTGGGGGGAAGGGCTCGAGCAGGGCAGGAAGGGGGAAGAGGAATCCACACTGTAGACATCAGGGAGCAAGTTCTTCCCGAAATGGCTCGCGCTAAGAACAGAAAATTTGGGAGTGGAGGTCAAACCTCAAGCAGGGACTTAAATGCCAAAAAAGAATGAAATAGAACAGACAGAAGGAACAAAATTGAAAGCAATACAGGGAAATTGGTGAAAAGCCAGGTTGACATAAATCAGAACACCGAGAGAGAGGAAGGAGGGGTCAGCAGGAAAGGAGCGAGGACGGGAGGGGCACGGTGAAGGGGAAATGCAGTCAGTTAAGAAATAAAGGGCTGCAATAGCTCGGGGCCCTGTGTGCGCCACATACAAACCCACAAAATAACTGTGATACCCCTGGGGAGGGGGGCGAAATTGAGGAGTTAAGGATGTAAGCACTAGATGGGATAAACAAACTCGAAAGCCTACATGAGGAGCATCACATGATGTGGTGGGATAGTCATCAGAAGTAACAATGAGCTAATTATTTACATTCTACCAGGTCCTTTCTACTAAACTTAACTTACGAAAACAAAAGTTGCAAATGAATGCACAAATCATGGCAAAAAGGAAATGAGTTACACCAGAACAAAAAATATAGAGGAAAAGGAAATATTAATAATGAAAAATGTCAAAGGAATACAGGGATTGGTACACAGACATGGAGGAAAAAACTGACCACCACTTGAATCACGCACAGAACCATACAACACCCAGTAAAGTTTGCTTTGCTGGAAGACATTTCTCTCAAGCATAAAACATTGCCTCAAGCCAATGGAATGATTGTTGCATGATTTCATGGCCAATTTTTGCTAGCTGCAATACTGTATTGATTGATTGACTTAAGGCCTGTTTCCCTGGCAGGAGTTAGTTAATAATTCTTCTGAAGAACTCAATGAGTGAACAAATCAAAAAAGCAAAATAACTTATACACATTAAAATAAACTTGCAAAAACCAAATATTTCATGTTTAAATGAAAAAAAGGCAGTAAAGGAAACAAAAACCGTATGTTACAACTACACTATAGTCTACAAGAAGCACAACACACATTAGTTCTTACAAAGGGAAGATCCATAATGTAATCCAAAAAATACCATCACACGCCGACGAGTAAGATCGGAGGTTTCTGTTGACCCGGATATAAATCCACAATGTAACAAAAATAGCATGATTAGAATTTAGAATGCACCAATGATTATTTATTTATACGTTAACCCTGTGCAAGTGGGGATTTATATCCCATCACTGTGGAATTCATAACAGACATAAAAGTAAACATAAATGAAGTCAAGATTTTAAAACGGAAAAATAACAGATAATTAACACTAATATAATTGTTTAGGCTTCTGCAACCAGAGTCAGTTAAACGTTTTCTGGGTGCAATACCACGTTATATTGTAACTAAATTAAAGGAGAAACCAATATTTCTCCAGTAATAGTTTGACAGTTAAATCAAGTTATCATAACAAGGGACATCAACTTCAAGCATTAAAAAATGGTAGAATAATGCTGTCTATTACTTTCTATAACATAATACTGGAGGTTGTTGAATAAGTTATAAGAAAATTTATGTATCTTGCAATACGAACAGCGACTCAAAAAGTGTGCACTTTTGACAATAAACTCAGTTAAACAGAATGTGGAAAAATCTGACAGGTGGTCACTTCGAGGTACAGTGTTAACTGTGGTCCTAGGTACAATATGGGAACTACTTCAATATAAACCCTTGTTTACTAAACCCTTGTAAAAGCTATGATTGCAGGAGGGTATAAAACAGGCCATTTTGTACTTAATTTGGTATGTAACATGCCATTGGAGATCTAATAACTGTAATTGACTAATGCATAACCTATAAATTATGGTTTTCTTTGAATCAAGCGTGGAGTACAAAATTTTCAGCTCGTTCTGTAGCAATGTAATATCCCTCCCCCCTCTTTAAGGTTCTAGGGTTAATTTGTTTTGCTGAATACTAGTCAATGTAATTTTAATTATATTTACGCAGCCTTAAGGATTGTCGATTTGTCCTTGGATGCAGTTCATATTCAGGCGAAATATAGTTTGAAAACATGTCACGTCGAAAAAACGCGATGTATTCAGTACTTTCTACGTACTGTCTGCTTTACATTGTTTTCAAGGCGACTTACATTTATTCATAATACAAGTGTTAGCAACTATACGTAACCATAGACGCAATGAAATATGATTATTGTTATTACGTTATGTTTCCAGACATCACACAAGTCTTTCACCTATACATTGGAGACGTTTATTCTAACCTGGTCTCTCAAGGCTTCTGCCAAAATAGTATTTCCATCTATTTCTTCTGTGTCAGTCATTTTTCTTGCATCCAAAGGCCTAAACACTTTGCCCTACTGCAAAAACGAACTTCAGTAAGACGTCATTATGCGTTATCTAATCAAGCATGACACTCACTTCCACCAGCAAGCATAACAACACAGGAACGTGTACAAACAAGAACAGCTGATTGGCTGAACCTGTCTTCAGTTTGCACCTGTTGCCCGTTATTAGTTGACAGTTGCCAAACCACCGTTTATCAGTTGGCAACCCGACGTCGAAAAACAAAGAAGGCATGTGCCGCAATTATATTGGAACTGGCGTAAAACTACATAAACCAACGCAAGAGAAGCATTTATTATTGTCATGTTGTTTTAAAAAACAGGAGTGATATGAGTGATGGTGGAACGGAATGTTTTGAAGGTGAAGGAGTGCTGTAGGACATCTCCAGTTCACCAAAACTGCTCTGTGATGAAATGGAAATGTCGTGTGGCTAGGGCCTCCCGTCGGGTAGACCGTTCGCCTGGTGCAGGTCTTTCGATTTGACGCCACTTCGGCGACCTGCGCGTCGATGGGGATGAAATGATGATGATTAGGACAACACAACACCCAGTCCCTGAGCGGAGAAAATCTCCGACCCAGCCGGGAATCGAACCCGGGCCCTCAGGATTGACAGTCTGTCACGCTGACCACTCAGCTACCGGGGCGGACTTGTGATGAAATGAGTGCCATCCTCATCGATGATGTGCAGTCACCTAATGGGTCTCAGTCACTAAAGCCTGATTCTTCAGGAAGGCAAAGGCATAATTGTTTGTGTTCACCAAGCAGAAAACGCCCTAATAAATGGAGACGGTAACGTTCATTAAACTGTACAAATCAAATGAGTCACCATATGGAAAGAAGCCGGCACAGAAGAAATTTGTGAGTATGACAGAAGCTATGTATTCTCGCACTCCCCATTTCCAACCGCTGCCATCTGACACCTCGCCGAGGGCCAACTATGTTTGCGCGAATATTCCAGTGAAATTCCGCACAAAACCTATTATCGATGCTCACAGGGGTGACAAGCTAGCCAAGTACATCCGTTTTACAAGAAATTACGCTGTACTGTGCCACAGTTCACCTAACTTCACTTCCCATTTTCGCATTAGGCCTGTAACTTACCCATCGAAAGAGGAACGAGAGGAGGCTGAACTGCAGCAAATGCAAAAGTACATCTTCAAGACAGCACCATTTTTGACATTTTTAAGATTATTTATTAATAATTTTTAAATGCACATTTAACGAAGTTTGTTTAATAATGAAATATCAATGGTTATCTGTGGTATCTTTACGATAAGAATGTGTCTCTGTCTCATTTGTTCGTGTTCTATGTACGTTGTAGTCAGCCCTGACGTAGACTGCTCACACTTGAATATTGAGCTCGTGAAAGTAAATAATTGATTCTATAATAACTGTCAATTAAGTTAATTACAATATATTTCATATTATCTATTAAAAGTTTCACTCCTTTCAAAGTATTTAAAAAAAATATAACTGAGGGGCAGTTTCCGTGTTATTTAGACATAGCCTTACATACAAATTTAAGACTTTTGCGTAAGTATTAAGTGAAGAATTTAGGTTGTCCTCGTTACACATGTATTTATTAGTACAGTATCTACTCGTGGAATTTAACGTTTTGAGTTCTATCTTTTATTTCCTTTCGAAACGTGTACAGCCCATATCGCCCATACGTGATCTTAGGCCTATTTTTTCGGGTATAGAAGTTTTGAGTTTTAACGTTATTTTAAGCGCATTACATTGCTATATTAACAGTATACTCATATATTAGTGTTCCACATTAGTGACTCTTGTGATCTGTAGTTAAGGGAGTATTGTTGTTATTGTCTAGATAAATTTTGTAAAAATAATGTAAACAACCGAGAGAGAGTGTGTTTGAGCTACGATAGGAGAGTTAGTTCTGGGGTTCTATGCAGCTGTTCTCACAGATGGTTACATTGGGGGGAGGGGTGCGTAGTGGCATGGGAATTGGGGAAGTAAATGAGTCTCTCCCATGGTACTGCAGAGAATGTTTAAGGGATAGGGAGTACCTCTTTTTTAAGCTAAGATCAGTGTCCAATGATTCAAGATTGAATGAAATTAAGGTTAATGAGAGGCTCAGATAGGCAGGTACCACAGATGTTAAAATAGGCTATCACAAGATTAATAAATGAAACGCACCAGTTTGCTTTTGTTCTACAATGTTAGTTTTATTGTTAACTGGTTTTCGGCTTACAAGGCCATCGTCAGACATTTACTGAGTATTATCACCAAAGAAGTTAAAATGTTTGAAAACAACATTGGAAGAGAAGCAACACATCTAGACTGAAGTAGAAACATCAACGAGTTAAAATTTAAATCGTTGAGAAACATACATTAAGTAACATCTTTGCAATGAAAAAGTAAAAATTGAACAGTACATAAAGGACAATGCAGTAGACAGGAAAACCTTTAGCACAAAATAGGAATAGCATGCCTACATAACAGTTTCTATTAATAAACAAAACTAATAAAATAAAATAAAATTAGTACTAGACAAGACTACATCAAGATGTATGAAACATGGAGAGTGGTACACAAACCAATTAAAAGAAGAGACAATTATCAGTGTAACTACAGAATATGTAAGGAACTTAAGCAATATCAGTAAGATAAACAGAAATAAATAAATGCATGAAAATGGAGGTGTTTCAGGGCACCTACAGTTAGAGAGTGTGGTGGTACTGCATTTTAACATTAACATTATAATCAAAGCAGTGGCTGTATAACAGTTTTCATTAAATAAATGAGCAAAGTAAAATATGAACAGTATTTGATGAGACAACTACAAGGGGTGTTAAACATGGACACTAATACAAGTACCAGTTAAAAGAAAGCCTTAACTATTGAAACTACAGTCTATATGGAATACAAAGACAACTTCAACATAACTAAACAACTTAATGAATACAGGAAAACGGGAATATGTAGGAAGAGAGAGTGTGGGAAGTAATGAACAACAGAGATAATTATATGAAGTTTAGGAGAGGGGAAGTGTTGAGCTGTGTTGGGTCATTTAGGATGAGATCTGGTCTGTGAGCAAGATGTTTGTTAATTTCCAGGGCTTCCAGCAGGTTGAGTTTGTTCTAGATTGTCATAAAATAATGTTTAGTACATTGAATCAGAATATAAATAGGATTAATAAAAAGTAGCTGAGCTTCTTGTTTGCTTAGAAGATTTGTGTGCATATGAGCTTAAACTAAATAATGGTCATTTTATAACTGTAGCTGTGTGTAGATCCCCACTGGGAAATTTTCAGCTACTTTTGAAAAAAAAAAAGGATTCTTTGTTGTGGTATCTGTCAGACAAGGGGGAGAAATTATTGTTTATGTGGATTTCAGTGTTGATTTTCTGAAAGAATCTGATAGAAAATATGACCTTAAAGTATTACTTCGTTCTTTCATTACACATCAGCTATTGATTTTCCTACTTCAGTGATACAGGAAAGCGACACACTGATAGATAATGTTTTTATAGACCGAGATAAATGTAATAAAATAATAACTTTTCCTGTTAAGAAAAGTCTGTCTGATCATGGCCCACAGCTAGTTACAGTGTACCTTTGTGAGTACATTTGAAAACAGCTGCCCTAACAAAACAGTGAAACTTAATTGTAAGAAGCCATCTAAAAAGTCATGGTTTACTAAAGGAATAAAAATATCTTGTAAACAGAAGAGAAAAATGTATGTTGTAGCTATAAGGAGTAATGATACAGAAACAATCAACCATTATAAAAACTACTGCACTGTATTAAGAAAAGTTATTAAAAAGTCCAGAAGTATATGCATTATGTCTGCTATTAGCACCTCTGATAATAAAACTAAAACAGTTTGGGATATAGTTAAAAGCGAAATAGGGCAGCCAAAAGCAGAGGAAGACTGTATTCCTATCAAACCAATGAAAAGTTTGTTAATAAAAAGTCAAAAGAAAAAAATATTTTTATAGTTGTTGTTGTTGTGGTCTTCAGTCCTGAGACTGGTTTGATGCAGCTCTCCATGCTACTCTATCCTGTGCAAGGTTCTTCATCTCCCAGTACCTACTGCAACCTACATCCTTCTGAATCTGTTTAGTGTATTCATCTCTTGGCCTCCCTCTACGATTTTTACCCTCCAAGCTGCCCTCCAATACTAAATTGGTGATCCCTTGATGCCTCAGAACATGTCCTACCAACCGATCCTTTCTTCTGGTCAAGTTGTGCCACAAACTTCTCTTCTCCCCAATCCTATTCAATACTTCCTCATTAGTTATGTGATCTACCCATCTAATCTTCAGCATTCTTCTGTAGCACTACATTTCGAAAGCTTCTATTCTCTTCTTGTCCAAACTATTTATCGTCCATGTTTCACTTCCATACACGGCTACACTCCATACAAATACTTTCAGAAAAGACTTCCTGACACTTAAATCTATACTCGATGTTAACAAATTTCTCTTCTTCGGAAACACTTTCCTTGCCATTGCCAGTCTACATTTTATATCCTCTCTACTTCGACCATCATCAGTTATTTTGCTCCCCAAATAACAAAACTCCTTTACTACTTTAAGTGTCTCATTTCCTAATCTAATTCCCTCAGCATCACCCGACTTAATTCTACCACATTCCATTATCCTCGTTTTGCTTTTGTTGATGTTCATCTTATATACTCCTCTCAAGACACTGTCCATTCCATTCAACTGCTCTTCCAAGTCCTTTGCTGTCTCTGACAGAATTACAATGTCATCGGCGAACCTCAAAGTTTTATTTCTTCTCCATGGATTTTAATACCTACTCCGAATTTTTCTTTTGTTTCCTTTACTGCTTGCTCAATATACAGATTGAATAACATCGGGGAGAGGCTACAACCCTGTCTCACTCCCTTCCCAACCACTGCTTCCCTTTCATGCCCCTCGACTCTTATAACTGCCATCTGGTTTCTGTACAAATTGTAAATAGCCTTTCGCTGCCTGTATTTTACCCCTGCCACCTTTAGAATTTGAAAGGGAGTATTCCAGTCAATATTGTCAAAAGCTTTCTCTAAGTCTACAAATGCTAGAAACGTAGGTTTGCCTTTCCTTAATCTTTCTTCTAAGATAAGTCGTATGGTCAGTATTGCCTCACGTGTTCCAGTATTTCTACGAAATCCAAACTGATCTTCCCCGAGGTCGGCTTCTACTAGTTTTTCCATTCGTCTGTAAAGAATTTGTGTTAGTATTTAGTATTTTTATAGAAATAACTCAAAAGCCAAGATTGCTTAAATACTGTTAACTGGATAACGTTTCAACACACTAAAGGTGCCATCACCGAATCTGAATGTAGCTTAACATTTATAAACCATTTGGATATAACGATACATGAGGCAGACCAGCTGATATAAAATGATTGTCACAAAAATAAAAAACAACTGCTCTCGTGGTCATTCTATTCCATCAGATATGTAAAACCGAAGTCACAAGATAAAACTATTTGGTACATGATCGCTGCTCGACTAACAACAGTCAGTGTGATGCTGACCGTTGTTAGTCCTAATCTAATTCCCTCAGCATCACCCGGCTTAATTCGACTACATTCCATTATCCTCGCTTTGCTTTTGTTGGTGTTCATCTTATATCTTTCTTTCAAGACACTGCCCATTCCGTTCAGCTGCTCTTCCAGGTCCTTCTCTGTGTCTGGCAGAATTGCAATGTCATCGGCGAACGTCAAGGTTTTTATTTCTTCTCCATGGATTTTAATTCCTACTCCAAATTTTTCTATTGTTTCCTTTACTGCTTGCTCAATATACAGATTGAATAACATCAGGGATAGGCTGCAAACCTATCTCACTCCCTTCCCAACCATTGTTTTCCTTTCATGTCCCTTGACTCTTATTACTGCCATCTGGTTTCTGTACAAATTGTAAATAGCCTTTCGCTGCCTGTATTTTACCCCTGCCACCTTTAGAATTTGAAAAAGAGTATTCCAGTCAACATTGTCAAAAGCTTTCTCTAAGTCTACAAATGCTAGAAACGTAGGTTTGCCTTTCCTTAATCTTTCTTCTAAAATAAGTTGTAAGGACAGTATTGCCTCACGTGTTCCAATATTTCTACGGAATCCAAACTGATCTCCCCCGAGGTCGGCTTCTAACAGTTTTTCCTTTTGTCTCTAAAGAATTCGTGTTAGAATTTTGAAGCCATGACTTGTTAACCTGATAGTTCGGTAATTTTCACATCTGTCAACACCTGCTTTCTTTGGGATTGGAATTATTCCATTCTTCTTAAAGTCTTGAGGGTATTTCGCCTATCTCATACACACTGCTCACCAGATGGTAGAGTTTTGTCGGGGCTGGCTCTCCCAAGGCTATCAGTAGTTCTAATGGAATGTTGTCTACTCCTGGCCCCTTGTTTCAACTTAGGTCTCTCAGTGCTCTATCAAACTCTTCACGCAGTATCATATCTCCCTTTCCATCTTCATCTACATCCTCTTCCATTTCCATAACATTGTCCTCAAGAACATCGCCTCTATATACTCCTTTCTACTTTGCCGGCCGGGGTGGTCGAGCGGTTCTAGGCGCTACAGTCTGGAACCGCGCGACTGCTACGGTCGCAGGTTCGAGTCCTGCCTCAGGCATGGTTGTGTGTGATGTCCTTACGTTAGTTAGGTTAAGTAGTTCTAAGTTCTAGGGGACTGATGACCTCAGAAGTTAAGTCCCATAGTGCTCAGAGCCATTTGAACCATTTGAACCTTTCTGCTTTCCCTTCTTTGCTTAGAACTGGGTTTCCATCTGAGCTCTTCATATTCATACAAGTGGTTCTCTTTTCTCCAAAGGTCTCTTAAATTTACCTGTAGGCAGTATCTCTATCTAACCCCTAGTGATATGCGCCTCTGCATCCTTACGTTTGACCTCTAGCCATCTCTGCTTAGCCATTTTGCACTTCCCGTCGATCTCATTTTTGAGACGTTTGTATTTCTTTTTGCCAGCTTCATTTATTGCATTTTTGTATTTTCTTCTTGCATCAATTAAATTTAATAAATCTTCTGTTACCCAAGGATTTCTATTATCTCTCATCTTTTTACCTACTTGATCCTCTGCTGCCTTCACTATTTCATCTCTCAAAGCTACCCATTCTTCTTCTACTGTATTTCTTTCCCCCATTCTTGTCAATCGTTCCCCAATGCTCTTCCTGAAACTCTGTACAACCTCTTGTTCTGTCAGTTTATCCAGGTCCCATCTCCTTAAATTCCCACCTTTTTGCAGTTTCTTCAGTTTTAATCTACAGTTCATAACCAATAGATTGCGGTCAGAGTCCACATCTACCCCTGGAAGGGTCTTACAATTTAAAACATGGTTCCTAAATCTCTATCTTGCCAGTATATAATCTATCTGAAGCCTTTCAGTATCTCCAGGCTTCTTCCATATATACAACCTTCTTTCATGATTCTTGAACCAAGTGTTAGCTATGATTAAGTTATGCTTTGTGCAAAATTCTACCAGGAGGCTTCCTCTTTCATTCTTTACCCCCATTTCATATTCACCTACTACATTTCCCTCTCTTCGTTTTCCTACTCTCGAATTCCAGTCACCCATGACTATTTAATTTTCGTATCCCTCCACTATGTGAATAATTTCTTTTATCTCATCATACATTTCATCAATCACTTTGTCATCATCTAGATGGCATATAAACTTGTACTACTGTGGTAGGCATGGGCTTTGTATCTATCTTCGCCACAATAATGCGTTCACTATGCTGTTTGTGGTACTTACCCGCATTCCTATTTTTTTATTCATTATTAAACCTACTCCTGCATTACCCCTATTTGATTTGTATTTATAACCCTGTATTCACCTGACCATAAGTCTTATTCCTCCTGCCACTGAACTTCACTAATTCCCACTATATTTAACTTTAACCTATCCGTTTCCCCTTTTACATTTTCTAACCTAGCTGCCCGATTAAGGGATCTGACATTCCACGCTCCCACCCGTAGAACGCCAGTTTTCTTTCTCCTGATATCAATGTCCTCCTGAGTAGTCCCCACCTGGAGATCTGAATGGGGGACTATTTTATCTCCGGAATATTTTACCCAAGAGGAAGCCATCATCATTTAACCATACAGTAAAGCTGCATGCCCTTGGGAAAAATTACAGCTGTAGTTTCCCCTTCCACTCACCCATTTGCAGTACCAGCACAGCAAGGCCGTTTTGGTTAGTGCCAGAAGGCCAGATCAGTCAATCATCCAGTCTGTTGCCCCTGCAACTACTGAAAAGGCTGCTGCCCCTCATGTTTGTCTGGCCTCTCAACAGATAACTCTCCATTGTGGTTGCACCTACGGTACGGCTATCTGTATCGCTGAGGCACACAAGCCTCCCCACCAATGGATCATGGGTGGTATATTCGTAAAAATGAAGTACTGACAAATGTCAGTTTTATTTTCAGAAAATGCAGTATATGCGTTCACTGCTCAAATGTTAAATGTTCTGAATAGCCAAACATCACCAATTGGGATATTTTGTCATCTCCCAAAGGATTTTGAGAGAGTGAATCATGAAATTCTTCTAGATAAGCTTAAGTACTGTGGTCTACAAATGGTTTAATTCGGTGGATAATTGGTTTAATTCAATTGGAAGAAAGCAGAAGGTTGAAAATAACAGTACAGATAGTCTGCAAAAATCAGCAGAGTCCTCTAACTGGGGAGGAATCAAGAATGGTGTCCCACACCGTTCAGTCTTGGATCCCTTATTGTTCTTAATATATATTAATGACTTAATACTCTATATTCATGAAGATGCAAAACTAGTTCTTTTTGCTGATGATACCCAAATAGTAAACACCCAAAAAACAAGTATTGGCTAAGGAAATTGTAAATAATGTCTTTCATAATATTATTAAGTGGTTCTCTGCAAATGGACGCTCACTAAATTTTGAGAAAATACAATATATATAATTCTGTACAGTTAATGGCATAACACCATTGATAAACATAGACTTTTAACAGAAGTCTGTTGCTAAGGCAGAGGCAGAATATTCCAAACTTCTGGGTGTGTGCATTGATGAGAAATTGAATTGGAAGAAACACGCCGATAATGTGCTGAAACAGTTACGTTCAGATACTTATGCTATTAGGGTTATTGCACATTTTGGTGATAAAATTATCAGAAAATTAGCCTACTATGCATATTTTCATTCACTGTTTTCATATGGCATCATATTTTGGGGTTAATTCAACGTTAAGAGAAAAAGTATTCATTGCACAAAAGCATGTAATCAGAATAATAGCTGGAGCCCACCCAAGATCACCTTGAAAACATTTATTTAACGAAGTCAGGATATTCACAGTACCTTTTCAATACATATATTCATTTTGAAATTTGTTATTAATAACCCATTCCAATTAAAAAATAACAGTGAAGTGAATAGCTACAACACGAGAAGAACGGATGCTCTCTACTATTCTGGGTTAAGTCTGACTTTGGCACAGAATGGGGTTAATTATGCTGCCTCAAAAATCTTTGGTCATTTGCCAAATAGCATAAAAAGTTTGACAGATGGCCAACTAACATTTAAAAACAAATAAAAATAATTTCTGAATGACAAGTCCTTCTACTCAACAAATGGATTTTTAGATATGAAGTAGTAACTGGACAAAAATTGTCCAATGAAAACTTATGTTAAACTGAAACATTCCACATTATTACCAAATGTCATACTCATGTCTGTGTAACAAGTATTAATGTAACGCAATGTAATTCTAGACAACATGTGTATTCAACACTTATATTTGTATTTCTGTTATTTGTTACATTTTTCAAAAAAATTTTTAAATACTTTTGAAACCACATTTAATAAAGTTTGTTTTGTTTTGAAATTTATCCTCTGCCATGCTTCTAATGGTGGTTTGCAGGGTATAGTTGAAAACGAGAAGAAATATGTTAGAGACCTGTTGAAAAAAAGGAGCGATTTGTTGCATGTTGATTCACTGACTCTCAAGAACCTATGGAACTGAAAGATTTCAAAAGCATTTTCAGTTCAGTCTTGGATCATACGGCAAGTTACTAATGTTGATATGAAGTAAAACAGAGTGGCAAAATATGTTAATGAGAGAGGTGATCACAGTTAAAAAAAGATTATGAGTAACTCTAACATTACAGCCAGTCCGAACACAATGAACAGTCTGCATACATCAAATCTGCTCAGGCTGATCTTGTACTCATTGTAGCGTGAGAAGAAGAGAATTTCACAGATATGAGCTGTACACAAACCTAGAAGTCGGAAGTTTGGACAAAACTGGTCACATATGTTGATGTGTCGCCATAGCTTGTTTGTCAAATACCAATAGCGCAAGAAGCTGAAGTGAGTGACAGAGAGTCTGTTTTTATCAGTACAGATGCTTCACCATGGTTACCAATTTTATTTTATTATTTATTTATTTATTCATCCATAGACCATTTAGTACAATACTATCAGCAATGTCGGGCACATTACAGGGATAATATATATAGTATGAATGAAATGTAAACAAAATAGGATACAATAAGGTGAGGATACAACAAGAAATTGGCCATGGTTTAATCAAAGAAACCATACCAGCATTCACCTTAGCGGCAAGGGGAACCGTAGAAGCACAAATCAGGATATGTTAAAAAATGCTGCACATAAAAATAGGATTTTTCCAGGGCTCACACTTAAGGTTCTATTGGTGATATGTTATTATTATCATTATTATTATTATTATTATTCATTGAGCATCCATTTTATCATATACGACGATATGGGATCTGTCATGTGTTGATGAAGAAAAAATGAATAAAAGCATGTTATGTAATAGTGTCTGTAAACAAAGCTTAAATCAAATCCATAAATCAAACAAATTAAAGTTTACATGATACAAATCTGCAACAATTCAGTAAAATAATTAAATGCAACAGTAAATCACTTATGTACAATATATACAGTAATCAATAGAAATAAAATGATTTTAATTTAATACTCTATACTGGCAGATTAATTTCAATTGTCCATAGAAATAAGTAATTACACTCTTTGTATCACATTCATATGTTATCATATTACTGACACTGTCTTAAGCAGCACTTGATAACAGTACCACCGGTTATGAACAATCAAGTGCAGTAGTATCCTGCTGCATCAGCTGCTCAGTATAACCAGTGAGACATGGCTGTACATAACTTGAATTAGGAAATGTAAGCCTACTGACATACTGAAAATTGACATATATACTACCACTGTAAAAACTATCACTGTCAGCCAACTGACGTCTTTACTGAAGAAGCCAGCAGCATCGCCAGCACTAGCTGTTCCAAAATTTCGTCCCTACCACAGCCAAGACAGAGACAGGCTGTACTATAGGGCGCAATTGGAGGTATGCTTCTCCACCTTCAAAATAATAGGTATGTTGTGCAATGCCTGCTTTTTGTCCACTATTGGTCCTACCATGTATCTTCTCTGCTTCAAATTACGTGTTCCTGAGTGAGTCAAGTATGATGGTCTTGTGAGATTGTCAGATAAATGTTCTGGTAGTCAAATCCATGTAGCTTCATCTGAAGCAGCAGCATGCTCAGTCAATCAAACACTGGTTAGCAGAACTCAGAGGTCTCACCAGGCATTGCAAATTGAAATGTTAATGTGGAATTAACTATAGTTAAGTCATGTTACATGATGCTATCCCACAGAATGCATCAAACACATGTATTCATGCTGCGATTATAGACCTGCCAGGCTCTAATTAAAAATGGTTCTGTCTATACAGCGATCAAAAAAAAATAATTGACAGCTAAACAGAGGTTGATTTTGAGGCTCCACATGTTTCTTTTGTTCGTAGTGCATCAGACACTAAGTCTCATGTACAGAATAGTGTTCAGGTAATTAAGAATAGAACTCAGACAAATAGTAAGAACAGTAGAAGTTAGAACTTTCAGCCTTGTGGCACACTGTGTGTGTTACAACACTCTGGTAGAAAATCGTCTCCTTAGTGCATTTTGAGACATGCTCAGAGAGGTTATCCTTGTCGTAACGCTAGGTGCTTTCAATGCAGATGTGAAGACCACATTCAGTCTGTGTGCTTATGCAGCAAACAAGGCCCAGGCGACAATCACCATTATGTGAGGGCACAGCAACCATAACTACACTGTTAACAGATGTATGCAATACGGCGTACGCTACTCAATCAGGAGCGAGCTGAATCAAGCACTTCTGCTTTTGCAGACAAATTTTTTGTTCATTTAAAAGTGGAACGAAAGGCGATTGAGCTACAGCTAGACACTGGTGCTTCAGTTTCCCTGATAAATAAAGACACTTACAATAGAATGTGCAGCCCACTACTACAGCAGCCTATTCCTATTTTGACTGTCTAGAATGAATGTCAAATTCCAGTCCTTGTCGTGTATAGTGTGCCAGCAACTATTCAGGCTGTAACAAAGAGTATTTCATTTCATGTACTCAATTCTAGAAACAGTGCAAATATATTTGGGTTGGATTTATTTGATTTGTTCAATTTGTGCATTTCAAATGTTGTATTACAAATCAGTGTTTGTGATTCACATTGCACGGCCCCTCCTGCTGGAGGTTCGAGTCCTCCCTCAGGCATGGGCGTGTGTATTGTCCTTAGCGTAAGTTAGTTTAAGTAGGGACCAATGACCTCAGTGGTTTGGTCCCTTAGGAATTCACACACGTTTGAACGGTTTATTGTGCTTCACACTAACGTTTCTGACTAGCGTGGTAAGTACAAGGGACTATTTGTACCAGTTGTAGAAAGGGCTCAACACAGTGAAGCACACATAATTGTGAAGGAAAATGCATAGCCTCGATTTTTTCATGCACGGCCTGTCCCTCATGCAATATGTGAGCAAGCTGCTAAGGAACTGCGTAGATATCAAGACAATGAGGTTACCTAACCCATTTCTGCGAGCCAATGGATATCATGTTTGATCATTCTAAAGAAGCTTTCAGTGGTTTAATTTGTGTCTGGACTTTCTGGCAACAGTAAGTCCACAGACAGTAGTGGACTTCAGAATGAAATTTTCACTCTGCAGTGGAGTGTGCACTGGCATGAAACTTCCTGGCAGATTAAAACTGTGTGTCGCACCGAGACTCGAACTTGGGACCTTTGCCTTTTGCAGGCAAGTGCTCTACCAACTGAGCTACCCAAGCACACAGTTTTAATCTGCCAGGAAGTGTCATATCAGTGCACACTCTACAGCAGAGTGAAAATTTCATTCTGGAAACATCCCCCAGGCTGTGGCTATGCCATGTCTCCGCAATACCCTTTCTTCCAGGAGTGCTAGTTGTGTAAGGTTTGCAAAAGAGGTTCTGTGCAGTTTGGAAGGTAGGAGACGAGATACTGGTAGAATTGAAGCTGCCTTGATTGACGGGCCACGAGTCGTTTGGGTAGCTCAGTGTTTGAACACTAGCTCGCAAAAGGCAAAGGTCCTGAGTTCGTGTCCCAGTCCGGTACACAGTTTTAATCTGCCAGGAAGTTTCAGCAGTGGACTTGTTTCCTCTTGCACATCCGGAGGAGTTGATGGACAGACTAAGACAGGGCAGATACTTTTCAAAGACAGATTTGTGGGAGGTAAATGTACAGTTACCACTGGACAAACAGTCCAAGCAATACGTTGTGATAAACACCCATTTAGGTTTGTTTCTGTTTCAAAGACTATCATTTGGAAGTGATTCAGTTCTTCCCATTTTTGAACGGTTACTGGAACAGTTAACAGCAAAAGTCTCTTCTTGTACAAACTATTTAGACGATATTATTGTTGTCGGTTGTAGACCTGCTGAACATTTAGCAAATTTTGACTGTTTCAGGTCCTTTCCGCCGCTGGGAGAAGTACAGCAAGGGAAGAAACCACCTTCTTCCACGAAGAATTTGAACTATTTGGATCACATAATAAAAGCACAGGGTGTACATCCCACTAATTCGTACTTGGCTGCTGTTAGAGATCTGCCAGCGCCCTGTAACGTTAAGGAGCCCCAATCAGTCTTGGGGAAGCTTGCCAATTACATGAAATTTATTCCAGATGCCATGCGAATTACTGTTCCATTTAAACGGCTGTGCAGTCAAACTGTTTCTTTTGGGTGGTCCAAAAAAAGCCAGCACACGTCTCAGCAACTGAAAGACACAGTGTTAAGTCATAGATGTTTGATTCATTTTGACCTAGTTAAGTCAGTTGTGTTAGCTGTGAATGCATCTTCTTATGAGATTGTGACTGTGCTCTCCCACATGATTGGTTCTTCTGACAGACTTACTGCTTTTGCCATTAAAATTCTTAATAAAGTACAGTGGAACTGTAGTCAGCCTGAAAAAGAGTCTCTCTTTATTATCTGTGGTGTTACGAAATTACACCAACATTTGTAAGGTAGCAAGTTGTATTGTCTGACAGATCATTGGCCTTTGACAGTCTTGTTCAATCTTGCCAAGCCTTTCCCACCTCGGACAGTGCAAAAATTGCAACCTTGGGCTCTGACACTGTCCAGTCATCAGTATTAGCTTTGTACACGCTCACTGCTCAGCATTTGAACGCGGACATGTTGTTCCGGTTTCGAGTCAGTACAGGCACAGAACTTGATTTATCCGAGGAATCATTTTTTCGAGTCAATTCTCAAGAATTTGGAAGTCTTCAAAATTTTCCTCTTGCTTTCCAGCGTCAGCTTCTGACGCATATTTAAGCTTGTTTTGCAATATGTGCGCCATGGGTGGCCATGCAGTTTGAAAGAAATTCCTCACCTAGTGGCGCATCGCAACTTTTTCACATCATCACGGCTTTCCACATGGATTTGTCATCTGCTGTTGTACACAGGGAATGGCGATGCACGTGTTGTGGTTTCTCAATCCTAATCAATGCAGTAAGACGTCACTCTGAAGCGGAGTGTGTGCTAATATGAAACTTCCTGGCAGATTAAAACTGTGTGCCGGACTGAGACTCGGTCTCGGGACCTTTGCCTGTCGTGCGCTAGTGCTCTACCGACGTCACGAAGGTCACTGGGGCGTAGTTCGCACGAAGAAATTCGCCTGTCATCATTGTGCTTGGCAGGGAATGATTACCCAGGCTGAAAACGTGACTGCTCATTGCTATGTTCGTGTGGAAAATCAATCAGCTCCGCCACATGGCTTTTCTGAGCGACCACACTTATCCAAACTGTAGCAACACATTCATATTGATTTCGCGGTCACGTTCTGGAACACGCGGTAGTTGTTAGTGGTATATGCTTAAAGTGAGTCTTCTTTTGTTGTCCCCATGACATCCACCACTATTGAAAATGCGGTATCGGCTTTGCCTTCTGTTTTTTCTCTTGTCTCTGACAGTGGACCACAATTCACGTCAGCCATATTCCAACAGTTTTGTGCCGTCAGTGGCTTACACTATGTGACCACCATACCTTTTCACCCATAGTCAAATGGTGAAGCTGAACAGTTCGTTCATATATCAAAAGTCACCTGGAGAAACTCCATTCCTCTCACAAACAGAAGCAGGCATTGAAAATGTTTGTTAACTAGTGCATCAAGCAACGCTTAAGTAATCAAATTACAAGCACTCCTGTGGCAAAGGATTGTATTGAGTTAAGTGAATATTCTTATCATTAATTAAAGTAACTAATATTTCATGTGTTGTAGTTCCAATGAGCCATCTCCCAGAGCATTCAAAGAACCCAGAGTTATGACTGGGTGATTGTAGTTTCGTCTGGCTATAGCAGAAACAATGGCAGTGTGAGAGAAAGAAAGGGACGCAGTGGCATTGGAACATAGTTGACAGTGGCAGAACAGTGCTAGGAAATGGATGAAGGGGAGAACGTCAGTGGAGGAGGAATAAAGAGAGGAGAAAGTAGATGACGTTGAGATGATGATGAGAGACAGAGTCTATGATAATGCCACTGAGGAAGAGAGGGATCATGACAGTGAGAAGAGGGAGCAACAGTGGAAATGAATTAATGAGATAGTAGCAATAAGAGAGAGCAAGAGGAGACAGTGACAGTGAGAGGATGCTGTAGCAATAGGACAGAACAAAGGAGACGCTGACTGAGACACGGGAGGCAGTCGTATTTAGAGAGACACAAAGATATAATTGCAATGAGTTGGGTTCGATGATGGGAAAGTGGGAGTGGTTGGGTATGAGTGACTTACAGCAATGGATTAATGGAAGTGAGTGACTTATAGTTAAGGGAGCTTGTGGGAATTAGAGATGATTTATATGTTAAAGAGAGCACGATTATGCTTGCATGCCAAAATGTTTGGGAAAAATTTTAAAAGTACTGTGGAAGGTAGAATGACAGAGATGGTAGCCCACATTTCAGTCAGAATCATTTAAATAAACAGGAACATATTCACACTTTTTGTTCTCCAATAGGAGAATTTTTCCACTGGTTTATTTAGTTATTTTGTTTTAGGTGATATCATCCACTATCATCCTGTCATGTCTTGTCGATTCGGTAGGCCTAGTGGAAGTGAGGTTATTACTAACCACCCATGTCACCAAAAGTTGGACAATGACATCAGAATCGAGGAACTAACAATGGTAAAGTTTATTAATGCCCAAAGAAAACCTTTTCATGTAGCTTCTTGATCAATTTTCTGTGGTAAAGTGCTAAGAAGTGAAACAACATTTCAAAACATCGACGTTTATTTGCTAGCGAAAATATATACATGCAAACACATCAAACAACATGTATTAGAGCGTAAATAGGATCATGTTTACCTTATCCCTTTCGTTTTTATTTATGTAACTAATTACTTCATAAACAATCGTATTTTTCTTCTTCCTTAGAGCCAGCCTTTTTACTTTCAATGCTATTTAATGAAAATTCCTTCATAAACTTATGTTCTTATTTGTACACCGTGTGAGTGTCAGCTCTTTTCTGTTACTGAAAACCTAAATAATTTGTCGTTTTCAGATGAAGAGGAGCAGGAGGTTAGTGTTTAACGTCCCATCGTCAATGAGGTCATTAGCGATGGAGCACAAGCTCGGATTGGGGAAGGATGAGGAAGGAAATTGGCCATGCTCTTCCAATGGAACCATCCTGGTATTTGTCTGAAGCGATTTGGGGAAATCACAGAAAGCCTAAATCAGAATCGCTGGATGCGGGTTTGAACCGTCATCCTCCTGAATGCGAGTCCAGTGTGCTAACCACTGCATAACTTGCTCGACCGTTTTCAGATAATAGACCTCGCTTGTGAAGAACACTCAATGGGAAAAAATATCCAAATCATTACGGAACATTTGCAATTTGCCACGAAAACAAAATAGTTTGTATATCCTCAGCATAAAATTCTTTCCAACCAATGATACTTGTTGCATTATTAACCAATTAGCGGCTACTCAGCCAAGAGTTTCCGTAACAAGAGAGTAAAGGGAGAATGTGGGGGTTACTGTTGTCACTTTATGTATGGTTCTTGACTCAATGCATCGCGGGGAAGGCTAGGTTCACCTCTATAATACTTCTCTATGACGCTACTAAGACGTGTACATGCCCAGTTTCGACCGTCGGGGATGCCTATCGACTTTCGTGGTCGTATCAAGTATGAGCACGTCTGCACAGTAAGCCTTCCGTAGCATGAATTTCTGGTACACTAACTGCTGTAATTTAATGATTCTTAGAAATAATGTGACTGTTTGCTGTTTCCAGTACCTAATTGCTTCCAAGCATTAAGCTGCTCTGGATATGTTCATTTCAGAAATTCTGTCTGCAAATGCTCAATCACTGGTGTGTTTTGTAAGTATTAATAAATGGAAACGTATTTACAGGTTGTGGACCAGTGAGAAAAATCTCATCTTGCCTTGTTTTATTCGACTTAACCTGTTTGTTGACTTCGTTGAAACTGAACTGTTTATTCATTTGAGGGACGTATACATAACATTATGTCGTCTAGTTACAGGCTCATAATTAAACATGTTTCGCTCAGCAGAATAATAAATGTAGTATTACCAAAACACTCTAACTGTAAAAAGATTGTAAATACGGAGAATCGTTGTGACTGTGGAAGCCATTCATGCAAAGCAGCAACTCATTATCTCCAATTGGTCATTCATTGCCATTTTGGAAACTATTGCTGCCTTTTCTTTCTTTAAAACTGAGAATCTACCCACTTCATACTCGTTATTCCCACATTTATTACGAAAAGAACTTTTAAAATTAGGCTCCATGAACTCCTTCCTTTGTATGTGGAAGTAACTGAAAAAGTGATAAAAACAGCAGGAGGAATATCCTTGTACCAATACCAGAACTAGAATATGTTTCTTCTGCACATGTAAATTAACTTAAGATGTTATTTTTTGGAAAAGAATCTCTTAAAATAACTAGGTTGTAAACTTAGTTCATGTTTTAAAGAAGCTACAGATTAAGTTATCTTTTAACCCTTTTTCAAATGCATCAATCGTTTCTATGCTTTTTATGCTGAGTGGTACCTAGTTTGTTTCACCTGATGATCAACACATTCCGAATATTTACCGGCGGTTGCCTATTTCATCCTTCACTTGCAAATTATTGACAATGTTATTTCACTCCTGGGAGAATGTGCTCTTATGTATACAAAACATCGAATATTACAGAAACTAATTTTCTTAAGTTGATAAGAAGGTCTCACAATCTGTTAGAAAAGCGCAAAAATTTTTAGCACAAATAATATTCGAACCACCATTAGTCCGCAGCTCATGGTCGTGCGGTAGCGTTCTCGCTTAACCTGCCTGGGTTCCCGGGTTCGATTCCTGTTGGAGTCAGGGATTTTCTCTGCCTCGTGATGACTGGGTGTTGTGTGATGTCCTTAGGTTAGTTAGGTTTAAGTAGTTCTAAGTTCTAGGGGACTGATGACCGTAGATGTTAAGTCCCATAGTGCTCTGAGCCATTTGAACCATCTTTGAACCACCATTGAACCTACATTGTATACCCACTATGCCATAGTGGGCTCCCACAATTACAACTTCTGTTATTGAATTTTTCTCACTGATACGTTTTTATCTCACATTTAAATATAACAAATTATACCAATAAAGTTGCATTTTCAAGACAGCCTAATATTTAAAACAGCATTTATTCATAGGATACACTTCGCAATTTAAAACCTATCAATTACAAGATTAAACTAAGTGACAAAATCCAGTAGGGCTTCTCCAACATCTCATAACTCGATTCAACCTCGAAAGTCGATTGACATCCCCAAAGGATCAGCTAGATAGAAGGATAATGTATGTTTTGGTGCACATTTGGTATCAAATTGATAGACAAATAAGTTAAACTGGGACAGCTGATTGATTTACGATTTTAGCCTATTGCTATTTTTCATGTAACCCCTCTCTCTCATCTTAACCTGTTGTTATGCTAATTGATTTATGACCCCCTGGGGATAATCCATTCTCCTAAGAAAAACACACCTTACCTCACCCCACCCCACCCTATATCTGTCCCTGTCGTAATCCCCATCCCCCTCTTCCTCCTCCTCCTCCTCCTCCGCCACTCTCTGGGAAATTTCAATCCCTCCCCCTCTCCTCACCCACACAAGCACACTTATGATATCAAATTAACCAATTAATTAAACTGATCAATTATTAACCCTCACTACCCCCTGGGAAATCCCAAGCCCAACTCACCCCAGCCGAGACCACTCCATGCTCGCAGTTGTGACCAGTGTCAGTTTTTCTAATTTAAAAATGGACGAAGTAGTTATAGCAAGTGTCAGCTTCCTTGTGATGCGCCTGTTAGATGAGGAAGAAGGTGCTATAAAGACCCAAGAAAAGTCAGGTTATGGATGACCATAGTGGTTTGATGGATGACTTGAATATTGAAAACATACACTTCAAGACATTTTGCCGTATGTCCGCATCAGATTTTGAATATCTGATAAATTTGGTTGGAACGAAAATATCAAGACTGACAGCAAATTTCGGAAAGCTATACCAGTTACTGGGTGGTTGGGATACGCTCAGATACCTAGCAACTGGCGATTCCTACACCAGCCTCAGTTTTTTATTTAGTCTTCAAGCAAGTATTATCAAACATTGTTCCTGAATCATGTGCAGCTCTTACTGGCAGCTTGAAGGAGTTTGTAAAGGTAAGTTAATAAATTACAGAAATTTTGTTATAATGCACTTTTATTCATCAGTTAATAAGCAAAAGAAATAAAAACATTTGGATTTAAAGAATGAAAAACAATTAAACGCAACGATTATTACTTTTAATTATTAATAATCAAGCAGATCCAGAAAACGTGGAGAGCCTTGCTTGGTGTTGCCAGAAGTAGAAGTAGAAGTAGATGTCAGTTGTAAGTTGCTTTGCATCTGCTCATGGGCGTGAACATGTTGAGTCGAAGGAATCGGTAAATGCGACGAGAAATTGTAGTCGCTGTTGGTTGAACTTGATCTAAAATGCTCGAAACAGCCGCTTTCTGCTCTGAAAAACGTGTCGGAAAATTCTTTTCTAACAAAAGCACGTGTTCTTTTGTCCATGGACCATAGAACGTTCGCTATGCACTCTCAACAGGCGTCAAACTCGTCTCTAGTTTTAGATAAAACAATCTGTAGTGCATTACATGCCTCCCCTATACCCTCTTCGGCACTTTTTCTCTGATTTTTTCTAGGTGAAGCAAATACCTTGGTGCTTTTGTTTGATGTGGGTGGTGGTTTTCCTTGTGTTGTTTGACGATCGACATCTTCACTACTAATTTCTTTGCAAGTGCTCGCTGTACCTACGTTTGTATCCATGCCCGCAACCCCCTGTTCTTCCAATCCTCCTTAAATTCCTCCTAAAACAAAGTGATGACAACAGTTTGGTATAAACAATAACAAACCAAATAAAATAAAAGAATGGATGCAGGAATAGGGGGTATACGCTAATAATCGTAAAAAATTGGGAACAAAGTCAAGTTGATAAGTGAAATGCAGAATATTCGTTATAATGTTTACCTACCTATTATTACACAATATTATTGATTTTAATTATTTTTAATGTTCTTAATTATTAGAAGTCCATTATTCTTGATGTTATTAATAATTTTTTATATTATTAGGAGTTATTACTTTCTATTTACCTTTTTGCAGATGCCACAGACACAACAAGAGTGGTTGCTTGTAGCAGAGGAATATGGAAGAAAATGGACCTTTCCTCATTGCCTCAGTGCAATGGATGGCAAACATAGCGCAGTCCAAAGCCTAGTTAATTCTCGAAGCGATTTTTTCAATTATAAGTAGTTTTGCAGTATTGTTTTTTGTTCTAGCGGATGCTGACTATTGTTTCTTGTATGCTGATGTCGGTTGCCAAGGTCGCATTTCAGACTGTGGTGTTTTTCGAAATACATCATTTTTTAAGAATATGAGTAATGGTACCATCGTTTTTCCAGACTATCATAACCTCCCAGGTAAATAGAAAAAGTACCCTATGTCGCAGACAACGCGTTTCCCATCAACAATCATATCATGAAACCGTATAGTGGACAACAATCTCGGGGGTCAATGAAAAGCATTTTTACGAGTAACTACAGTTTTTCAAGAGCACGGCAGATTGTGGAAAATGCGTTCGGAATACTTTCTTCCGTATTCTGGATACTAAGAAAGCATATATTACTAGAGTCCTAGAAAGCCCAAAGTGTAATTATGACTAGTATATACCTCAATAATTTCTTGCGAAAAAGTTCTGCTTCCAGACAAATTTATACCCCTCTAGGAGCAGTGGATCATGAAGAAGAATGAGCATTTAAGGCCAGAAACTTGTAGAAATAAGATCACTCCTGCTACAACGTTTACACGATTAGCGAACATTCTATGATGTTCAACACAGACTGCCCAAGACATTAGAGATGAATTTACTGCTTATTTCAGTTCTGAAGAGGGAAGAGTTCCATGGCAAGATGATTACCAATAACTTACGAAAGAATTCTTTTCAGCTACTAGCTATGTATGTACTATTGACTGCATGACTGCACACATTTCAAGTACATATATATATGTGAAGTTTTACCTTCATTAATCCCTATTTTATAATTTTTATTCCGTCAAATAACATAATACACAAATAAAATACATATAAATGTACAAGTGCTTAAATATATTGTGTTAGAAAAATAAATGTTATTTATTATTATTTATTTATTACTAGCTGAGTACCCAGCATTGCCCTGGTATATATTCCAATCCTGTTAGTCCATTTCCTCCTTTCCCCTCTGTGACGATTATTTTCCTATAAACCCTGTAATTTTATCACAATTAGAACTTTTTTAATTTTTAAGTTTGGAAACTATATGCAATTACTAGGTATATTCCTAATAGAAATGGTAGTAAGCTAAAATACATATGAAAAAAATATCTTAAGATATGATGTCATTAATAGTATGTAAGGGAATAAAACCAAAAAATTTAAAAATAACAAATAAGCAGGGACCGAAATAAAGTAGCCATGGAGGCAGAACCCAAAAGGGACTGAACCCCATTACGTTTGTTCATAGGTTTTCTATACATTTCCAAAAATAAATATTTTTTACTTACTTCTGTGTTGATTGTCTTCTGTGGCTGATATTTGCAGTGCAGTCTTTCAAACGCTTAAGCGAACCACTTTGGAACGTTCACTTCCTCAACCCCAGCGCCAGACTTCCCAGGCTCATTTTTCTTCTGGTGGACTTTCCTGTAAGTAGGTAACAATCTGGTCATTTTTTTTTTAATTCGGCCACATCCACCCAGAGTTCAGTAGTTCATTAGTATTTATGAATTTAATGGCAAAATCGTAGATCCACTCCATTTTAAAAGAAAAACCAATGTCCACAACAAGTGGTCAGCGCTTGTTGCCGTCCACATCGCTCACGCAGCTTGCTGCATGTCCCTTTTATGTACCGACAACAGCCGGAGCCAGACAAGCCATATGCTCTGGCGGCTCACAAGCCTGTTTCGCAGTGAGCCCTCTGAGCCTACCTCCGTCCACATTACTCGTAACGCTCGCAAGTCTCACAAGTACACGAGCCACACGAGTAGTGTGTACGCACGTTGAAGCTGGGGCTTCCAGTCGTCCAACTACCTCATGACCACTTCTCCCTCCGGCAGTGGCACAATGCAAGACAAGCAGGCGCAAATTGGACTAACTGCATTTCCACCCCTGACATAGACTCCTCAGTTTAAAAAATCCACTTTACTGAATCCAAAATGGGGATGTCGTGTTATCGATACAGCTCGAATTTCTCATGCAAAATGTAGATTCCTCCCTTTTATACGAGTTATTTTTGGAGAAAGAAGAAACTGAAGTGTACACGCTTTTACATTGCTAATGTATCATTATTTGTGCAAATCCTGTACAACACTATGGCATAGGCTGTATTTCGAGAGGTTTAATATTTGAAGCAGCATTTATTCATAGGCTATATAGGATACACTTCACAATTTAAAAGCTATCAAATAGGAAATTCAGCTGAGTGACGAAATCCAATTGTGCATCTTCAACTTCTCATAACTCGACATGACCTCGAAAGTCGATTTATATCCCCAATGGTCGTAACTGGGCATGTAAACATCACTTATAAGTGCTATAGAGGTGAACATAGCTTCTCCCACCACTGTATAGGCGTTTCCCATTTTCAGTCGCCCCATCAGCCATCGCGCCGAGTCTCAACTTAGTTTGCATGTATAGTATTTGTTGTTTGACTAGTGAGAGATATTTCTAGATTTTCAAATAAAGTAGGGGAAAAATATGCAACTATTTCCATACACAAACAAATTCACATAGATCGACAGAGCAGCTGTAACAGACAGACGCTTTTTTTCTTCAAGAAAAAAACAAATATGTAAGTACTGTGCCCAGAAAAGGTATCACGAGCTACAGACTGGTGGCGCCCCATATGTGGAATGTAAGTTCCAAGTGTGCAATGAAAAACGTGATTTGATAAAGATGTCAACAGAAGTCAGTTCGATTCGGATGCAACATTTCTAGACACAATACGAGTCCATCAAATGTATGGTAGATGGTGAACTTGTGACGACTGCGATTCTACCATGTCACTAAGTATCGCCAAAATACCCGAAAAGTACCGTGTTAACTAATGCAGTCCAAATCAAGTCGTATATAAATAGACATTTCTCCAAATTTTACTTCCCAACACAATATCTGACCGTGCACTTATCCCAGTTTAGCATAGAATAACCATATTAATTAAGATTTAAGGACATTGACAAAAAATTTGTTTCTAACATCAATAAACAAAAGAATACCAAAGTTGAGTGATGAACCCACAATTTTACACGACTCTCATTCAAAGTAATCACAACCCATGTGGTTTGATAGCTACCCACCTTTGAATTACCCACTATAGAATGTTAGCACCAATAGCAAGCGAGCTTCACTGTCATTGGTCGACGTTTAAGAAATTAATGGCGGGCGCCTTTGTCCAAGTAGCAGAGCATTACAATACTTCTGCTAAATGCTACGGCACAAGAAATTAGACACATACCCTCCAAAACTCATAAAAAAATACACATGCAGCGGCAGCGGATTTAAAACGTAAAAAAAATAAAAATGGAAATAATTAAAAGGGAAATGGCTACTGCTAATGAAAGTCAACAATGTCTACATAGAACACACCACTTCTTGGGGAACGCTTTTATTCTAAAGAAGACAAATGTTACGTGTATGTCAGCCAAAAAGAAATTAAAATTGTTTGCAATAATTTTGAGTCCTTGAGAGGAGAGCGCTGCTTTTAAATCTTCTCTTGTGTGTTGTGACGATGGTCGCGATATCGACAGCAGCTGGCTGGTCCTGGTGAAACGCTGAGATCTGCTCCCACGGTCGTTTGATTGCAGCTGATGATTTTCCTCATAACCGGGCGGGCGGTGGTATTCATTAAGCTGCAAATCTGATTACAGTGGCGTTTTGCAGGCCACAGGTTGGTCGATGTAATTGTTGTTACAGATGTCCATATGTGCACAGTATTAATGTGTCTGGCACACACAATTTAAGTTTACTTATGCCACACACAGTTTATAAAACTTGCTGACGGCGAATTCTATAGAAAATCAATTTGTATTATGACGGCCGCAATCGCGAAAAACCGTCCTGGGCGGGAATGTACTCACACACAGACAGTTCGCATAGGTTCAGAACGACTGTTACTGATTATAGGCGTCCGACAGTTCATCGAAATGCGAATAAATATGTAAGTTCACAGTACTTGAGTGTATGAAAACACAGTCAAAATACAAGTGCAGTTCAATTCACAGACACAGAGCTATAACTCCGCCCACTCTCGGTTGCATTGTCATAGTTACTTCGACTCACGGCACAGTCTAAGTATTTACTTTGCCCAGTTTCTACACTCACTATTATCATATCACGTACTGGTATAAAACAGTCATTCAAAACGTACATCGCTTGCCACTAAACTCAATCTGCACCAGTTCGTAAAAGTCACAACTCCCACAGTAAAACATGTGTCCGCCTCTCTAGCTACCCAACCACAAACCCCCTTTGTTGGATCGACTATCGATATTGCTCTCTCTCTTTCTCAATACTCTCGCCCATAGTTTATACAACATCAAAGTATATTACATATATCTTCACACAACTATTTTCTACCAAACTTATTACAGTAAATGATAAACACAAAAAAATTAAAGCTTTCCACAATCAATAAACTCTAAACATATTTATCTACTTACAAAAAAAGAAATAATTTCCAGTTACATATTACATCTAGAAAACAACTTTTATCTCTATATTACAAGACAAAAGAAAAATGCGTTACAACATCAAAGATATATGAACAGACGGAAAAACAAGATAAATATTGCAAAATAAGATGTCTTCACAAACTCTAAGTAGGCACATAAAATAGAAACAACTGTGAAATGCCATCTGCTTTGTAAAATAGTTGGCCTTTTCATTGTTTGCTACAAACTGTGACCAAACAGAAATCAAGGAGATTAAGTTACAGTTGATAATGATTAAGGACACAAAAAATCCACTACCATGACATAAGTAAGTGCAACAATAATAACTGAACTTCTGACATTTGCAGACAACGTCAGTGTCAAAACTTTCTTCCTGGGATAGCTTGACATGACGTGACAGTCCGTTGGTGTTCTGTGTAAATTATGTCTTTTCAAATACATTGCGGAATGTTTTGACAGATGTGAAGTGATGGCAAGTGTGAATTGGCCTATCCCCATAGGCTAACTAGCCTATCCTTTTAAAGCGTTTTATGTATGCTGTTTGTTATTCACTCTTAAAAAACGCACCACAAAGGAATTATGCAAATCAGACGGAAACTAGTAGATATGATGTACGAGGTTTGTTCAATAATTCCGGAAGTTTGTTCACAAAATTTTTCTGCCCTTACCTTTTAGTTATTGTGGATGGTCTCTTCGAAATAGTCTCTTCCAGAGATCATACACCACTCTCAACACCGTTTCCCTTTCTGGAAACAGTTTGATATGACACTTGCAGGGTCCCCGAAGTACCAGCAGCAGAGTAGTAGGGCAACGGGGGCATGAGTGCGTTTTGACCATGCGTTTTGCCTACATTCAAATTCAAATGGTTCAAATGGCTGTGAGCACTATGGGACTTAACATCTGAGGTCATCAGTTCCCTAGAACTTAGAACTACTTAAACCTAACTAACTTAAGGACATCACACACATCCATGCCCGAGGTAGGATTGGAACCTGCGACCGTAGCGATCGCGCAGTTTCAGACTGAAGCACCTAGAACCGCTCGGTCACATTGGCTGGCCTGCCTAAATTCAGGGGCAAGTATACATTCAGGGCGAAACATAATGTTCTCTTCTGATTCACTGGTCCTTAACCTATTGTCTGGTTAAGTGTTTTTCCAAGAAACCCCCACTCTCGCTCTCCCCCTCCTTGTCCCCCAATCCCTCCTCCTCCTCCACCTCTATCGCTCTGGGAACTCTCCACACCGATAAAAGCACATTTCTGATAACAATTTGATTGACTAAATAATTAAATAGATCAATTAATTATCCTCTTTCCAGTCAGAAACTCCCTAGCCCTCTGCCTCACCACCCCCACATGAAATGGGTGGGAGGAAGACTCAGTTGATTGTCTATCTGGTGGGAAATCGATTGCAGTGTATGTAATATTTTTTAAACAGTTTAGACAGTGTATAGAATATATTTTATTTAAACAATTTATGGGCAATAAGGGCCTACTTGGAATATGTTTTACTTATTTAGTTAAAGAGCTTGTCTGGAAATAGACTGCAGTGTATAGAATATTATTTAAACAATTAACAGGATACAAGGCAGTGTATGGAATGTAGTTTATTTAAAGAATTTGTCAGTAAATCGATTGCAGTATGCAATATTAAACAATTATGGCACTTCTTTAGCCTGATTGCACATGGAAACACTGTGTAGTTTACATTTGCTGCCAGAGTCAGGGACGTTAAGGCTATTGTTTTTTATTTTCTTCACATTTCGAAGCACACTGGTGTCTAAGGACAGACAGAAAAATTAGAACAATTAGATAATTACATATCTAAAAGTTCATGACAATTTCGAAACCCACCACCACTTTCTGCAGATGGACATATTACTAGAATCGCAGTGGCAAAACTATTTTGTACATATCAAAATTCCACACAGCAGTCAGATTGCACTGACAGCTAAACGCTGCAAATGTGGTCTACAGATCATGAATGGAATGAAGTGCGGTACAGTTGCCACCGTTTGGGGTCTCCCACACGTGTGTCCATCGTCAGGGCACCGCCACGAAGGTCAAAAACTCACAAAGTCCTCACTGCAGATAACATTACTAAATACCACCGACCACGAACCGCATATCAGGCACTTTTGATCTCGAGCCGCCAAACAAACCATCATGTGGTGGCATTCTGTTTATCAGGAAATTCCAGACTCATTTTCTGTCTCTGTCTTTCTCAAGAGCCCACTCCATGTTTGTCGGTGTGAGTGTGTGAACCAACGTTTTGGAACATGTAGATGGAGGTTTTCATCTCTTCCCAGAATACAGAGTTCCTACTGGTAAATGGTGCAGACATAGGGAGAGCCGAGGCAATTTCAATATCAAAAATAGAGTGAAATAATCCATTTGCAATCCACTATCAAAGTAATTATCTAACAATTTACAGGAGTCAAATAGATCGCTGAAAACACCATCTATACCTTACAATAATCCATATTTGTAATAAAACAATTTTCAACGTTTTAGTATCACACACAAACATTATGCAAATCAAGTAATGACATTTCCACTGCAAACAGGTCGTAGCACAAAATATATGCGAGGTCTTGTATGCACAGACGTTTGAGAGAACAAACACCCTCCTCCTCCACAACATTACCACTAAACGTATCTGGTGGAAAAAAAAATCCTACCGATCACACAAACTAGTGATCACGAGACATGTGCTGTCTGCTGACTACAGGGTAGCCCCTGTCTGCACCAGCCAGGAGAGAGATCCACACCCACCCCTGAATGCCTGTACCAAATGCTTGCATGCTCGCAATACAACTTCAGGAAACAATAAATTGACCAATTGGTAATCTGATGCTGCGATTGGGTTTTTAAATGCACTATATAATTCCTAAGTCGACTGGTTTTCTCAGTTACACCAGGACGAAGAAGGAGGGAGGAAAGTATCTATCACATGATAGGATGGTAAAGTCCACAACAAAAACTACTGCAATGTATTGAGAAGCACTAAAGACAACACATTTAAACCGCAATCTGATCCACAGTAAGAAGTTGTCATGGCTAGAAGTCAGCGATCGCTATCAGTCGGGAAACTGACATCGCAGTTGTGTTTTTCAGGCACTATAGAATTCCTAAATGGTTCTCTTTACTACACTCGAAAGGAGGAGGAAGGGTCTACCATTTAATAGGACACACACAACAAATACCACTGCAAGACAGAGTCCACTGCGATGTATTGAGAAGCACTAAACATAAAATACTTCAACCATGATCCACTCCATAGCAGTAGTTGTCGTGGGTAGACCCAGAAATCGCCGAAAACACTTGTATGTTCCACGCAGTAACCTCCCGGATTGCACATGAAGCACGCCCATCCTCTCATACACCGGCAGCGCCGACCTTCAGAGGTCAGTGAAAATTACCACCGCGATCGCAGCCGCAGTCACGGACGTGTGTGTTTGCCAGAATGCACCAAACTGAGTCATGGAGTATGTTGAAAGACGTGCACTTCATTCACCATTCAGTGCCCGTATTTCATATTTCTAATCCCAGCATTCAGGTACTCGGTAAAGTAATGATTCAGGTAATATCAATAATTTCTATGGGTTGCCTGATTTATTTGACGATTTTTACAGCTTGTCTCACACTGATCTGTGAGAGAAGATTGGCGCTAGAAATTTTCTTTATTTATGGGCGAGGGCAGCAGTCTTCCTAGCAGCCATGATGGCTTCCCGTTTCCCATCCATTTTCCGATCGCCAGGGTAACACTTGGTGTCGTTTGAACATTCAGTAGTGGCCAAAGTTTCTCCTGTTCTCAGCTCCCCAACCTGCCTTACCAACTTGTAACCGCTATTTCTGCTCGATTTTAACGTCACGAGGCCGCCTCCCTGTGAAATTCTGGCCCTATGATTGGTCAGTTCAGGTGCGCGCCCGTTTTTCGCGGGCGGGCGCCAACCGCCCTCTGCGGATGAATAGTGGACAATGGGGCAGTAGCTCAGTTCTAGTGTCACCGTGCCGGAGGCCGGAGGTGCCGCTTCCAGGAGTTGAAGTTCGGTAAGCATGAGCGCCGACATGTACTGTAGATTCACACCTTGCGGCCAAGAGGGAACCTGATAGGTCACTGTGAATAGTTTCGCCTCTTGCGTGTTTGTGTTAGTACGGGAGGCTACCGAGCGATGCACGCACAGTAGCATCTTCTTAGTCTTTGGCTAATTCCTGGTGGTGGTCGTTGCACGCCTGCAACCCCTTCCTTTACTAAATGGGAT
The DNA here is from genome assembly GCF_021461385.2 of Schistocerca piceifrons. Classification (NCBI taxonomy): domain Eukaryota; kingdom Metazoa; phylum Arthropoda; class Insecta; order Orthoptera; family Acrididae; genus Schistocerca; species Schistocerca piceifrons. The sequence goes on from NC_060139.1 coordinate 146,369,608, forward strand.
TCTATCTGATAATACGGCGATCGTTACTAAAATTCCTTTCCTCCTACTATCGTAGCGTGCTATGAACGTACGTTAGAGCAGGCTGCTGAACTCGAATCTTCCTTCCCCCCACCCCTATTTAGTTGTATTATTGTTCGATTCTCAACTGCTTAATAAATGAGTCCGTAAATCTTACATTCTCTCTCTTTCCTTACGTGAACTCACCCCTAGTGTAACAGAATAATGCGGAACTATAACGGTTGCTATAAGGTCGTGCAGGTCTCGCGCCACTAACGATAGTATAAAGATTCAATATCGCGCGCCTGGCACGACCGTTGCACGCAGGGCACCGATAACAGTAGTAATCATGTTCAACTATTCCCCATTGATAAACTGGGAAGTGTTCACGGCTCAGTGTGAGTACGTGAGCACTAAATCCACTTGATGTGGTGGCAGTAGTGGCCTCTGTTTTGCCTTGCTGGTTTAGACAAAAAATATCAAAAGTCACAGCCCCTACAGCAAGGAATAATAACCCGTAAAATAAAACGAGCCACCGCTTTTAATGTCTGGGGATGATTGGAGTGGTAGGAATTCGGACGTTATCAATACGTCCAGCGCAAACACCCATCATTTTGAGTCTTCTTTCACGCAACACACACTTCACTTCTGTCGCACTCATCCAGCAGCATACTGGTCACTTCACCACTCTCCCGTCATGGGCAAGAACAGACAGGTCTGCACATCCTTTGTACCTAACTGCACGTCACAGGCTGAGCTAATCCATTGCTTCCAGTCGCCAACTCTGCCCGATCGCCATTACAACCAGCATTAAGTGCACTGTGAAACAAACAGCTGCAACTTAGATGTATACAGTATTTCTAACAATTCCATTCCAACATAGACCACCCTTCCCCCCCCCCTCCCCCCCAAATCACTTCCTCTTAAGGTAAGCAAATAAGCAAATACCTCGCCACATATGAAGTCTCGTAAGGTAACAGCATAGAGAAGTTGTAAATATCAGGTGTATACTACGTATCACTTTATAAAATCCCTTATACATCTGATTTTATTACTATGGTTGTCTCTCTCTGTGTAGGTGTGAGATTGAAATATCGTTAAAAGATATCGTCGCAATGAAGAAAACGCCTGTGTACCGCTCCAAGCCAAGAATCGTATCCATGGTAACCTAGCCATCGCTTTCACCCGCCAGGCGGTACGTCATTGTTACGAAATTGGTATGTTAATTAATTAAATTGATCATGAGAGTCAGTTTGCATGGCGAGTACTTTCTTTTCAGCAATCAGATTACACTCACCAGATAGAACAAATGGGAATCGCTGGAGGGAAGACGATGTTCTTTTGAGGGAACACTATTGGGAGCCAACATTTCAAGCTGACCACAGAAGGATCCTACCGCCAGCAACATACATTTCACGTAAGGACTGCGCTATTAAAAACACGGCCACAACGACTATGTTACAATCAACCTGCATAAAAAGCAGTCGTGCTTCTACTGGCACACACAAGAGTCGCTGATAGCGTTACGCTTTCTGGAATAAATGCTGTCTGTGATTTTGAATCAGGTCTGTCCATTCAACCACATGCTCACGTTCGACTATATGGAGACGACTTTGAATGATTAGAGCCACTGGTGAATCACTCTCATATCTCGAAACGAGTCACCTTTTTCGAATCTATCTGCTAAGGATCACATACAGAAAAAACTCCAGTATGGTTTTTTAGACAGCGCTCTGTGTCTTATAACTGCTCCTCTGTGTCTGCCCCACCCTCCCTGTAGCTTCGTCCATGTGATCGTCCCAGTTTAAGGGGAGTTGGAATGCCCTATCTCGCCAATGTTAAATTTGCTAACTTTGTGTACCTTTTTCTTTGGAACTATTATCTTCAGAACTTTGAAATTCTGGCAGAGGTTTTCAGCATATATTGTGAGCCCACTGAACTAGAACCAATGTTTTCTTTTTGTTGGTATAGTATTTATGAATTTTTTACCATTAAGCCATTTTTTATTGGAAAAAGTATAACATAAACTTCCCTAGTTCAGAGAATAAGCCAGTTCTTGTCATGATTCTAGTTCAGTGGCCTCTTTGAACTGTTTTGCAGCATTTCTGAAAATTTGAATGTTGTTGGTTGAGTGGTTTATGAGATAAAGGTACATGTAACACTAAAAATGTCAAATGCCAGAAAATGCGATTAAAGTAATTTATTATGAAAATTCACAAATACCTTTTATTCTATTATCAAAAGTGTCCAGCAGAGTAATCAGGGTCATCTTCTAGTTCTTCTTCTTCACCTAGAAGCTTTCTTCTCCTTGCTGCCCTTGCTTTTTTTGTATTAAATTCAGCTGCATACTGAGCCTTCCTTACTCGCACGCTGTCCAGAAGCTGAAGACCTCTGATGGTGTTGATACCAGGAGCAATGCCGAGCCTTGCCATGACCTTTAGCCTACCCATATGACCATCATTGAATGAAATAACAGCATCACTGACTCCCCATTTCAATGTTTTTATCCCAACAAATACATTCTTAGGTACACGAGTCCAAATGAGGTTGTTGAACGACTCGTTTTGATTCTGGGTACAACCATGAAGACATTTTCGCAGAAGATCAGGATGCCCCAAGTCTCTATATATTGGTTTAATTACTTCCATAACAGCCAATGGAATATAATTTTTATGGTGATAAGGATCCCCAGTAGCTTGAGATTTTCTATAATTGCACCATGACTGAGGACCATCTGGACAAGCAAAATGTTGAGGATTATCATCAGTTGATGATCGATGTAAATATGTGGCCCATACAGCTTGTCTCATTTCCTGCAAATTATTTGCATTATTTCTTATTGCCATACCATAGTATTGTTGTAATTCATTTATAATTTTATCTGACAGGCGACCTCTAATGGTTTTACCATCTGACAAAATTTTGTCCTTCAGATTCTGTTTCAGTTTCCTTAGACGAGTGCCCATTCGTTTCTGAACATGACCGACACATTCTAGTTTAGTTATTGTCTTATTGACATATGGCATGGATTCTGTAACACTTTTGTATGCCTTGGAGTCCCCATCTCCAAGGAATTTTGTGTAAAATACTCCCCGTTCTTTTTCTGATCTGCTAAACATTTTCACAGCAGCGGCAGCCTCCATGCCTCCACTCGTACCTTCATAATTCTTGCTACATATGTGAGCTGCTTCTATCTTACCAGATGCACAATGGTAACAATGTTTAGTGAGCACTTCATAGTCCAAAACTTTACCGCTGTCCACACTAGTAACAGTAGCAACAGCATTTTTGGATGTGTGACCCCTTTTCTGCCAGGTTCCATCAAAAGCAACAGGGATATCTGGGTTTCCTTCATTTATATATTTTGCTTCACTGGCAGCAGCTTTCATTGATAAATCTGCTACAGACTGAACAGCATCTCCTATCACTTCAGTGTAATTGTCAATTTTAGCAGGTGGAGGTGGAAGATTCATTATGGCACAAAATGTTTGAGCAGCAGTATGTCCTTTACCAATTGCTCTCATTGCATACATTAGCCTGATATTACTCTCAAACAAATTGCTACTGCATGTTTTAGAGCTCCAAAAACAGGTCTCATTTTCACAACTGGCACAAACTATAGCAATTTTGCAGGAAAGTCCTATAGATTTTGTTATGTTCATATCAAAAGAACCTCCACAAAGATTACAACACAAACATTTCTTCATAAACTCAGTAAAAACAGGAAAGTCGACTAAAACATATTGTTCATTAGAAGCTTCATCTGTAATTTCACTTGCACAGTTTGATAACTTCTTTTTTGATGCACTGGTGGGCGTGTCTCCTTCACACATCTCAGCTGTACAAACGTCAGAACTTTCACCAGCATCAACAGGTGCTGAAGCAGAATCACTTGAACAAACGTTATTTGTAAATCTATTACCGCGAAACTTTCGCTTTTTAAATAATGATGCACTCCTAGGCATCGTAGAAACTACGCACTCACCACTGAAAGTCAAAACAAGACAGATAACAAACTCCAAATGAGCGACAAACTAAACTCGAGGCTCAAAACAAACACTCACAGATCAAAAACTGAACAATAAACACAGCTAGTCGTAAAAACAATGGTACCTATGGAAGGATCAAAGATTCTACAACTGAAGAGTGAAATCCACAGCCTTCTATATGTAATGTTTTCGGAAATGCGAAGATTTAAATGTGTACAAATCACAAGATGGGTAACTTTGCTGGGCGCACATGTAATTTTGAAAAATTAAATAAAAATACTTCCAATTGGAATTTCTTAACAAATTTTGCACCATTTTAAGCAGAAAATTTCAAATTAAGTTATAAGGTTAAAAACTGAAAATGTGAATTTTTTCCATTTTCCGGCATTCCAACTCCCCTTAAGTTGGAACCGAATGGTAGTCATAGAGCGCTTTATCTAAGACATTCTACATCCTATGGAAAAACAGGGTAACCTGAGTTAATGTGACAGGACCCTGTTATGACAACTCGGTAAAAATGAAGGCATGCTGTCATGTCTCAACCATGTACGATGTGTAAGGCCAGTGCCAAACGAAGCTTTCTCCTTTCTCCTGCAACATGAGGTAGTAGTAGAAAAAGACAGTATGAGCAGTTACAGTGGTGTTTGTTACCGGAAGAAAGACTAATATTTTGCTAATGTGTTGTGGTCTGTCTCCAAACTACATACAGATACTAAAGTCCAAGGGAGATCTGCATCTCTCATGGTTCATTATGTATGTCGCCCAAACATTCTCTATATCCTTGATATTTTGTACTGTAATGACACAGTCCTATGCAGAGACATACAATATCTTAAAAGCTGCGCCAAAGATAAATTGAGAGGCATGTATATTATAATCTTTGTAAAGTTCACATTGGATTCTCTTTTGTTTGATACTCCAAGGAGCTAAGGGACACTTTCGATTGTTGCCTTGTGGAGGATGGACGTGATTTTTGGACTGTGCGGAAAGGCAGCCATATGGTTGGTAATTATGGTTTGTGCGACGAGCACAGCAAGTCTTATTGTGTTGTGAATAAAAAATAGTGAAAAGTATCGAAGTGTTACGAAAATTATTGATAGCGACGTAGCATAGTATTCCTTGGTTTCCACCGTCTTCGTGAAGTGAACCGATGCCGACTCATGATGGTACACACGGTCAAAAAAGAGAAGAACATCGATGGCGACTAATGAATTAATATTGTGGCAGAAGGACTAATTCTACGTCTAAGGTGAGAACTCTGATTAAATCAACAATGACGTGGAATTTAAAATATAAAAATGTTTTTTATTTATTTCGCCACACTGGCGACCGCTGACAGGGACAGTGCTGGTGGAACAAAGAGTAAGTACTTCATTGTTGTGCTACAAATGTACTTGTACTAATTACTGTTTCTCTGTTACATGACGCACATGGAAAATGACGAATAAGGTGAAACAATATTAACTGTATAAACGGATGGCACAATAACCAGAAGGAACAAGGACAAGGATTTACAAACCTAACGTAATCGTGAGTGACGGAGCTCAGCCGTAATTAAGGTAGGAAAGCGCAAACGCATGCAGCGGCTGCACCTTGGCTTAGCTCCACTTAAAGCAGAACCTTTTCCTTTCCATATTAAAATCCTGGTAGTGTTTGTGGCAACACACAATTACACTTTGATAATTACTTTTTTATGTTCAACAATCGAAGAATTAGAAGACGTAGTGCGCCATCTTGTAAATTTCCGACACGCAACAAATAAAAATCGCGAGATATTTTTATTAATTCAACTGCGAGAGAATTTAAAGATTTAGATTAACAGTAAAGTACAGATAAAAATAATATCTTCACAATGGAATCGAAGAACTTTAATTTGACAAATGTTCATGGACACGTCACCGATTCTGACAATAGTGACGTAAATGATGACGCAATTAGTTTTTCAGCACAACATAATGTAGAAGTAAATACATTTCAATTGCACTCCACAGGGATTAACAATAACGAACCACTTGCAAATGAAACCTTGTGCACAGTCGATGAAGCATCGATTACCAGATCAGATGAAAATATTTCGCGTGAAATCAGTGAACCTAGCCCGGTTTCGATTCAATCAGACCGTGGCAGAGAAACAATGGCAACAAATAATGGCATAAATACAAACACACAAGCTTCGTCAGTTACGCTTGAGGCATTATATAGTCTGATGTCAAACGTGAGCGAGAAACTGGCGAATCTAGAAATCAGCCACAACATGACAAACACAAAATTGTCAAACATGGAAATTGGGTTCCAACAGCAGTTTTCAAGTGTAAACACGCAATTTGAAAACATACACGGACATTTTGATCAACGCTTAAATAAACTCATCAATGAAATCGATCAAAAGATCGAAGACAAAGTCATCAAAACCGTCAATAGTGTATACAATGTATTGGCAAATGACTTAGAAAAGAAATTGTCAGATCTTACAAACAAACAGGAACAGGAACTGTCAGAAATAGCAGAAACACACAATCAAACACAAACCGTACAAAAAGAAATACATGAAAACGTACAGGCTATTCAATTAAATTTAACAAGAGTACAGTCCGCATGTGAAGAAATACCTGACCAAGTTAATAAAGTTAACGAAGAAGTCGGTTTTCTGAAACAGGAGACTCGACGTATCAACGCGGACATTATCAAAATAAATGAAACTTTAGAAAACGGTAATGTAAATGAATCAATAACTGACCGGGAAACAAAACTTTTTGAAAAATTAGGTAATGAAATCAAAGTAGCCGAGGACAGAATACGCAAGGAAATTGCTGGTAGACTGAATGTTTCAAATGACTTGCCTACGTCAAGCAGCAGGCAGCGCGACACTTACTCGCCCGTGCCAGATTACGATGTCAATAACGCAGAACATCAGGCGCCCAGTCCGGCCTATGTGCACGCACCGGCACAGGCAAACGATGGCTATTCGCCAAACGCGGTGCTGCAACAGGCAGTAGGTGTGTCGCCTTGCATCTCGACGATTCTAGTCGATGAGAGCCTGTTGAAACATAGACAGTTTCCAGTTTTCTCCACAGAATCCAGAAAAACTCATCCAGTCGTACTCGTAAGAGCATTTAAAAATGTCTTACCAAGAAACTGGACTGAGGCACAGAAGATTAGATATGTAGTAGGCTTCACACAAGGCGACGCACTTTTGTGGGCCACAGACATGGCTGAACAGTGCGTCACCTACGAACAATTTGAACGGGCTTTCTTGGAGAAATATTGGTCTGCTGGGGTCCAAGAAAGACTGCGACGTGAGGTATTCAACCCACAACCGTTCAACCTCAAAAACGGCGGGTTGAGAAAGTATTTCGAAAAGTACTTGAATAAGACGCGCTATTGGAACAATCCAATACCGCACGTAGATGTTCTCAAAATTCTGAAAAACAGACTACCCGCAAACTTACGCGAAAAATTGGTAACCATACCGGAGAACGATTTTGAATACTTTCTTTCCGTGCTTGACTCAATTGATCTAATATACGAAGAAGAGCCGAGCACAAGTAATCGGAATGAATATTCCGGAACCAATCAAAACAACGATAACGGATATCATTTTAATGGCAGTGGACAAAACCCACACAGTTGGCATCCGTATGCGACAAGGCCAAATAATGGAACCTGGAATTACGGAAATCGGAGGAATTCGGCGCCACAGAGACGTGAAGACCGAAGGTATAGCACAGATTACGGTCCACGCCGGTATGGAAATGATAGAAATCACGTGAATGATTGGTCAGGCCCGCGTGATGAAAGGCGGCACACAAATGAAAATTACAATAGTTACAGTAATAGGAATGATAGACCAAGGAGGAATAGCGACGGCCGGTCGCAAGAAAATGTTGCACGCAGCGGTCCGGAAACTAATTGGCGATAGAATAACCACTCAGTACACTTTGTAGAGGTAACGGACAGTACTGAAGCAACGCCTTTGTCTCCCCCGGTAAACAACAATCGGTCGTAATGAGCCCACACCGGCCGACCGATTTGACAACAGGGGGCACAAACAAGCACACATTACATCTTAGACAATTATTTTTAAGATATGATCAGGATGCGACCGTAGAAGATGATCTATGTGAAGAAGAGATGAAAGCACCGGACAAGGTAAGTGACCTCGTGCAGGCTGTAATAATAGCAAAGATAGGAACTATAATTACCAACGTAATTTTAGATACAGGCGCATCTACGAATATTATTTCTAACAGTTTATTTAAAGAAGTTTCGAAAGTATTAAAAGTACCAGTGTTGCCAACGGAAAATTGTAAAATCTTGACAGCTGTAGGTAGCAAGTCAAAAAGTATTAACTGGCAGACGCAAATACCTGTTACCATTAGCGATGCCACGATAAACTTCACATTCTTAATCGTTGACAAGTTAATCGTCAATTGTATTTTAGGCATGGAAGTTTTCCGGCAGCATAAAGTAAACATCGACATAGGCAGTGGACTTTGCTATTTCCGAGTGGGCAGTCGTAGTGTGAAGGTCAATCTTCTAAAGTCAACAATAGACCGTAATGGCCAATCACAGAAACAAGCTGAAGTAAAATTAGTTTACCCACAAGTTTTATTGATAGATATTCCTTTCCCCGAACAATTAGACACGGAAATAATTAACGAACAGGCCGCCCACGAGAAGGTAGGAAAATCCACTTGTCTTTCAGAAACTCAACAAAATGAACTAGCAGATCTTATTTATGAATACCGCGACATTTTTAGAAAACAGCCAACAATAATCAAAAAGTATGAATACAAAATGGAAGTCTACCCACATAAAACGTACTGCCATAAATCATATGCGATACCATGGGCAAAGAAGGAAGCGGTTCGCAAAGAAATAAATAGAATGGTTCTGTGGAAGGTGATAGAACCTTCGCATTCACCGTACTGCAGTCCCATCCTAGCTGTCAGCAAACCTGACGGGTCAGTCAGATTAGTACTTGATGCGCGGGAAATTAATAAGATCATCGTACCAATACGCACTAGGCCGGAGAACTTAGATGAGCAATTGCTTAAATTTCATGGAGTGAAGTATTTAACATCCGTTGACATGAAGGCTTCGTATTGGCAAATAGCCCTACATAGTGATAGCAGAAAATATACTGCGTTCATTCATGCTGACAGAAGCTATCAATTCCAAGTACTGCCATTTGGACTCAACGTGAGTGCTGGGGTGTTTATAGAGGCTTTAGACAGTATTGGGCCCAGAACTGATTAGCAAAGTGACGTTGTATGTAGACGATCTCTTGATAGCCACGGACACCTGGCAAGAGCATGTAGATTTGGTACACAAGGTGTTCCAAAAGTTCCGAGAATATGACGTCACAGCAAATTTTAAGAAGTCCGAATTCGGAAGGGATCAAATAAAATTTTTAGGCCACATTATTTCACCAGGCGGAATTTTACCAGATCCAAAAAAGCTTGATGCCATAGAATATTTCCCCTCACCACAAACACGTCAACAATTGAAAGCTTTTCTGGGGCTCACGTCATTTTTTCGAAAATTCGTGCCCAAACAGTTACTGAATAGTGTTTCCCTACTCAACCTTTTAAGGAAAAACCACACATGGTTGTGGACAGTAAAATGTGAGGAAGATTTCGTAAAAATCAAACAGGCACTCATAAACGCACCCATTTTGAAGCATCCTAACATGAACTACAACTTTTGTTTGAGCACGGACGCATCATGTCAGGGATTAGGCTCTTGTCTGTTCCAATTAGTAAATGACAATGGAGAACAGAAAGTAAACATAATTAGTTTTGCCAGTAGAACGTTAACGGAATGTGAAAGAGCCTATTCGGCAACTGAACTTGAAGTGTTAGCTGTAGTGTGGGCTTTCCGCAAGTTCCAATACTATCTCTGGGGAAGGCATACACGAGTGTTTTGTGACCATCAAGCATTATCGTTTTTACTCACATGTAGATTGTTGCACAAACGGATTGCACGTTGGTGTTTATTCCTCCAGGAATTTGATTTCGAGATAGTTTATATCAATGGTGAACAGAATGTAATTGCTGACGCATTATCGCGTTTGCCACAAGGCTTGAGCGAGTTCAATGAATTGATCGAACAGACTTCCGATTTTATAGTTTTTCTGATGCACGATGGCACATTTCAACCATATTACAGAAAGATGTGTAAGGACATGAGCAAACTACAAAAGGAAGACAATAGATGGAGACAAGTTATGCAAAAACTGCAGGCAGATGACAATAGTACATTGAAACAATATTACACAATGTCAAACGATGTTCTTTTCTACAGGCGCAATCCACAATCCAACACCTGGCGTGTCTGCATCCCGGATGAATACATAGACAATTTGATAAGACACACACATAGAGTATGGGGACACTATGGGGTATCAAAATGTACAGCGAAAATATCAACGTATTGTTACTTCCCGAATCTCAGACGCAGGATTGAACAAATAATAAAAAAGTGTACAATATGTCAGAAGGTTAAACATCTTAATAGATCTTGTTTGGACGTATTACACCCTATCATTCCAACTAGACCAAGAGAACTAGTTTCCGTGGACGCAGCAGGACCATATCCACGAGCTAGGGGAGGAGTTAGATATGTGATCGCATTTTATGATGTCTTCACAAAGTATTTAAAAATGTATGCTATAAAAGCAGTACTGTCGGGATCAATAATCAAACGCATGATAGAAGACTACATACCACTAGTGGGAAAACCGAAAATTATATTAACTGATAATGCAACAAACTTCACTAGTAATAAATGGAAAAGATTTCTCGAATCTCAAAACATAAAACATATATTGGTATCCAAATTTCACCCAGAATCGAGCCCGATTGAGAGAAATTTTAAAGAATTTAATCGCTTTATAAGAACTTATGTACCAAATAAACAGACAAAATGGGTAGAATACATAGCTCCATTTCAGCATATTGTAAATAATTTAATTCATACTTCAACAGGCTTTACACCTACAGAGTTAATGTTTCAAGGCACAGAATTTGACGAATGGGCTAAACCTTTACCTAAATTAGCCACAAAGGAAATAACACTAGGCGAAAAGGTACGTCAAGCATTACTACAGATGGAAGAACAAGCAGAAATAAGGAGAAAGCAGTTCAACAAAAAGATAAGAAAGGTTACAGAATTTAACATTGGACAGGAAGTACTATTACGTACCCACCCAAAATCCTCTAAAATTAAGGCATTAAACAAAAAGTGGCAGTTGTTGTATGATGGCCCTTTCATTATAATAGACAAACCTCACCCAGGATGTTATCTGTTAGGTAACACACGAACGAGCAAGGTGAAAGGGTTATACCCCCACAAGGACATCAAGGAATTTTTTCATTAAAGGTTATATGTTATTTTAGCAAAATTGAAATTGTACAACCTTGGATCACATAGTAAAATTGCTGTCATTAACCTAAGAAACTTGAGAACAACTGGGGGCATATGCCAGCTTAAAAACGCATATTTAACCAAACCTAATGAAACATGTGTTACTGTGAGTCTTAACACTATAAAATAAACGATACGGTACTTTTGTAGTCTAACTCAGTTATTTAAGAGAGGGGAACAAAGACAAATTAGCGCGAAGGTCAGAGTTTGTTCGCTTGAGACAAGCAACAAACCACACGTCGAAGTTGCAATCCAACGCTCAGCTCATGAGCACGCGATAGCTGCATGTCAAGACGAGGTCATTGCCCGCGCTGTAGGCAGCGAGCCGGGGAGAAATCTTCCCCCTTCCCTGTCCGACCAGCTGAGTGTATACAAAGCAAGAAGGCGCATGCGCGGTCGAGTCCAGGCGTCACGTGACTCTATTACACGATGGTGGCTATCAGGAATAATGTTCACCAACAATGCAGAGTTTTCCCCGCACCCACAGTCCAGTCGTGGTACATAAGCGCCCTTGCGCGGAACGTTTAAAAGTTTTGAGACCATGCTTACTATGAGACACAGTGATGAAAGCCATTCAAAAACAAGAAAGAAAATGGTACACAAGTCTTGTAAATAGTAGTTTAGAAAATTTAATTATAAGCTGGTATTACGTAATAAAAGTGAACATACAAGTACATACTGGTCATGGACGGTATTGTAATATTATATTATACTGAGTAAAATCTTAGCTTGTACGGAAGGAGAAACAAAATAAATAAATAAATAATGCAGATATATAACCGGAAGAAAGGCTATGTACACGAGAACAACACACAATTACATATAGGGAAAAAGCAGCAAAGAGGAAAGAAAAGAGGTAACGCATGCATTTACATTACACAGTAGCGGGCGATTTTCAGAATGAACAACAAGGCAAACGCGTTAAATTTTGTGACTAAGGAAGAGAATGACACATGCTTTAAAATAGGAAAATAATAAACAGATCTATGCAACGTGAGTAACGAACTGAATCGCCCTCAAAACAAATACCTAGGGTTTATAGAGGGAGAAACACATTAACGTTAGGAAACACCTGAAGCACTCAGCAAACAACTTTGTAGAATATATAAGCTATACACGAGGGTACATGTACGAAAGCTAAAGTGTAAAGGAGGAAAATAGGGAATGGTGCGCATTAATGGACTGTAAGGCAGTTATGTATGTAAGAAGAAATATTTAGTTGTAAGTATTATTAGTATAAGGGACGGTGCTCAGCACACCCTGAATTATTTTGTAATATTGAAGGAATGGTGCAGGGTACCGAAAAAGGGCCCCACCAGCAATGGTATATTATAGTGGTAGATATTTTTTTGTGTATAAACGTATGTATGAATGTGTGAAAGGCGAAAGAAGCCCTGTACATGTACGGAACTTAAACAACGTAGAAGTGCATAAGGAAAATTAAACTGTAAGACAACCTCGTATAAACAGGTATACCTAACGTCAAGAAACAACTTAATTAAAACCGTAAGACTCTACGAGTTTACGAGAAAATGCGAAAACCCTGATACAAAGTGCAACATTAGCGATGCTTCACTCATGTATGCAAAAGGAAGGTATGAATTACTTTACCCACTTGAAACATGAAAGGAAAAATCATGTCAAAATTATATCTTTCACACATATAACAATCTACAGTCACAAGGAATGAAAATGATATCGCCGCTATACGAGAAACAGGTAAGTAGTGTGATCGACGACCTGTAAGCAAAGGAATCGTCTATAAAATGAATTGTGAACAAAACGTCATAAAGAATTTCATGCTGCACTGAAGCTATGAAAGTCTGATTGTTCGTGTACATAGATTTTCATGACAACCGATGCATTAAAATGTCTGTATTTTTTCTCCCATGATAACACAAGACGCCTATAAGCGCACTTTAATTGAAAATGATACGCGCACACAAGGGCGTGCCACTATTGTGAAACACTGTGCATATTAATAGTAGCTACACCCTGAACTTCAAAATTTTATGTTTATATGTCCATGTTAAGGTAGGAAGTTTTATTAGGGTTAATGATTTATAAGCACACCAGAACGTGCTTAAGCACAAAACACTGTACATATTAGGGTTATGCTGCATATAAATGATTATTTCGTGCATTTTCAGATTTTATACGCAAAAAACCGTAGCATACACGTAGTCGTTGCCACTACCCTAAGTAGAAGGTAGAAAATTCCCTTCCCAAGCTTCAGTGGAGCGGCTACAGGTGTATTCTCTGCATGCTGATGCATGTCGTTGCGTGTGAAGAATACGTAATGGAGGTAAACCTTAACTTATACTCCAGTTCAAGAAGGAAAACAAAGGACTTGTTCCTTCTAACAGATTAATGGGAAAAGGCGAGTGTGTGTGTCAGTAAAATCCAAGACGAAGAAGCCACTATGAGTGGTCAAAAATTTTTTCAATTTTAGTCGATAGTTTTTTCCTGTAGTTAATGTAAACAATGTATTGTATGTATTATATGTTATTCCATTGTATGTGATGTATTTTGTACTTCATGCCAAGTCCCGTGACTTACCAATTATGTACATTGACCAGAAGTATTGAGGGGAAATGAATCTCAGTACAATAGGTAAAAGGGGTTAATGCGAAGAAAAAAAGCGTAGTGAAAAGGAAGTTTCGATCGCAATACTCGCGGTTAAAGTGGTGTGTGTAGAAATTAAAATTGTGCAAAGTAGTGCTACGTTGCAAGTGTCAGAGAGCCTAAACAAGTGACATCGAAAATTGAAGCTTGTATCGTCAAACGACACATGGCGTCACAGTAGGAAAGGACAATGCCAAACAAGTTTGACATGGTACGCTTCTTACCAGGAGCTGCATCGACGGGATCGTCCTCCGCCTCGCACATAGTGTGGTGTGTTCTGCGGGGCACATATTCCAGTGTACCTCGTCGTATCCAGTCTAAGTACTGGAACTACAAAAAGCACACGCATACTGAGGTTCGGAAGTGTCGACGGTACCCGCACGTCGGTGTATATTCAGTGCACTGGCGCGCGCATTCAACCAACGTCGCCCGCTAACGGACGACCAAACAATCAGGCGCGCGTATCACCCGCCCATATTCAACACGGGCTAGCGAACAAAGCTCGTCGCCCCAGAATAAATACAGAAAGCAATACAAGGACTTAATTTTCACCTCTGATGAGGAAGGAAACATTCGTATGTAACGTTGTATTCATTGTATATTTTATTGTACAAACTTTACTACATGATGTCATTTTCTCAGTATTAACCAGAACTTTGTATATTAGGATTAAGGTTTGTAAATATTAGCAAAAGTATACCAAAAAACTGACACACACTCAGAAATACCAAAGAATTCACAGTGCCATGAAAATGAGACAATAAAAATGAAGTTTGTAAATAAAAGATCCCCAAACCTATCAATTGCAAGGTCGACTACTGTATCCTGTCAATCAAATAAAATTTTCTAGTGACAGTATACAGTAGGGGGGCAGTTGTAATGACACATTCCTATGCAGAGACATACAATATCTTAAAAGCTGCGCCAAAGATAAATTGAGAGGCATGTATATTATAATCTTTGTTAAGTTCACATTGGATTCTCTTTTGTTTGATACTCCAAGGAGCTAAGGGACACTTTCGATTGTTGCCTTGTGGAGGATGGACGTGATTTTTGGACTGTGCGGAAAGGCAGCCATATGGTTGGTAATTATGGTTTGTGCGACGAGCACAGCAAGTCTTATTGTGTTGTGAATAAAAAATAGTGAAAAGTATCGAAGTGTTACGAAAATTATTGATAGCGACGTAGCATAGTATTCCTTGGTTTCCACCGTCTTCGTGAAGTGAACCGATGCCGACTCATGATGGTACACACGGTCAACAAAGAGAAGAACATCGATGGCGACTAATGAATTAATATTGTGGCAGAAGGACTAATTCTACGTCTAAGGTGAGAACTCTGATTAAATCAACAATGACGTGGAATTTAAAATATAAAAATGTTTTTTATTTATTTCGCCACAGTACAATCCAACAGAGAAAAGTTACGAACTATAAAAACTGTGATAACAACATCCAATAGAGAACCCGATGAGATATTACCATGTCTCTGTCTTTCGATATATTGAAAACAAATACGTCTGCATTCTGACATCGAGCAAATCTGGCAATCCTATTAAATATACAGGTATTGGTTCATTGGGTCAGGCAGCTCATTGTCGAAGTCACTTCCACAGACCAGTGTAAAGTTTCGTCACCTGTACTGTATGGGAACCATGCACCACAGACTGTCATTTGCAAGAAAGGACCCCTGTGTTGTTGTTTGATATATAGTTTTTTTTCCTACGGGGACAAATGCAAGCAGTGTATGACTACAGTTACATTAACTACCATCATTTTGTATTTTTCCACCATGACTTTGAGGTCTGTGTCAGGTGCTGAACCGACTTTAACCTGTCTCGATCCATTGGCTCTCACAGAAAACTGGACAACGCACAGAGTAACTTATGCTACTGCTGCTTTCACAACACAAACACGGTGATTGAAATAAATGACAGGGATGGTGTTTCTTATTAATAAAAGAATGAGGAAGACTTTACGACATATGGAAACTGGAAGAGTTTTGTAGCATTGTGGGGCTTTTGCAAACACCTGTCCAAGGTGACTGATGACCTCTACATTTAAAGTCATCTTTCACAGTGACGTGGTAGCAAATGTCTAGGTGTTCGTTTTGATTGCTGTCATGTATGTGATTACTGTTTCAGTGTAGGTCATCCCTCGAGAGTGATTCTCCCACTAACGCTCTCCCTCCATCTCAAACAAGTGATGTCAGTCAATCATTATGTGGTAATCAACACCATATCTGTAGACGGATACAATGGGAAAGACACCATTGATGTACTGTAATAAGCACTGCAATTGATACTGCCATCAATTTTAGCAATTTTACCAGTTTTTCCACAATTTCAACACCGACCAATGAGCTGAAAGTAAGCTTCCCAATTTCTGTATCATCGCGAAACTACACTCGACTAACTTGCGAATGCTGTATACTACATTGAAAATGTAGATAGATGACTGTGCAGCACGTCCAATCATTGTTAATTCTCGAACATATGTGTACAAACGTATTCCAGACAGCGTCCTATATGGATCTACATACGAGGGTTGGAACTTAAATAGTGGCAACTACTTATTCACAACCGATACAACAGAGTTACATGTTTGCACCTGTTACTGTCCTTCAGAGTAGTCACCAGCGTTGTGTAGAACCCGTTGCCAGCGATGTGTAAGGCGTAGTATACCGTTAGCAGAGCCTGTTCTGTTGATGATGCGATTGGAGCAGTCTACTGCCTGTCGAGTCTCTGGAACAGTTCTGAAGCGAATGTCACGAAGTGGTTCTTTCACCTTCTGAATCAAATTATATTCACAAGGACTTAACGGCGAGTATGGTGGATGGTACAGTACTTCCCAGTCCCATCGACAGAACAGAGAAGCAACAGCTCGTCCTGTATGCACCTGTGCGTTGCCGTGCAAAATGATGGGTGCGTTGCACAGAAAGTGACGCCGCTTCTTTCGAAAAGCTGATCGCAGGTGATGCTCCAAAAACGAATCGTAATAATGTGCATTGGCGGTCTGCCGTGGAGGAATATAATGTGTTAGGGTAACACCATCACAGTCGTACATGAGAATCACACCATTGCGTTAGACTGCTCGTTCACAAGTGACTGTGTTTCCCTCGATTGTGCGTATGCTGGTGACATGGGAGGGCTATAATGCTAGAGTGGTGTTATTTTCAACCCGTTAGTCATGTGGAATGCAACACAGTTAATATTCCAATGTAAGAAATATATTTCCAGTGCACGACGATAAACTATGGCGACAAACTGTACAGTGGTAAAACTACAGCCTTGCACACCAAAGAAAACATTGACTCCTTATAGCACAAACACTACATGGGTGTCCGGAGGTGTATGACGCCTGCTGTTCATGAAGTTCAAGCCCGATTACGGTTCGGAAATTTGTGTGTTCACAACGGCCCTGTAAAATGATCGTCAACAGCCGAAAATGCATTTGAAGAAACAGTGAAATCGTACGAAGAAATAAACACCATGATCAGTAGTCAGAGGTGATGTAACTGCCTTACCGCAGTTTACCACCACCCAGGTAACCTTCCTCTTGCACACAGAAGTAATGGTCCAATGTAAATCTGTACTTCTCCTGTGTGGGATAATTTTGCTGTTTCGCCTTCACGTCACATCTCTAGAATGCATCCTCTCTCCATTAAGGTGTGTATATGTAGCATCAGTCCACACATCTCCTGCAGAACACGTTATTTTATTGATTTTGCTCATTACTCTTTTCATGGTACTTGTCCCTAATTTTATGTATTACCAGTCAATTTCCGTAATTTTACTAGGTTTTCGCGATTTTACATATTTCGTGGTTCAAAGGTTCTGAGCACCATGGGACTTAACTGCTGAGGTCATGTCCCCTAGAACTTAGAACTACTTAAACCTAACTAACCTAAGGACATCACACACATCCATGCCCGAGGCAGGATTCGAACCTGCGACCGTAGCGGTCGCGTGGTTCCAGACTGTAGCGGCTAGAACTACACGGCTACCCCGGCCGGTCACATTTCATGGTATTTCCCTCAGTCCCTCCATGTATCTCACATCGAAGTTTCGTGATTGCACCTGGTTTTCCTCCAATTTAACCGGTTTTTTGTCATTTTCCATATTTTTTCCCATTGTTTTTCGTATGTATGTGGTCATATTGCTGACATACCCATGTACTGTTTGATTTTCTATGAGAAATATTTGCGCGTCCTATATATCTATCTACTAAAAAATCCTAAGACTTACATCTCCCTCTCTCTCTCTCTCTCTCAACCGATAACTTAATCTACTTTCTATCGTCCTTTAACGCAGATCCATGTCAGTTTAGAGACAGATGACTCTCTTTCCAGGAAAGCATCAAAGACAGCAGCAGTTAAGTTGCGTGTATCACTATTACTTCAGTAGACATAGAGCAGAATGTTTTTTAAGAAACCGTACATCATCTGTTTGTTAGCTGACACCGTTAGGTTGTGATTGGCGGAGAGTACAGAGAAGCACATTGTAAATACTGTTTGTTATGACTTAAAACACCTAAACAGTCCTCCACAGTGTTAAACAAGCGATACATTTTTTAGTTGTACGTCGCAGCCATTCCAGCTAGTAATACGAGGCTCTTCAGCTAAGGAGACTATGTAAAAATCTATAAGATGGTTGGTGATAACTT
Organism: Schistocerca piceifrons; assembly: GCF_021461385.2. NCBI lineage: Eukaryota > Metazoa > Arthropoda > Insecta > Orthoptera > Acrididae > Schistocerca > Schistocerca piceifrons. The sequence continues at coordinate 146,388,311 of NC_060139.1, forward strand.
TGGGGTCACACCTGGGCTTATGATCCGACATACATAAAGTGATGTTGGGATGCAAATCCACAATACGGCACGTCCGGCCTCCAGATATAACGAGTGGCGGATCCACACTCGAACACTAGCTCAGGTCTACTCTTGGTCATGGGAGCCATCTGCGACATTGACATACGGAACACAGAGCAAATGCAGTACAACTGTATAATATGTACTAGTTGGAGGTGACTAGTTACATTAGAGTAATGTGATATTCTATGCTGTCCAACCAGAAAATCTGGAAATTTGTGGTAAGGTCTTATGGGACCAAACTGCTGAGGTCATCGGTCCCTAAGCTTACACACTATTTACGCTAAGGACGACACACGTACCCATGCCCGAGGGAGGACTCGAACCTCTGATGGAGGGAGCTGTGCGGACCGTGAAAAGGCGCCATAGACCGCGCGTCCATCCGACTAGAAAAATAGTGCATATGCGCTGTGTGCTAACAGATATACTACATTTACAAGCAATTTTAGAATCCGGAGCGAGAAGCGATGTCATGATCGCGTGGTCAGAAGCGGCATAAAATCGATAAAATTACGAAAAAATGACGGAAAATACGTATAAATTGAAGGAAGATACACTGAAGAAAACGAAAATTATGGCAACTACACCTATCAATTTGTGGGATATAGCAGGAGAATCCAAGGAGGTAGTGACCACATTCAGTTATCTCGGTTCCCAGATCTCTGCTGATGGCGACTGCAGCCATGAAATCCGGAGACGCCTGTTGCTCGGTAGACAGGCGATGTCAAACCTTGACAAGGTTATAAGGTCCAGAGATATAACACTAGCAACAAAGATCCGTATTGTGAGGGCTATGGTCTTTCCAGTTGTGATGTATGGATGTGAGACCTGGACCATTAGAAAGGCTGAACGGCGAAGAATTGACTCCTTCGAATTGCGGTGTTGGAGGAAACTTCTTAGAGTTTCATGGACTGCAAAGAGAACCAACAGATCAATATTGGAGCAAATAAAACCAGATTTCTCCCTGGAAGGTCTAATGTTAAAACAAAAGCTGACCTACTTTGGACACACAATGCGAACGCATGCCTCGCTGGAAAAAACATTAATGCTGGGGAAGATTGAAGGAACTAGAAGAAGAGGACGTCAGAGGATGAGATGGATTGATGGCATCACAGAACCAATGTGTTCCAACCTGGAAGGTCTACGGGAGAAAGTGCAAGACAGGAAAAAGTGGCGTGATTTGGTTCATGGGGTCACGAAGAGTAGGAACCGACTAAACGAATGGAGAGAGAGAGAGAGAGAGAGAGAGAGAGAGAGAGAGAGAGAGAGAGAGAGAGAGAGAGAGGGACACTGAAATACAGGGAACTTGAAGGAGTACTTACATGTCTTCTACTTGGTGCAGGAAAATTCTTGAACATGGCAGGGGGTATGTGACAGTAAGAGGAATACGAGAAAAAGTTGACATGGAAGCACCAGGAGCCATGGAAACTGACATTATTCGTCGATAGTGATAAGACGGCTGGAACATAAGACTTAAGGGAACACGCCCCTGAATGGGTTGCATTTTCAGCATTATCTTGACCCTCATAGTGCAACTGATCTGTAAATGAGAGATAGCTCAAAATTCTTACACGCAATTAGGGTCATTAGTAAAAGCATTTCCGAAAAAATCATTGATATTTTTATTATATTTTGTTACTGACAATAATATGTATAATAGTATCAAAAATGGAACACTATTCTACTGCAGTACCATTTTCTTTGGAACGACTGACTGCACAGCTTGGAAAAAGAGTCAGAGTACAGACAATATTCATATAAGTGTTCTATGCCTCCAGTTTCCTTTCCTGGTGCTGATCTGTCAAAACGACAAGTAATTTATTTCACTGCAGCAAAAATATTTAAAAATGTAGCTCAGATTTCACTGACGCCGTCGTCATGTTATAAATTTTTCAGGAAATAGTAGGCAAGAGAGGTCATTCTAAACATCTGTACCAATTTTTGTGAGTTTAGCTTCAGTCATTTAAGAGAAAAATGTACCTCAATGATGAAAATTCAATTTCGGTAAATCGCAAAAGAAAGTTTACAGAGTTGTTAACTTACCACTATGCTCATTTGGAACATTCCAGCCACATACTCCAGTTGTCCTCCTGTTTCCTTATCCTCCATACTCTTTCTCTTAATTCTTTTCTTTATCCTTGACTCCCTGGTAGCAGCTTCTGCAGCTGTCTCTGCTTATGTTACCCGCCACTTATCAATAGCAGTTAGAGCTGAAGCCATATTCCTTCCCATCTGGATGTTGAATTTCATCTCAACATTGATCCTTGAAATGGCACCATCATTGTATGTTATTATTGCATCCATTACACCAGTCTTCAGCGCTGTCAGCCCAATAAATACAGTTTTGGGTATTCTCTCACATATAAAGCTGTTGAAGCTTTCATTTGCATTCTGAGAGAGATCACACATACATTTCCTAAGTAGATTTTTATTTTCCAGACCCCTATAAATAGGTCTAATTGCCTCCATTACAGCAAGTGGTAAGGAATGCTTGTAGGTATATTGTATGCCTGTAGCATTGCTCAATCAGTACTTGCACCATGAATCTTCCCCTTTTGGACATAAACCATGCTGTGGGGTTTCATCTGTTGACACTGTACGAAACCATGTTGCCTAAGCAGCTTGTCTCATGTTCTCCAAATCTCCTACATTTCTCCTTACTGCTAATCCATAATATCGAATCAAAGAATCAATTTTACGACCTGGACCACCTATGTGTTTTCTGTCAGACAGTTTTTTCCACTTTAGTCTTTACATAATATTCTTAGCCAAGCTCCCATTCTTTTTTGTACATGCCCAACACATTCAAGCTTTTCTATCAGTGTTCCCCATATGGTCTGTCATTAACAACGGTAGTGTGTTCTTTACAGTCTCCATCCCCAAGGTAGCCTACATACTTCACACCACGACTAACCTCTTATCTTCTAAAAGTGTTTAGAACGCCTTTTGTTTCCATGTTTCCATTTGGGCCAAACATGGGTGCCAATAAATTTACTTGAAGAACCCTGGCAGTGCTTTGTTAGACATTCAGAATCTAGTATCTTACCAGTTTCAATAAATGTGGCAGTTACAGCCCCGTTCAGAGAAGTATGACCTCTCTTCTGCCAAGATCCATCAAATGCTGCTATGATGTCTGTATTCTCAGACAAGGCTACTGATTCTTCTGCTGCTGCTCTTTTCATTGAATGTTCACTTACACCACATAAATCATTATGTATTAATTTTTTGTATCTGTCAAACCTCAGTGGAGGTGGAGGCAAATCCATCACTGCACAAAAAGTCTGGGCAGCTCTCCTTCCCCTTCGAATACATTGCATTGAATAAGCAAGCTGAATATTTACACTATAATGTCGACTATCAGTTACTGGCGATGTCATAGTATTACTGTGCATCTTACACGAGTTACAGGCAATCACTATCCAATTTGAAGACCCTTCCTTGTTGAAATGTTCTCAGAAACGTCAATACTATCTTCACAATTGCAGTACTTACATTTCACAGCACTCTTCAAAAGTCTTGACAGCATATTTAGGTTCACAATAACATTTCCGTCGTTATTGCTGCTCACAATACTACTAGGCTTGTTCCTATTACATTAAAAAAGCGAAAGTTTACGTCTAGAAGCACTGCCTGTAGATGCACTTTCCACAGGCGACTTTTGAAGCAACTGATGTGTATTATTCAGTTTGTTTGGAACTGGTTGTCACGAAGCTTTTGTTTGGGCCCGGAAACACACACATAGAAACGAAACAACACACAAAAACCACACACATATGAAATTCCGAAATCATATATTCTCAGAACTTTGTTTACATTCCAACCGTAGCGTTCTAGACACGCCTGTACTTTAGTTCTGGGGGACAGTGCCATCTAAACTACACCTATGTTAACGATCCTTTACTAACTTTGGAAAAAACGGAAGTACAAAATAATGCATCACATATTCTGATGCACTTCAAACTGACAGATGGGCGTGGTCCCTGTGCAACATTAAGTTCAACCTCAACTTTACAACAAACAGAAAATGATATTGCCCATCAACTATACATTTTTGAAATCAGCATAAAATGCTCTTTTCTATAGACCAAGAAATTTTTTTTCAAATGATTGGTCATTTTCAGGAGCATGTCCCCTTAATGTGGATGACCACCAAATGTCGAGTAATAAATGTATGTATGTCGGATCACAAACGCAGGTGTGACATTGAATTATTGACAATCACCTTATAGATTTTTATATAATGTCCTTAGCTAAAGAGCGTTGTATTAGCGGCTGGAGTGGCTGCAGTATATAACAACAGAAAATAAACCATACTAAGATGGTATCTGTTCTTTCGGACATGTCTGAAAGAACAGATACAATCAGTGGCCATGCAGCTCGTTAGAATGAAATTACAATGAAACGAACAACCTTTAGCTGCTTACAGGCGTTGACATACGTCAACGGGGACAGATGAAAATGTGTGCCCCGACCGGGACTCGAACCCGGGAACTCCTGCTTACATGGCAGACGCTCTATCCATCTTTTTTTTTTTTTCCTTTTTCTGAATTTTATTTGAATTTTTTTTTGTTTTATATTTATTTATTTATATATATATATATTTTTTTTGTGTAATTGATCAGAGGCCTTCTGCGCCCCGCTGGTAATATGTTGAGTCACGTCTTCTCGAAATTGATGTGTTCCGTTCAATTGTTCAGAAATGTTCATTGGTTCAAACAGGAAACCTTCTTCTCTCTTGGCTTAACACATTCCAGCTGCGAGGCGGCTCGTGGAAAGCACTCCCAAGGAAGTTCGAGAAAAATTGTCTGTATTTTGGGTGACGGACAACGACATAATGACGGTCATTGAGGTATGTCCAAAAATCGAGTGCAGAGTCTACAGATTGTCCAAATAAGTAGTGAATGGCATGTCCGCGAATCCAATTCACAGCATTGGTCTTTGTCCGAGGAAAATAGTCACGTTCCGGAAATAATAATGAAAGGGGAGTAATCCGATCCGGAATGTCCCGCGTTAGAAAAGCCACAATACGTCGAACCAAGTGCCAAACCTCCGCCGCCGGTCCGCAAACAAACCGATGTTCATCATTGTCTGGCACTCCACACGTGGAGCATAGAGGTGATTGGGCGAGGTGGATACGATGAAGGCGAAATTGGTTGATTTGCTTACCATTGACAGTTATGTACTAGACAGATTGAACATTCGTGTCAAGGTAACAGGCGAACACCGCGCGCCATACATGACGCCAGTCAACCTGGGGGAACTTTTGTTCAATCGGGTTAGGTGGACGACCTAACTGGAGGACATTGTATACTGCCTTTGTCTTGAGTAAAAGCTGTCTTGGTAAGGTGAGGCGTAGATAACTGAGTTCCAGAAAGAAGTACCGTATATAATGGAACTGGGCCGGAACATCCGAGATGATCACTGGGGCTGACAGTGAGACCGGCGAGTATGCCGACAGGAGGAGACCAGTGAGGCTCGTTGGGCAACGTGTCCATACCGTCATCAGGGAGCTGACAAATAGGGCGCGAGCTCTATCCGGCACGTGAAACAGACCTATCCCACCTCGTTCACGGGGAAGAGTAAGGGTCGCATAGTTAACTTTGAACAACATCCCAGAGCTGACGAAAGATGCCATCGCTGCCAACATGCGACGTGCCACAGTAAGCGGGAAAGGTAGAACTTGCGCTACATGGGGAACTCGGGATGCGATATATGTATTGACATATCGAGCTCGTTGGAGAATATCTAGGGATCGAAGGCGATGGTCCATAAGACCTGCTCTGATCATTAAAAGGAGGCGTCGGCAGTTGATGGTGGCTGAACGCCGGAGATCAGATGAAAAATCTATTCCCAAACAACGAATGGTATCAACGGTGGTGAGAGGTGTAACGCACTCCACGGGAAGTCCCGTGCCAATGAACATAACTTGTGACTTACGTACGTTTAAAGAGCTACCCGACGCCTCACCATAAGTCGCTACCCACGTCAAAACAGCTCGAACTTCGTCGGCATTACGTAAACAGGTGACGACATCGTCAGCATAGGCCGTGCAACAGAATCGGTAGCGATCTATGGACAACCCTACCAAACGTTGTCTTAGTCCACATAGCAAGGATTCCAAGGAAAAGGCGTACAAAATTGCTGATAGAGGGCAACCTTGACGTACGGATCGACCTATTATTATCGGTGGAGTGAGTCTGCCATTGTACATAATCCTGGATGTGGCACCCCGCAGAAGGCGCATCACTGCCGTGATAACGGCGACCGGGAAACCCATATGATGGAGAACGGCCGTAAGGAACGAGTGGTCAACCCTGTCAAAAGCTTGACTAAAGTCCAAAGACGCAAGTGCCCCAGAGAGGCGTTGTGCCTGGGTAACGGCGATCATATCCCTGTAGCGGCATAAAGTCGTGCGAATATTGTTGTCGCCTCCCAAAGATGCTTGGTCTGGCGACACAACATAGCGGGCAACGTTTTTAAGTCGTGCTGCCAAAAGGCGAGTGAAGATTTTCATATCACTGTTAAGGAGGGTAAGGGGCCGATAATCACTGATATTGTTGCCACCGTGCGGTTTATGTACAGGAATAATAATTCCTTCCATGAAAGCGTCCGGCACAGGTACTTCCGGAGACATCAGTTCCCGACAGATGGAGGTGAAGGTGGACTCTAACAAATCACGGAAGGTGCGATAAAATTCGAGGGGAAGACCGTCGGGGCCCGGGGAGCGATTGATGGTTCCTGCCCGGATCGCATCGCGGACCTCCTCATCAGTCACCTCCGACATCAAGTCAATCGCCGCATCTCCTGGAATTCCACCGAAGTTGAGCTGTGAGACTTCCTCGATCAACTCTGGGGAATGTGGAACTGCGGCGTAGAGCTGCCGGTAGTGGGCGTGAAGCACATTCCCTATGGCAGATTGGGTTACGTAGCGACGCCCTTCTTGATCCGTTAGGACGTGAATCAATTTTCGGCGTCGATTTTGTCGTTCTTGGATGATATGGTACATCGACGGATGTTCATGAGGCATGCGATCAGCGGTACGAGATCGTACTATCGCCCCTTCCAAATGCCGTCGCATGAGATTGGAGATTTGGGCCTTAGCTTGGTTCATCCTTGTATGGCGCTCAGGGGAGGCTGGCATCGTGGAGCATTCTCGTAGGATCCTGTAGTAAAAGTCCATAGTGCTCTTCCTCCAGGCGACAACATCTTTGCCATACCGGATTAAAGTTTTTCGAAGAGCAGGTTTTGCACACTGGATCCACCAGGATATGGTAGACGGATACGTGGGTCGGCATCTATTACATGTGATCCAAGTGTCTTCTATTAGAAGTCGACAGTCAGGTGAATTAAGAAGTGTCGTGTTCAGTTTCCATAAACCACGTCCGTGCCATACTGCCTGTCTTGTGAGAACAACATCACAGAAGTAAGCCTCATGGTCTGAGAAAGCAACAGGCCAGATTTCAGCCTGTCGAGTGTGTTGAATTAGGGATCGCGAGATGTAGATGCGATCCAGTCGGCTAGAGGAGTGCGCAGTGTGGTACGTAAAGCCCAAAAGATCACCGTGAACATGTCTCCACGTATCGACAAATTGTAGCCGCGTGACGACTGTTTCCAGAGCTGCGCATGGTGAGTGACGCAGCAATTGATCCTGAGGTCGCTGGGTGCAGTTGAAGTCTCCACCCATGATCCAGTCATCGTGTGGTCCCATAAAAAGGGGTGTGACTTCATTCGCGAAGAAGGCATTGCGTTCACGACGGTAGCTGGAGCCCGACGGCGCATAAATATTGATGATGCGTACACCAAAGAGAGTAAGGGCCATACCTCTGCCGCTGGGGAGGTATAGGACATCTTCGGCAGGAAGACCTTCGCGTAAGATGATGGCAACACCACTACCGGTGTCCGAAGCGGGAGAAAGATGCACCGTGAAGCCATGTGGTGGTGAAAAATCGGCGACATGCACTTCCTGAAAAAGCGCAATATCTATGTCCGCATCATAAATCATATCGCGGAGCAGCGCTAGCTTGTGGGGCGCACGAATGGTCGCGAGGTTAATCGTTGCGACACGATAATGCTGATGTTGGAGTCCCACAGGCACAGGCGGGGCTTCTTCTTCAGGAGCGAGAGGTCGTCGATCTTGCCGGTCCGCTGAGGAGGCTGCTATTGTGGAGAGTTTGCGGGCGCGGGCGCAACCGATGGGGGTGCCCCATCATCAGCAGCGTCCACCCCAGTCCCTTCGATCTCCACGTCGTCTGCCCAGGAGAGTGATACTGCGGTAGGGCATCGGCTGTGCACGTCATCCACGTGGAGAGGAGACGTAGTTTTCGTCTCATCGGATAGGCTCTCTTCAACGTCGACCTGTGGGGGCGACGGCGTCAGTAAGGAGGAGTGTTCGTTGCCAGTGGTCGCCTGTGGCGGGTCTTTCGCATCAGCCTTTCGGTCATCAAAGATCGGTTTGTCGTCCATCTTCGGGTCTGCATCCCCGGTATCCATCCGTAGAATGGATTCATCAGGGGGTGTACGGCTACGTTTCTTTCTCTTTCGTGTCGACCCTTGTTTTCGAACAAGTCGTTCAGAGTCCGATTGCGGGTGGCTTTCGTCTGACTCCGGACCAGTCTGAAGGAAAGCAGAAGTAGGTACCACTCCCGGATCAACGTCCATCTCAGTAGCATTTTCAGTCACAGTGCTGCGATGATTCGGCAGGTTAGGATCTGGCGTCTGGGGCACCTCAGAAGGAATCTCAGGAGCGGTTGCATCTACCTGATCAGACGACGTCAACGGAGCAGGAAGACTCTGTGTAGATGTGCTACCTTCCTGGGCAACCTTGGCGTATGTGACAGGGATCTGAGTCATCACCGCTGGGGACGCTTCCTCGCCGACCGGCGTCTGGATCAGGCGGCGTCGCATGCAGGCGGATCTGACGTGGCCTTCTTGTCCACAACCCGCACACGTTCGGGGTTGGCCGTCGTACATGACAATGGCTCGCACCCCGCCAATGGTCAGGTATGATGGAATATGTTTTTTCAGTTCAATTTTGACCTGACGCACACCATTAAGGACATGGTAGGTCGTGAAGGTTTGCCATTTTTCCTCTACGTAACCGATGACGTTACCGTATGGTTGTAACGCAGAGACAACTTCGTCCTTCGGCACTTCAAAAGGTAGTTCAAACACCCTAATCGTGCGTTGACCGTACTCTGCGAGTTCAAGTGTTACAGCTCCGACGTGACCATCAGAGTATTTGAACTTAAGTCCATTGGCATGGCGGCGAATAACATCTTCACACACCTCGGTGTTTGTCATTTTAATATGAACGACACTACTCGTGATCGAAAAATGGATTCCGATAACGTGGTTAGGATCTAAACGAACTTCTTCACGTATGAACGTTTCAACTTCATGTGCACGAGGTCGCGCATGTTCAGCTGGGAAGGAAACTTTAAGGGTCGCACGGCGGTAAGCGCTCGACATGTTGTTCACGGTGGACGGACGCAAGCCTGAAAGCTACGACGCGGAAGTAAACAACGCCTGCAGCGGAGCACTGGCCGGCGCGCGGGGCCGTCCGCACGCTGCCACGGCTGAGAGCCGACTGATCCATCTGAGCCACCGAAGACACAGAGGATAGCGCGACTGCAGGGATTTATCTCTGGCACGCCTCCCGCGAAACCCACATTCTCAACGTATTGTCCCGCACGACATTCGTAGTGCCCCGCCCATTATATTCATTATTCGCGGCGCGTTGCCGATTCCCGTAAGAGTTCGGGCACTGTTTGTGCATTCGCACAGAAGAAGAAGATGGTCAAGTGGCCGGTTAGCCTGAACTATATGTATATACTAAGATGGTAACTGTTCTTTCGGACATGTCCGAAAGAACAGATACAATCGGTGACCATGCAGCTCGTTAGAATGAAATTACAATGAAATGAACAACCTTTAGCTGGTTCGTCAACGGGGACAGATGAAAATGTGTGCCCCGACCGGGACTTGAACCTGGGATCTCCCGCTTACATGGGACTGGAGTCTTACATATAAAACCCAAAAAACCCAATTTATTTCACCACTGTCACGTATATATATATATATATATATATATATATATATATATATATATATATATATCCTAACGAGCTGCATTGTCACCTGCATTGGCACCGATGGAATCTGTTCTTTCGGACATGTTCGAAAGAATAGATACAATCTTCATATACATATATGGTTAAGACTCACCGGCCATTTGACCATCTTCTTCTGTGTGGGTGCACAAACAGTGCCCAAACTCTTACGGGAATCGGCAAAAAACTGCGAGTAATGAGTATAATTGGCAGGGGCACTATGAATATACTGCGGGACAATAAGTGATAATGTGAGTCTCACAGGAGGTATGCCAGAGATAAGTCCCTGCAGTTGCACTATCCTCTGTGTCCTCAGTTGCTCAAATGGATAGAGCATCTGCAATGTAAGCAGGAGATCCCAGGTTCGAGTCCTGGTTAGGGCACACATCTTCAACTATCCCTGTTGACTTATATCAACGCCTGTATGCAGCTAGGGGTATTCATTTCATTGTAATTGCATATATTATACAAATAGTTGGAGGTCCTCTTAATTATTCATAAATCAATTCATTCATTATTTTCACACTCTTGTAATACAGACCACAGTGTTATCGGCAATTGGCCAGTCTCTTCTATTAGGGACAGCTGTGTTCCAACTGTGATAGTTCTTATTGTGAACGATTGTATTTCTTCATCACTGTCTGAAGATTCAGTTGACTGATCAGTTTCCATAATGGTCCATAATGGTTACAGGAGCATCAGCTAACGAATCACTTTCATCAGGAATGCCACTTATGCCACTGCTGTGACTGAGTTCTTCTAACAAGATTCCTGTATAGCATCTTCCATTAGTAAAATGTCATTTCTACACGCTATTTTCAATACACATGCGCTTCACACTCAGCAACAGAATTGTTCCACAATGTGTACTCCAGGGTCACAGTGACCCTTCAATAAATGTCAAATTAATTAAACAACAATGTCTCACAACTTCGAACATCCATCCTCTACTATAGTCCGGTCCACAAATGATGGCGGTTCGGACATATTGAGACAGGGAGGGGGATTACATTGTTGACGATTCTAAGCGACGGCTATGGTGCGCGCATGCGCGTGTTTTCCGCTTGAAGAAAGCGTATATCCTGCAAATTATGTCTCTCGCTTGCTTACACAGTATTTATCACTTACCCCCGCAATCAGCGATGACAATTCGCAACAAATGGAATCGAAATTCTCTAAACAACTCGTTACTATCACGTTTAATGCTCACATTAGCTTGGCATTCACAGCACAGAGTTAAAAAAAAAACACTACTGAGCGCTCATTGACTGTCGGAGAATACGTGATGTAGATGCGCAGAAAGAGCCTTAACTCGACTGCCATCGTTCGTGACTCCAACTATGTCTCATTCAATACTGAATTTACATTGGTGGCTGCAAGCTGTATACGTGCAGTGGCACATGAGCGATAAGAAATACATACTCCGAGTTCAGACACACCCTGATGAACACTTCTCGAACTAAGAAGGAGATTCTATCTATAATAATTTTAACAGGTCCCCGACACATCTGTTCCAGGCCGACGATGTCCGGAAGGGTTTGCTTTAATCTTGCTGCTATGGCACGAGAAATTGTTTTCGATTCTACGCACAACAACGTTTTCAGCTTGAAATGCGTTATTCTTCGTGAGATCGGTTTCTTAGGAACTGTTACGATAGTTCTGGGTTAGTTTTTAGAGTATAAGTGTCCGCATTGCTATTTCTCTCGCCACTTCAACGAATTCTTTTTTAATAAGTGATCAGAAGGACTTAAAAGACTCTGGGGAATACCTTCTCCTCCTCGACTCCTCCATTTTGTCAAACTTTTCTTCTTCAGGTACTAGTTCTCACAGCATAGTGATACTTTCGTTTGTTAGATGTGAGATCCAATTTTGAAGGAGCTGTACTGTTTTTAGAGTACCAGATGGTTGTGTTCTATGCAGTTCTTGGAAACGTTCTTTGATCACTTCCCGACTAATATGTTCGTTCCCATCTGTAGATGTAAGTATGGTACTTATATATATCTCTTTGTACCTTTTTCACTCCCTTGTGAACTAACAAATACTGTGCTTCAATTCTCATTTGGTAGATGCCCATAATCACTGCAGATGGTAATTTTCCCTTCTAGTTCATTTTCTTGCAGTTCTGAAATTTTCTTTTTGAACTTTCTTAAATCACTTTCTCAGTCTTATCCGTTGTCTACTTTTGTTCACGAGTGACAAAGTGGTAATATTCGAAGTTCTTACTCCTCATTTCATTAATCGTGTAGGCAACATTTGCGAATTATTTCCGAATATCAGGATTCACAAGGTTCTCACAACACTCAATCGCATTACAAAAGAAATGTTTCCAGTTAACCCACGATTCGTAACGAACAGTGAACTCCATATTTATCCATACAATTTGGAGCAGGTTATAGTTTAATTTCCAATGTCCTCTGCAAATAATTTTGAGACGAGGTAGATCTTTCGCCTTAACAATTAAAGCATGTTTGTTGGATAAGCTGACAGGTATTACATCGTAATCTTGCACAGTTACTCCTGTTGTGATGTAAATTCCATCAAACGTTGATACTGCCACTGGCGAGGCGCATGTGTAATGACAAACCGCTCAACTACATCTTTCATTTTCAGACTTCCAATTACATTTTGCAGGGTACTACAGAAGGGCGTTGTCAGCTTTGAATCTATCGCCCTTAAAATGCAATTAAAATCTCCTGCGATGACGATCCAGCCTTTTGCCTGTCTCAGAAAATATTGGACTTCATCGCTGAAATTTTTTTCCGTGCAGCTCTCTTATTTGATCTTGAAAGAGCATAGAGGCTTAAAAAGGTTACCCCATTCAGAACGTCTTTGACTATGCGTTCTCTCGGCTCTTTCAGTACATCCTATAATTCGAAACCTTTTTTGGTTAAAATACAGCAACCACTTCCATCATAGCCATCATTTTTATACAGATTATATTTCTGGAAAAAAATCTGCATCTTTGAAAATGATTTCTTGTTCTAAGAAATTTCCCCAAATCTCTTTTTCGTTTCTAACCCCACAAATATTTAACGTTACAAACATGAGCCCTCTTCTACTTTATATGCTGCTAATAGTAAATAATTATTTTACAAAATAAGCCCTCTTTTACTTTACATGCTGCTAACAGTAAATAATATTTTTTTTTATCTTCATGAGTTTGGTGTTTTGTTCGGATTCAGATTATGTTTGGTCACTTTCAACATCAATCTTTCCAGTGTTTTGTGTTGCGCTTTCTCCCCTTCGTTCGATGGTGTACCATGGCTAAGTTTGGCTTGGGCTTCATCTTTGACGATTTCACTTCACTTTGATGTTTGAGCGACTTATGATTCTCAGCGTTATCGTCTAAAATACTGAAGCTATCGTACAACCAGTAGATTTCCAAGGCAGTAGGTTGAACGTAATGATTATGATTCTCAAACGAGGATCTTGATGTATCTTTCCTAGGAGTTTCAGAAGATAGAGTGAGCATGTGGGAAGCGGAAAACCACACAGAGAGTGTTTGTGGTCAGCTGCTTTGCTGAGACGTGTTTAACATCAGACAATACAATTTAGAGCTGAACTGTTAATAACAAATCTGTATTTCTCAATATTTTCGAGAGCGATCAGAAAACAGTGTTATTATCGCTGCTAATCAGAGATGCTATTACCGACTGAGCCACGATTACTCTGCTGCCAAGTTCTTACTGTTTACAAATTGTGTTGTGAGGCCATTTCCGAAAAGCTGTCTAGTTCTCACACTCAAAGAAAGACATCAATAACTTCCAAAATTGTAATTAATATACCAACTGAAGATATAATGAGCTGCTCTTTTAAGTCGGTAGCAAGAATGGCTACTCCAATTTAGTTAGCATCTCTTACAGTCACAGAAGTCGATACACGGCCTCTGTCATCTTCGATACAGTGTCATCACGCCCGACTATATCGGCGAGCAGACAATTTCACCCTTCAAAGCAACGAACAGCGTAGCGCCGTCTCCCGTTACTACGGTGCGACTACTCACAACGCACTGTGCGCATCATGTCTTCACAGAAAGATAGCTGCGTGTGAACAGAATATTTGCGCAGATATGAGATATTCGCAAATATGGAAGTTCGAGTTGGATGTTTGGATAAAACTGCTTAAATCTGTGGACACCAACAACATCTGTGCAGACATATTGTAGTTTGTTAACATAAAATCGCCGCAAATCTAGCGTGAAACGTGTTTGAGTCATCTTGTGTTTTTCGTATGTTTGTGCACCAGTGAATTTTAAAATGGCAGACACTCGTCAGTGCTCTAGAGCACTGGTCATCGACTGCAGGACACATATGGCCTGAAACAGGTACTCGAACAGCCCACGACTCCCAGCCGAATTTTATAATACAGGGCTAATATAAATGACCCATTCGTTTTCAAAATTGTATATTCTTCAGTATGATTGATGCATGAATAGAAATGTGTCCCATCAAGTTTGCACTGTGCGCACCAGTTGGCGTTAAGAGTGGAATGCCTTGACAAAAAGGCGCCAAAGCATTATGTTGGAATATGCGAGATGTTTATCTGTTACAACAGCGAATTGTGCATTCAAAAGAAATGATGGGAAAGAAATGCCATGTACACAGACAACTGTGCGCTGGTATCTACAATTTAAGGACACTGGTTTCCTGTGTAAACACAAAAGTACTGGTCAACCGAGTGTGGAAAATGCAAACGTGAAGAGAGTTAGGGAAAGTTAAGCATGCAGAAAAAAAGTTGAATTACACAAAGGAGGGTGCTAGAGCATTTCAGATTTCAACAAGTAGTAATAGATTTACTGTTAGCAAACCAGTACCAGATGTTTTCTAAAGTGCAAACAAATCAACGAATATTTCATGGAAGCTTTCCCAGTACAACGTTCAGTCCAACACGATTACCCCTAATCAGTGCTACTGTTTATCATATCTTTAGAACAATTAAACTACACAGTCAGCACCTCAGTACAAGGATTACATGTTGGTGCACAACGATTCACTGTAAACGACTATACTGACGATGTTACCATTATAATTACAGGACCCCAAGACACCACAGAAGTGTTAGAGATAACGGATGATTATAAAGAAGCAACAGGGCCAAAGATAAACAACGATAAAACACAGCTACTGTGTTTAAATGAAGGTGCTAACCCCATGCAACGCCCCTTCACCAAATGAGCTCCAATGGAAGTGGTGGGACTAAAATTAAGGAAAAATGTAAGCAAGTTATTTGACACTAGTTCCAAAGGAGTCATAAAAAAGTAAGAGGTGTCCAGATAGCGAACAGAACAAGAAAAGTAAAGATCATTCAAAGGACTGAACGCATAAATATGCTGGTCCTATCGAATATTTAGTACACTGCACAAATCATACCAATGAATAGAAAATGTTTTGCGCAAATTAGGAAGTATGTAGGCTGGTTTATTTGGAAAGGTATGCTGCTTTCAGTAGCAAGGGATTAACTCACAAACCCACTCAACGAAGGAACCATGGCATGGAAAGATTGTGAGGCAAAATCTTCAGTCCCTACAGTAAAAAATCTCATACATAGACCTCAAATTACCAGCTAGTCAACTGGACTTATTGAAGGCTGGCTAGGGTATCATGGCGAAAAACAGAGATGACAGGAGGATGCAAATACAACACACGTTTTAGAGAAGATTTCAGTTGCAAGATTATATGTGACAAATAAACTAATCGAAAATTTTGGTGGAAAAACTCCATGTCCCACAGCAAACCAGATGAAACACAAAGACTTAAAATGGAAGACAGTCAGGTTAAATTTTGCAGTCAAATCACAAAGTTCATGGTTGCTCTCAGGAGGTTACACGTTTATAAATGATTTGATCCCGACAGCTGCACGATGCCACAGAATAAAACTAAATAATCATCTGCACCATCAGTATTGTGGAATGGTTGACACTGCATTACACTGAACAGTAGACTGGTCCAGAATTGCGGGATTCCCATACACTGAACAGTAGGTTGCTCCAGAATCGCAGGTCTATGGAACTGGATAAAGTTTAATCAGCAAGTTTGCTATCAACCACTGTTAACGAAATAAAGAGCGAGGGAGGAGAATCTATATATGACCTGAAACAACACTTGAAGAACGAAAATCAAGAAATCTTCGACAATGAATGGAACATAGAAAAATTCTTGCCATTCATACATCTAATTTAAATGTTATAGTCAAAGTCAATGTAGAACTTTTGTGATACCTGTTGCCAAACAAATCTGGAAAAAAAGAAATGTTGGAAAATGCCACCAAGTAGCAGCGTGGTAAAGAGTGCATTTTATCTGGATGCGGACAAACTACAGAATCCAGTCAACAGAGTAAATATGTGCAGTCGTGTATTCTGACATATCCGACATCCAAAAACAGTACTGTCATGGTATCTCTGTGTTTCAACAAAAGAAGAAATATAATGAGCTGGATCTTAGTACAAATATTACAGTGACCTTGTAAACACTACTGAACACATATTTCTCTGAAATGTCTACTTATTTGCCAACCCAGCTACACTACTGTAACATTCAAGTTATTCTCATTGAAAATGTATTACTTGTAACACATCACATATTTTTCTTTAAATTACATTCATTCCTGTCACTTCAGGAAGTGCAGTACATTGAATACTTGTCAGTTTATTGTTATATATATTACTCATTTCTGCATTATTAATGCAGTTTGAATATTTATACAATCCAAAAAATTTATTGTGTGACTAGTGACTATGTATGTAAGCAAAGTACTCTGCCCTGACACATGAAACGAAACATACTGCTTTTAGAAGGAAGTGGTCCAATCCAACATGTCGAAACACACCCTAAATTTTTTTATACAGGAATAATACTCCAAAAGAAACGCAATGTCAACATTTTAGCAGCAAAGACAAACTGCAAGTATTTTAAAAAAAAGATTGAAAGTTGCCAAATTTGTAGCTCACAAGGCAGCTGGAGATATGTACATCCCTACCCTTCTCTAGCAAGTAGGGCATGCACAACATGGCAGACACATATCCTTGGTTGACGGCACATCAATAAACAGATAGCATGGCGCAGTGCAAACGTAATTTGTAAATCCAATTTCAGTTTCTGTCGATAATTTGTTTGACACAGTTGCTAATGGCTATTATTCACTTGAATTCGGATCTCATTTAATATCCAGAATAATTATCAGGTGTCGAAAAGTAAAGATACAATAGCTCGCAGTCCTTAAATAGAAGATTTATTCATAAAACGTCAGTTACATCTTATTGACTGGATTATTTGTTATTTTTCGACATAATCACCCCCGTTATCCAAAGATTTGTTAAGTTGGTGCACAAGCTTTTGTATCCCACAGTCATAGAAGGTTGCCGCCTGTTGTCAGAATCACATTTTAACTTCATCTTTGATCTCTTCATCGTCGTGGAATGATTTTCCACCAAGATGTGGCTTCAGGTAACAGAAGACATGGAAGTCGGTGGGCGTAAGGTCCGGGCTGTATGGCGGATGGTCCAATACATCCCATTTGAATTGTTTGAGTAGTGCTTTGGTTACGATCGCTGTGTGAGGCCGAGCATTGTCATGAAGCAAGCGGACTCCACTTGTCAACATTCCCCTGCGTCTGTTTTGAATTGCCCTTCGAAGACGTTTCAAAGTCTGGCAATATCCAGCAGCATTAATTGTCGTTCCAGGAGTCATAAATTCCAACAGAAGAATGCCTTGTCTGTCCCAAAAAACAGAAGGCACGATTTTCTTTGCTGAAATCGAAGTTCTTCATTTCTTGGCGTTTGGTGAATTCGAATGGCGCCATTTCAATGATTGTTGCTTGGATTCAGGTGTATGGTGATAAACCCATGTCTCGTCACCTGTCACTATGTGATCAAGGAACTTATCACCTGCTTCAGCATAGTGTGTGAGGAAGTCGAGTGCAAAGCCCATCCTTTTCTTTTTGGGTTCTTCCGTTAACAGTTTTGGAACCCAGCATGCGCACAATTTTCTGTACCCTAACTTGACAGGCACAAGGCCATATGGAGTTGTCATTGACATGTCCGGTATGAGCTGAAGCAATTCTTTCAATGTGAGACGTCTATTCGCACGAATTGCTTCCTCTGTTCTCCGAAGAAGGGCATCAGAGATCACAGATGGCTGACCTGTTCTTTGTTCGTCATGAACATCGGTCCGACCTTTAGAGACATGACGACGCCATTTCGTTACATTTTGTCGATTCATAATGTTCTCATAAACAGAAACAATTTCTTTGTGAATATCCGCTGGTCGCTGACCTTTTGCATGAAGAAAATGTATGACGGGACGCACTTCGCATTTGGCGGGATTCTGAATCGGCGCAGCCATTTTAAACTCGACCTTCTCCAACCAGGAGCAACGTTCAACTGCTGAACGACCACGAGGAGAAAGCTAACGGTTCAAGGTTAACACCAGTGTTGCCAACTTGCTCGCCAGAACTCTTCTGTTCCTCTGGCGTATGGTGTATCTTTACTCCCCAAAATATTCTCGTAGTTAAAGATTTTTCCCCCTTACTTGCTTACTAATAGCATCTGTCTTTATGTGGGCTGCAGTGTTTCACAGTAATGTGCAGTCTGATTAATGTTTCCAACTTACCAAAAATGAAGTTTGAAGAACGTGGTATGCAGTCGAAATCCCCTACTTCTCCTGAATACCAACTCATGTGTTGTTTATTAGTTAATGTCTCAAACTTTTATTCTAATGAAGTCGATATTTTGTAGAAATTATGGAATCATTACAAGAAACGGAAAATAACTCTGATGATTCTGTGAACAGTGGTTCGATCAAGGACTGTTGTGTTAATTAAGGTCTATAACAGAGTGCAGTGCCTTCCTAGCGTAAAGAAAACATGTACAGTTACAGTTTTCAGTGACAAGGAAAATGCTGTAAATTATTTGATTAAAGGGAGGAGAGAGAAAACTCTTAAAGTTAAGCAGTGCGCAAAGCCACCGTTCGTAACATGTGAATGCGTACTGTATAATCTGAATTGAAGAAAGATTTACACCAAGCACACCTACATCTACACTCCGCACCGTGAGATGCATGGCAGAGGGTACATTCCAATTTATCATTTGTTAGGGTTTCTTCCCGTTCCATTCACATATGGAGGATGGGAGGAATGACTGTGTGAATGCCTCTGTGCATGCTGTAATTATTCTAATCTTATCCTCACGGTCCCTGTGTGAGCGATATGTTGTGATGTATTCCTAGAGTCATCACTGAAAGACGGTTCTTGAAACTTTATTAGTAGACCTTCTCATGATAGTTTATGTCTATCTTCAAGAGTCTTCCAATTCAGTTCCTTCAGTATCTCTGTGACATTCTACCACAAATCAGATACACCTGTGACTATTTGTGCTGCCCTTCTCTGTATAGTTCAATGTACCCTATTAGTCCTATTTGGTACAGATGCCACACACTTGGGCAATATGCCAGTACTGGGCACATGGCTGATTTGTAAGTAATCCCCTTTGTAGACTGATTGCACTTCTCCAGTATTCTACCAGTAAACCAAAGTCTACTACCTACCTTTATCCACAGCTGAACCTATCTTATCATTCCATTTCATATCTTTACAGGGTGTTACATCCTGATATTTGTACGAGTTGGTAGATTCCAACAGTGACTTATTGATATTATAAGGTGATATGTTTTTCTCGTTTTGTGAAATGCACAATTTTAAATGTTTGAATATTTAAAGCAAGTTGCCTGTTTTTGCACCACTTTGAAATCTTATGGAGATCTGACTGAGTATTTATGTAGCTTCTTTCAAACAGTACTCCATTATAGATAACTGCATCATCTGCAAAATGTCTGAAGTTACTATTAAGGGGGATGTACGAGAAAATGTAAAGATTTATTTAAAAAACCATTACAGCCATATTTATTAATGTACAAATCTAAAATTTTGCATGTGTAAAGCAAATGGTAAAATATAATAAAATATGCAGAATTAATATATTGCCAGAAATTTGAATTTTTAATTTTTTGTTGTCTTTTTTTTATATATAAAACCATAACTCAAATTCTAATCATGTAATAAACCTGAAAATTTTATTATAGTGTCCTGAGAAGGTTATAAAAGACCTCTGAACTACAGTTATTACTTTATGGTACAAACTGTATCGTTAACAGAGTTTTTAATTTTGCACATCCAAAATTAACTTTTTCTATGTACAGTCATCTAAAAATCAGAATGTAATTGTAGGATCTCATATTGTTTAGTTCCAGGAAGACAGCAACGCGCTGCGAACAGTTACTGAAAATTTCATAGCATTTGCACATATACTTTTTGAGAAAAGGCTTCTAATAATGTAAAAAAAGTAAAAGAGAGAAAATGAGGTTCAAAGGTTTTCTTCTCATACTTCTATATATAACAAGCTTACCCCAATTTTAAAATCCTCCATACTGATACTCCTCATCCTCCAGGTTTCTCTTCTCTCCTCTTCGAATCTGCCTGGCCTGTATTTGCAGGGAAGACACTGATCTGTTAGCTTTCTTGAGCCCGCTCTCGTCGATGGTGTAAAATGCTTTAGTTGTAAACACACGAGGATCTATACCAACTCTCTTCAGCACTTCAAATCTGCCATAAAACTGCATCATAGACACAGATTTTTACTATATGAAGTCCACAGAATGTCCTTTTTGAGCATCCAATGCAAATTAAATTTTTTAGGTTTTCATTTGCATTTTGTGTCTTTCCGTGAAGATGCTTCCTCAATAAATCAGGGATTTCAAGAAACCTGAATGTGGGTTTAGTTGCATTCATAACAGGTTCTGGTAATGAGTGTTTATATGAATATGTCTCAATTCTGTTGTTGAACTTACACAACTAATCTTTCAGATTTTGCATTGGTATTTGGTCAGTGGATAGTTTGTGGAAAAAAATTACCCACACAGCATGCCTTATTGCCTCTAAATTGTGTGTGTTTATACTTATAGCTCTCCCATAAAATAACTGAAGAGAATCAATTTCTTTCAGAGTAAGCCTGTCTTTTCTTCCTAATTGTTTTCCATCCTCAAGTATTTCACCTTTCTTCTCTTTCAGCAAGTGACAACGTCTACCACCAACCCTCTTTTTGATGTGGCCAACACATTCCAACTTTTCTATTATTGCATTGCACAGATTTTTATCTGTTACAGCTTTGAACGAAGAGGAGTCCCCATCACCAAGGTATTTAGTATATCTAACACCATACTGGTCCTCAGATCTGGAGAACATCCTCACAACTGCAGCAGCATCCATGACTCACTTGAGACACTATAATTTTTAGAGCAGGCTACTGTATGTTTCTCTTGCCACGGTTTCTCACTGTCTTCATTGTTGGACATTTTCCTTGTTGCACACTGGTGTCGGTATTTAGAAATAATTTCTACATCTAAAACTTTACCTGTGTCAATAACAATAACAGATGCAACTCCATACAGAGATGTGTGACACCTCTTCATCCAGATCCCATCTACAGACAAACACAGGTCAGTAACATTTGTAGGAAATTCACTGTCATGAATGTCTA
Organism: Schistocerca piceifrons; assembly: GCF_021461385.2. Lineage (NCBI taxonomy): Eukaryota > Metazoa > Arthropoda > Insecta > Orthoptera > Acrididae > Schistocerca > Schistocerca piceifrons. The sequence goes on from NC_060139.1 coordinate 146,410,007, forward strand.
CCCCAGGATCTATTTCTTTTTGGTTTATTTCCATCCATTCCTCCGCTGCTTTCTTCATAGAAATTTTGGCAGTATCACATACAGTGTCAGACATTTGTTTATTTATTTTTTCAAACCTTACACAAGGTTGTGGTATGTTCAAAAAGACACACAATAAATCACCTCCTTCCCTGCGCTGTCCTAGGCACTTCAGAGAACATGCTAACCTAAAATTGCTTTCTTAGGTACCAGTGTCAATTTTTTTGGAGGAGGAATATGAAAATTCATAGCCGCACAAATTACAAATTAATTTAAAATCACAAACTATTCCCACTCTTCTTTCTTTAACAACAATCGTGCATTTTGTATTTTTACAGCTAACACAAGAACATGAACACTTTATAGCCTGGCACAGAGGCTATAAATCAATAAGCCTTAATCCAGTGGAATCCATATCAACATTATTCATGCACCTGTATAATTCTGTCCCAAGTTTCGATGCTGAAGCTGAGAGCTTGTGTTCTTCATTTCGAGCTGCTTCCTCTTGCTTTTTCCATGAAACTACCATTTTCTAAACACAGTTTTTCCACCACCCACTATGCATAAATCTTGACTTCCACGTAAAGGTTTGCGAATTTGACTTCCACCTACTAATATGTGTTACTATTGTCAAAACGTGAATAAACCACATGCAAGAAAGTTTTCAGGCAAACATATAGATGTCAGCCAAATAGTCTTCACAATGACCAAAATTCCGCTGAAGCAAGCAGTTTTCCAAATGTCAGAAAAGGTGGGAGTGGCTGCCAGTGCCGAATTAATCAGTTTAACAATTTAAAGGCATTTAGAAAGCTGGTATCACGATCAAATTCACACACAACATAGGTTAAACTATGTAGAACCAGACAATAATATTTTTGAAAAATCCGATTTTTTTCAACCAAAATCCATTACATCCTCCGTCAATATTGTCTGCAAGGTTATTAATATTCAACAAGAACAGCAAGTGTCCCAAAACACTTCCCTGGGGGCGGCCGATTACTCTGCTGCGTCCTCCCTACCAAAAAGTCCTCAGTCCAGTCACAAATTTCACTTAATACCTCATATAATCGCACTTTTCACATGATCGATTTTTTTTTCGTAATCCATACTTGTTGACATAGAGGAGGTCACTCTTTTCGAGATACCTCAATACGTTTAAAATATGCGCCAAAATGGAACTCGCAAAAGCATGAAAGAAAAACTATTCGAAACATTTAGAACTGTTCGTGAGAGTCAATGCACCGCTAGTGAGGGAAATATTCAAGACAGGGTTACCTTAATTGTATGCGAGATGAAAATTAGTGATTTTCTGGCTTCTTCGACCCAGTTAAACAGATTCAGAAAATTATATGCGAAAGTAAGTCGCGAAACTACAAAGTTTACTTCAAGTAAAAGCTGACGTCAAGTTGAAGCTACTTGTGGTGTATGAGGACAGTCAGTCATTCGTGCAAGAACGGCGTGCAAACCGCACTTTTATCATTTCGAGCGAAAAAAAGTATGAGTCGCTTGTGCAGTCGATGAACGCTAATACATTCTCTCCCATTTTTCCAGGTGCTACTATGTCGAGTACAAGATTTTTGCCAGTAAAAAGTTCTTTTTTGTAATTTTTGTTCCTAATTTTCCTTGAGGTTCCTGAAGAGGGAGAAAAGTTGCGAAAGGACTAATGCTCTCATACTTACCACTGGCACTGGCTGATTGGTGGCAAAAATCTTGTAATCGGCGTAGTAAAACTTGGAACAATGGGAGAGAATAATTTTCAGCGTTTCTATAAATCGGTATCGGACTTTCAGCCACTGTTCCACGACAAACTGAGAAAAAAAGGACGTCTCTACCATAGATGTATAAAGCACTGTACTAATGAAACTGCATATTTGGGCAATAAGCAAGTATAAATACGAAATCCGCCAAATATGGCATGATAGCTTCTGAAACTGTGCAATCGAGATTACACTATACTATTCGCTTTGTTACACAATCTGTAATCAGCCAATGAGTGAACACACAAACGACGAAGAAATGTTAAGCATGAAATACGAATAAACTAGATATTCCAAAGAAATGTACAGCACCAAGCAAAGTGATGCTGTAACATACCTGTAAACCGTCGAGCATATCGTCAGAAATAAAAATATAATTCACATTTTTATCGAAGCCGACGGAACTACAGTGCTACATTCTTTCAAAGAATAGCGACCACAATTCCTTGACTTTAGTGTCTTCACCTGGAGATCCTTCTTTCAAATAGTAAGTAACATGATCAGGCCATGTCTTGAGTTTTGGTTCTCGGTTTGACCTCGAGGTGTAACTTCTTGAATTATGTTTTGATTCTCTTGACCCTCGTCTTGAGCTTTAGTTTCTATTAAATCACTGTCGAAGCCATACAAGAATTCATTATCACTGTCTTCTGATTTAACTTCTCCTTCGGTTTGTAAAGTACTGATGTCCTGAAGAACTGCTTCTTGTTCCAGTCCTAAGCCATTTGTGGTCTTCGGCTCCTCTGTCTTTGAACTTGAAAAATTCCCATTATGTAGGAATTTTACATCTCTGCTAACTATTATCTAGCCAGTCTCCCTATTGATGAATAGATAGCCTTTGGTTGTCTGACAACAGACTACAAGAGTCAATTTTTGGCATTTTTTCCCACTTTTTGCCATGGGGTTTTTGAATGTGAAGCATTGCACTGCAGCCAAAAATTCTTAAATGTGATTAACAAGTCTTTCTCCTACACCAAAGTTCATATGACGTCTTATCTCCAAGTGTGGTGGACGGTGAACAATTTGACAGGTATGCAGCTAAAACTTCAGCGCAATAATGCTCTTTTGGTAGGTTAGCATCGAACATCATGCTACAAACCTTTTCATCCAATGTTCCACTAGCTTTCTCTGCAACACCATTTTGCTGTGGACTGTAACATACTATAAGCTGGTGGACGATACCTACAGAAGTCAGAAAATCCTTTCAGTTCATCGCTGACATGCTCCTTTCCATTGTCAGACCGCAATTTCTTGATATTCCTTCCTGTCTGCTTTTCCACCATGGCTTTGAAGTTCTTAAATATTTGTATTACCTCAGATTTTTTTCTTCAAGAAATAAACAAACCTGGATCTTGAAAAATCATGAATAACTGTGAGAAAAAATGGTTCAAATGGCTCTGAGCACTATGGGACTTAACTTCTGAGGTCATCAGTCCCCCAACTTAGAACTACTTAAACCTAACTAACATAAGGGCATCACACACATCCATGCCCGAGGAGGGATTCGAACCTGCGACTGTAGCAGTCGCGCGGTTCCAGACTGTAGCGCCTAGCACCGCTCGGCCACCTCGGCCGGCAACTGTGAGAAAATAATGATTTTCACCAACAAATGCTGTCTCCATTTGCCCACACAAATCAGAATGTATTAAGCCTAAAATGTATTTAGAACACCTTTCGCTATATTTGAACAGAAGACATGACTGTTTTCCCATGATGCACAACTTAACCAGAATATCTTCATTTAGTCCCATTGAACCCTTTGACAACTTCAGCATACTTTTGCGATTCATATTCCTTGCCTCCAATGCCTTAAGAATCCATTATCTTTTGTATAGTAGCACTGTTTCATTTCTGCTGTATTTAAACAATAGATGCCATTCTTAGGCAATGCTTTGGCTGTTAGTTCACCTTCTGAATCACAGATGAATCCACCTTTTTTGTTAAGCCACTTTACGCCCTTTTACTAATTGAGAACAAATTTACAGCTGAGCCTGGGATATGAACGACGTCAGATGCTTCTACTTCTACTGTTTTATCACCAGTATAGAAAATCAGGTCAACACTTCCAGTAGGGTCTGCTACTAAGCCATCACCTCCCACACTGGTCACTGAACTATTACACAGCTTGACATTATGGAGCTTCCTTCCATCATTAGTGATGTGACTCGAGGCACAGGAATCTAAATATTACATATTCTTTCCGTGAGACCGGTTAACACCAACTGCAAGGAAAGCTTTCTTGTGGTGCGTCTGTGTACTAAAAGCATATCCTTTATCGTTATTTTTTGACGAGCTTCCTCCTTTTTCGTCCTTGCTATAACAATTTTTAGCAATATGATTTGGTTTGTTGCACTTGCAGCATTTAATAAACATTTTGTAAGCCTCTTCTTATTTGCATAGAGAGCAGATTCTTCATTTCCAGTTGCGTCCAGGTTTGACATCTTGTAGCAGTTTCACTTTACCAGAATCTCCCGTGGTAAGTGTGTCACCGTTTTCAAGTGCCATGATCAATGGCTGATAACGATCAGGTAATCCAGCCAGGAGCAAAGTTCCCATTAACATTTCCCTCACCGCAAACTTAATTTTATTTAGTGATTAATATATAAGCAAGCCCACCCTACATGTGAGTCGTGAGTCTTCAAATGTCTTTTCCACAGCCGTCCAGGCTTCTGCTGCTATATTTGTGTCCCTTATTCATTTTGTCCATGAAAAGTATGATGCATGAATGAGCCTTTTTGTCTCTCTTCTTCCAAGAATCGTCCCATTTCGTTGGATCCGAAGAAGGGTTTTCAACAACATCCCACAGTTCGTCATGGACCAGGTACACCTTCATGGCAAATTTCCACGTCGAATAATTTCCATGCCCGATCACCTTTTCAACCACTGGAAGTCCAGCTGGCACTGTACCACTCATTTTTACAATTTGAGAGAGAGAGAAAAATATCGGCGGTCTGCACACACTGTATAGTGGAGATGTCGAGTCGCCAATAGGTACACCAAAATAACCGTTACAAAATGAGGTTTCGGCAAACAAGACCTTTGTCGAAAATAGACAACCGACACCGGACTTGTTGACCAAAACTCATTTTGTGAGTGTTTTTGTTGTGCCCATCTGTGGCTCTGCTTCATGTTCTTAAATTATGTCCTGTGCACGCAACATTCTTTTAAAAAGAAAATGTTGGTGATGTTGTTGTGAATGAAATAGGATCAGGATGGCGTTTTCAGACTACTACGGGTCTTAAATGCATATTTGATCCAGTAATACAACGCAATTCACCAAAGTATTGAAATTTTGTTATATGTTTGAAATAACCAACAAAAGTAATATGCAATATGAAATTAAGCATTTTGCTTAATATTTTACTTATTTGTTTATTTAACCGAATCTGATTAGGGCATCAGGCCCTCTGTACATCACACAAGGTTTCACACATTCGGTGACTTTTATACACCATAGTTAACTAAGAAATAACAGTTTTAATATGAAGAATAGTATTAAAATGAGTAGAGTGTCGGAAGTGACAGTGTGAGTGAATTATATTTACTTTGAACAAATTAAGTTAATACTGGCAGGACTTGTAATACTGCAGCTGCTGCCACTAATAGTAATAATAATAGTGACAGTAATAACAATAATGACAGTGGTAGATTCAAGAAGAGTTTATAGGTATACAAAACACATTTTCCGATATAGTGATTTCTGGAGAAAGGAAATTTAAAGAGACTGCATTGGCTAAGGGGCCTGAGAAATGAGGAAGATCGGGTGGAAAGGGTGAAGTATAGAAAAACAAGTGCTTACAGGGATTAAAGTAATCCTTATACTTTGCCTTAGTAGATATGTCATTAAATGTCTTCTGAAGCTTGAGATGTCATTCAGTTCCTGCTATTGGGAAGGACTTCAAAAAAGGGCTGAGCGATGTAGCGGGACACAAAGGATTTTGCTTTCATGGGTGCACATGTTTTTGTCACATTGTTTAAGGTTGAGGAGAGATATGAGGGGTCCTTGTTCATTGATAAGACAGTAGAGAAGGCAGAGAGTATGGAAATCTGTGCACCTGTCTGCATGCAGCCAGGATAGTTGTGCATATGATGGTGAAATATGGTCAAAGAGTCAAATATCAAAGATATCATGACCATAGGAATTTATAGCCACCAGTTCCAGTTGCAATAAGCTTTGAATCTTGAACATTCTGGTGATGTCCTTGGGGGAGGGGGGGGGGGGGGGATTGACATGTAAAAGACCAGTTTAGTAGGTTTATTGAACTGGTCGTTAACACAGATCAATCTTAGTTAATTCAGACTTTGTAATTACCCAGATCCCAATTAACAGTGTAATTACAATATAAATACAATGTTTTTAACAGTAATCCTTACCTCGTGAATGATAAAATGTATGTGGTCTTGAAATAGCAATTAACTCGGCTGAAAGGTAGGAACATCTGAAATTAATGTGCTCTGTTCTAATTATTGAATAATAAAATCATATAATGAAGTATTATTTAATTTTCATGTGCTGGCTTAAATGCCTGAAATAACATGTGTCTCACTAATGGCAATGTGTAAAACACATGTTCACAAGGTAAGCCTTGAATTCTCAATGTAATTAAACTCATTCACACAATAATTCAGCCTGAAAGATATAAGCAAATTCATAAATGGAACCTCCATGTAAAAGAATAGAACTACTGTACATACTTGTAAAAGACTCTCATCATATACACTCCAAACATGTTATAAAAACTGAATGTATTTTCATCTTTATGTCATTAAAAAAACTAGAAAACTGAGTGTTTGTTTTGCATATCTGATGTAAATTACTGTAATAACATTGTAGTCTGGCTGAACTGTATGTCAAACTGTTGAGAGTATTTGGAACTATAATGTATGCAAGTCAGTTCAATTGGGTGCAATTATTTTTAATTGTAATATCAAAATTCTGTAGTAGCAATAATAAAAACATTGTTTGGAATGTTATAAAAGGATGATAGTCAGCTCATTGGAGGGGATTGATGGTTGGAGGTCTTGTGACACACCACCTATGTTACTGTGAGCAATAAATCTGTAATGAGATGTATATATGCATATCTGTTTGTTATTTCACAGTTCACACTGATTGATACTAATATGTTAATACAGTTGAAGTTAAAATCTTCTGGATTGTTAGGTTGTATCACGTTTTTTCAAGTGATCAATGTTTAGACCTCTCTGCTGGGATCTTCTTCAGGATCCTGTGGTGTCCACCGTAGAACAACCACTTTCAGAGACCAGTGTCACGTTCTCTTATAAAAGGGAGCTTTCCTGTGCGTGCAGTGGAGAAGTGATATTATGGGAATAATTTGTGTGGCTACCATTGGTGGGCCACTGTCATTGGATAGTAAGAAAAGTATTCCCATGCTAATGCCAAAGAAGGGGGTTATTGGCTAAATGTCTTGTGGCTACCATTGGTGGGCCAAAATCACTGTTTAGAAAGGGATTTTTCCTGCACTTAGGCTGGAGAAGAATTATTGGTTACAATTTCTCCTATTGCTATTGGTGGGCCATCACCATTGGCTAGAAGCGAAACAGGCAGAGCACGAAAGAGGGAATGTTTTTCAAAAATATTATTGTCCGCAGATGTCGCTTTCTGTTACCGGAAGCCCATAGCCATCCTCTCTATTGAAGTTACATGCATTCTTAGAAATCTCAATTGCTACTTGGACTTTTCTTTTATAAATGTTGGTTTCCTAAGCTACCACTTGTTCGTTATTGAAATCAATGTCAAGACCACAGTTCTCGTGATGTTCTGCTACTGCCAATTTCACACTTTGTTTTAGCTGCATGTGGTGTTTGTGTTCTTTAGTATGTTCTTTAACAGTTCTTATCATCTTGCCTGCATACACTTTGCTGCACTCGCACATCATTTCACAGATGCCCGCAGTGCGGAGACAATCAGGTGCGTCCATTTTGTGCCAGAAAAAGTCGTTATTTTGTTTTGACTGAAGAAAATGGTCTAAATACTGCATGTGCCCCCCCCCCCCCCTCCCCCCTCACACACACAGGGGAGGAAAAGCAGCACCGCCAACCTAAATTTCACATAAGGATCACAAACGACTAGTAGTGGTACAGGGTACCCTCCGCCACACACCGTACAGTGGCTTGCAAAGTATGTACGTAGATCTACATGTAGGTGTAAGGGGAGGCATTACCTAACACACACAACCCTTGTATGTCTACAGTATCCTGGCTGACTAACACCATGAATTGCCAACTCCAGCTGACACAACTCCTACCCCAGGTGAGCCACAGTGCAAGCACAGTGTAGTTATCATGTAGGCACATGCCTGTGTATGATTTACACACTACAATTCTGAAAACGCATTTGCCTGAAATCTAGCAAAGTTCTCAGACTTGTTTAAGTACCTTTTGATGAATCAGCACCTGTACGATTCAGAAATTTGTTGTCTTTACTCCTTAAATTATCTACACTGCTACCAGATGAGTTATTTAGCTCTTGGAAATGTCCATTCACCCTTTCAACAACAAACAGGTTCAATGTCATGAACACATAGAGTAGTATACAATGATCCCAATGGAGTTGGAGGACACAGCTGCTTTGCACTTGATGGAGTACAAGACAGACTGGAACTAATGGTTGGTTGCATGGGATTTCATTGAGTTTACACTAACATTTTTTAAGAATAATTGGAATAAGGCCATTGCTGCTCATCCAACAAAGATATGAGATATATTTAAAGCTATTTTTACAAGTACCACTAATAATCCAGAGCTGATGGTCTATTTCATTACACATATGGCTAATTACATCTGTCTTTGTCATTATTTTTCTTTGGAGGCTGAATGCGCAAACAAATTCAAAGCATACCCATGGGGACCAATACATCACTTCCTTAGAGGACTCTTATTAATTTTCTATTATATTCACTGATAAAATCATCTTGATTTGCAATTAGGGTAAAGACACACTCCCTTCACTGCCACAGAATCACAATATGTGGTGTGAAATAAATTTCACTTGCTGCTCACCTTGCTCCCAAACATAATTCACTTGCTCCTTGACAACAAAACGAGCCTTCTGATCGCTATGACCTTCTGTGTAACAATACATCCAATTCAATAACAACCACTCCTGCCACATCAAAAAGTCTCTTTTTTCCCACAGTCTGGGCACATGTAGATGGTAGCTACATAGTGGCAAATGATTCTGTATAAAAAAGTTTAAGGTTTTGCTAAGGCTGAGTCCGGTGACCTAAAATATCAAATTAGTGTATTTTAGCAAAACTCTTTCACTGCCACGTCAAAACATTTTATCTGCACTTATATTTTCTGGCTTTAGAAACTGAATATAATTAACCTAATGGGTCATTTAATTAAAATGTTACAGACAACACATGAAATAATGAGCATAATGCATTAAACTCGTCAAAGTTCATTTTTTTATTAAAATTTGCAAACATTAATCATCATAATGCATGAAACATAATATCCTGATTACATTTTGGAAAAGCCCAATATCTGTCATTATTTCCAAACTGAACTCACTTTATTTCTGCATTGTTTTATTTTGAAATACAACAACAAAGCCAAGTCATTTAATTGGAAAACAAGTTTGAAAATCGTGCTGTATTTTCAGTGAGACATCACATGTTAATATTATCATGGAGGAGCAGAATAGTTTATATGTATAATTCACTCAGAAGCATCTTAAATGTGCTAATAAGGCAAAATTAAAGAAACTGTTGTACTTGAAAATAAAGTAAAAATATAAAGGCAATGTAATAAATTGGTTAAACAGGAAAAGAGGAAAGAAACTATTGCAAATAATTATTAGCACTGTCACGCCAATATAAATAGAACCACATATTTCAAGTCAGGTACTTAAACAGGAAGGCAGCCTCATTAAGTAACAACATACAACTTTATTGACAATGAACACAACAAATACATTATGAATCAGAGCTGTATGATGGCTACCTGCCAATAAGATTTAAGAAGAGGAGGATTATCTCTTAATTTGTTACTAAAGAAGCCAGAGATTCTTCCATGAACATCACTCTAATAAACTTCTTTTAGCAAACATCAGCTATATACAAATAATGCACCTGTCACTATACATATTAACGTGCATTTGGGTGTATCTAATATTACATAGCATCAAACCCTCACAAGCAGCATTCTTCTTGCACATTTCATACCAACCAGTCTTGCATACTGCATGACTTCTTCACTATCATCAGTATTTCTATTTAGTGTTCTGTAGATGAAGTATGGCATTGCCTGTTTGTGGAACAGTATCAGTATCTGCAAGAAAATGGAAAAAGTTAGCAAATGACACTGCGCTGCAGAAACATGTCTTGAATTTATATTTAAAAGAAGCCAAAAATGTAGAAGAAAGGAATGTTACTCTACTCAGACTGACACAGTGTGATGAAAGAGATGACATCTTTAATCTGCACACTATATTACTGAACTATTTGGTGTCATCTAGTTGCATCCTCAAAGGTTCTATTGACCTAAATCAAGTATTGTGACATGATCACGACAGTTAACTCACATTTGGTAGGAATGGGATTCAAATGCTTGTCTGGACATTCAGATTTAAGTTTCCTGCCCTTTCTGAAAATCACTTGAGGCAGATTTAGACATGGATCATTGAACAGGAGACAGCCAATTCTTTCAGCCTAGTCCAGTCTGAGTTTCTGCTCCATTTCCAATAACTTCAATATTAATGGGCTTTTAAACTCTCATCTTCCTCATTTACCTAGTTTTACATTCACATTTGTCCTATGCAAAACACTCATTTTGTGTGCTAATAGGGATAAGAGATAATTTTTCAGTACACTTTCCTTGCATACTACTACACACCTACTGGACATAACAGAGCAAGCTTGAACCATCCATTTGTTCTTATTCCATTTCTAATAATAATAGTAATAATAATAATAATAATAATTTCTTTTTGATTTTAGCTCTTTTTCTGAATGATACATCTACAAGAATTACCTAAAACAGCTACTTTCTTACTTAATATGACTTCCATAAAGTTTTATTACTCAATATGTCCGAATGTATTGGCATACTTATGTTTAGTCTGAAAGCCCTTCTGTCCCCCTCTTCAGTAAGCATTTTTTTTCCAAAAACATTATATGAAATTAGTTATTCATAATTAAAGTTTTCATCTTCTGGAATGTTCCATTTTTTAAGTGGTGATTATTTTCTAAATTTCGTTACCTAGTTTTGTAGCCCTAATTTTTATGATTACAAAAATGCCTACTCGCACAAGAAAAACATGTTAGTTTGCTTATTATTTGATCTAGAAGATTACTTTTTTAAGCCGATTTTGGTAAGATTAGGAAATCACCATGGGAGTAAACAATGTATTAAAAAAATAATACCCACAACTTTGTCAATTTTCTTATCTAACACATAGTTAAACCAGACTAGTTCTTGACTCATTGAAAATTGTATAATCACTAATTGTGCTCTTTTCCCCATCATAAATTAAAAGTTAATATCCAAATTCAATAATTAACAACACACTCTTCTGTATGTAGGAGAACAGGACAATGCTACAGTCAGTCCATGTTTATTAACCATCTTCTTGTAGATTGAAGTTTGTACCCATTCAATTAATGATGCAGTAAATGCGTGCTGAGGTAAAGTGTACAAGTCCAGGCCTGTCTTTCAACACGTGGTCATCTGCGTGTTAACCAATTTGTCAACAGAGTGTATGTAAATATGTAGACAGTGTTCAGGACTTTGTAAGAGTATGTACGAGGGGCATTCAGTAAGTAATGCAACACTTTTTCTCCCCCTGAAAGCAGGTTAGTTTTCTTCAGGATTCCAATACACCATATTATTCCCCAGTCTTTTGGCTGCATGCTTGCATGGTACCACTGTACTGATCAATGTCTGGCCAACATCTTGCTGCATCAATAAATTCCCCACCATCCACATACTGCTTCCAGTGAAGCGCATCCTTCATTGGGCCAAACAGGTGGATGTCGGAAGGTACAAGATCCAGGCTGTAGGGTAGATAAGTAAGAACAATACAGTAAAGTTTTCTGAGCTACTTTCACATGTGCAGATTTGTGTGAGGCCTTGCACTGTCATGGAAAAGGAGAAGCACACTTGCATTCATGTGGTGATGAACACACTGAAGTTGTTCCTTCAATTTCCTAAGGATAGTACAATACACTTCAGAGTTAATTGTTGCACCATGAGGGAGGACATAAAACAGAATAATCCCCCTGCCATGACTTTACTGGGTGAGGGTGTGGCTTTGAGCTTGTCTTCAGAGGAGTGGTGTGGTGCCACACCATGCATTGCTGTTTTATTTCCAGTTTGAAGTGACAAACACAGATTTCACCACTTGTGATGATGTTCAACAAAAAATTGTCATAATTAACCTTATAACACACAATCAACTCTGCACAGATGGTCCTTCATTGCTCTTTATGGTCTTCTGTTGGGCATTGAGGAACACAGCAGGCACACACCTTCGAGTACCCCAACTGGTGGATGAGTGTGTCTGCACTACTAACTGAGACGTCCATTTGTGCAGTGAGGTGTTTCATGGTGATCCATCTATCTCCTGTGTGTCCACATGTTCCAACACTGCATGAGTCACAGATATGTGTGGCTAGATGACAGGCAGGAGATGGGACAAGTTTGCGTGATCTAGTTGCAATGATGACATATATGCCTTGCCCTAAGATTCACTGTGCTTTTGCTCACTGCCAGGTCTCCGTAGACATTCTGCAAGTGCCTATGAATATCTGTGATGCTCTGGTTATCTGCCAAAAGAAACTCAGTGACAGCTCTCTGCTTAGAATGGACCTCCATTACAGATGCCATTTTGAAGGCTATGTATAGCACTGCCACCTAATGGAACTTGGAATATTCCTCGATGTCCCACAGCAAATTCCAGATTTTTTTAAACTGAAATTGGCCGAGGAAAAAAAATGGGTTGCATTATGTATTGAATGCCCCTCATACTTGTCCACCTTTGAGGATTATACAACAATGTAGGAAAAGACAGATTGCTACTTACCATAAAGAAGACATGTCAAGTTGCAGACAAGCACAATTAAAAGACATCTACATAAAGCTATCGGCCACAGTCTTCAACAGTAAAGAAGAGACATGCACCATTCATACACAAAAGCCAGCACACCTCATGCACATGTGACTGCCAACTCCAGCATCTTGGGCTGGAATGCAACTATCACGTGGGATGCAAGCAGCAACCTGGAGAGGGCAGGAAAGGGGAAGGAATAGTAGTGTACGGGTGGGGAGAGAGAGGAACACTGTCTGATGGAGTATGCATGAACCAGAATATCACCAGGTAAGGAGGTGTGGAAAAAAGGAACAAAAAGTGGAGGAGTAGTGAAAGATAGGAGGATGTGTTGGCAGACTGTGTCAAATAAACAGGGTGGGAGATAAGAATGGGGAGGAGATGATAGGACAGAGGGGGTGGAGGATGTGGGGGCAGTAGTTATCATAGGGATAATTATGGGAGCAGAGAATGTGTTGTAAGGATAATGCCCATCTGCACAGTTCAGAAAAGCTGGTTGTGGAGAGAAGGATCCAGATGGCTCGGGCAGTGAAAAGGCCACTGAAATCAGGTGTGTTAAGTTCAGCTGCATGTTGTGCCACAGCATGGTCTATTTTGCTCTTGGCCACAGTTTGGAAGGGACCATTAATCCTGGTGAACAGCTGATTGGTAGTCATACAAATATAAAGCTGTGCAATGATTGCAGTAGAGCTGGTAAATGACCTGGCTGCTTTCACAGATGGCCTGACCCCTTGCGGGGTAGGATAAACGTGTGACAGGACTGGGTGGGCAAGGGGTTGGTATTGGAGCAGCATGGGGATGGGCTAGGATGATGTGTGGGCGACAGTACACCACAATAAGAGGGGGGGGGGGAAGTATCTTGGGTAGGATGTCCTTCATTTCAGGGCATGATGATAGCTAATCAAAGCCCTGGCAAAGGTTGTGGTTCAGTTGTTCCAGTCCGGAGTGGTACTGGGTTATGAAGGAGATTCTCCTATGTGGCAGGTTCTTGGGGCTGGTGGGAGGATTTAGGCTGTGAGGGGAAATGGCATGGGAGATCTGTTTGCGGACTAGGTCTGAGAGATGGTGCCTGTCTGTGAAGGCCTTGGTGAGAGCTCCACCATACTGAGCAAGGGAGTTTTTGTCACTGCAGATATGCCATCTCCTGGTGGCCAGGCTGTATGGGATGGATTTTTGTGTGTGAAAAGGATGACAGCTGTCAAAATGCAGGTACTGTTGGTGGTTGGCGGGTTTAATGTGGAAGAGGTGTGGATGGAGCCATCAGAGAGGTAGTGGTCAACATCTACGAAGGTGGAATGCTGGGTCGGAGAGGACCATGAGAAGTGGATGGGAGAGAAGGGGTTGAGGTTGTTAAGGAAGAAAGATAAGGTGTCTGGCTCTAAGTCCAGATCATGAAGATATTATCAATGAACCTGAACCAGACTAGGGAGGCCAGGAAGGTCTCTCTAGATGGGCCACAATATGGTTGGCATATGAGGGTACCATGTGGGTGCTCATGGCTGTGCCGTGTATTTGTTTATATACATCTACATCTACATTGATACTCCGCAAGCCACCCAACGGTGTGTGGCGGAGGGCACTTTACGTGCCACTGTCATTACCTCCCTTTCCTTTTCCAGTCGCGTATGGTTCGCGGGAAGAACGACTGTCTGAAAGCCTCCGTGCGCGCTCTAATCTCTCTAATTTTACATTCGTGATCTCCTCGGGAGGTATAAGTAGGGGGAAGCAATATATTCGATACCTCATCCAGAAACGCACCCTCTCGAAACCTGGACAGCAAGCTACACCGCGATGCACAGCGCCTCTCTTGCAGAGTCTGCCACTTGAGTTTATTAAACATCTCCGTAACGCTATCACGGTTACCAAATAACCCGGTGACGAAATGCGCCGCTCTTCTTTGGATCTTTTCTATCTCCTCCGTCAACCCGACCTGGTACGGATCCCACACTGATGAGCAATACTCAAGTATAGGTCGAATGAGTGTTTTGTAAGCCACCTCCTTTGTTGATGGACTACATTTTCTAAGCACTCTCCCAATGAATCTCAACCTGGTACCCGCCTTACCAACAATTAATTTTATATGATCATTCCACTTCAAATCGTTCCGTACGCATACTCCCAGATATTTTACAGAAGTAACTGCTACCAGTGTTTGTTCCGCTATCATATAATCATACAATAAAGGATCCTTCTTTCTATGTATTCGCAATACATTACATTTGTCTATGTTAAGGGTCAGTTGCCACTCCCTGCACCAAGTGCCTATCCGCTGCAGATCTTCCTGTATTTCGCTACAATTTTCTAATGCAGCAACTTCTCTGTATACTACAGCATCATCCGCGAAAAGCCGCATGGAACTTCCGACACTATCTACTAAGTCATTTATATATATTGTGAAAAGCAATGGTCCCATAACACTCCCCTGTGGCACGCCAGAGGTTACTTTAACGTCTGTAGACGTCTCTCCATTGATAACAACATGCTGTGTTCTGTTTGCTAAAAACTCTTAAATCCAGCCACACAGCTGGTCTGATATTCCGTAGGCTCTTACTTTGTTTATCAGGTGACAGTGCGGAACTGTATCGAACGCCTTCTGGAAGTCAAGAAAAATAGCATCTACCTGGGAGCCTGTATCTAATATTTTCTGGGTCTCATGAACAAATAAGGCGAGTTGGGTCTCACACGATCGCTGTTTCCGGAATCCATGTTGATTCCTACATAGTAGATTCTGGGTTTCCAGAAATGACATGATACGCGAGCAAAACACATGTTCTAAAATTCTACAACAGATCGACGTAAGAGATATAGGTCTATAGTTTTGCGCATCTGCTCGACAACCCTTCTTGAAGACTGGGACTATCTGTGCTCTTTTCCAATCATTTGGAACCCTCCGTTCCTCTAGAGACTTGCGGTACACGGCTGTTAGAAGGGGGGCAAGTTCTTTCGCGTACTCTGTGTAGAATCGAATTGGTATCCCGTCAGGTCCAGTGGACTTTCCTCTATTGAGTGATTCCAGTTGCTTTTCTATTCCTTGGACACTTATTTCGATGTCAGCCATTTTTTCGTTTGTGCGAGGATTTAGAGAAGGAACTGCAGTGCGGTCTTCCTCTGTGAAACAGCTTTGGAAAAAGGTGTTTAGTATTTCAGCTTTACGCGTGTCATCCTCTGTTTCAATGCCATCATCATCCCGTAGTGTCTGGATATGCTGATTCGAGCCACTTACTGATTTAACGTAAGACCAGAACTTCCTAGGATTTTCTGTCAAGTCGGTACATAGAATTTTACTTTCGAATTCAATGAACGCTTCACGCATAGCCCTCCTTACGTTAACTTTGACATCGTTTAGCTTCTGTTTGTCTGAGAGGTTTTGGCTGCGTTTAAACTTGGAGTGGAGCTCTCTTTGCTTTCGCAGTAGTTTCCTAACTTTGTTGTTGTACCACGGTGGGTTTTTCCCGTCCCTCACAGTTTTACTCGGCACGTACCTGTCTAAAACGCATTTTACGATTGCCTTGAACTTTTTCCATAAACACTCAACATTGTCAGTGTCGGAACAGAAATTTTCGTTTTGATCTGTTAGGTAGTCTGAAATCTGCCTTCTATTACTCTTGCTAAACAGATAAACCTTCCTCCCTTTTTTTATATTCCTATTAACTTCCATATTCAGGGATGCTGCAACGGCCTTATGATCACTGATTCCCTGTTCTGTACATACAGAGTCGAAAAGTTCGGGTCTGTTTGTTATCAGTAGGTCCAAGATGTTATCTCCACGAGTCGGTTCTCTGTTTGATTGCTCGAGGTAATTTTCGGATAGTGCACTCAGTATAATGTCACTCGATGCTCTGCCCCTACCACCCGTCCTAAACATCTGAGTGTCCCAGTCTATATCTGGTAAATTGAAATCTTCACCTAAGACTATAACATGCTGAGAAAATTTATGTGAAATGTATTCCAAATTTTCTCTCAGTTGTTCTGCCACTAATGCTGCTGAGTCGGGAGGTCGGTAAAAGGAGCCAATTATTAACCTAGTTCGGTTGTTTAGTGTAACCTCCACCCATAATAATTCATAGGAACTATCCACTTCTACTTCACTACAGGATAAACTACTACTAACAGCGACGAACACTCCACCACCGGTTGCATCCAATCTATCCTTTCTAAACACCGTCTGTACCTTTGTAAAAATTTCGGCAGAATTTATCTCTGGCTTAAGCCAGCTTTCTGTACCTATAACGATTTCAGCTTCGGTGCTTTCTATCAGCGCTTGAAGTTCCGGTACTTTACCAACGCAGCTTCGACAGTTGACAATTACAATACCGATTGCTGCTTGGTCCCCGCATGTCCTGACTTTGCCCCACACCCGTTGAGGCTGTTGCCCTTTCTGTACTTGCCCAAGGCCATCTAACCTAAAAAACCGCCCAGCCCACGCCACACAACCCCTGCTACCCGTGTAGCCGCTTGTTGCGTGTAGTGGACTCCTGACCTATCCAGCGGAACCCGAAACCCCACCACCCTATGGCGCAAGTCGAGGAATCTGCAGCCCACACGGTCGCAGAACCGTCTCAGCCTCTGATTCAGACCCTCCACTTGGCTCGGTACCAAAGGTCCGCAGTCAGTCCTGTCGACGATGCTGCAGATGGTGAGCTCTGCTTTCATCCCGCTAGCGAGACTGGCAGTCTTCACCAAATCAGATAGCCGCCGGAAGCCAGAGAGGATTTCCTCCGATCCATAGCGACACACATCATTGGTGCCGACATGAGCGACCACCTGCAGATGGGTGCACCCTGTACCCTCCATGGCATCCGGAAGGACCCTTTCCACATCTGGAATGACTCCCCCCGGTATGCACACGGAGTGCACATTGGTTTTCTTCCCCTCTCTTGCTGCCATTTCCCTAAGGGGCCCCATTACGCGCCTGACGTTGGAGCTCCCAACTACCAGTAAGCCCACCCTCTGCGACTGCCCGGATCTTGCAGACTGAGGGGCAACCTCTGGAACAGGACAAGCAGCCATGTCAGGCCGAAGATCAGTATCAGCCTTCCCTTCAAAGGAGAAGTAGTTGTGGGCTAGGATAAAGTCAGTAAGGTAAATGAGGTAGTGGATATGGAGTCTGAAGGACTTTGGAAAAGGTAGTGTTCAGCAGTGCTACGACCGTAAGCATGAGTGATGTTAGTGTATAGGGAGACGGTGTCAACAGTGACAAGTAGGGGTCTAGGTGGCAAAGGGGTGGGAATGGTGGAGAGTCAGTGAAGGAAGTGGTTAGTGTCTTTGACGGGTATTTGATTGGGGGTGTTGGTCAATGAGGGCCAAAATTCTTTCAGAGGGAGCACAATAACCAGCCACAATAGTGTGTCCAGGATTGGGTTTGTGGATTATGGGGAGCATGTAGAAGGTGTGTGTGTGGGGTGTCATAAGGGTGAGGAGGGAAATATATTCAGGGGAGATGTTCTGGGAAGGGTCTAAGGCTTTAAGCAGGGACTGGAGATTGTGTTGGACTTCTGGGATGGAATCACTCTGACAGAGTTTATAGTTGGAGGAGTCAGGTAACTGACAAACGCCTTCCACCAGACAGTCACTGCAATTCATAACAACGGTGATGGAACCTCTGTCTGCAGGTAGGATCATTAGGTCAGGGTTTTTTTTTAAGTCATTTCTGGGTGTTCTTTCTTTTACTGGAAGGTTGATTTTCTGAGGAAGAGACCTGGGGAAGGATGGTGAGGCAAAGTTGGAGGTAAGGGATTCCTGGAAGGTGAACAGTGGGTGGTTAGGTGGGACGAGGGAAGGATCACAGTTGGATGGTGATAAGAACTGGAAGAGGCATGGTTAAATGTTGGAATTAGGGTGGTCTTGGTTGGAGGGATTGGTAGCAAAGAAGTGCTTCCATTGTAGGAATCAGGAGGAGGAGTGTAGGTCTTTGACAAGTCCAGCGAGATTAAATTTGGGTGTAAGGCTAAAGGTGAGGCCTTTTGATAGAACTGAAAGTTCTGTGGAGCTGAGGGCTTTGGCGGAAAGGAATAGGTGGTTCTGTGACGTCTGTGCCATGAAGATGCGTTTTTGAAGTACCAGGTTTGTGAGGACTAGGGATTGGCAGAAACTGAAAAGGTTTAGGTCATAAAGAAAGGAGGGGTGGGTTCCAGCAAAAGGGATCTTTACACTGAGGGCTTTTGGGAGGGGAGGAGGGAGGGGAGAGGGGGGGGGGGGAGATTCCATGGTTTAACCAGAATTTGACGAACAAGATGTGGGACTGGGTTTTAGCCAGGGAAAGGGATACTTTTCTGAACTGGTGCAGGAAGATGGAGCAAGGTCTATTGTGGTAGGAATTGTGTAAACAGAATGAGAATGATGCAGAAGTGGTCAAAATAGGTGTTGATGATTGTGAGAGGAGTTGGATAAGTGAAAAGATGAGTAAAATGCATAAAGGCACACAGAAACATTTACAGATATGCAAAAATATAAACAGATACATAAAAATATACACAAATACATGAAACCACATAAAATTTTGCACAAATTTCCTTCAGACTCCAAATCCACTGTCTCATTCCTCATACACCTTACTGATTCATTAAAGAAAAGGAGATTTTATAGTTGTCAGTTTTGCTAAGTCAACTAGTGGCAGATGCTGGATTATAACCAACTGTCAACTTTATTACACAACATTGGAGATTGTGCTTTTCTTGAGGAATTTTAAAGTTCTTCATTGTATTTTGGCGATTGCGTCCTTATTTAGTACACAATATGCAGAGTCGTCCTATAGCTGGTTCAACTTGCCTAAGTACATCAGGTTGGGAGGATAACAGTTGTGTTGCCTTTTCCACCAGTAAGACCATAATATCAGTATCCTCACTGAGATGCTACTGGACCTTTTCCTCGATGCAGGTAGCTTGGGATGAAAAATGTCCAAGTAAAGTTTGGTCAGTAAATTTTAAGAAATAAGTTTAATCTGACAAACACATGTAAGTATGGCAACTGTTAATCATTTTGAATCCCAAAACGAAGATTTGTAACAATATTAAAGAAGGAAAGTTGCTACTCACCATATCCCATATAGCAGAGATACTGAGTCGAAGACAGGCACAACAAAAAGATTCACACAATTATAGCTTTCAGCCATTAAGGCCTTTATCGACAATAGACAGACATACACGAACGCACACATGCTCGGATGCACACACACACACACACACACACACACACACACACACACACACACACGAGCACAGAGGACAAGCTGTATCAGAATCAGGCAATCTATCTGATGAACTACAACAGTTCTGCAAAGCAGATACTGTGAACGGGAGATACACTATGCCTTATACCCAGCACATGTTACAAAGTGAAGAACTGGAAAAAAGTGACGAAAAACCGGAATAGTTGTTTTGCCATACATCAGTGGCGTTTTTTTGAAAATAGGATGATTACAGAACAAATACAGTTAAATGCTTCTTCCATCTGCCAACGAAACTCAGAGCTCTTCTGTGCTCAATGAAGGAAATGTTAGTTAAGATGCCACAGTGTTCATAAGATTCCCTGTAACAATAGGAATTCATGTTGGACAAACACATCAGACTGTGGAAGACAGACACATCAAAAATTGATGACACATTTGTCTGGACCAACCATGTTTTGTACTGTCATTAAAGAAGTGGTGGAAATTTGCAGAGCCATAACACTTGTGAACAGTGGTACTGGTTTCAAACTTGGGTCCAGAACTGCTAATATTAAAAGTCATGGCAACCACAAAGGGAAACTATTGGTCATATATGGGATGATGCTTTGGTATCAACTTAAATATTTGGATGGTAATGACAAGGATGATTGCATACGAGCAGAGATTTTTTGGCATATTACTTCTGACAGAGGGAACTGGTGCGGCAGACGGCAGTGCATAGTAGAAACAACAGCCTTTGTGCTTGTGCCAGAATCTTTGGTTCATCATCTGAAGATGGCATAGCTGTCATACCCACAACCGATTATGAAATTTTTGCTACTGGTTGCCAAATTTGGCATCTTCGTGCCTGTGCATTCCCTATTTATGTTGGGATAAATAGGAGGCGTCAATGATAGTTCAGCTCTGTGTGTGTGTGTGTGTGTGTGTGTGTGTGTGTGTGTGTGTCATACCTGAAGATGTTGTCAGCTGCACTGATGAAATATTGCAGGAATTTCAAGAAATTCAAAATCGCGCCAAAGAACCATTTGTGATACCTTCCCGTACCTTGGTAAGGACAAGCAGCCATTGGGATAATATATTATTTGCTTCATATAGTCATTTGTAGATACAGCCTACAGGAAAATTAAAGAGACCTCTGGAGAAAAGAGAGCCACTTGTATGAATATCAAGAGCTCAGATGGAAACCCAGTTCTAAGCAAAGAAGGGAAAGCAGAAAGGTGGAAGGAGTATATAGAGAGTCTATACAAGGGTGATGTACTTGAGGACAATATTATGGAAATGGAAGAGGATGTAGATGAAGATGAAATGGGAGATACGATACTGTGTGAAGAGTTTGACAGAGCACTGAAAGACCTGAGTCGAAACAAGGCCCCAGGAGAAGACAACATTCCATTAGAACTACTGATGGCCTTGGGGGAGCCAGTCCTGAAAAAACTCTACCATCTGGTGAGCAAGATGTACGAGACAGGCGAAATACCCTCAGACTTCAAGAAGAATATAATAATTCTAATCCCAAAGAAAGCAGGTGTTGACAGATGTGAAAATTACCAAACTATCAGTTTAATAAGTCACAGGTGCAAAATACTAACGCGAATTATTTACAGACGAATGGAAAAACTGGTAGAAGCCGACCTTGGGGAAGATCAGTTTGGATTCCGTAGAAATGTTGGAACACGTGAGGCAATACTGACCTTACAACCTACCTTAGGAGGAAGATTAAGGAAAGGCAAACTTACATTTCTAGCATTTGTAGACTTAGAGAAAGCTTTTGACAATGTTGACTGGAATACTCTCTTTCAAATTCTAAAGGTGGCAGGGGTAAAATACATGGAGCGAAAGGCTATTTAAAATTTGTACAGAAACCAGATGGCAGTTATAAGAGTCAAGGGGCATGAAAGGGAAGCAGTGGCTGGGAAGGGAGTGAGACAGGGTTGTAGCCTCTCCCCGATGTTATTCAATCTGTATATTGAGCAAGCAGTAAAGGAAACAAAAGAAAAATCTGGAGTAGGTCTTAAAATCAAGGGAGAAGAAATAAAAACTTTGAGGTTCACCAATGACATTGTAATTCTGTCAGAGACAGCAAAGGACTTGGAAGAGCAGTTGAACGGAATGGACAATGTCTTGAAAGGAGGATATAAGATGAACATCAACAAAAGCAAAATGAGGATAATGGAATGTAGTCGAATTAAGTCGGGTGATGCTGAGGGAATTAGATTAGGAAATGAGACACTTAAAGTAGTAAAGGAGTTTTGCTACTTGGGGAGCAAAATAACTGATGATGGTCGAAGTAGAGAGGATATAAAATGTAGACTGGCAATGGCAAGGAAAGCGTTTCTGAAGAAGAGAAATTTGTTAACATTGAGTATAGATTTAAGTGTCAGGAAGTCTATTCTGAAAGTATTTGTATGGAGTGTAGCCACGTATGGAAATGAAACATGGACAATAAATAGTTTGGACAAGAAGAGAATAGAAGCTTTCAAAATGTGGTGCTACAGAAAAATGTTGAAGATTAGGTGGGTAGACCACATAACTAATGAGGAGGTATTGAATAGGATTGGGGAGAAGAGAAGTTTGTGGCACTACTTGACTAGAAGAAGGGATCGGTTTGTAGGACTGGAGGGCAGTGTGGAGGGTAAAAATCGAAGAGGGAGACCAAGAGATGAATACACTAAGCAGATTCAGAAGGATGTAGTTTGCAGTAGGTACTGGGAGATGAAGGACCTTGCACAGGCTAGATTAGCATGGAGAGCTGCATCAAACCAGTCTCAAGACTGAAGACCACAACAACAACAGTCATTTGTAAAACAATGAAGGTACTTCAGCTTGACAAGGAACTTCAACAGCATCAAATGTCACTTAAAGAAACAAAGAAAAAGATTTGCCCAGAATTTTCCAACTGTTTTAAGAACATTTATGGCCTATATTCCATCATCATCCTGAAAAAGACTAAGCCAGAATGCAGCATAACAGTATACCAAGGAAAGAAGAATAAGAATGTCATTACTCTACGCACACTACTTCCTGGAGTAGCGGTGAGCAAAGAAGGAAAGAACAAAGAAATTACTAGCTTTTGTAACACCACAAATTATAGTGTGACGTCATCGATCAAATGATTCACAATTTTCCAAATAAGGTTGTTTGTACGAGGTGGCCAACGCATTTCTTTTATAATGTTCTAGACATGGCAGTAATTTCAGTCTCCAGTTGGTAAATGAATTCACGACTGGGAAACAACAAAGAGAGTGACAGGAGCAAGAAAGCCAATCAAATGAAGAAGTGGCTACAGGAACAGGCAAATTAAAAAGGTGAAAGAAGTGTCAAATTGGAATGTGCAAAGGAAACAAGACCAACGACATCTGTGAGAAATACAAAAAAGCCATCTGCAAAAAATATGATGAAATGTACCAATGATATGATGATAATGCTTAGCAATAAACAAGTGAAATAAATTAAAAACTCCAGCTCTCTACCCAAGGAAATTATCAATAGACTGCAGGGTTGCAGTTCTTTGTCTCCCAGATTATACAGCCACCCAATGTCCAGAAATCTGTACAGAAACAAAAAAGTGGTTCAGAACAAAATGAAAGTCATAAACTATGCTTGGACCACATACTACAAGCTGTAGCAGTACCACAGTTTAAGATAGGAAAGTTAGATTCAGTGCAACATTTCTGAGCACACAAGTTACAGCCAGGCGTGGGTCTGTTGACAGTAAGTTACGCTGACCAGCGGTTGCAAAATAGAATGAAGGCCACAGAGCCATTGACCACTGAAAAGAGTAAATGCAGCGGTTTGCATGGCACAAGTTACAGGCAGAGGGGGCCCACTGGTGCAACCTAGGTGTGTGAGTATGTGACTCGGAGCAGTGTGTTAGCAAAACAGAGACGCAAAGCCGCGTATAAATAGGTGCTGGTTTTCTAACAAGGCATTCAAGTGTGGCAGTTCTCCTGGGCGTGTCACACCACTGGCTACACGCAGATAGGGCACCAGTGTTCCAGTCCACGGTAGGTCGCTTGTTCAGCCCCCTGTGGCAGATGCGGGGTCCGTAGCCAGCCAGCAACGGGCCACTCGACGGCTCGCTACTGCGGGCAGTTGTCTTGCCTCCCAACACGCATCGGAGACATGAAGGGCAAGGGCCGCAGATTCAGCTGCTGGATCGTGGGTGCTCATTGTCAGCGTGTTCTTAGCCACACTGGCGAGGGAGCGCACCGCGGGCCGCCTTGCAGCAGGCAGCACTGAGGCGGCAGAGGCGAAGGCCGCTGAGACGGCTACCGGCGTATCCTGACGTCACAGCCGTACAAGGCTGACACACTGCAGTGCGGGCATGGGTCACTGAGGCAGCCATTCTGTGCCAAGCTGTTTCGCAGCATGTCCTCAGCATTGCGAGACCCGGTGACACAGACTGAGGGAATGCAGCACTGTAGTTGGAAACAATAAAACACTTGGAAAGCTCGGACGAGTCTTAATACGGTGCCTTCTACCTCTTACCGCTACATTTGGTGTTGCTGTTACATTTGGTGTCAGAAGTTCCCACTACATTTGGCGTCAGATAAGCGGGCATCATCTGTACAGTACAACGTTTGAGCCCACTGCCTGCATTAAAGTCACAAAACGTGGTGAGCGTTGACCAATTTTTCTTTTTGAGTGTTGGACGTTTTCTTTCTTTTTTTTGTTTGTGTTTTGAGTATGGCTCCTGGCAGGCCATTTTGGATGTTTTGCGTAGGCACATTATTTTGCTGTTGGAGTAAGTGTTATTGTATTTGGGGCAGCAAAATTTATTATTTTTTTCTTTTTCATGGCAATTGATTACTTTTGTATTGGTTTATGATGATAATGAGTGTGATGATACAGAGGTGTAGTAAGTCAGGTTGTTCTTGTACTTAAATAAATGTTTTGTTTAGGGACTAACTGGGAACGAAAGCAACACAATGGCACAGTCACGGACGCATTATGTGTGAGAACCAGAAGCGGTGTGGATTTTGATGGAAAAGGTAGCACAATTGATGTGGACAATACGCAGTTGTCAAGTGAATTAACATCTAGAAGTGAGCAGGAAACCGCATTGGATCAGTCATTGTTACCTAGGATGTCGCAGCAGGAGATTGATCCAGCTGCCACAAGTTTGACTATTCCATTTTCTGGCAAGGTATCTGAGGATGTGTGTTCATTTGTGGAGAACTTGGAAACTTCAGCTATGATAATGATTGGTCGGATGAACAGCTGTTACATGTAGCCAAAATTAGATTAATGGGTGAAGTGAAGACATATGTAAGGTGTTCTGAGGCCTTAAGGAAGACAGGACAGTTTAAGCAGTTGAAGGAGGGGCTTTTACAAAGTACAAGAAACAGAACAGCGCTTGGTACTTTAGGGAGAGGCTGAATAAAATGACGAAGAGACAGGGGGAGACAGGAGAGAAATTTGTGGACAGGATAAGAGAAATTAACGAGTATACTTACGAGTTGGGTCAGAGCGATGAAGCAAATGGTGTTCTGTTGCAGGAGGCCAAGCAATGGACACTTGAAGTATTTTTGTGGAGGTTACCAGCACATATATCACGGAAAGTGGGTGAAAGGACTCCGAAAGATTTGTATTCAGCCATTCAGCTGGCAATCCAATGTGAGGAAATAGACTTGGCAATGGGGGTACGTGATAGACAAACAGTGTTTGCAGTGGGTATAAAATGTTATAAGTGTGGTCGTACGGGACATGTACAGCGGCAATGTACCCAGTCACTGAGGAATAGATGAAGAGGTGGAAATCATATGCGTGGAGGATGGAGAAGTGGAGTTAGTAGAGGTGGACAATCGTTAAATGGCAAAGGGGGCCCAAGACCTACCTAAGGGAGCTCCCGTTTAATTTCAATGCTACGAATACGTATGCAGACGTGGAATGTTCAGTGGTAGGATCCATAGGAACTAAAAAGTTCAAGATTTCATTGAACACAGGGGCGCAAGTGTCGGTGGCTACTAAGAGTTTAATGGGGTGAAGGAAGTTAGACCCACCACGTTATAGGTTGCATGGAGTGGGGGATAACGAGGTCACAACTTTGGGGTCAGTGACAGTTGGCATTTGCATAGGGAAAGTCCGATTTGATGCATGCATGGAAGTAGTACCATGGGTAAGTGAGGGCTACGACATGATTCTAGGAGTAGACTTCTTGCATCAACATCATGCCAAAATTGAACTTGGACAACAAACTGTGGAACTTGGTGGAATGTTATTTCAGCCACAGGAAACTGTTGTCGATGCAGAGCTGTCATGAGGGGCGTTCAATGTAATGAACAAACCAATTGAACCGAGTACATTAGCATTAAGGCTTAATTCACATGAGTGTGTGTCTGGTGGCACCGGGAAGTCGCTTTGGGTAAGTGTGGAGTCGAATCTACCTGTGGGTACAGTATATGTTATTGAACCATTGGAGGATAATGAAGTTTTGGGTCCATTGGGTTGTTTTGTGAAACGTAGTATTGTACGCATAGAAGAGGGAAATGACAGGTGAGTAGTCCCCGTGAACGTGGTTAATTTTAGAGCTGTAGACGCGAATTTGAGAAAAGGAGTTTTGATGTGCCAGATGACAAAGATTCATCTTCGAGAGGTAGGCAAAGTGATCAACCACTAACTGCTGATAGAACTGCATTGCGTGACAAAATTAAGCATTTGAAAGGAGGAGAAAGAGAGCAAATGGAAGAATTATTGGGGAATTTAAGGATTTGTTTTTTCCACAAGGGCTGTTGCCAGCAACTCCATTAATTCAACATCGGATACCAACAGGGAATGAAGCACCTGTTTACCGTAAACTATACAGAATATCAAGGTATTTGCAGCCAATTGTCGAGGATTTCAGCAGCTTGTGGATGGTATTATAGAGCACAGTAGTAGTTGCTGGGGAGTGGGCACTGTCATTGTACCTAAAAAATCCACGGATGGAAATAAGAAATACAGGTTCTGTTGTGACTACCGATACCTCAATAATAAGACAGTAACGGACACATACCCGATTCCAAACATATCGGAGACTTTGGTTCACTTAGGACAGTGCCAGTACTTTTCTACAATGGATTTGACAAGTGGTTATCATCAGATAGAGGTGGCTCCAGAGGATCATCAAAAAACTGTGTTCTCTACTCCTGGAGGCCATTACCAGTACATCAAAATGCCATTCAGTTTGAAAAATGCTCTGGCAATGTTTCAGAGGTTGCCAGACAGTGTCTTGAGGGGTTTGAAACCACAGCAGTGTCTTGTCTATTTGGATGACATTATAATGTTCTTAAGTAGTATGGAGCAACACAGACAGTGGTTAAGGGAAGTCTTTATGAGGTTAAGAGCAGCTCGTTTGACATTGAGCCTGGGAAATTGTTGGGTTGGGTTGTTTTGGGAAGGAGACCAGACAGGGAGGTCATCGGTCTCATTGCATTAGGGAAGGATGGGGAAGGAAGTTGGCCATGCCCTTTCAAGGAACCATCCCGGCATTTGCCTAGAGCGATTTAGGGAAATCATGGAAAACCTAAATCAGGATGGTCGGATGCGGGATTGAACCGTCGTCCTCCTGAATGCGAGTCCAGTGTCTAACCACTGCGCCACCTCGCTCAGTAGGAGAAGTGTCATTTTGCATTAGAAGTATAATATTTGGGTCATATTATTAGTAAGGACGGAGTGTGAACAGATCCGAGGTTGGTACAGGCTGTAAGGGATTTTTGGGAACCGAAAACAGTTAAGGAAGCGCAGTCAATCATCAGAATTTGCAATTTCTATCGAAAGTTCATGAAGGGTTTTGTAGATTTAGCACACTCGTTGACGTGATTGTTACAGAAGAGTGTGAAATTTGAGTGGACAGAAGAGTGTCAGAAAACGTTTGACAAACTGAAAGAAGTGTTAACATCAAGTCCTGTTCTTGTGTATCCAGATTTTGAAAAGGAGTTTATACTAGCATGTGATGCATCGAATCAAGCATTAGGGTGTGTTCCTGCTCAGGAAACTGGTGGGGAAGAACATCCTGTTGCCTATGCGCCTAGGCAGTTGAATGCAGCAGAGAGGAATTTCTCAACAACTGAGAGGGAGATGCTTAGCGTAATCTATGGAATCACATATTTTAAATGTTATTTATATGGGAGAAGATTTCGGGTAGTGACAGATCATGCTGCGTTGAAGTGGTTGTTGGGGTTGAAGGATACGTCCACTAGACTCGCTAGATGGGCTGTGAGGCTTAGTGAATTCGACTATGAGGTGGTGCACAAGCCAGGGAAGAAGCACGGTAATGCGGATGCACTGAGTAGGAAGTGGCAAAAGTAGAAGTCATAGGTTACGACCTAGTGGTATGGCAAGAATTACAGGACACAGACAACAATTGTACATTGTATTGGACACAGCCACAATTTAATATGTACGATGGTCTTCTGTGCAGGGAAATGAAGTTAGGGCCAAGGGTAGAAGTGCCAGCGAAACTGAGAGATGAGGTTTTAAAGGAAGCACATGACCACGTGTTATCTAGTTATGGAGGGTGTAGAGCAATGAATAGGAGAGTGGGCGGAGCTATCGGTGGAGAGTTAGGAAAGTAGATGTGGATCAGTATATCAAGAATTGTATACCATGTGTGCAGAGAGCAGATTTGAGTCGGAAACAGATACGGCTATGACGACTGCCGGAAACAACATGTCCATTCTCTATGCTTAGGACCTTTCAGGTGAACACCATCAAGGAACAGATTCGTTCTGACAATAATAGACCATTTTTCGAGGTATGTGGAGATGGTGGCTATGCCAAATCAACAGGCAGCAATGGTTGTGCAAGCATTAGTAAACAACTGGATTTTGAAGTTTGGTGTACCGGAGACAATAATTACTGACCAAGGGACCAACTTTATGTCGGGTTTAATGAAGGAACTGTGTAAATTGTTGAACATAAAGAAGTTGAGGACAAGCGCATTGCATCCACAGGCCAATGGAAGGACAGAATGGGTACACGGAACAATTGGGAAGATGCTGAGTTTTTATGTGGATTCTCATCACCATCAGTGGGACGAGTATTTGAAGCATATTGTACGTGCATACAATGCCAAAATCCATGCAAATACCGGTTTGTCTCCACATGAGGTAGTATATGGGCGAAAAATGCTGTCACCATTGGATTTAGTGAAGCTACAGAAAGGAAACACCGGTGACTCTGTACGTCAATTCACTAGAACAATTTGGGAGTTTGGAAATGGGTACAAAAGACGAATATGGAAGCTTTGGAAAGGCAGGAAGACGCAGTGAAGCGGAAAGGAAGTTTACCGCAGTACAGAGTGGGGCAATGGGTAAGGCTGTCCAGCCCCTATACGCAAAAAGGGAAAAACGAAGAAGTTTCTCATGAGGTATCAAGGGCCACAGCAAGTTGTTGAAACCACATCCCCCATTAATGTTAAGCTTCAGCTACCAACTAGAACAATGATAGTACACATTGGGTGGTTATGGCCATTTAAGGGTTGCCCGGATGTGATTCCAGGCATATCACAGGAAGGAAAGAGGAAGTAAGAGAGAGTGAAGAGAGGTGCTAAGCACAGAGAAAACCAGGAAGATAGAGTACAGCATGAAGTACCATATGCTTTGCGATCCAAAAAGTAGTAGAGTATTTGTAGTTTTTTTTTCATTTTCTTATCTATCATTGGGTTTGCGTAGATTAATTAGGCATTGTATTTTTGTGTCTGTATTTTTGAGTATAGACTGCTGCGGGCAGCAGTCATTTGGAAGAGGGAGGAAGGGTGATGATGATCTATGTCCTCAGGTCTCTGAAAAGGGGAGCATTGAGCAAGTTTGTGGAAGTGAAAACTAAGGAGGTATTGCTGATTTCAGCAGCTAGCAACTGGTATGCCAAGATGACAAGGGGGGAATTACAAAGCTGCCATAGAGGGAAGGTAACGGTATATCCAGCCAGGGTGATGCGCACCAATCTGGACACATGCATGGTGCAGTTATTTTTAGCCAGGAAGAAAGAAATAGACTGTCCAAGGGATACTGTGGAGCCAAAACTGAGCTTGCAATGAGTCAGGATGCACTGGGTCTTCTCCTCCTATGACAATTTGGTAGTAGTAGCAAGTTGTTTTGAGCGGGGAGTATTTGTAGAAGCGAAATGCATAGGGCTCGAGGGGAACGGAATTTTAATCAATGGAACCGTGTGTAACATACTAGGACCAACCTTCCACCTGCCAGCATCTATTTCAGGAATCTCGCAACTGAATTTTACACAGCCACAGCTGTACTGTCTAGAAGCCACTTCAGAATTTTGCCAAGGCAGAACCTGACCTTGTTAAATCAAACTATGGAGCCTGGTCTGTTGAGATCCGTAAACCAGTACATTTTAGAGCAAGAGTGGCACATATCAGCTGAACAAATGGTTCAAATGGCTCTGAACACTATGGGACTTAACATCTGAGGTCATCAGCCCCTAGACTTAGAACTACTTAAACCTAACTAACCTAAGGACATCACACACATCCATGCCCGAGGCAAGATTCAACCTGTGATCGCAGCAGCAGCATGGTTCTGGACTGAAGCACCTAGAACTGCTCGGCCACAGTGGCTGGCTCAGCTGAGCAGCTTGTGCAACATGTCGCTCAGTATAGGGAAAGGCCACGGCAAATAACGATCATTTTGAGCACCTCTGTGCTAAGTGTCTTCGCAGCCTTAACTTTGTTACGTGTTGTTTTCATTCTGATCAGGCAGAGAGCCAATTCCAGGAGGGATCCAAGGGTAGTCCAAGTCCCAGTGGATTGAATACCGAGGGCATGAGACGAGTGGGTAAGGGGTTGATCAAGCAGTGGTCGTCCAGTAAGGAATTTTTACATTTTGTTTCATGTCAAGTTTTAAGGGGCACTAGACCACATTTAAGTTTTCTGAAAGTAAGGAAGTATGTCATAGGTGCTGACCTTAACAAGTTAAGAGTTAGTTAAAGGTGACCCGGGGACCGGGTCTCTCCGAAGGGGGGAGGGGAATAATGTAGTGGCACCACAGTTTAAGATAGTGAAGTTAGATTCAGTGCAACATTTCTGAGTGCACAAGTTACGGCTAGGCATGGGCCTGTTGACAGTAAGTTACACTGACCAGTGGTTGTGAAGTAGAATGGAGGCCACTGAGCCGTCGAACCAATGAAAAGAGTAAATGCAGTGGTTTGCATGGCACAAGTTACAGGCAGAAGGGACCCACTGGTGCAACCTAGGTGTTGTGAGTACGTGACTCAGAGTGGCGCGTTAGCGAAACAGAGGCGCAAAGCCATATATAAATAGGTGCCGGTTTTCTAACAAGGCATTCAAGTGTGGCAGCTCTCCTGGATGGCGGGGCGTGTCACACCACCAGATACCCGCAGCAGTAGATGGGGCGCCAGTTTTCCAGTCCATGGTGGGTCGCTGGTTAGACCCTCTGAGGCCGACAAGGGGTCCGTAGCCAGCCAGCAATGGGCCATTCCACGGCTTGCTACTGTGGGCAGTTGTCTTGGCCCCCAATATGCACCAGAGACATCCAGGGCAAGAGCTGCAGATTTAGCTGCCGGATTGCGGGCACTCATTGTCGCCGCATTCTTAGTCACACCGGCGAGAGAGCGTGTCATGGGTCACCTTGCAGTGGGTGGCACTGAGGCGGCAGAAGCAAAGGCTGCTGAGTCGGCTACCGGCGCATCCTGACACTGCGGACGTACCGTATTTACTTGAATCTAAGCCGCACTTTTTTTCCGGTTTTTGTAATCCAAAAAGCCGCCTGCGGCTTAGAATCGAGTGCAAACCAAGTGGAAGTTCTGAAAAATGTTGGTAGGTGCTGCCACAACTAACTTCTGCCGTCGAATATATGTAGCGCTACACAGGCATGCTTTGTAGGCACAAAGATAAATACTGACGCCAAAACCTCCACGTCAGTAAAAAAAAAAAAAAATATAATATGGCCAACTCTACTTTCTGAATTTTTCCTACCTGTGAGAAGAGATGGTTGCTAATAGGAATCTGATGAAATGTGAATCACATGCAGTATTCTCTTCACCATAAGAATAATACAAATATCAAGATTTTGCCATGTATTCTTTTGTGTTTGCTGCTATCTCATTTAAACCCTGTCTGCCTAATAAACTACGAAACTAGAGTGAGACAACAGCAAACGTGGAAGAATATACGTATCGTGTCATGTTTATATTCGTGTTATTCTTGTGCCTAATAGTGATACAGTCAGAAATGAAGCACGGCAACTGACTAGATTTTTAATTCTAAGATGACTCTAATTTCTGTGCAGAATTTGATGTACTAAAGAAGCGGCCGCAAAGATTTTCAAATGGAGAAACATTTTTGGCTAACTCTCGTTCAGAACATGTTCTATCATACGCAGTCTATTATTTGGTTCTTGTTGATCATTATCAAAGAAAGTAGCAGTGAAAGTAACAGCAAATAACAGTCTGTTGCCATTGTTTCGCCAATGAGACAATTACTCTCTCTTTTTTTTTAACTGTATGCAGTGGTAGCACGCACAAAAGCAAGCCGTGCCGCGAGCGGCAACAGGCCGAAAACACGCACTATCAGAATGCGACAAACAATGCGTGACACAGTACAGTAATGCGTTTTCAGCTTAAGAGTGACGTAAACACCTATAACAAAGAGAACAGCACTTATCAGATCAAAGAAAAATAAGCAATGAATTCAAACTAGTCGAAGCACGTGAAAAAGGAAGGGTACCCGTATAAATACGGACGGAGCGCCTGACGCATAGCAATGGCTACCTGGTAAAGCTTAACTGCTAAGCTTACGAAGTGAACCAAACTACTGTAGTTGTATCGTCATTCATTTGACCTAAATTGTGACTCATATTACAATGGACCAACTTTGTTTCGATTTGGAGGTGCGGCCTACAACTTTACTCTCCCCTTGAATTTCGAGTCTCAAATTTCCGGTGTGGCTTAGATTCGGGAAATTTTTTTTCCTTTATTTCGAGTCTCATTTTTAAGGTGCAGCTTAGATTCGAGTGCGGCTTAGATTCGAGTACATACGGTACTAGGCCGACACACAGCAGTGCAGGCACGGGTCACTGAGGCAGCCATTCTGCACCAAGCCGTTTCGCAGTCAGGAAAGTGGTGTCCTCAGCATTGTGGGACCTGGTGGCGCAGACCAAGCGGAACGCAGCACTGTAGTTGGAAACAATAAATCTCTTGGAAAGCTCGGACGAGTCTTAGTACGGTGCCTTCTACCTCTTCCCGCTACATTTGGTGTTGCTGTTACATTCGGTGTCAGAAGTTCCCACTACAAAGCATTATCTTTAGAAAAAATAGTGTGTAACACAAATGCACCTGCTTATTCATTGGCCAATATTTAGCCTCGTTATTGATATCTTTTGTAGGAAACTGTGAATATACTGTCAGTAATTTGGGTGCGTTTATTAATAGGTTAAAAATTTTTAAACTTAACAGCTCTGATTTATTGGTTAGCTTCAATGTCATCTACTTATTCACTAAAGTACCTGTTTTTGATTAGCTGCATTGTTTAAGCCTGTGTTCACCTCCACTTACTTTTATTTGATAAACAGTATTTTGAACAGAATGGCGGTGTCACCACAGATAGATCTCTCTCACCCATGGCAGCTACTTTATCTGTATAGAATTTTGAAGAAAAAGTTCTCACGTCTGCAGTTTTAAAATCAAAACTCTTCAGGAGAAATGCCGATGAGACACTCATAGTTTATTCTTTGGTGAGGACAAGGTCACATAGCTGCTTGAAAATCTTGACTTTATTCATGAAAACATCAGATTTACAATGGAATGGGAAATGAACGGCTGTCCACCATTTTTGGATGTATTAGTTCAACGTAAGGAGGATGAGATTTTAGGATGCTGCATGTACTGAAGCCCATCCATACTGGTTTATACTTAAAGCATCTAGCTGCCACTATCTTTCACAAACTATGAGCGTACTTAAAACTTTAGGAAATAGGGTGCGGGTTTGTCCAATACTGACAGGCTACAGGGCGAATTGCTATATTCAATAAAAATGGATATAAAAAACAGCACATTAAGAGAGCTCTGCAAAGAAAAATCCCAGACCAACCGAAGGAAGAGCAAGAAGAAAGAGATGTAAAGTCCATAGCCTTACATATGAAAATTGCCAGAATAATGAAGAAGCATTACATTCATGTTATCTTTCTCCCACTGGCTAAGACGGCAGTACTTCTAGGATCTGTGAAAGGTTATATATGAAATTATGAAATCCCCTGTCAGTGTGACAAAAGGACACACAATATGCACTGTATAAGAATGGTGTATCACGACAAACAATATGCACCATATAAGAATGGTGCATCGAACACCAATGATCCACTCGCCTTCTACAGCCTAACAAATCTGGAGTGGTTGAATCTTGTATTTCCACTGGCCACTCCATGGATTACAGGAAAAACAAGACACTGACGACACTGACTGCAGCCATATCTTATTGGTATTCAGTTGGAAACACAATTAGCTGATAATCTGCTCAACCGAGAGTTTCCAGCTCAACATATCACAGAAACCACTCATTTCATATCTGCACACTCAAAAGAATTATTGTTCTGAATCTTCACTGTCTGGCATTCCAATATATGCTATTCATTTTAATAATAAACCACATAATCCATTTGCACTGGTATTTTCTGACATTGGGCTTGATTTGTTTTGCTGTTATATGCATAAACTTTTATCTATGACAGATACTTTTGTTGCAAACAGTGCTATCTCTGGTGCATATGCATTTAATCCACAGTATTGTATCAAGTGGTTTAAATTCTGCCAGAAACTCACCTTGAGATGTGAAGCAGTAACATCCAAACAAAAAAATAATACTATAATGGGTGATGGATTACAAGAAGAAATATTAGGAATTTTAGAAACAGGTCATATTTCTGGGTAGACATGCAATGTTTTGTATAGAAAACTGTAATCTAAAAGTGTTAGAATTTTGAGGTAAAGTTTTGTGTGTGTGACATGTGAAATGCTACCCAAAAATTCTCGAAATAAATATGTAGCTTTGGAAGTCTAGCTAGTATGATGAAATGCCACCAGGTGGTACCCTGTATATCCTTTGTAACTCAGAACCTCAAGCAGTTCTGTGCTATGTAGTTGCATTTGGACTGTATGTGCATTTCCTTATTGTTGTGTCTTGCAAAACTAATGAGGTGGGTGTCTGGGAGCAATGTAGGTGCATAAATTTCTTTTCTAGATTCACAAAAACAGAAACACATAACTCGTTGCAGTAAGCATTTGGAGAAAGATGCCTTAGGTCACAGTCAAAATTACTAGTGACTTATATTGTTTTCAAGATGAGAGAACAGCATATGACACCCCCCCCCCCCCCCCCCTCTTCAGGCACGTTGTCAATTAGTGTTACTCCTGAAAGTGTTGCTGCTTTTGGAATATGGTGATGGAACATTTTAGGCATAACATCCAAGACATTCGCAATATCACAGGGCAATCTTATGGAAAGTGTCAGAGAACTTTGTCTGACAAACTGCACACGTGATGGATTGATACAAAGTTTGTGCTACGAATTCTCAACAAAGAGCAGAAACAGCATCATGTGCAAGTCTGCAGAGAACTTCAAGGAAGGCTTTAAGGTGAACCACACTTTCTTTTGAAGGTTGTTGCTGGTGATGACAGCTGGGTATATAGGTATGATCACAAAACCAAATCACTCGACCCCAAAAAGCCTGGCAAGTAAAGAGTAATGTGAAAACCATGTTCATCTGTTTCTTCGACTTGGAAGAGATTGTCCATAAGCAGTTTGTCTCTCCTCATTAGTCCATCAGTGCAGGTCTACTGTGATGTGCTGAGGCGTTTGAGGGAGAACATAAGAAGAAAAATCAAAAGAAAAGTGGTGAATGGGCGATTGGTTACTCCATCATGACACAAGGAGTTTCTGCTGAAAAACTACGTGACAGCTGACAAATTGTTTGTTGGCTTCTGTCTTAGGTTCTTTGCATGATGTTTATTTGATGATTTTCTGACGTTTGTCAAAGTTTCACCCTCCACTGCTGGTGATGGACTGCAGTCCACCACAAGCAATGGAGAGTGGGGCTTTGATAATGCTGGAGCAATAAGAAAAATCAGACAAATGTCAACTGTCTGAAGAAACAAAGATAGAAGCCAACAAGCAATTTGTCAATAAGTGGCCACAAAAGCAACAATAATTTTGTACATGATAATTGTTCCACATCCTCCATGCCCACCTAAAATGGCACTGTCAGACTTTCATTTATTCCCCAGGATGAACCTCAAATTAAAATGCCAATGATTTCTCACAGATGAGGAGATTCAAGCAGAATCACATGTAGTACTAAACAGGCTCATTAAAAATGTGTTCCACGGAGCTTTCCTTCATCTACATCTACATGATTACTCTGCAATTCACATTTAAGTGCTTGGCAGAGGGTTCATCGAGCCACAATCATACTATCTCCCTACCATTCCACTCCCGAACAGCGCGCGGGAAAAACGAACACCTAAACCTTTCTGTTCGAGCTCTGATTTCTTTTGTGGAAAAACCTCTGAAAGCGGTGTATACACTCCTAAGGAGACTATTTTGAAGGATATAGTGATGAATTAGACCCAGATAAATAATAATTTTCTTTATTGATGAATTGTGGGAACTTTTGGTTAGCACCTTGTACAAATTTATAAAAAAATATAGATTTTACTTTATGTTGTGGACTTTTAATGTAAATCCCATTACAGGTCAAATGATCCCTTTCTGCTGTTCTACGGGTGTCACCCCACACCATACGCCCACCGTCAATGCTTCATTTTGCATCACATAAAGCTGTTCCATGGTAAGTAAAAATGTGGTTTGCAACTGCTAGGAATTATTAGAAAACTTCAGAACAGAATGGCTGAGAGTATGAAACATATAGTTTCTCTATTACACAGTGATGACGAGGAAGAAATCCATTTCTTTTATGATGTTTGCACACAATTCTCCACAACAAATAAAGAAACAGTGATGCGTCTTCCAGAGTTACTGAGAAATTGTCAGCTGAGGTCTTTCCTCCACTTCTGATCTTTACATATTATGGAAATTTGCAAACATTATCAGTATCATTTTGTGAGTTACTTCAATTAATCAATAAACCTTGAGATTTCAATGATTAACTATATGCAGTGGATGAAAATGAGAAGTCACTGAACATTCTTTTTTGCCTTTTATTGTACATGGTGTGTAAATGACCATGCAACAAACTCTGAGAAATGATAGATCCTGCAAAGAGAACATAGTTTTAGTTTTTTAAAGTATTTGGTCCAACCTGCCACTGTTTTTTGATTCATCATATTAGGTTACTGCACTAACCATGCAACAAATTCTGATTACCTAACCCATTACTTACCACATATATCTTTTGGATGTGCTCATACAACTAGTCTGAAGTATGGCAGGAACCACACAGTCCTTTGCATGACAAGGAATATACACTCTTAAGAGAAGCTAAAGCATGTTACGAAAGGATCCAGATATACTCCTTCATTTAAATGGTATTACAAGGTCCAGCATGCCATCAACAATACTATAAGACTAGATGCCAAGGTTAAATCTTTGCTGGTGAAGTTTGACGAACAAAAAATAATACTATAATGGGTGATGGATTACAAGAATAAATATTAGGAATTTTAGAAACAGGTCATATTTCTGGGTTGACATGCAATGTTTTGTATAGAAAACTGTAATCTAAAAGTGTTAGAATTTTGAGGTAAAGTTTTGTGTGTGTGACATGTGAAATGCTACCCAAAAATTCTCGAAATAAATGTGTAGCTTGGGAAGTCTAGCTAGTATGATGAAATGCCACCAGGTGGTACCCTGTATATCCTTTGTAACTCAGAACCTCAAGCAGTTCTGTGCTATGTAGTTGCATTTGGACTGTATGCGCATTTCCTTATTGTTGTGTCTTGCAAAACTAATGAGGTGGGTGTCTGGGAGCAATGTAGGTGCATAAATTTCTTTATGGTGTACATAGACGAAGGATACAGATTAGCACCATACACAGAAGTATATTCAAGACCCACTTATGTGTTCTCAAATCAACACATCTACCCTGCATTACATGCTTCGAGCATGATTGCATAATACTAACACAACATATTGGAAAATATAGGTTTCTTCACAATTAGTCATTCTTCACAATTAGTAACTCTGTTACAGACAGCCACATTAGAGAGATGTGCAGTAAAACAATAATTATTATACTGAAAGGATGAATACAAAGTATCAAAGGTGAAATTACTGAACATGCAATTAATGTGAAGTTAAAAATTTGCACAGATAAAGGAAGGTTTAAAATGAAGACCAACAGTTTTCTGATACAATTAAAAAGAAATAATTTTGTGCATCTTTGAAATTTTACACATACTGGCAACAGTTCCAACCCTTCATTCTACACACAGTATTTGAAAGTTGATTTTCACATACCTCATTTATGTTGATTTGACCGTCTTCATCCAGCACTGAAGAGTTTTCTTCAAAACGGCTATATCGACTGACATCTAGCTTTCTTTGGCACTGTTCTATAGGATGCCAAGTATATGTTTCTGGACACAGCAGAAATGATGGGTTGTATCTAGCTTTGTATCGCATTTTTGGACAAGTATGGATGTAAAAACCCATATAATAATACTTCAGTGCTGAGCTGTGTGTGTGTAAAGACCTTACCAATGCAATCTCTCTGTAACAAAAAACAGTAAAAATTAGGATAGACTTTTACCACAACAATACATTTTCCTAGGGGCAATAGAAATAAATTCAAAATAAACTGTGCAGGCATATTTAATAAAATAAATGTCTTTTGTTTTTGATTAGGATCTCTTAACTGGTGCACATTATTACTTCAGTCTTTAAAAAAATGACCATATCAACTCTGTTGTACACCTCTTCTTCTCCTCCTCTTCCTACTCATACTTGCTACATATACCACATGTACAGAAATAAGTAGTACTGAATAGTTAATCTCAAAATGTAATGAATGGTCTATCCCAAAGAAAAAGGATTAACTTATTAACTTATTTTCCTTCTCAACTTTTCCCTTAAGTATGAAACTATTAAAAAGCTGATGTGGCTGTGTTTGAGACATTAATTTTATAATCTTATTTATCACATGAAGACAGAAATTAATGCTTCATAATAGTGTTATGTTCCAGAGGAAGAAAATAGACTTTCTTTTTTCTCTTGAGGAAGTAGAAGGGTATGTTCATAGACAAGGTTATCCAAACTGACAAGCTAAAATACTGTGGCCACCTGGTTGGTCCACCTTCGGAGCGCAATACTGCAGCAATTCTTTGTGACATGCATCTGACAAGTCTTTTGTACATTTCTGGTGGAACATAGTGCAATATATCTACACTATGTAATCAAAAGTATCTGGACACCCCCAAAAATTTAATATTAGATGCATTGTGCTGCCACCTACTGCCAGGTACTGTGTATCAGTGACCTCAGTAGTCATTAGACATCAAGATAGAGCAGAATGGGGCACTCTGCAGAACTCACAGACTTTGAATGTGGTCAGGTGATTTGTGTCACTTGTGTCATACATCTGTAAGTGAGATTTGCACACTTCTAAACATCCCTAGGTCCACTGTTTACAATGTGATAGTGAAGTGGAAATGTGAAGGGACATGTAGAGCACAAAAGCATGTTGACTGACAGAGAACACTGACAGTTGAAGAGGGTCATAATGTGTAACAGGCAGACATTTAACCAGGCCATCACACAGGAATTCCGAACTGCACGTACTATGACAGTTAGGCGTAAGGTGAGAAAACTTGGATTTCACAGTCGAGCAGCTGCTCATAAGCCACATATCATACCAATAAACGCCAAACGACGTCTTGCTTGATGTAACGAGCATAAACAATTGACAATTAAACAGTGGAAAAATGTTGTGTGGAGTGAAGAATCACGGTACACAATGTTGTGATCCGATCGCAGGGTGTGGGTATGGTGAATGCCCAGTGAACATCATCTGCCAGTGTGTGTAGCACCTACAGTAAAATTCGGAGGCGGTGGTGATATGGTGTGGTCGTGTTTTTCATGGAGGGGGATTGCACCCCTTGTTGTTTTGTGTGGCAGCATAGGCCTACATTGATGTTTTAAGCACCTTCTTGCTCCCCACTGTTGAAGAGCAATTCAGGGACGGCGATTGCATCTTTCAACATGATCGAGCACCTGTTCATAATGCACAGCCTGCGGCGGAGTGGTTACACGACAATAACATCCCTGTAATGGACTGGCCTGCACAGAGTCCTGACTTGAATCCTGTATAACACCTTTGAGATGTTTTGGAACACCAAGTTCGTGCCTCTCCTCAGTGCAGCACTCCATGAAGCCATTCCCCAAGAAACCTTCCAGCACCTGACTGAACGTATGCCTGCTGTCATTAAGGATAAGGGTGGGCCAGCACCATATTGAATTCCAGCATTACCAATGGAGGGCATCATGAACTTGTAAGACACTTTCAGCCAGGTATCTGGATACTTTTGATCACATAGTGTATGCACAGGCCTGAAAATCCCTGTAAATTATGGGCTGATGCTTTGTGAAAGTGCAGCTGGCACCTAATAGCATTCCAGATGTTTCCCATTGGATTCAGATCAGGCAAATTTGGTGGCCAAGACATCAATACGATTTCACTATCATGTTTCTCAAATCATTGTAGCATGATTCTGGCTTTGTGACATTGACAGATGTGGATGTGGATGTACATGTAGACAGCTATCCTGCTGGAAGAATGACATAAACCTTAAAGTGATGCAGGTGATCCAAATTTATATTAATATTGCCCACAGCTGTGATTGTGTCTTTGATTACTATCACAGGTACTATGGAAGCCCTGATGAATGTCCTGCACAGCATAATATTACCCCACTGGCCTACGTCTCTGGCATGGTGTTTGTTTCAAGCAACTCGTTTGCCTGTGTCATAATGTATCCACACATGAGCATCGACCTGATATAACAAAAAATATTACTCATCCAATACATTTTCATAGATCAATCTCCAAGATCCTGTGCCCACTGCAGTCTTAATTGACAATGAAGCTAGGTCAACATGAGAAAACAGTGGTATTGTCTGCTGTTGACCCCAATGTTCAACAATATTCACTGAACATTTTGCTTCAAAATACTTGTGTCTGTATCACCACTGTACTCTATCAGATTCATCGCTTATCCAGCTTTACTGAATGGGCAAGCACCTGACCTCAACATTCTCTGATAAGGCAAGAACATCAAACACCTTGTTGCTTACTCTTGGTTTCACCAACCTTCAGTTACTTTCCATCAATGCTCACAACAGCAGCAAGCAAACAGCTGAACAGCTTTGTCATTTCCAAGATGTTTGCTCCTAGATGCCAAGCTATAACAATCTGCCCTTTGTCATAAAATTTGAAGTCCTTGGATTTCACCATTTATGGCTCAAATCATGGCTAGAATGATCCTCCATTTGTCTCTGCTCAGCTTATACACTTTTCTTATTGTACTAAGTGCTCACAGTACCTCAAGATGACATTAATCTTGTGAAGGGCAGTGGTCACAAGTTTTCGCTCAACAGTGTGTGTCTCAATAAGTAGCAGACAAACTGTGGAGGCAATTCATGAAAACTCATCACGACAAACATTATTTTGTTAATGGTTGTCAGGTGTGTGTGTGTGTGTGTGTGTGTGTGTGTGTGTGTGTCTAAAGTTTTACTTCAGCTTTCTGGAACATTATAAATGGCAGTGAATTTGTATAGTAGATACATACAAATTAGACTATCATTATTCAGATAGATATAGCAGACAAAAATTTACTTGTAATGGGGGGCTAGAATTTGATAACAGAAAAAGGAAGGGAAGGAAAAATAGTAGAACATGAACTGGGTGGGTGGTGGTGGTGGTGGTGGTGGTGGTGGTGGTGGTGGTGGTGGTGGTGGTGGGGGGGGGGGGGGGGGGAAGGGCGGGGGGAGGAGGAATAAAAGGGGAAACTGCTTAGTAGAATTTTCTACAGTGCTTAATTTAATTATTAC
Source organism: Schistocerca piceifrons (assembly GCF_021461385.2). Classification (NCBI taxonomy): domain Eukaryota; kingdom Metazoa; phylum Arthropoda; class Insecta; order Orthoptera; family Acrididae; genus Schistocerca; species Schistocerca piceifrons. Next base: position 146,452,033 of record NC_060139.1, read on the forward strand.
TAACACTTTGTTTAAGAAGCACGAAAGAAGATTATACAGGGTGAACATTATTAAAACTGAGAAACTGCAGGGACAGATTCCTGACTGAAAAGGGAGGAAAAAAGATCCTATGAACATGTGTCCAGAAATGCATCATTGCCAGGGTAGAAGGTGCTGACTGAATGAACCACGTGCCATGTGTTCCTTGTGTGTTGCAGGCTGTGTGAATGACGCAGCATCTTGGAAGCAGCAGAACGGTCTGCTATTCATGTCAGGAATAAGCGAAGATGATGTCTGCATGTGACCAAGCAGATGGAAACGGTCAAGAGGAAATACATCTATTCCAAAATAAGTGCCCTCATAGACACCAACTACAGGGCGACCACAAATTCTTGCCCTGATTATAATAATTTATTACAGAATAACTGTTTGACATAATAATTTACATTTGATGCTGTTACGTAGGTTAGTGTTACTAGTTTTTTTTTTTTAAGACCACTTATGTTAGTAAACCTCAATGTGTGTTCCCTTGGTAGCTTGGAGAATGTCGAGGCGGATTCCAGTTCCCACCAGGTCTTTCTTAACATGTGTTCTGTCACAGTACCCACGGCAGCTTGTATCCTAGCCTTCAGTTTGTCGATGTCAGCAACTGGTGTGACAAAGACTCTGTCCTTGATATAGCCCCAGACAAAAAAGTGAAGAGGTGTAATGTCTGGACAGTGGGGTGGCCAGGGTGTTGGACCATTCCTTCCAATCCAAAAAAGTTTCATCCAGGAAATCATGCACTATTAAAGCCCATAGGGAGAGGTGCTCCATCTTGATGGAAAATTATCCATGGTTGATACTCTTCTAACTGTGGGGCAGTGAACTGTTGCAAAACGTCTCAGTAAATGTTAGTGATAATGGATTTTTCTGTGAAGAAAAACGGTCCAAAAACCTTTTTATGCAAGAGACCCCACCAAACATTCAGTTTTTTGCTGTCTCGCTGTAACTGTACAGTAGCATGTGGAGACTCTGAACCCCATATACGGAAATTATGCCTATTTACTTTTCCACTGACATGAAAGGTAGATTCATCGATAAAGCATATGCGATTTAAGTAATCATTTGTGCCATCAATCCTATTGAGAATCTCAGTTGCAAATTCAGCACATGTCAGCAAATCATTCAGTTACAAGGTCTGCAGGATTTGCACATTGTAAGCATGCAACCTAACCCTTTCATGAAGAATCTTCACCACACTTGCTTGCAGTATTTGAAGTTCATGTGAGGCTTGATGAGTTGATTTAGACGGACTCCATTGAAACGATTGCCGAACATGATCAACAGTTGTATCACTCACAAGAGGCCTGCCATTTCGAGGACGATCTTCAACGCTGCCTGCCATCACTTATTTGATTTAACATCAGGAGGGCTGCGTCCATAAGAAGCCTGAAATTTATGCTGAACACTGATGGGCGATTTCGTTTCATGAAACCAAAGCACACATTACACTTTCTCCTGCTTCGATGCCATTCCACCAGCAACTAATGTGACCTAACAGACAGTGTCGATGTTGTGGAGCACTAGCGCCATCTATTGGTCACAACAACTAGCAACACTAACCTACATAATGGCATCAAATATACATATTATGTCAAATGGTTATTCTGTTATAAATTTTTATAATTAGGGCAAGACTTTGTGCTTACCCTGTATATTGCACAACATTTCAAGCCTTTTTTGGGCATTTGTGTGACCTTGCGTCCTTTCAGACAGACAAATGTGCAGTTATATGGTGGACTATGCATACACCAGATCTGGAACACTGGGTCCTGCAGGATATTGAGACGAACCCTAGTACCAGCTCCAGAAAAGTGGCTTGTCAACATGGTGTGAGTCAAAGTATGATTATGTGTATCCTGCATAACAACTGCTACTATGCCTATCACTTGCAATCCTATGGATGGCCACTTTGAACATCTGTTGTGACATGGATGCAGTTCAGCTCTGTACTGTGTTCCAGGACAATTTGTTATTGTTGCACACACATAAGCAATTTCTGCATTTCCAGACACATGTTCAAACCATCGTTTTTCTCCATTTCTGGCCAGGAATTTGTCCCTGCACTTTGTTGGTTTTATTAATGTTCATCCTGTACATGTGGAAGAGATCAGGAGTTACAGAGTAATGTCAAGACAGATATTTCAAAACCAGATTTTACATTTGCAAACATTTTCTGTGGCAGAAGTGGACTCTACCCATAATTTATTTTTTATGAACTGAAGATTAAAACTGAAGAAATTGGAGAAAAGCAGGAAATTAAGAAGATAGGACTTGTATAAATTGAAATAACCAGATGTTGTTGAGAGTTTCAAAGGGAGCATTAATCAAGGACTAACTAAACCATGAGGGGTTGGGTGGGGGATGCAATAGAAGACAAATATGAAGCTTTGGGAGCTGAAACATGAACACAGCAGAGAATCAAATTGGCAAAGACACAAGACCTAGAAGAAACCCTTGGATAATACAAGAGATTTTGGTTTTAACTGATGAAACAAGAAGATATAAAAATGCAGCAAATGAAGCAGATGAAAAGGAATACAGGCAACTATAAAATGAAACTGACAAAGTGCAAAATGGCTAAGCAGGAACGTCTACAGCAAAAATGCATGGCTGTAGAAGCATACATGACTAGGGGAAAGATAGATGTCACATATATGTTTTTCACAAAGTTTTCACAAATATTTCTTTAGGTTTTTATACTGATCTCACAGTATTATGGTATATTGATAATTTTTACTTGTGGACCATCTGACAGCAACTGAATAAAACACAATTTTAGTGCCATACATGTTTTTCCTTTATTTTCTGCAAGGCATCATCAGTGGCCTGGAATATGTACGTTACACGCAACTGAGGAAGACGGGACTACAAAAGTTGAAGATGATCTCACAGTATCTTTATTCTTCTACTAGCAATATTCACAATGTAACTTGCATTAAAGTTAGTATTTCCACAAATATCAAAGAGACAAACATATTTTGTTTGAAAAAACAAAATCTCTGGTGCAGGAAACAACCATGAAGTGAAGTGTCTTAGCAAAACAGACTCTAACTGAAAACTGTATGTGTTCAAAATGATGCAAGAATTAGCTGAGGTCAGCAGGAGTTGTTAAATAAAAACTTGCACCACATCCAGTCAACTCTCTCAGTTCTATTATGTTCTGATAAAGAGCTGTAGCTCTCGAGCTGGATATCGTTACACAGATCTCGCAGAAAATTCGCAAGATTATTTTACAGTGTGGGATATTACAGGCAGTGATGGGAGCAAAAAATTTGAATTTATAAGCAGTAATGTCAAACTTCTCCCTAATCTTAATGCCTGAGGAAACCAACAATTTTTCTGCCAATTTTTGTGTTAGTAGCTTACTTCTTAAGTGCTGTAAATAGCTGTAGCAAAAGGAAAAAATGCTTGAGGGCTCACTACAAACTGTTATTCCACAGTATTTTGAGATAAACTTGATTTTTATAAAAACTCTTTGTAATTGGTTTAGTTACTGAATAGTTTGTAACCTGTTAATAAATCATTCATAAATGAAATTAATAATTTTTTATCATAAATATTTCTCTCTCACAAAAGGAACAGTTTCTATGATTTATGACTTGCATGTGATTATCATAAACATAATACATGAAGTTTTGTAATGTAGCTGTTTTAGGGACTTACTAACTGGTGCAATAAACTATCTTTCACTTGGGCATGCAGTCCTGTAAATAAGAAAATTCTTGAAACTTCCTGGCATATTAAAACTGTGAGTCCCAGACTCCAGCAACACAATTTCTCCACAATTTCCTTTCTAGCAGTAATGCTTCTGTGAAGTTTGGAAGGCAAGAGATGGGATACTAATAGAAGTAAAGCCATGAGAGCAGATTGTGAGTTGTGCTTGGATAGCTCAGTTGGTAGAGCACTTGCCTGCGGAAGACAAAGTCCAAAGTTTGAGACCCGGTCCAACATAGTTTTAAACTGCCAGGAAGATTCAAATCAATGCACACTATGCTGTAGAGTGAAAAATCATGCTGGAAGAAAACTCCTGTGCATTCTGCTGCCTTCTATTGAAGTAAAAACCATCACCGTTATAAATATCTGTGTATTACTGAACAGAAATTAAAGTTTTCTATGCAGACCTTTAATTTTTCTGATCTCGATTTCCATTTTACTGCAGACACTGTCCGATTGAAATCACCACATGAACCATTCAAATACAATCTGTCAGTTTGTTTACTACCTTTAAAAGTCCCGATGACTTCCCTTACCTATTAGCTTTAAAGATCTACACAGTTATCTCACTTTGTTATTGTTAGAGATGTAGCAGATTTCGTTCTCTGTGTAATCTGACTGACTGGTATGTTGAAGATGGTACATAAAGTTTCATTGCAAAGAAAAAATGGGGCTGCATTGCTGTTGATGCACTAGTGAATACTAGCTTTTCCTTGGCTGCACAAAGATGACTCAAATCAAAACAGATTTCCCAGTAGCACTAGGTGCTTTCAGGTGTTGAATCTGTCTCCTAAATCATGGGCTGTACGTAACAAATTAAACAGAACATTGAATACTGTTTCACTGTTAGGATCAGAGTCCAGGCACTAACATATTATAAAGAACCTTGTGAAGCCAACCACCCATACTAAAATGTTGATGACTTTTTTAACTGAGAAATCTTAAAAAGAGATAGGCTAATTTAGCAATTAATTGAAGGACTTAGAATACAACTAGACACATCATGACCCTGAGGAACCAAAGATCTGTCTTCCCAGTTTCTGGACAGTTTGGTTTCTGGACATTTATCATCCCACTTCCAATTATTTAAGAAATTACCTAAGATTACACACTACTGATTTCAGAAGCTTTTTCATCCTTGGACATGCTGTGGCATGCTAGAAATGATTTATGCTAAGGGACATCATGACAGTTCCTCTTAAAAAAGTTGCACGTAGCAGCCTTACAAATGAGCCTCAATTTCCGCAAGTTTAATTTTTTTTTTTTTTTTTTTGTGCCTATCTATCTCACAAGGCAGGTCTACTCCTGCTGTCTTTATAGAATGGAACAATGGTGCCATCTCTCTGCAGTTCTGTTGGAATCGGGACACAGGAATACTTACATAACTACTCAAGGACCAAAGTTATAAAGAGGTATAAACTAATTTGACAATCAATCTTTCACTGCTCCAGTCACCTTGTGCAAACATCACATATGTCCTGCAGATGTGATATCATCATTGAAGATTCTGAGATTCTGCTAGACAGACAAGTTTTTTTATATGAAAAATTAGTACAGTGTTGGACACTAGCTCTTTCAGCTCCAAAGTAGCAGAAGTAGCTAGAAGTGATCACTGGTATTAAATCAGAATAGCTTAACAAAAAAGCTGAAACTGGTAGTGGACTCAATAAAGTTCTACAGAGCAAGTGGAGCAGCTTTTTCATTACCTGCACAAACAGTTATGGAACACATGGAGAAACTACCAATGATTTTCAATTTAACACACACCTGCTTCACTGGCGGCTGTATGGGATATGCATGCCAGGCTTTGGCCTCCACATCTGAAGCCCTACCAACAGAAACTTCATGATGTAATATTGCAACTCGTTACCAGCTTCCCTTCCTCCTATAATCCTGGTAATTTGGTCATCGCTTTCTATTTATTCCAATTCCTTAGTATATATACATATTGCATTTAATCAAACCCAGACCAGCAAGGATTTACTTTGTGATATGTATAGTTGTTCAACATTCTTATTAATTTCTAAATATCCTATGGTGTCGAAACTGAATGTGGAGCTGACCTGTTTCTTTCTGACATTTGTATTCTAGGAAGTAGTAAACCAGTTGTACAGAAATCAGTAAACAAAGAGGAGGTGTTCATTCTCAAGGTATGGTCTTTGTCTCCCTTTTTTTACTGTTTCCAAATGTATTTCAGTTCTGGCAAATCAAATAGTTTATCAGATGCCAGCAGTATGGTCACCTGGTAAATTGAATATAAATTCTAGTTTGCTGAAGCTGTTTACTTCAGAGGCTAAGACAGTTAATGATTTTTTCAACATTTTTAAATCACCACCAACAGCATTGCAAACAAAGCAAAGGTGGTCTCTCTCATGTTTATATAATCTTGTGTTTCTTGTTCATCATTCTTAAGTTTGATTTACCAAGTGAAAAAGATTTTAGGAAACACACTGGGTTTTAATATCCCATTAACAATGAGGCCAACAGAGATGGAAGGAAATTTGTTATGTATGATATATGTATCCTGCACAAATGTCAGAGTGCTTATGCATTTGCCAAAATTATTGAGAAAAGCTCTATAAAATGTACACTTAATATACCTAGAAAACTAGTATCCAAGAAATAATAATATTATTCTGCTTCTACTTCATATGGGAAAAACTTATTTAACAAAAATAAAATTACACCAGTAATTCCATTTATTGTAATTTTACACTACAGCTTACCTGAGAGAAGCATAAGTTCCTAACGATAAATGACCAAACTCTGGGTCATAATAAAAGTAAACAGAGGATACACAGTAAGGCAGTATGTCAATTACTGCAACAGCAATAAGTCGTCCATCAAGCCAATATTGCTGATGGAAGGAGCCATAACCATGAGGTGGTCCATCAACTGGTTTCCATGGCTACTGATACATATGACAGAATAAGATTTCATCATAACAGTAAAAATGTTAAACATATCTTAATATTAGCACACAGCTTATCAATTAATTTTTTTTGTCTTAATTAATCATGGGATCAAATTTAAAACTGCTGTATCAAATGCTGTAACCCAAACTATAAAGTTGAATACACTGTAAGCTTTCAACCACTACTTTATTTTACTTTATAAGATCAGAATGTCACAAAGAGCTGTATAGTGCTAGGCAAAAAATGTGAACGGTATCATTCACAACTGTACCTGTAGGTAGCCCATCTTTAAATTAATTGCCTTTATGATCCATTAGACAGATATGGTGAGGGCTGCAAAACAGTTTTGTCCTTTGAATTCTGCCAATCCCCCCCCCCCCCCCCCCCCCCGCAGTAAATTAAGTATAATAAGCTCGGCTGTAGACCACAATAGTTCAAGCTCGATAAACTATGACAAATTCTTAAATTGTTTCTTAGAGGTATTTAATGAATCATTTCCTCGTAGATCCAAGCAAAAGGAAGTAAATGGTAAACTCAGATGGATTACAACAGGAATAAAAATTTCTAGTGCCAGAAAGAGAGATCTCCACAATGAGCTAAAATCAAACAGAAATCCAGATTTTGTTACTTATGTGAAACAGTATAAAGCTGTATTTAGGAAAGTTGTAGTGGCAGCTAAAAAAATGGCAAATAATAAATTCATACGAGAACACAGAAATAAGACAAAAACAATGTGGTCAGTTGTTCAGTTTGAATTAAGAGCCAAAGTAAAAATTCATGAGAGATTGAAAATTAGACGTGAAAATGAAATTATAGTAAACCCTGTTCAAATGCCAAGTTGTTTCAATGAATTCTTCCTAAATGTAGTAAGATCCGATGTGGATATGACATTCTATCAAGGCATCACAAATTTGGAAAATGGCCAAAACACATCTTTTAAACAATTCGAAAAAATCACCCAAAGGGATGTGTGAAAGGAAATATTGTCTCTAAAAAACAAAACCTCACATGGGTGGGATGAAATAACCACATCTGTAATCAAGTGTGTGTACGATATTATTTCTCAATCACTGTCAATTATTATAAATCAATCTTTTGAACAGGGATGCTTTCCAAATGTTTTGAAATATGCTGAGATCAAACCTCTATTCAAAAAAGGATTGACAGGAGATATGGGGAATTACTGCCCTATCTCTCTTTTGCTGGTCTTCTCTAAAGTGTTTGAAAGATTGCAGCAAAACAAATTAATAAATTTCTTTCTGTAAATGATATAATTTTTAAAAACAAGTTTGGATTCCAACAGGGTAAAAGCACTGTGAATGCTATAAATGAGTTTACCCAAAAAATATGCTCCATGTTAGATAAGGGTGAAAGGTCACAGGAATATTCTGTGATCTAACTAAAGCTTTCGATTCAGCGAACCATGCATTACTCCTCCACAAATTACAGATGTATGGAATCAGGGACACTGCTTTACAAAGGTTTAGCTCTTACCTGTCAGATAGGAAACAAAGAGTAATTTTAACTTCAAATGGAACCAATTATTCCTCAGACTGGAAAACAGTTCCCCAAAGACTCCCACAAGGTTGGAAATTGGTTTCCTATCTGTTTCTTTTTTACGTAAATGTCCTACCACTTGCTACTGATGTCCATTCAGTCTCATTTGCTGATGATACATCAGTTCTAATTGAAAATGAGGTATCTGAAAGTATTCCAGAAAAAGCCAAAACTACTTTAGAAAAACTCGAATCTTAGTTCCATCAAAATGGACTAAAACTAAATAACACTAAAACCAAAATGATGCAATTTGAAGCTAAATCAGTAGAAAGGACTGAAATAAAGATAACTTGCAATGATCATGATATCACAGAAGCAAACCACTTGAAGTTCTTATGCCTAAATCTTGATAAAAATTTAAATTGGAAGGTACACATAGATTGCTTAGCAAATAAACTGAACACCTTGGCATTTGCAATGGGTATTTTGTCAGGTGCCACAAACATGGATACCAGAAAGATAGTTTATCACAACTACTTTGAGTCAGTTATTCGTTATGGCATAATCCTCTGGGGAAATTCAGCAAATGTCACTAGGCTCCTGGTATTATAAAAGAAAGTAATTAGAAACACCTGTGTTGCAAAAAAACCAGAATCCTGTAGACCACTGTTAAAAAATTTAAAAATACTATCTATCCCCTCACTTTACATACATGAGGTGGCAATGTTCTTATTTAAAAATCAACATACACTAGACACTTTCCGTTTTGACCACAACTACAGCACTCGCCACAGAGATAATTTCAAACTTCCAACTCACCGTTTAGAACTTTATGCCCAAACACCAGAGTATATGGGGTTAAAAATTTTCAATAAAATAAAAGGCAGTGATATATTTAAGATGGAGCTTAGTCACTGAAAAGATTGCTCTTTACTCTTCTGGTGGAAAAGTGTTATTATTCTGTCGAAGAATTCATTGAGGATAGCTTCACAATCTGGACACAAGGATTGTATTACATGTATTATTTTATGTACTTGTGTAGCTGTAACTTAAAAATGTACAATATAATGTAAACTTTTGTATTCCTCTTAAAAAAGAGAAAAAAGTTTCTTCTGTAAACCTTGACATGTTTCCTGTACATAAAATCAAATTATTTGAAAATTGTACATAATGAGATGAATAAATCACATATTACATTCCACTGTCAAGCAGATCAATAGAGCCAATAGACTTTAAACCTGTGATGGCCTAGATAAGCACCACCCATGAGTTTGTTTGTAGGGTCATCACAGCATTCACTTGGAATGAGTTAATTAAGCAAGGAAAAAATCAAGATTCCCACAGGCAAATACAGTACTCATAACTGTGGCATTTAAAACTTGCATAAATCCGAGTGTCACAGATTTCTGTTTAATGAATTATGCAATGCTTCTTCAACTTGCTTAATGACATTTTCCAGGAAACCTGCACACCCAAATAGTACTTGGGAATAGACTGAATTTTTAAAATTATCTCTTCCATAGATAATCAGCACTTTGCAAGACCAATGCAAACAACAAAATTAGTGATCAGAAAAAATCACTAATACATGTTAAACACTGTAGAGTATTTTAAGTAACTTCCTTTCATACTATTTTACATATTTACTTGTTATTTGACTGGCAATAATGAAATACTACTATTCATTTGATGGCTGCTGGAAGTTATTCAATTATAAACATTACTTGGGTTTATCCTTGTGTAAAATATATGCTGTTAATGAAACCTTGAGGCATGACTTTGTGATGGACATTTTCCCCACTGCTAATTACTGCAGCATATTTTAGTGATAAATGATGCCTAAAACGCTGACTTACATTTGAGATGATGTCTGCATCTCATTTTTGCCTTGGCGTAGTCAGTGCTGTCTCAAAAGGGTCAACATTATGAAGGAAAAAAAAATCATTCACATAAACAGAATAATCCTCATCATTATTGTCGAAATTATTTGAAAACACTGTGGCCTTACAATTCTTTACAAGTCTCATGATGATACTCTTGCGGGGACCATCCCCAACCGTTAAAAGTATTTCAGGTTTGTTCATTTCCTTCCATTTTCTGAATAGGGCCATCTCTAAAAGTAGGAGGAACTTCAAGATGAAAATAGTATCTATTTGAAATATCAAAATACAATCAAAATTTTAAATAAGCAAAACATACGTGAAGGCAATCAAGTTTAATACACTGACTATTGGTGGTAACACCTAAACAGACAAAGCAGTTAAAATATATCACAGCAGATAGCATCTACAGACAACGTGTAGAAAGCTTGAGTTATCCCGTGACCCGTCCATAATGAATGGCACATGAAACACAAGTAAACTCATGATCAATCCACAGTGTGTTAATGTAACTTGTATTGTATTGATTCCCTGTGACATTTTTGTGTATGTTTCAAGACAAATGTTAAGAAAAAGTAACATAAATGTGTTTGTGTCATGTTTCTGGGTAATGTATATGTAAAAGAGATGGCATTGGTCTAATAGGTGAAACGTAATCGCTGTACATTTTTCTCACGATGTAAGGGACAGGTGAAGATGAACAGCTGAAGCTGTGATGTTGAAGTGAAAAGGACAGAAGGGATGTGTAGACTTTTAGCAGCAAGAAGAGTGGTATTCTGCAGAGGGAAGCAGATTTTCTTTGTGGTAATAGTTGGATGGAGTAATGTGGAGAAGAGAGTTAAAATATTGAGATATTGGAAGCAGTCTCTGGAGTTCAGAGGCAAGCACAACAAAAAAGTTGACAGAAGCTTGCCATAGTGGCATTGTTGCAATGAATGTACCAAATTTAATGAAGGGCCACCAGTTTTGAAATTCAGTGGAGGAGACACGAGAGAAAGATTTGCAAGAGTCAAGACTAAAGGTTTGGTAAACAGATTGGTATAGAAGACATCAGGAGGTCAAAGATTATAAGTTTCTGGGAAGAAGAGGGGGCTGGAGGTGGTTTTCATCACAAGAGCTTGAATACCTGTTGTATCAGGAGAAAATGTGTGCATTATTTTGTCCACCAAAAAGAATGAGACTCAACTATAGTGGATGCATAGGTCATATAACTGAAAATGAATATTTGTAGAGTTTTGTGTTTGAGAAGGTGGACAGTGAATCGATCAACTATTGTTAAAAAGCATTTACTGTGAGGACCAAAACATACAATAAATTTCACATTGAAACATTAATAAATAAAGACCAGTGGTCAACCATTGTTGGGCTTAAAAACTGTGTGAAACTGTTAACCACACCAGTAAATCCCATTTTCACTTTACATCCCAGTTGTTTAAAGAAGTTTCAACAGTAAGTTGGTGCATTGCAGCAGCAGCTGGAATTATTAGCATTTCTAAAACTTGATTTGTTCACTGCTCATTTACACGATGGCTTACTGCCATCTGATCCTCCTGTTCCATCAAGAACATCTGATGCACTACAAATCCAGTAATTGCTATCTGCAGCAGCAACTATGTCTCGGCATCATACTTCTCTGGACAGCCGATTACCAACACATCGGTGAGTCTTTACACCACAACTAAACAATACACAGAAAACTTTTATACAGAGATAAGTAAAAGCAAATAAGACTGAGAATCAATCAGTTATTCAGAACAATAATAATAATAAATATATTCTATTTGGATCGAAACATGGATTCTCACTTGTAGTCGAATATTTGGCAGTAACGTTTCAGTCAAGTATAGGAATTCAGATGTCTTGCAGAAGAAGTGTAAATTGTATCAAAATAACAATCATTTAACTTCCTTTGTTTTTCAGAGATTGTGCCTTTCACAGCAATATGTATACATATTGATGAAAACAGAGCTTGACATATGGATATTTCATGTCTGATTATCATTTTTACTTAGAGATAGCTCAATAGATTCAATAAGTAACAGTGCAAATACTTTTAATTTTATATAAGAAAATACAATCTTATTACAATGATGCATGGCAATTCTGTCTAAACCGAGAGGTAACTTACTTATCTAAATAGCTGTATAAAAATTATTATAATTTTATATCTGTTTCTGCTTGTGTAAGAGTGACTGTGTCTATGTATGTGGAATTAGGTCAGCTGACATCGGCAAAGGCAGAAGTAAGACCTGGCAACACAGATGTAGCAAAAGCGATTGTTTAGTAATTGATCTATTTTGATGAAAAGTAGCAAGTTTGGTGATAGCATTTTGAGTATGGGTCACTGACATGACAGCTACCTGTCCATCAGTCATTCCTTCATATGTACAAGGTGATAATATAATATTTCAGGGTTGTTCATACAGACAGAAAGAATTGTCTGCTGACTAGTGTTAGGTTTCATCTGCCATCTTCTTATTTCAGTCTTAATCTGTGACAGTCTGTGAATGGAATATCAAATTTCATTAACTACTCATGTAATCTGCAACATAAAGTTACAAGTCTAAGATTGCAAACTGGTAGGCAGTATCATACAGAAAAAAGGGTATACACACTGCCATTGTATGTTATCATTTGAGTGCAAGGACTACTATTCCCTAATCCTCCCACACTGATATATTTGTCATTCTTTGTGACATTTGTTCACTTTAAAGTTCCAGTCTAAAACAATAAATGTCGTATGGTAGTACGTGGAGTACTGCTAAAGCCAAATGTATTTAAAAGTGTTTTAAATGAGTAATGATTCTGATAATATACTGTACAATTTGAGATCAACTAACAATCACTGTTCTTAATTGAACCTGTTGTTATCCGCTTTCTCAAATGACCAGTAAATGAAGTAAATATACCATTAACTTCCTGGAGTGGAGAAAGGCAGCAGCACTGTCATAATTTAGCACATACAATGGTCATGTTATATATGGAGACCGGCGATGAGGATGCTGCATACCGCAGTCATCTTCCTGTTAGGAGCCTGACTGCCAGCATCAATGTATGGTAAGTGAAGTTGGAATTTGCCGTGGCACCTTGATTTTTCAAGCAACGTTAAACAGGAAAAATAATATAGACAATGAACTGTTAGTAATAAAGTGTGTGTACAGTTATTCGAACAACAATGGCAATTCACTGAGAATGGTGAGGACATTGTTAATCAGGACACTGTTCCTAAGGATTTCATTAATTGACCTGCATTCTTCAGAATGCAAGTTGTAGATGTACTGAAACATAGAATTTTAATTGTGGACAAACATACTGAATCACAACACAGGAGTAGACAATAATCACGTTGAGAATGAAGGAAGGAGGGAGTTTTTAATTAATGAAGTTTTTACAAAATTTAAACAAAAAACTTGACAACTGTGATAAAAAACTAGTATTTGAACAAAAAACCTGACAATACAAACACATACCCTGATGATCATGGACAAAATTTGAACAAAGTACTACATGAGTGTAGTCAAAAAGTGAAATCAGATTTGGACAAAGTTTTTGATGAGAAGGTAGTAAATATCTCAAAAAAAGAAAGAAAGAAAGAAACAAACTTGTGTATAACACATGATCGCACACATTAGAATGGGGAAACAGAGTGACTGATTTACAGGCTTCAAAAATTAATTTCTCCTCAAGTATTGGTTGTGAGAGAGACAAGAAAGTAATAATGAGAACTATTTTTGATGTACAATTACACAAATGGTTAATGCATAACTTCCTTCAAAAGCAACGGGAACAGGATAGGTATTTAGATTACCCCATTACCGAGAAAATAAAAAACAGCCAGCTTAATGAAAGTTTGATGATTTTTATGAGTTGTTTCAAGTTGTTGATCACTTGAAGAGACTGACAATGAAGGGACTGTGGTGACTCCTCCCGTTTGTCTCCACTTGTAGCAGATGACAACAAGCTGTGCTGACCAGAATCCAGCGATCAGTGAAGTACCTGCCAGCCAAGGTACCAAAGCATCTCCCCAGCACCCTCATTGGTCACTTCTGCTGCAGGTAGAGCTTAAAATGACATGCTTTCCAGATACCACACACGCCAAACCATCGCTCGAGCAGCCTCTTCACCTGCTTTGACGAGGCAAGCATGCGCAGCCAGCAGGATTCTACACCTGTGTCCAGTTTCAGTGTCTTTTCATGGTCCAATTAATGACTGAAGTGCTACTGCATCTTCTGCACTGCCAGATGGGATTACTGTGTGCAGTGTGGTGCACTTGTTGCGGTGAACTGCACCAGGAGTATCAGGCAGGTTTATTAACATCTCACCCCTAGTTGTTTTGGCACCACTGAACAAGTTTCTTCTCTGACTGTACTGGTTCCCTTGACTGCCAGGCGAGTCTGTCTCATTGTCAAACTTTCATCCTTCTTTTCCCATGTATTTGTGATACTTGTGTAAGGACACTTTTCCAGCAAAACGCGGTGCTGATGTCCCCATTCTTGGCACTTGTCTTCTTGCCCCGCCAGACGCTATTCACAGTCCGCCCTGTTCAAAGACTCTGCCATGAGCGAGGACCCCCTTGTAAGAGGCAGTAGCTGGTTAAATTTTTGTTGTAGTTGTTAGCTCTTTCAGTATGCCCCATTATTTATTGTTGCCTTTATTAATTACCGTATGACCCTAGGAGCACACAAGGGAGTCTCTAAATCATTTCTTCACTGGTGACACTCTCTAAACCAAAGCACTGAGTCTCATTACCCAAACAAGCTGGTTTTTCTTTTCTTATTATTCCGATTAGCACACCCCATGTGGTTGTGCAATTAGTTTCCATTAGGTTGGCAGGATGCATCCCACTTGTTTCTGCCTTCACCACTCCCATCCTGCATCCCTCCACATATGGCCTCTCTCTGCTCACACCACCACTCCCCTCCTGCGTCCCTCCATGCACACTCTCCTTCAGCGCCCACAACCACGCCTCTCCCACAGCTGACAGCTGCGTGCCCAGACAAGTCACACTTTCACCGTGTGGCATACTGAATCCTCCTTTCTGCAGCAACACATGACAGAGATTGTACTGCTTGGTCCACACTGTACATATCCTACATACCCTTTTTTCCACAATATTGCTTGTCAGCACCAGGTTGCACACTGTGACACGCTGCCTGCACACTGTTAAGTCACAATGTCACCACCAAACATTCCCACTCCTGCGGCCGTCACACTCTACAGGCTCTCCAGCCAACACTCTCCCTTAACCCCTGCCGCCCCAGCACGTATGAGCACTTTTGGAGATGGCGGAACTTCACACACAACAGTCAGCACTACAGAACCATCTGGCCCAGCTAACCAATGGCGCAGCACGCACAGCATGAGCCAACTCTGCAGATCCTCCCTAAGATCGCACAGCTGCTCACTTGCCCAACTGCAGCCTGCGAGAGGTATACCTGTGGTTTGCTTCCATTGAGGCAGAATCTGCAGGATGCTCTATCACGAGTGATGCAATGAATTTCAGCAAGGTTGTTGGCCACCTGACCAGACCAACGCTGCCCAAGCCCGAGGTGTTATATCATACCCATCCCCTCCAGCAACTACACTAAACTAAAAGAGCACATTATATCCAGCTTTGCACCTTCGGAGTTGCAATGGGCATGTAATTTATTATCACTCACGCAGTGCAACGACATGTGCCTGTCCCAGTTGCTGGGTCACATCTGAGCACTCATTGAGCCATGAATCCACCCCAAAGGCCTGCTCCTAAATTGTAGGTTGGTGCATCCCCCCCCCATATAGGCTGACCTGGCCTCGCATGCCCATTTATTGCTAAGCGACACAACAGTGTTGGCCGATAAACTATTCGAGACCCTGAACTCCTTCCCTGCTAAGGTTGCAGCTCGGAACACCGCTATCACCCCATGACTCTGGCTGGCTATTCACCCGGCCCTCCATCCCCACTACAAGCACCCATGTACATGACGTCACTTGCACCAGCTGCTGTTAATGACCCTAGGGCCAGCAAGCAGGCTGCTGACCTCTACCAGATTCTGAAATGCCTGAGCTCTGAGATGGCAGCACTTACCACCAGCATCGCACACCTACACATCACTCAACCACTATCAGGTGCTGGTGCCCCCACCCACGTGATGACAGCCCATGCAAAAAGAGCTGCCCTGCTGGCATGGTTCTAACCGCCCCTCTGACAACTGAAACCACCAGACGTTTGGTGAGAATGCCACCAACTGCAGACTCTGTGCTGCTGGTTCCTGAACCCTGAAAGACACTGGCAATAGGCGCACCCGGTTGCTGTACCACTTCACAGCTTCTATTTGTACAGGATTTGAATGACACTAAATCCCCTGTCCACTAACTTGTCAACACAGACTCCAATTTATCCAACTCACTACTTATGGGGTGCGTACTCGATTTAGGCCTTCAGCACAAACTCCTATGGACTTTCACTGCCACAGATGTTACCCACCCCATTCTGGGTGCCGACTGTCTACAATTATATGCTGGTTGTATTCCAATCTCTGTCTTCCTCTAAAGTTTTTGCCCTCTATAGCTCCCTCTTGTATCATAGAAGTCATTCCCTGCTGTCTTAACAGATGTCCTATCATCCTGTCCCTCCTCGTCAGTGTTTCCCACATATTCCTTCCCCCCCCCCCCCCCCCCCCCCCCCCAATTCTCCACAGAACCTCCTCATTCCTTGCTTTATTAATCCACACAATTTTCAACAATCATTTGCAGCACCACATCTCAAATGCTTCGATTCTCTTCTGTTCCAGTTTTCCCACAGTCCATGTTTCACTATCATGCCATGCTGTGCTACAAGCAAACATTTCTCAGAAATTTATTTCTCAAATTAAGCCTATGTTTGGTACTAGTAGACTTCTCTTGGCCATAATGCTCTTTTGCCAGTGGTAATCTGCTTTTGATGTCCTCCTTGCTCCATCTGTCACTGGTTATTTTGCTGCCTAGGTAGTAGAATTCCTTAACGTCATCTACTTCGTGACCACCAATTTTGATCTTAAGTTTCTCACTGTTCTCATTTCTGCTACTTCTCATTAATTTTGTCTTTCTTCAACTTACTCTCAGACTGTATTCTATACTCATTAGACTGTTCATTCCATTCAGCATTCACTCTCTCTCAGGATAACATTGCAATGTCATCACCGAATGGTAACACTGATATCCTTTCACCTGGAATTTTAATTCCATTCTTGAACCTTTATTTTATTTCTGACGTTGCTTCTTCAATGTATAGATAGAACAATAAGGGTGAAAGACTACATCCCTATCTTACTCCCTCTTTAATATGAGCACTTCTTCTTGGTCATCCACTCTTATTATTCGCTCTTGGCTCTTGTACATATTGTATGTTACCCATCTCTCTCTATATCTTACCCCTATTTTTCACAAATTTCCAACATCTTGCACAATTTTACATTGTTGAATGCTTTTTCTAGGTCAACAAACCCTATGAACATGTCTTAAGTTTTCTCTTGTCTTGCTTTCATTATCAACCGCAACATCAGAATTCACTCTATGGTTCATTTATGTTTCCTAAAGCCAAGATGATTGTCATCTAACATATCCTCAATTTCCTTTTCCATTCTTCTGTATATTATTCTTGTCAGCAAATTGGATACATGAGTTGTTAAGCTGAATGTGTGATAATTCGTGCACTTGTCAGCTCTTGCAGTCTTCGGAATTATGTAGATGATATTTTCCCAAAGTCAGATGGTATGTTGCTAGACACATACGTTCTACACACCAATGTGAATGATTGTTTTGCTGCCAATTCCCACAAGAATTTTAGAAATTCTGATGGAATGTTATCTATACCTTCTGCCTTATTTGATCTTCAGTCCTCCAAAGCTCTTTTAAAATCTGATTCTAACACTGGATCACCTACACCTTTTAAATCGACTCCTGCTTCACATCAGACAAATCTTCCCCCTCATAGAAACCTTCAATACACTCTTTCCACCCATGTGCAAACTCCTCTGCATTTAACAGTGGAATTCCCATTGCAGCTCTTAATGTTACCAACCTTGCTTTTAATTTCACTGAACGTTGTCTTCATTTTCCTATATGCTGAATCAGTCCTTTCGACAATCATGTTGAGTCAGTCCTTCCGACAATAATTTCTTTTTTGATTTCTTCACATTTTTCGTGCAGCCATTTCATCTTAGCTTTCCTGCACTTCCTATTTATCTCATTCCCCAGCAACTTGTACTTCTGTATTCCTGAATTTTCCTGAACATTTTTGTACTTCCTTCTTTCATCGATCAACTGAAGCATTTCTTCTGTTACCCATGGTTTCTTTGCAGTTACCTTTTTTTGTACCAAAGTTTTTCTTTCTAACTTCTGTGATTACTGTTTTTACAGATGTCCATTCCTCTTCAACTGTATTACCTTATTACTATATCTGTAGCCTTAGAGAACTTCCAGCATATCTTGTCATTCCTTAGTAGTTCCGCATCACACTTCTTTGCGTATTGATTCTTGCTGACTAATCTCTTAAACTACAGCCTTTACTTCATCATTACTACACTGTGATCTGAGTCTGTATCTGCTCACATGTATGCCTTACACTCCAGTATCTGATTTCAGAATCACTGTCACATCATGATGTAATACAACTGAAATCTTCCCATATCGCCCAGCCTTTCCCTAGTGTACCTCCTCCTCTCGTGATTCTTGAACAGAGTATTCGCTATTACTAGCTGAAATTTATTACGGATCTTAATTAGTATTTCTACTTTCTCATTCCTGGTCCCAAACTCATATTCTCCAGTAACCATTTCTTCTACCCTTTGCTTACAACTGCATTCCAGTCCCCAATGGCTAATAGATTTTCATCTCCTTTTGCGTTCTGAATTACCTGTTCAATATCCTCATATACTTTCTCTATCTCTTCATCTTCAGCTTGCAGCGTCAACATATATACCAGAAATATCATTGTCGGTGTTGGTTCGCTGTTGATTCTGATAAGAACAACCCTATCACTGGACTGTCCTAGTCCGATTATACCATTTTCTGTTGCTGCATCTGACCAGAAATCCTTGTCCTCTTTCCATTTAACTTCACTGACATCTACCATATCTAGATCGAGCCTTTGAATTTCCCTTTTCGGATTTTCTAGCTTCCCTACCATGTTCAAGCTTCTTACATTCCACGCCCCGACTCATAGAACATTATCCTTTTGTTAGTTGTTTAACTTTTTTCTCATGGTTACCTCCCCCTTGGCAGTCCCCTCCCGGAGATTCAAATGAGGGACTATTCCAGAATCTTTCACCAATGAGGAGATCATCATGATACTTTTTTAATTACAGGCCACATGTCCTGTGGATATAAGTTGTGTGTCTTTAATTCAGTGGTTTCCATTGCCTTCTGCATCCTCATGCAGTTGATCATTGCTGATTCTTCTGCCTTTAGGGGCAGTTTCCCACTCCAAGTACAAGAGAGTGCCCTGAACCTCTATCCACTCCTCCACCGTCTTTGACAAGGCTTCTGGCAGAATGAAGGTGACTTCTTATGCCAGAAGTCTTCAGTCTTTAAGCGGTGGCGGGTTTTGAACTTGGGACTGAGGACGTTCTGATTACTAATCAAAGACACTACCCCTAGACCACGGATGCAACTTGGTTATTACAGTCTATTGGGTGACATAGCATAGTGCTGTTTAATCGATGGCACCTCCAGTAGGTCCATCTGCTGCAGCTCCTGTTCCAAGACGTGTTTCACAGTGAAACAGCTGGTGATTTCAGGCCCATATGCTCAGCTCTTTGCTGAATTCCACCTCCTCATCCGGCCACCCAGTGTCCCCCAGAACATTCAGCATGACACTGCATTACACCACCACTACACTTGGCCCTCCAGTTTTCTGCTGCGCCCACCCCCTGCCCGCTCACAAGCACAAAATCTCGCAAAAGGAGTTTGAAGAGCTGCTCACTGCAAGTGTACTTTGCCCTTCCAAAAGCCCCTCAGTTTCAGCTCTTCATCTTGTCACCAAGGACATTTCCTGACACCATTGTGGTGATTACTGTACACTCAATGCCTGAACCATCCCTGACTGCTATCCTGTCCCACTCCTTTGCACCTATGACGACGCCATCTCGGGAGCTACTAGCTTCAATAAGACAGATTGCACTAAAGGCTACACAGAAATCCCAGTGGCCCTAAAGGACATTGAGAAAACAGTCAGTATCACACCTTTTGACCTGTTGGACCATGCTTTTTAAGACATTCGGCCGCCGCAGAGCTGCACAAACTTGGCAGCGATTTTTGGACATCATTCTCTGAGGCGCACTTGGGTGTTTTGCCTAGTTAGATGATATACCCATCTACTCCTGGGACCCTACCAAACATTGCCAACACCTACATGAAATTTTTTCCCACCTACAGACAACTGATCAGTTTGGATTCCGTAGAAACACTGGAACACGTGAGGCAATACTGACCTTACGACTTATCTTAGAAGAAAGATTAAGGAAAGGCAAACCTACGTTTCTAGCATTTGTAGACTTAGAGAAAGCTTTTGACAATGTTGACTGGAATACTCTCTTTCAAATTCTAAAGGTGGCAGGGGTAAAATACAGGGAGCGAAAGGCTATTTACAATTTGTACAGAAACCAGATGGCAGTTATAAGAGTCGAGGGACATGAAAGGGAAGCAGTGGTTGGGAAGGGAGTAAGACAGGGTTGTAGCCTCTCCCCGATGTTGTTCAATCTGTATATTGAGCAAGCAGTAAAGGAAACAAAAGAACAATTAGGAGTAGGTATTAAAATTCATGGAGAAGAAATAAAAACTTTGAGGTTCGCCGATGACATTGTAATTCTGTCAGAGACAGCAAAGGACTTGGAAGAGCAGTTGAATGGTATGGACAGTGTCTTGAAAGGAGGATATAAGATGAACATCAACAAAAGCAAAACAAGGATAATGGAATGTAGTCTAATTAAGTCGGGTGATGCTGAGGGAATTAGATTAGGAAATGAGACACTTAAAGTAGTAAAGGAGTTTTGCTATTTGGGGAGCAAAATAACTGATGATGGTCGAAGTAGAGAGGATATAAAATGTAGGCTGGCTATGGCAAGTAAATCGTTTCTGAAGAAGAGAAATTTGTTAACATCCAGTATTGCTTTAAGTGTCAGGAAGTCATTTCTGAAAGTATTCGTATGGAGTGTAGCCATGTATGGAAGTGAAACATGGACGATAAATAGTTTGGACAAGAAGAGAATAGAAGCTTTCGAAATGTGGTGCTACAGAAGAATGCTGAAGATTAGATGGGTAGATCACATAACTAATGAGGAAGTATTGAATAGGATTGGGGAGAAGAGAAGTTTGTGGCACAACTTGACCGGAAGAAGGGATCGGTTGGTAGGACATGTTCTGAGGCATCAAGGGATCACCAATTTAGTATTGGAGGGCAGCGTGGAGGGTAAAAATCGTAGAGGGAGACCAAGAGATGAATACACTAAGCAGATTCAGAAGGATGTAGGTTGCAGTAGGTACTGGGAGATGAAAAAGCTTGCACAGGATAGAGTAGCATGGAGAGCTGCATCAAACCAGTCTCAGGACTGAAGACCACAACAACAACAACAACAACAACAACAACAGACAACTGGAGTGACATTCAACATGACAATGCGTTTTTGGGGCTGAGGCACTTAGCCGTTGCCACCGGCCGGCTACTGCCCCTTCCCCAATACAGTGCACGCACTAGTGGACTTTCCACGTTCTACTACCTCCAAAGGCCTCTGGTATTTCATCAGCATGGTCAACATTTTCTGGCGACTTCTTAAGAATGCCACTGCCTCCCATGAGCCCCTTACTACAGCGCTCCGCAGCAATAAAAATGAAGGCAACAAACTGGTCCTTGGACCCAGGCCATGATCGAGAGCTTCGAAAAAACAAAATGGGACCTCACCAACATGACTCTTTGGCCCACCTCCACCCTAGTGCCCCCTTCACAATAGTGGCAGATGCAAGCCAGACGGCTATCAGGACCATCCGACACAAATGCGTGGATGATGTCTAGCAACCACTAGTGTTATTTTCGTCCAAGCGCTCTGATGCACAACGCCAAATGGGTGCATATGATCATGAGCTGCTCGTAGTCCACAAAGCCATCTGCTACTTCCAATGTTCAGTTAAGGGATGCACCTTTATGATCTTTACAGACCACTTCCCCCTCGCCTCTGGTTTTTGCAGGCAAGATATACACCCGATATCACCCCGACTTCAGCTACAGGATTACGTTCCACAATTCACTACTGACATCTGGCATGTTGTTGGCACTGATAACATTGTGGCAGAATGCCTTAGCCACTTCTGCAGCATCACCAAACCCTTAGACTACCATTCCCCGGCCTCTGCTCAAGAGGGTGACCTAGACCTGGCCCACACCCTTCAGAAAACTGACTCTGCCATCAACCTACAGCTAAGACCCATACCCGGCTCCAACCATAAGATCTGGTGTGACATCCTCGTGGAACCTTCACAACGTGATGGTTCCAACTATCGCTTCTGCCCCTTTCTCCCTCCCATCTTCCAAAAACTGGAATTTGTCCACATCCACAGCCTTGCACACCCTGGCATCTGCACTTCTATCACCCTTATGAAATAATGTTTTGTCTGGCTGGCCATTCAATGTGACTGCAGCAAGTGGGCCCAGTCCTGTTTTTAACGACAGGGGGCCAGGGTACATTCACTTCCATGCGGCAGCCTTTTCTCCCACACAACACAGGTTTACACACTTCCACCTCGACATTGTCAGACCACTAGCCTCCTCCACTGGCTCTCAATATCTCCTGACAATTACTGAATGATTTACATATTGGCTGGAGGTCACATCTATCCTTGGTATTTCAGCCAAAACTGTGGCTGCAGCCTCCATTTGAACCTGGGTGCCCCACTTTGGGTTCCCCGCGACATCACTATGGACTGTGGACGCCAGTTCACCTCTGCAGTTTTCTGATCTATGACAGCCACCGGTAGCTAAAATTTCCACCACATCACCAGCTACCAACCTGAAGATAAGGCATGATTCCAACACACACTTAAAGCCACTCTTACAGGTTATTCTTCCACATGGTCCACTGCTTTACCTCTGGTATTTCTAGGTCTGCAGATTGCACATAAAATTGACCTGTGAACTTCTATTGCCGAGCTGGGACACGGACAGCCACTCGCCATTCCCGGTGACTTTTTGGAAGTTGCTCCACTTCCCCCTGACAGCACCATCCCAGGTTTCATGCAGCAGCATCAAAGCTTCATGGCTTAGCTGCGACCAACACATTGGCAACGTCATGGTGAGCACCATACCATCATCCACCATGACCTCACCTCATGCACAAGTTATGCTTTGGTCAGAGGCATACCTGTCGCCACTCCATCCTCAGTATTCGGGGCCACACTTGGTGTTGAAAAGCAGGGACAAGATGTTTTCTATTCGTCTGAATGGAGCAATAATCATCTCCATAGACAGGCTCAAGCTGGCCTACGTCGTAGAGTGTCCTCCAGCCAATGAGCTGCCCCCACCTACCACAGGCCCCAGTCGCAGCACCACCAACACTGCCCCTGATTCAATACTGGCCAACACAGTGCCCAAAGCTGTTTCTGATGTGCCACCAGCTGACGCCGCCCTTGGCACTATGTCTGACACACCACCAGCCAACGCCTCCCCTGACGCCAACCAGCTACATGACTGACACACCTCCCACTGCCTGGGACCCTGATATCACCAACACACTGCTCTTCTTGCAGCCTCTGGCCGATGCAGATGTCATCCTGCACCACAGATGTCCGCCACTCCCGACAGAGCGCTGTCGTTACTGCCACTAGCATCTGCACAACTGCAGCAGCGATACAATTTCATACTCTCCCAACGCTGTGACCAGGAGCTGCCCATGCCCCTCCTCTCACCAGAAACCACAGCAGATACAACTTATGCATTAGAAGTTACTTTCGTTGGATTCATAGGAGAAAAAGAAGAAATTCTGCAGGATTATGAGTTAGGTTTATCAAGAAGAAGATAGATGATGGAACTGAAGCATCAATATATATGAAGGATGATGTGTCTGCAGTAAAAGAGGAAAAAATCATGAACTAAGTAAAAAATTCAGGAAAAAATCGATAATTTGAGTAATTTGCCCATTTCTTACAGGGAAGAAGTGCGAGAAGTTTTACATATGCACACCGAAGTATCTTCAATTAATCCTGGACTGATGGAGGGATATCACTGTCAAAATTAGGGTGCGACTGCACAAGCTATTCAAACTGAAATCATATTTAGTACCATAAGCTAAAAGAAATGCCATAGAGGTGGAGACCAAATCTATAATAGAAGATGATATAATTAAGACATTAGACAGTGAGCATTGCAATCCGATACATACAGTAATTAAAAAGCACATATCAATTTGACTTGTTTTGGATAGCATTGTTCTGCCTCAGCAGGACCATCCCAAATAACAGAAGAAATTTTGCAGAAGTTTGATGTTGTTTTTACCTTAGTAGTTTGAATACTTATATGACAAGAAGTTATTGGCAGCTGAAGCTACATGAGGGAAGCCGCAAGTTCACAGCATACTTGCATAGCGTATGCTTTTACCAATTCACATGGACGACACTTGTTTTAAACATTTCATCAACCGAGCGAGGTGGCGCAGTGGTTAGCACACTGGACTCGCATTCGGGAGGACGACGGTTCAATCCCGTCTCTGGCCATCCTGATTTAGGTTTTCCGTGATTTCCCTAAATCGCTTCAGGCAAATGCCGGGACGGTTCCTTTGAATGGGCACGGTCGATTTCCTTCCCCATCCTTCCCTCACCCGAGCTTGCGCATCGTCTCTAATGATCTCGTTGTCGACGGGACGTTAAACACTAATCTCCTCCTCCTCCATTTCATCAATAGCATTTATTCACGCTTTGGATAAGAACCTTGGGAATTCAGTTTTGCAGAAAATAACAGCGTACATCAATGATGTTTTCATTGCATTCACATTGTGGGAAAACACACAGACATGCTAGATAAAGTTTTGAATACATACAATTGATTGGCTGAAGTGACATTCAGTCAACAAAAATTAGATTTCATGAGAAAGAAAAGAGCATTCTTGGGATAAAGTCATCTCCTCGTCAGGGACTGAGCCAGATCTGAATAAATTAGAAGCAGTTCAAAATTTTACAGCTTGTAAAAAACAACTCCATTTCTCAGCTTTTGCGGTTACTACTATTGTTTCCTTAAAGGACATGGCCTGGCATTACCCGCTTTTTTGCAATTAATTAAGAAGAATTCAGTTTGGATGTGGGAGAGTGATAAAGAAGAAGTGTTTGTTGAGATCCAAAAGCAACTCATAGACATAGCACATGCCATATCTTTATAAACCAGTTTATCTTTGGACTGATGCCAGTGAGTTCAGACATGGAGCCCATTTATATCAAATAGTCGGTGAAAATGGTCAGGAAAAACATCGCACAATCATGTTCACAAGTCATGTTTCATCAGTACCACGACTGAGAGCAAAGCACTTGGAATTGTTTGGGGCTTTGGTAGTTTGTACTGTTTCCTGCTTGGACGAAAAACTATTGTTTGGGCAGATCATAAGGCATTATCTATACTTCCTTGTTCAATGTGCATGAATGCATAATTTTCTTGTTAGATGGGCCCTTGCCCTTCAAGAATTAAATTTTGAGAACCAGTACATTTGTGATGAAACAAATACAGCACCTGATGATTTGTCACATCTTCTGCAAAACTTAAAAGATGTTTGCACCAAGACTACACATGTAAAGGAGATCAAGATTAATTTTATAAGAGGAGTGGATGGAGAGTCAAAAATTCACAGGTTTCTACATAACATCAAAGCAGAGGTAGAAGCAGACGAAATTTTATATTCATAAATTATAGAGCGCAGCAATCAGTCGTCTCTTTTCTTTTCAGGTTTTATTGCACAAATCCAGATTTCAGCTAGTGCCGAGCCATTATCAATGCACTATTTTCTAATCTTGATGCAAGTTAGTTCTCTGTTGTTCGGGCATCAGTCACAGTTCTTTGAGTATTCAAACAGGGAACTGACATGCATCAAGATTAGAAAATAGTGCATTGATAATGGCTAGGCTAGCCAAAGCCTGGTTTTGGAGGGAGAGAGATAGATAGATAGAGATAGAGAGAGAGAGAGAGAGAGAGAGAGAGAGAGAGAGAGAGAGAGAGGGGGGGGGGGGGGAAAGGACAACTGATTGCTGCACTCTATAATTTATAAATCGTATAACAGTCGCTGAGTGCATCCATTTTCTGAATGGAAGGTAACCTGAAGCAGATGAAGTATTAAAAATTTTCAGAACAATGTATCAGGATGAAATAGAGCTAAAATTTGGCTATATTACCTAATTCACGATGATGTCTTGTACTGCAGAATGGATTTAAACCGAGAGTTTTGGAGACTTTGCACACCAAAACATAATGCTGGATGATTTGATTACATATATTTATACCAGTTTTGCACACTTTGGTCCAAATAAATTCTTATAACAACTTCAGAAGCACGTACAATGAATTATAAAAAATGTGATTTACAAGAGTGTACCAAGGTGTCTTACAATGCAACATAAAGGATTCATGCACAATATTCTCCAACAAACAAAAGTTGATGTCACTGGTTTTAGACCTCCACAACCCCCTTCCAAAGTCTTGTGGAAAATTCTCACAAATTTTGGTAGTGATGGAATTATTTTCAAAATCTGTTTACTTCTTTCCAGTGGGAAAGGGTAATAGCACAGTCATTGTTAAATAATTGAAGAAAGCTTATTTTCTGAATACCACTCAGCCACAATATATCCTTCTGGTTAATGGATTGCAGTTTTGCTCTGAAGCATGAAATTCTTTCATTGAAAATGAGAAGATTCATCACATTGCTATGTCTACGTATCACCCTGTGTCTAATACACCTGAGCATATAATGTTATCAATATAATAGAGGGAAACATTCCACGTGGGAAAAATTATATATAAAAACAAAGATGAGGTGACTTACCGAACGAAGGCGCTGGCAGGTCGATAGACACACAAACAAACACAAACATACACACAAAATTCAAGCTTTCGCAACAAACTGTTGCCTCATCAGGAAAGAGGGAAGGAGAGGGAAAGACGAAAGGAAGTGGGTTTTAAGGGAGAGGGTAAGGAGTCATTCCAATCCCGGGAGCGGAAAGACTTGTGTCTGTATGTGTGGATGGATATGTGTGTGTGTGCGAGTGTATACCTGTCCTTTTTTCCCCCTAAGGTAAGTCTTTCCGCTCCCGGGATTGGAATGACTCCTTACCCTCTCCCTTAAAACCCACTTCCTTTCGTCTTTCCCTCTCCTTCCCTCTTTCCTGATGAGGCAACAGTTTGTTGCGAAAGCTTGAATTTTGTGTGTATGTTTGTGTTTGTTTGTGTGTCTATCGACCTGCCAGCGCCTTCGTTCGGTAAGTCACCTCATCTTTGTTTTTATATATAATGAGCATATAATGTGATAGCTAGGAGATTGTTCTGGGTATACTGAGGAAAGGAACATAAGAACTGGATTAATAGGCTGTTTTGACTTCGAAAATTGATGAATAGTTTGGCACATGATAGTACTGGTCTGTCATCCTATACAGTTTTACATAGCAAAGAAACTGACGACAGTTAGTTAGTTACATGTCCCATGAATTATTTTGCACAACAGATTACAATGATGTTGAATGAATCATTTTACATTCACACTGCAACCTAATTTGTACATATGGTTACACACAAATATACATATTTCAGTGAAATGTGTGTCCCAGCCCCGGCAATGTAATAGGACACAGTATTTAGAAAAAGGAAAGAGAAATTGTTCAGCTCAACTACACAAAAAAACATTTGGTATGTAAAAACCAACTTGTCACAGCTAACGACTTGCAAAATACTACAGTAGTAATGACATGATGTACTAACTTAGTCCAGTGACTGATTTTGGTTGACAGTCACAGGCTGCACACAATGTAAATAAAACAAAAGGAAAATAATAAAAAACTCATTGAGGGTGCCACAACTGTGGTGAAACATGTTTGGTGATAAAACAAAACAATAATCTGTGTACTTGCAAAACGGCAGACCCATCTTTAATTTATTATTACACATTAGCTATATTTAGAACTTTCAAGTTCAGTATGTGTACCAACAATACAGATGTTAAGTACCAGTGACAATTCCACTACTGCTGAATGATTTGGAAAATGAAATCAGTGATTTCCAGTTACTCCATGGATTCATCAAATGAAATTTGTAACATTTTTCAAATGATATTTCCTTACAGTGTTCTTGCATGTTTTTCACTTTTGTCAGAGAAAATAAGGTAGCTAATAACTTATGGACTGACACCATTTTTCTGGGAACATATTCAGAAGGAGCATGTTCATCAAATTACATATTGTGTTTTGATGAAACTGCCAATGTTAAAAATTAACAAGAATTGCAAACAACCATTACATTTTGGATAGAGAGCAAGTGTTGCATAATAACGCATCAACTAAGAAATTTCTTTATCGGGGAAGGAGATGGCGAAACATTACATTAGAAATTACATGAAGCCAAAAATGCCCTATGCTGGGATCAGATGGAACTAATGAAATAAAAAAGTATTTAGGCTTTTAGAAAATGATGTCCACGAGATCTGGGGCAGACAGCTTATGAATATCAGAATTTGCAACATTCATACCATGCATAATGCCTATGTAGACACTATGGAATGTTCAGGTGAAGAAGCATCTGAAATTATGGTCAATATTTGCTATTATTTAGATGGTTGACCTATTCAGTGGGAAGAATTTGAAGAAATTCAGGCTAAGTTTAACATTTCACATCATAAGTTCTTGAGGTATACAACCACATGGTGGCCTACATTAGGAGATTCAGGATTTTTGAACAGTTGAATAGTACTCACTATTACTTTCTTAAACATATACCTCTAAAAGAATAATTCTGCTACTGTTCAGATCCAAACCCTACAATGCCACTGTGTGTACTTTAAAAAAATCTTCAATGAAAGCAGAACTTCATTTCATAATTAGATCTACAGAGCTATTCAGTAAGTTCACACAACATTTTGAAAGTCAAACACCTTTGATTCACAATTTGCATACAGAAATATAAAACATACTTCAAACCTTTTTGGCTTGGGTTTTGAAGGTTTCTGCTTTGAGAAAAAATTCAAGTATTTCTGAGGTTTTCATAATGAAGTCTTTACATTGGATAATACACTTTCTCTTGGATGACCAGCTGTTAGCTGGTCAGTAAACTGGAAGAACATGGCCATCTGCTCTCAGTAACACTGCTTCATAACATTTGACATGAGAAGAAGCAGTGATCAGTGAATGAGAAAAGGTTAATAACGTAGAGTTTTCACAAAGGCTGCCTGTCCAGGAAATTATGTTCAGTCCAGGCAGCATGCGTTTCATGTCAAGAAAACCATTCTGGGCTGCTCATGAGATCCAAACAATGAAGATTGAAGATATGTGAAAGGAGACATACAAAATCGATGCCAGCATACATCACCATGGCCTCAAAGACCCCATATGTACATCAGGCTTGCAACTGTCTAGAAGAAACTGGTGTCAACTGAACAGAATATGTGGATATGGAAGAACTGAATCCTTCATGTATAACTGTTGACTCTCTCAGACTCCCCACTGTGTGACTATGAAGCTTCAGAGCAGACTGGAAGGATCCTCAATGCCTCTCCAACAACATTGGAATGGATAGACTCTTTGACATCACTCTGTAATAAGGTCAATTGAGACCAGAGGTCTTGCAAATTCCTTTTGCACTTCATACTGTAAATACTGCTGTGAATTGTATATTTATGTCCATACAATACATAAATAATAATAATTACAAGCTGTGGTTTCTGAAGAATGCACAAAAACATTACATAACAGCTTGCTAAAATTTGATGGAAAAGATGTGCTTATTGAGCACACCAGTGAAGAGTTTTAGGTTTTTAGACCCCAAAGAAACAATGCTGCAGTGCCACGTTAAAGGTTGCAAAAATGTTTCTGTTCTGTGAGTGGTGAGATTACTTATTAGGTGAGTGGAAGGTTCTACAGTTTACCCAGCATTAGATAACAAAGGTATTGACAATTACTGAACAGCAGCATGTCTCAAAAAGAGACTCATCATACATAGAGTTACAGTATTCAAATGTGTCAAAACTTGTTAAGGCTTCTCTTAACATTATACCATTATTCCATTTCGAGCACACATTAGAGAAAGACAAGCAGTGAGGATCAAAAGACTTTTAAACATCGTTGTGACTGTGAGGGATACCTTGGGACAATACCCTCATTTTCTTTCTGTGCCCACTGACTAACAGTTCAATAGGTGTGGACAGCAAGTACATGCAAATTTACTGCTTATAAGAAAGAATGTGAAAGGAAAAAAAAGGCATCTTGAAGAGGAGATTAAGAAGATGAATAACATGGAAAAAATCAACTAATTACGAGACAGCTGCCCTGAGAAAGGGGTTTGGGGGGGGGGGGGGGGATGATGACACATGACACATCAAGGATCATAATAGAGAAATTTATTATGCCCTTCATCATCCTTTTTGGTAGGGAATTATCAGAAATGTGCCATATCTGTTTATTGAAATACTATGGCACCTTGTAATCAGCTTGTTAAAATATTTTAGCACCTTTTAATCACATTTTTCACATATTTTATCACCCTTTAGTCATCTGCTTCACATATTTTGTCGCTTTTCTCACCTTTTTTCATTCACCACTATGGCTCCTCGCCCTGTATGTAATTATAATGCAAATCCTTAATGTAAATGTCTTATTTTGTATGTGCACTTGTTTTGCAATGTAGTACTTTGAGTACTTTCATTACATTCCTGGTACAAGTCCAAAAAGACACATTACTAGACACTGCTTTATTGTGAAAAATATTTAATTTTATGCCCTCTTATTATTCAGAAAATTAGAAACAATTATTATGTAACATCTTGTACAATGTTCTATTACAATCATTTGGAATGGAGCAAAAAAACAAAAAATAGTCATTAACCATGTCTCTCAAATTTCCCATTGTGGCTTTGAAAGAACTAATGTACCAATCAGATGAATCATGAATGAGTGTGCAAAGGTTAAATATATTGAGAAAGAATACCAGTGCCATGTCATCAGTGATAACTACTGATTTGAAAGTAGTGATGAAGACAGGTAGGGACCGGGAAGATATCTTGATTGAGACCTAAATAGCAAGAGAGAGAATGGATATGACTGACAACTTCAGGTCTACTCAGTAATGAACTATTGTAAAATGTGAGTACACTCCATTTAATTTTATTTTATAAATTGGTTCACTTTAAAACTAAAGACAAAGTTTTATACTAATTTGTACATTGCTGAAATGTCTGGTGCCAGTAGTGCTTTGATATGGAGTGCTCTGTCCCTGCGATACATTGTGTTCTGTCCCTCTTGTTCCCTGGTGTGCCCACACATTTCAGTAAACAGAAATCAGTCTGCTTGCATGTAAACCACAGTGATCCATGCAGTGGGTAGTGTATTATACCCTACTTGCCTACACCACTGTCAATGGCACTTTGTGAGCCTTTCATTCAGCGAATGTTTGACTTACAGTATCAAAGTCTAGCTGCCATGCAAATTATATTCAGTTTCAATGGTCTCCACAAATCTGTGATATGTTATTGATGCATAGTTGATCTCAGACAATTTTTAACACGAGCCAGAGTGCTGAATGACCTTTGTGCTTGAGCTACAGTCACTGGAAGAGTGTAGAAGATGCACTTAGCTTTACATACATTTGAAAATAAGCTTGAAACTTTAAGCTCATGAATCTTACTCAAGAGGTTTAACAGTTCCAAAGAAATGTATTGAAAGTTTGAAGTATGAATTTTTTTCAAATATTTAATTTCTTCTTCTAAATCTGTTGTGACATTATTGTGGAATTCATTGATAAATAACCTGCATGCTTCAGTGAATTGATTGCCAGTCATCTTTGATTATTTTCTTAAAAATACTCATAGTAGATTGCAACTGAACAAGAAGTTGAATCACTCCAAAAAATTTATCTGCTTCATGACAACTCTCAACTGCATGTATTCCACATGAGGCCTTGACAAGCGCACAGATAAAATTTTTCAAGAGGATTCCATAGAAGAAAATGTGCCTGAGCTCCTTTATAAGTCCCTCTCATTTTACTTCCATTATCATAACCTGTTCATGGCTTTCAGTGATAGGAAATGACTGTTTCACATGCAGCAATCAAATTAAATGTGCAACAATGATTCCTGTTTTGTAATTACAAAATACTAATTCCAAAAACTGTTCATTTATTTAATATTTATCAATTTCATTATTGAAATAAATCTGATGCAGGATGACTGTTGCCTGTTAAACATGATTTGAATGAGGAGTTACATCAACAATAATTGAATAGCACTCCTCAGCATCTCTGCTATACGGTGAGTAGCAATTTTCCTTTTCATAATATTGTTGCATTCCATCCTGGATTTTCCATTTTTGAATAACACTTCTCATCTTTTTCCTGTTCCAAGACGGCACTCCAGACATGATGGCACAACTAGAAAAATTTATCCTATCACTTGGCAGATAATGCACTTCTAAATGTGTTCCAGTTTCTTATCCATCTCCGACCTTGCTAATGTATTTTGCAAGAATTGGATCATAATGACTCAAGAGCTCCAATATTCTTAGGAAGTTTCCGTTATTTGTACTTCCAATTTTCCGAGATGAACATCTGAAGGACAAGGCTCTTTGATGAAGAAATAATGTCACATTAAGTAATATGAGAGTTCCCAGGTAAGTTGCCTATTCTACAGCCAAACAAAAGAAGAACATTACCTCTTTACTTCTGAGCATCAGCAAGGCCAATGGCCCTCTTTCATATCATTTCATTTCTTAATTTTACAATTCTTACAGAGCAACTACACTACTGGCCATTAAAATTGCTACACCAAGAAGAAATGCAGATGATAGACGGGTATTCATTGGACAAATATATTATAGTAGAACATTTTCACGCAATTTGGGTACATAGATCCTGAGAAATCAGTACCCAGAACAACCACCTCTGGCCGTAATAAAGGCTTTGATAAGCCTGGGCATTGAGTCAAACAGAGCTTGGATGGCGTGTACAGGTACAGCTGCCCATGCAGCTTCAACACGATACCACAGTTCATCAAGAGTAGTGACTGGCATATTGTGACGAGCCAGTTGCTCAGCCACCACTGACCAGACTTTTTCAATTGGTGAGAGATCTGCAGAATGTGCTGGCCAGAGCAGCAGTCGAACATTTTCTATATCCAGAAAGGCCCGTACAGGACCTGCAATATGCGGTCGTGCATTATTCTGCTGAAATGTAGGGTTTCACAGGGATCAAATGAAGGGAAGAGCCTCGGGTTGTAACACATCTGAAATGTAACATCCACTGTTCAAAGTGCCATCAATGCGAACAAGAGGTGACCGAGACATGTAACCAATGGCACCCCATACCATCACGCCAGGTGATACGCCAGTATGGCGATGACGAGTACACGCTTCCAATGTGCATTCACTGCGATGTCACCAAACACGTTTTGCCATTCGTGCATCCAGGTTTGTCATTGAGTACACCATCGCAGGCGCTCCTGTCTGTGATGCAGCGTCAAGGGTAACCGCAGCCATGGTCTCCGAGCTAATAGTCCATGCTGCTGCAAACGTCATCGAACTGTTCGTGCAGATGGTTGTTGTCTTGCAAACATCCCCGTCTGTTGACTCAGGGATCGAGACATGGCTGCACAAACCGTTACAGCCATGCGGATAAGATGCCTGTCATATCGACTGCTAGTGATATGAGGCCGTTGGGATCCAGCACAGTATTCCGTATTACCCTCCTAACTCACTGATTTCATATTCTGCTAACAGTCATTGGATCTCGACCAATGCGAGCAGCAATGTCATGATATGATACCGCAATCGCGATAGGCTACAATCCGACCTTTATCAAAGTCAGAAACATGATGGTTCGCATTTCTTCTCCTGACACAAGGCATCACAACAACGTTTCACCAGGCAATGCCGGTCAACTGCTGTTTGTGTTTGAGAAATCGGTTGCAAACTTTCCTCATGTCAGCATGTTGTAGGTGTCGCCACCGGCGCCAACCTTGTGTGAATGCTCTGAAAAGCTAATCATTTGCATATCTCAGCATCTTCTTCCTGCCAGTTAAATTTCACATCTGTAGCACGTCATCTTCGTGGTGTAGCAATTTTAATGGCAAGTACTGTATACAGAAATAATCATATTTCATTTTGTGTTTACTCTTGAATGCAAAATATTTTCTGCATATTTCATGTAAAATCATACTGTGTTGGAATCAGTATGCCTTATCTTTGAATGTTGTTGCCAATCCTATTAAATTATAATTCACAGCAGTTGCCAACAACATTTAAAGAATTCACAATTTTGACTCCATCACAAGGTGTCTAAAGAAAATACTGTGCATTCAAGATTAAACATGAAACACAGTTGTCTGCAATTGGTCTGGACGAAACATAAAAGTGAAGAACTGAATTGGAAAGCAAGAGCTAGATTGGCTATGCTGATGCTTGGGTAATGCTCTTTCATTTATTATACACTACCAGGAAAAAAAAGCACACTCCTTTAGAGTTGTCCAGTTCACTGGAGATTTATTGTTGCAATAGTGCATATGGAGTACACGAAATGATTTCATTTACAGATCAACAGCACAAGCAGTTCTGAGGTACCAGTTATCGACCCATGTTGAAACACCCATAATAGTATGTGGTGTAGTCTCCATGGGCGACAATGCAGGCACTGACTCTGGCATCCAGTTGATCATACAGATGGGAAATACTGTCCTGGGATACATTATTCCATGCTTGTTCGACCTGTTCACATAGCTCTGTAAGAGTTGTTGGTTAATGAGTCACACCTATCACTTCTCGTCCAAATCATATCCCGCATGTTAGACTGGAGACAAGTCTAGAGATCACACTGGCCTGGGAAGTTGGTGCACATCTTGCAGAGCATGTTGAGTTTTGTGGGCAAGCACTATCCTGCTGGAACAACACATCACCTTTCTATTGCAAGAATGACAAAAGAACAGGACTAACAACATTCTGCATAATGAGTGCCGGTTAGTGGTCCCTTTAGAAACAACAAAGATGAACAAGAGTTGTAGCTTATCACACCCCAAACCACAAGGCCTGGGGTGGGGGCAGAGTGTCTTGAACTAATGCTATCTACAAAGCAGCGCTCACCAGGTTTACATCATACATGCAAAAGACCATCACTTGAATGCAGCCCTAATCTGCTTTTATTGCTGAAGATCACAGCACACTATTCTGGCTTACAAGTGATCATCTTATGGCACTAGTTGAGCTGTGCACATCAATGGTGTGGCATGAGTGGAAGATGGGCTAGAGGTATTCATGCCTATAGTCCCACTGTTAATAACTGGTTCACAACAGTTCGTCTTGACATGTCTGGGCTCACAAGCCCTCTTTATCTATGCGGCAGTAGGTGTATGATCTGCCACTGCTGTCCATACAGTACGACAATCCTGGTGGGCGTCTATGCTGCATTGATGCCCAAAACCTCGTCTATGGGTGTGAGGATGTTCATGTGACCACTGATACCAGCATAATTGCACAAAAGGCGCAGCATGTCCAACATGTGAGACAATTCTCTGAAAGGACCATCCCGCCACACAGAAGGCCACAAACAGATGCTTTTCAAACTCACTCAGTTGGCTGTAGGAACCACAAGTGTGTCTCCATGGCATGGTCGCGTGCTTGCTTCACACATTTACACCACACTAAGCCTTCTGGCTGCAAGCACTCCCTGTTAAAGGTAAACACAGATGGCACTCTCATCAGTGCCTCTAATACCCCCAAGTAGCATATGCCCCCACTGAATTAATATCGATGTTGTCTGTCCAGGTGTACTAATTTATTTTCCAGTGGTGTATGATACATGACTTATTTTACAGCAGTCTCATATTTGTGAACTGAGCACCTTGGAGAATCCGAACCCTTGGACCCTGGGGATTTTGCACCCCCCCCCCCCCCCCTCTCTCTGCCCCTCATTGGGGCTGGCCTCACATCAATGCTATTATACAAAACAGATTCAAGGTCAGATTCTGATAATTCTTAGTGAATTTGTCAAGATGATTTCACATTCACTTGTTCCAAACTACCTTTCAGATCCTTCTTAAGCAGATTTACAGGCATTCTCATTATCATCTTCCACTTTAACATCCCCCCCCCCCCCCAAAAAAAAAGGGTTAATGGAATCGTTACATAAAATGAAAACCTTGCTCTTGCCTTTGTTTGTTGTTGACTTCTTCCACCAAAAACCAGTTCACTTATTGTCAACTTCTTACTTGTAATTTTTAACTTTTACTTTTACACTTCCGTATCATAATAAATCAGCATAAGAATACGGAGATTGGGTGTTACAAGCCAATATTCAACCTTCATAACATTGCGACATGACACACAGAGAAGTTTTATATTTTGGGTAATATATTTAAACATGTTAGAAGCCCATGAGATTGATAATAGATCTGATAAATAAGCAGTGTTGTATAAAATCTTTCTACTGTTGTACAGGTAAGTGTACTGAGTCGCATACACTCAAATGATACTGGATTGTTAAATGCAATACCTTTCTTCTTCTGTTATCCAGTAGCACAAAACATAAAAATAATGCAGTTAATTTTATTACACTTGTACAAAGCTACAAAATATGAGGAAGATTGATGGTAAAGAGCAATAAAAATACTGTAAGTAGTTTTTTGAACTCTTGTGAGCACATACTGAAAATCCTGAATGATTTAAACACAGTGGGACACTTCATTATCTTCCTATTACCTAATGGGAACCATCTAAATGCAGTTTTTTTTAACAAATCCATATAATTAGGACAAAATAAATTATGCACCAATTAGAGCAATGTGCAGATATTCTAGCACAAGAGCAGCAGTATACCCTGCCGAATATCTTTAAATCTTCTGCCACACATCATAAAGCATCTTTCAGAATATAGATGTAGATTTTACATAGATCCAAACTTTCATATCAATAGAAAATCAGTCAGTCAGTTTAAAAAGTATGGAAATATGGTTACAGCATTTGATAGCACCAGTGAAAAAATATAACAATTAACAAGTGAAAGCCTTCATCAATAAATTAAAGAATTCAATATTTTGTTCATTATTGTAGTACAGAATTGCTATGCAGTACTTACTTTCAAGAGACAAAATATCTGTTCTGCTGATATAAAAATATACAAGATGTTCCTCGTTATTTAAACTAGTAGTTTCTTTTCCAGAAAACGGGACAGTTAGGTACGGTTAAAAAGGAAAGACATGTCACTCAGACCCACCTGTTGTGAGGACAAAGGAAGACAAAAATCAACATGAGAAAGAGTTCTCTTTGTCTCCTGTCATCTTCACAACAGATGTGTCCCTCTCATCCTGTTGTCTGAGCTACCTGCCCTTCCTTTTTAAATGCACCCAACCTAACGCTCTTTTTTTTTTTGGGGGGGGGGGGGGGGGGGGGGGGAAGTAACTATTAGATACAAAAGCTAGGATAGTGGTGCAGGCCATTATATGTGCCTCTCAGCAGTAATGATATTTCACAGCTTGAAGGTAAGTACTGGCCAGAAATTCTCTCACATAATTTTACATTTTCCTTTTGATACAATCAATATTTTGCTTATCTATCAACTGAAATTAATGTTCTTTGCTTCACAAAAATTTCAAATGTAAATGCGATTTGGTAACAAACTGAGATAACTAGGCTGTGCTCAGTAACAAATGAATCTAACAAATATTCCGGTTGGAGAAATGTTGAGATTGTTTACATACATTCCTTTGCACAAGGCATTACTTCATACTTTCCCAAGTAGATTTCACTAACATAAGCTGTAGACATTGGGGTCAGGGACAGTTCTGTGGATAAGTGCAAGATTATAGTAGAGGCAGGGAAATGTATGGGTTAAGTATGCATTATGAAAACCATGTATGTATACAATATAGAACACAAACTTTTGGACTGATCTTATATAGAGGCAAGCTCCTGCAGAGTATCTGCCAGTGTTTTGATTTGATTTTTCATGGGAACAAATGATTACAGAATGATTGTATTGCAGACGTAATGAGAGTACCATATGAAACACCCCAATAAAGCTGTACAACTATCATTTTCTATGTTTTAGGAGGTGGAATCCAAAATTTTCAGGACTGGTGCTTCCATCTGGAAAGTAGGAGTAGTAGATCTTTGCATCGCTAGGTGGCGAGAGCTGCATATCTGATGAGTCAGTGTGCGGAGAGGCATTCAGCTAGGATGACGTGTTGTGTGTTCACAGTGATTTCCGTAATACTCTGTGTGGTTTTCTAAAAAGTGAAAAGTACATTATGACTTCATGTAATGTGTAGCAATAGAAAGATGAAATTCCAAACATCATTGCAGGGCTACAGTCCTGAAAAACACCAAGGTTTGACTACAGTGTAGAGTACTGCATCAAACCAATCTCTGCACTTAACACCACAACAAGGATTTTATGATCTATTTCAACTGTCCCAATAAAAGTGAGATATTGTGCATATGCCTTTTTCAATCAGTAAGGAATTCTGATGTCAAATAATTAGTTACATAATTACTGCACACCCTCCCATCTTTGTCGTTATTTCCTGTTATAAAGAGCACAGCCTATTACCTTCATTAGCGCGCGCACACACACACACACACACACACACACACACACACACACAAAATATATGATCCAATACTAATGACTAACTCTGACTTTTATAGGTCATTTAATCAATTATATATATATTTGTACATTACAGCCTTGCGAATGGCACAGCAAACCGTTAAGTTAAAAAACACACAAT
Source organism: Schistocerca piceifrons (assembly GCF_021461385.2). Classification (NCBI taxonomy): domain Eukaryota; kingdom Metazoa; phylum Arthropoda; class Insecta; order Orthoptera; family Acrididae; genus Schistocerca; species Schistocerca piceifrons. The sequence continues at coordinate 146,491,009 of NC_060139.1, forward strand.
TGTGTTAAGTTTGTACACTACCTTGAGAGGCGTGTCAATGAGGAATTCACAGTAATTTAATCTGTTGCATTCCTCGGGAGTTTCTTTGTGAATCATAACCTGATACTTAACATACAGGGCATGGCTTTGGTTGAAATATTTCATGAACTCTTCTGAATTCACCGACAGAAGTTTTAACTAGAAACATAAGCAGAAATGGCAATCAGAACAGAGGAATGCAGCATGGAGGGATTTTGCAATGATATCCAAACTCATATTCCTTTGACAAAATACAAAAGGCATATTTAACAGTTCTTACATGATATCAGATTATGGAAGCATTTTTCTCTAATGTAGAATAAAAGAACAGAGATGATGTGTATAACTGTGTATGTTAACTATGTATGACACACTTCATTGCAAACATTTGGATAAGAGTGATTATGAAAAGAGATAAACTGTGACTCCTTCCACATTTTTTCCTTCTTTCGTTCAACTCTAGTTAATTCCACATTCTGTCCCTGCTGCTACCTACTTTTCCACTAACACATTACTTCTAATGTTGGTATCTCTTATCCTATCTGAAAAGTGACAATGGGCCTCACACTCGTCACATTACTCCTTTCTACACATATACCACTTCCTCTCTTATTCAGTCATTACACCATTAACGTTAAGTGTTTATGGAGTGTTGGTTTACACATCTCCAAAGTGAAATAAGGCTGACTCTTTTGCAAACGAGACAAAATGGTTAGAGGAAATGAATATACCAGGTTTATGTAAGACAATAATTCCAAATCAAGGGGCAAAGAGGAGACAGAAGGAAAACATGAGTAATAGAAATTCAGCAACATACCTATTTGAAAACTGGGAAATTAGAAGTGGTGGAGACAGCAAATGACAAGTTAAAAATGAAGAAATGATAAAGTTAAAAATTAAGAAATGAAAAAGTTAAAAATTACAAAATGAAAAAATGAAAGCAGAAACTCATGTTTCTGATTCACCTCATTCATATAATGTAAATCTATTTTCTCAACGCATTACTGAAGTGAGACTAAAACTTGAAATCTCCTATCTGGAACAATGCTGGTCCACCCACCTCATCACAGTGACACCTTTCCGAGGCTCTAAAATACCTCTAAGCATGCATCTGACACTCTTGTGAACAGCCCCACTGGAAAATCTGTCTTATGCTGCCCACCACCAACATACTCCTTTTGACAGAAAAGTTCCAGGACAGGCTTTTTAAAAACGTAATTTCATTCTTACCAAGTAATGATCCTATCTCCTATTGAAGTAGTCCCCTTGGCTATCTACACATAGTTGCCAATGTTTCTGGAGGTCTTGAAGCAAGCAAGGACATCTTCAACTGCAATGCTTGTAAGGTCATTTGTCACTACCCATTGGGTGTCTTTGATATCTTGATAAAGCTTTCCTTTCAGTTGCCTTTTCATTTACCGAAACAAGAAAAAATCACAAGGTGAGAGGTCGGGCGAATATGGTAGATGTGAGATGTCAATTACAGAATGTCTGGTCAGAAACTCGGTAACCGATAAAGCATGGTAACAGATGAAGCAGTGCGGGGTCTTGCATTATCGTGCACTAAGAACGGGTCCTGAGAATGCCTTAAATCAGGGCGCCGATGTCGAACTGCAAGTCGCAAACGTTTCAAGACTTTGATGTAAAGGGTCTGGTTCATTATTTGACCTGGAGGAACATAATCATGGTGAGCTAATCCTTTACTATCAAAGAATGTGATCAGCATTGTCTTTGTTACCAAATGTTGTCGTTTGACTTTTTCTTGAGGCTGGCGATCCAGGACTCCACCATTCAACACTTTGGTGCTTTATATGACAGTAATACTGGTAGCACAAACTTTCACCCCAGCAATAATCTTTAACTGAAATATGGGATCACATCTGGCTCTACCTAGTAGTTCAGCAGAAATTCTTCGTCTTTCCTCTTTCCGTTCATCTGTTAGTGTGTGAGGGACAAGTTTTGCCTTAATTTTGTGTTTCCCAAAATCTTTGTGTAAAATATTATGACACACATCATGATTCAAATTAAGTTCTTCTGATACTGCACGCACAGTTACATGATGGTCTTCTTGCAATAACTGCCTTGCACATTCCACATTTGCATCAGTATGTACTGTAGACAGGCGACCAGTTCTGGTATCGTCTTGCACTGAATCTCTGCTTTCACGAAATCTTTTGTGTCAGTCAAAAACACGACTTCTTGAAAGTGCATATGTTTCCTTAATCATAGTCCGCGTCTCACAAGGGGCTTTCCCAAACTTAATGTTCACCCTTTGCCCACAATCAGCATCCATTGTGTCATCGTTAATTAATGTGCCAAGAACCCAAACAGTTTGTTGCTTAGCACAGCCCTGCCAGCTAAAGAGTTTGCACAGAAACATGGCCAATGTCATTTCAAGGATACACACATACCAGGTAACATAAACTGTCCTGGAACTTTTCTGATGAAGGAACAGAAAAGTGCTTGTGATGGCAAGGGCAATATGAGAAATGAACATGCAGATTACTGACTGATCAACTTTTGTCTAGCTTCTCCTACTGCTTTTATCACCACTTGTATCAATTTGAATGATGAACTGTCTTCAGTATGAAATACATCATTCATCAGTAAAAATTCTTTTTACATTGATAACACTCTTTATAAAGGGACCTAATCAGATCATTTGAAACACTTTCCTAAAACCAATATTTCAAAACTTTGGAAATGGAAAGTCATTCTTCCACAAATAATCTGTTCATCTCACACTTGATCGTAACTTCTCAAGTCTCTTCCATATCTTTCTCCTGTATGCTTTCACTATCTGTTTTCTACTTTATCAATGTCTTTTTATCATCTTTCTCTAAATTACTGACATTTTATTATAACTTATTTCTTTAGTTGTTTCCACACATTATCTCCCCTACACCCCCATCCTTTTTTGATCTTCTGCTCTTCTTTGTTTCTATTTATGTTCAGTGACTTATTTTGGTTTTAGCTCTCAATATTAGTCTATCAATTGCCAGAAACTTATTATGAGAATTTTGGAATCTGAAGTCTATGTTACCCCACTATTACTTCTGACAACTTTCAAAGACCTTAAGTTTGGAGCAATTTTTCCTTCTTTCAAGAATTTGCAGTTATTTCCTCACAAATTATCTGTTTTCACCCGTCTCATTCTCATGCAGAAACAATGTTTAAAAAGTTGAAATCACTTTAAATCTAAAATCTCTGTCAGTTTTGCCTCAATGGTACCTGTTTCAACAGTCATTTACTAGACTGCTTCTCTTCTGTTGCAAATAGTGTACCCAATAGCAAAATCATGCCTACAAAGTGGTTATGCAGATATTAAATCTTGTTTGTTCTGAAGCAGCAGCCAACAAGAAATAATCATTAGTTAACATGGGGTGAGGCCAAGAGAAAGTACCTACTTATGTAAGTGGTGAAAGTATAACTGAAGTAAGGATAACTGAGATGGTAAAATCTAAATACCATCCCCAATTGAAAAAAGAGGTAGTACACAGGAAAACATCAAAGAATGATGTACAGACAGTAGAGAGAAGAGAGTCATTTTAAATCCCATATGACCATTATCTACTTCTACATACATACCAAGCAAGCCACCATATATATACAGGGTGTATATGTCGTCAAGAAAAAAAGAATTCCTGGATTTTTTCCCGGATTGCCCCATTACTTTCTCCCTGGTGAACTAAGCAGTAGCCCACGTGAAAATACATTCTATCCTTGTTGTTGTTGTTATTGTTGTTGTGGTCTTCAGTCCTGAGACTGATTTGACGCAGCTCTCCATGCTACTCTATCCTGTGCAAGCTGCTTCATCTCCCAGTACGTACTGCAGCCTACATTCTTCTGAATCTGCTTAGTGTATTCATCTCTTTGTCTCCCTCTACGATTTTTGCCCTCCACGCTGCCGTCCAATACTAAATTGATGATCCCTTGATGCCTCATAACATGTCCTACCAATCGATCCTTTCTTCTAGTGAAGTTGTGCCACAAACTCCTCTTCTCCCCAATTCTATTCAATACCTCCTCATTAGTTATGTGATCTACCCATCTAATCTTCAGCGTTCTTCTGTAACACCACATTTCAAAAGCTTCTATTCACTTCTTGTCCAAACTATTTATTGTCCATGTTTCGCTTCCATACATGGCTACACTCCATACAAATACTTTCAGAAACGACTTCCTGACACTTTAATCTATACTCGATGTTTACAAATTCCTCTTCTTCAGAAACGCTTTCCTTGCCATTGCCAGTCTACATTGTACATCCTCTCTACATCGACCATCATCAGTTATTTTGCTCCCCAAATAGCAAAACTCCTTTACTACTTTAAGTCTCTCATTTCCTAATTTAATTCCCTCACCATCACCCGAGTTAACTCGACTACATTCCATTATCCTCGTTTTGCTTTTGTTGATGTTCATCTTATATCTTCCTTTCAAGACACTGTCCATTCCGTTCAAATGCTCTTCCAAGTCCTTTGCTGTCTCTGACAGAATTACAATGTCATCGGCAAACCTCAAAGTTTTTATTTCTTCTCCATGGATTTTAATACCTACTCCAAATTTTTGTTTTGTTTCCTTTACTGCTTACTCAATATATAGATTGAATAACATCGGGGAGAGGCTACAACCCTGTCTCACTCCCGTCCCAACCACTGCTTTTGTTTCATGTCCCTCGACTCTTATAACTGCCATCTGGTTTCTGTACAAATTGTAAGTAGCCTTTCACTCCCTGTATTTTACCCCTGCCACCTTCAGAATTTGAAAGAGAGTATTCCAGTCAACATTGTCAAAAGCTTCTCTAAGTCTACAAATGCTAGAAATGTAGGTTTGCCTTTCCTTAATATATCTTCTAAGATAAGTCATAGGGTCAGTATTGCCTCACATGTTCCAACATTTCTACGGAATCCAAACTGATCTTACCCAAGGTCGGCTTCTACCAGTTTTTCCATTCGTCTGTAAAGAATTCGCGTTAGTCTTTTGCAGCCGTGGCTTATTAAACTGATAGTTCGGTAATTTTATCATGTGTCAACACCTGCTTTCTATGGGATTGGAATTATTATATTCTTCTTGAAGTCTGAGGGTATTTCACCTGTCTCATACATTTTGCTCACCAGATGCTAAAGTTTTGTCAGGACTGGCTCTCCCAAGGCTGTCAGTAGTTCTAATGGAATGTTGTCTACTCCCGGGGCCTTGTTTCGACTTAGGTTTTTCAGTGCTCTGTCAAACTCTTCACGCAGTATCATATCTCCTATTTCATCTTCATCTACATCCTCTTCCATTTCCATAATATTGCCCTCAAGTACAGCGCCCTTGTATAGACCCTCTATATACTCTTTCCACCTTTCTGCTTTCCCTTCTTTGCTTAGAATTGGGTTTCCATCTGAGCTCTTGATAGTCATACAAGTGGTTCTCTTTTCTCCAAAGGTCTCTCTAATTTTCCTGTAGGCAGTATCTATCTTAACCCTAGTGAGATAAGCCTCTACATCCTTACATTTGTCCTCTAGCCATCCCTGCTTAGCCATTTTGCATTTCCTGTCGATCTCATTTCTGAGACGTTTGTATTCCTTTTTGTCTGCTTCATTTACTGCATTTTTATATTTTCTCCTTTCATCAATTAAATTCAATATTCTTTCTGTTACCCAAGGATTTCTACTAGCCGGTCGTCTTTTTACCTACTTGATACTCTGCTGCCTTCACTACTTCATCCCTCAAAGATACCCATTCGTCTTCTACTGTATTTCTTTCCCCCATTCTTGTCAATTGTTCTCTTATGCTCTCCCTGAAACTCTGTACAACCTCTGGTTTAGTCAGTTTATCCAGGTCCCATCTCCTTGAATTGCCGCCTTTTTGCAGTTTCTTCAGTTTTGATCTACAGTTCATAACCAATAGATTGTGGTCAGAGTCCACATCTGCACCTGGAAATATCTTACAATTATAAACCTTGTTCCTGAATCTCTGTCTTACCTTATATACTCTATCTGAAACATGTCAGTATCTCCAGGTTTCTTCCATGTATACAACCTTCTTTTATGATTCTTGAACAAAGTGTTAGCTATGATTAAGTTACGCTCTGTGCAAAATTCTACTAGGCGGCTTCCTCTTTCATTTCTTACCCCCAGTCCATATTCACCTACTACGTTTCCTTCTCTTCCTTTTCCTACTATCGAATTCCAGTCATCCATAACTATTAAATTTTCGTCTCCCTTCACTATCTGAATAATTTCTTTTATCTCATCATACATTTCTTCAATTTCTTCGTCATCTGCAGAGCTAGTTGGAATATAAACTTGTACTACAGTAGTAGGTGTGGGCTTCGTGTCTATCTTGGCCACAATAAGGAGTTCACTATGCTGTTCGTAGTAGCTTACCCGCACTCCTATTTTTTTATTCATTATTAAACCTACTCCTGCATTACCCCTATTTGATTTTGTATTTATAACCCTGTATTCACCTGACCAGAAGTCTTCATCCTGCCACCAAACTTTGCTAATTCCCACTATATCTAACTTTAACCTACCCATTTCCCTTTTTAAATTTTCTGACCTACCTGCCCGATTAAGGGATCTGACACTCCACGCTCTGATCCGTAGAACGCCAGTTTTCTTTCTCCTGATAATGACATCCTCTTGAGCAGTCCCCGCCCGGAGATCCGAATGGGGGACTATTTTACCTCCGGAATATTTCACCCAAGATGGCGCCATCATCATTTAACCATACAGAAAAGCTGCATGCCCTCAGGAAAAATTATGGCCGTAGTTTCCCCTTGCTTTCAGCCGTTCGCAGTACCAGCACAGCAAGGCTGTTTTGGTTCATGTTACAAGGCCAGATCAGTCAATCCTCCAGATTTTTGCCCCTGCAACTACCGAAAAGGCTGCTGCCCCTCTTCGGGAACCACACGTTTGTCTGGCCTCTCAACAGATACCCCTCCATTGTGGTTGCACCTACGGTACAGCTATCTGTATCGCTGAGGCACTCAAGTCTCCCCACCAACGGCAAGGTCTATGGTTCATAGGCATTGTTAGGCAACAATATCCTTTTCTCTGGAGCTATACAACTTGTCAGTCCTTTGAATGGTTATTTTATGAATTGGTGTAGAACTTCCCCGCACTTTAGGAAACAAAATCCAGCAAAAACAACACATTTTGGAAAGATCTTGGTTGTGTGGAAACATGTAAACTGAATATTTTCATATTACGAAAAAATAAATATGAATTCACCAATTACAGCACGGTAGTTCCCATAGCACTAAATTCAAGATTGCGATTTTGCCAGCCAATGACAGCAGATTTTCAGAACATAGGACACGTTATGTAGTCAGGTAATAGCAACATCACTTTTAAACAGTGCAAAGACACAAAGAGGAAAAGATAGCAGCTACAGAGAAAGTTAAACTTTCACCTATAATAATGGTCTTCAAAATTTTTTGCTTTTTTTCTGAAGGTGTGGTTAAGGAGTATCCTACAAGCAAACCTTAAAAATCAGCAGCTGAATATTTCTGACAAGCACGGCTATAAATTTCACTGATGCGCACTGAATATTTGGTGGGTTACCTAGTTGAATACATGTTCCATCCAGCACTTTGACTTTTCCACAGAAAAGCCAATTACGTGTGCAATTGCTCAAGAACTCCCCTCGCACTGTTTTTAAAGGATAATTATACTTTCTGCCATCATTACTGTATAATTTGTAATCTATGAAAGGCCTAATAAATATGAAAAACTAACCTTGAAGCTTGGCTGTTTTTAGAGTGTGATACCATTAAAAGTTTATCAAACACATATGTGCCAGTAAAATTTTAAATAATGACCTAAATTGCTTGTATTCTGGGCCCAAAATTTTTCTCCGTGGCTGGTCCTCAAAATGTTAGGTTTTGAATGAGAGTCAAATGTCCTGTGATTTAAGAAATTCATAGCACATTCTCATACGTAATGCAATTCATCCTGCATAAAAGGAAATTTACTTTGAATTTAACACTTCTCGTACCACCACTTGCAATATTTTCCCATGAACTGTTTGAAATGTAAACAGTTGAGACACCATGCTCATCGAAAGTAGTTTGTTGTTATGAAATATTGCATAGTATTTGTCCTAAAGCCCTTGACACATTTTGCTGTTGGCTTCTAGATGCACTCTGTTTTGTTGTTGTAAATGGCACATTTTCTTTCTGCCTGAAGTTTTATTTGTGTGTTATTCTCTCATTTACATTTTACTGCTGTAGTATTATTGTACAGTAATGGGTTAAAGTAAAATTCTTTGTTTGAGTATCAGTTCTTACCAAACTAAAAGTTAAAACAACGAAAAATTCCTAGAACTTTAAAAAATTCCCAGTTTTTTCCCAGTTGAAAATATTCCTGGAGTTTCCCCATATTTTCCGGTTGTACCGGGGCATATACACCCTGATACAGCGCATAGTGGAGGGTACTTCATACCGCTGCCAGTCATTCCCTTTCCTGTTCCACCTGCAAATGGAATGATGGAAAAACAATGCCTCCATACGAGCCCTAATCTTTCTTATCTTGTCTTTGCAGATTGTACGCAAGATACAGGCTGGTGGGAGTAGAATTCTTCTACAGTCAGTTGTACATGCCAGTTCTCTAAACTTTCTCAATAATGTTTTGAAAAAAGGATCCTATTCCTCTAGGGATTCCCATTTGAGTTCACAGACCATTTTCATAATACTCAGGTGGTGATCAAACCCATTGGTAATAAATCTAGCAGCTAATTGAATTGTTTCGATGTATTACTCTGGTCCAGTCAGGTAGGGAACCGAAACATTCAAGCAGTACTCAAAAATGGGACAGATAAGTGTTCTGAACATGTTTACTTTTAGATATAAGCCACACTTTCCTAATATTCTCCGCAATAAGCCCAAGTCGACCATTTGCCTTCCCTAATGCCAACCTTACATACTTATTCCATTTTATACTGCTTTGCAATGTTACACCTAAGTATTCAATCGACATGACTAAGTCAAGCAGCATACCACTAAGATTGTATTCAAATGTTATAGAGTTGTTTTTTCTTACACATCTGCATTCTTAAATAGTAAGCTAACATTCATCACACTAAATAGATATTCTGTCCAAGTTATCCTGTATCCTTCTACAGTCACTCAAGAACAATACTTCTCTGTATACTACAGAACCATCAGCAAATACTCACAAACTGGACAAGCATGACACCCATCAGTTTGCTTATGTATAAAGAGAACAGTAGTAGTCCTACTGCACTTCCCCAATGCACCTCTGATGAACACCTATCATACAGGACAATGACTAGGTTCTATTATTTTGAGCTGCTTACACATCTGAGAACCTATTGCATATACTCGGACCTTTGGTAACCCTTAATTCACTACCCAAGTCTAAAGAACTCCTACTCAAGTTTTGAATCTATGTAAATGTTATGTTTTCACATCAGTTTTAATGCAGCCTGTTATTTTCCTCAGTGTCAGGGTGAATGTGAGGACATGTGCAAACAACAAACAGAAGGTTAGAATTTTAGTTGAATGAGTCCCTCGGCCTTATGGTTGCTGTTGATGCTACAAGTGTAGTGAATCCCTAGGACTCATGTACCGGGTGATCAAAAAGTCAGTATAAATTTGAAAACTTAATAAAGCACGGAATAATGTAGATAGAGAGGTAAAAATTGACACACATGCTTGGAATGACAAAGGGTTTTATTAGCGAAACGTCAGTGACTGCGCATGACAATAGTGTATAAAAGGAGTTGTAATGAGAGAGAGAATCAGATGCGCCAGCAGTTGCAACATGTTGACGTTACCTGAAAAGGCGCTTTGAATGAAGCTGTATTATCAGAATGGAGAATGTGCTAGTTCAGCATTACGATCCTATCGCCATAGGAAGGGGATTCGAGCGAGTAGAGGTCCGTTGACAAATGCAGCTATGGCAAGAATGATTTCGAAGTTCGAAGCCATGGGTTGTTTAGATGATAGACCCCGTAGTGGCCAACTGTGCACAAGGTGTAATGCTGCTGAGACAGTTCAGGAAGAAATGAAGACTGTAGTGGTTCGTGCAGTCGCACGTCGCACCGGCATTCCATACACTACTGTTTAGTTGGCACTTAGGCGTACCCTCCAATGCTATCCATACAAAATCCATCGGCATCATGAACTGTTACCTGGCGATTTTGTGAAGTGAAGGGCATTTGCGATGTGGGTTTCAAAAGATGGCGGAAGATGACAATTGGTTGAGTAAAGTTTTGTGGACCGACGAAGCTCATTTCACGCTCCAAGGGTCTGCAACGCCCACAACTGCAGAATGTGGGCTACCAAAAATCCTAGCACTGTCGTGGAAACTCCACTGCATGACAAGAAAGTCACGGTATGCCTTGGATTTACCACTTCTACCACTATCAGGCCTTTTTTCTTCGAGGAAATGCGTGATTCTGGTTTTGTAACTGCTACCGTGACAGGTGAGAGGTACGCCAATATGTTACAGAATCGCATCATCCCCAGCCTGGCTGATAAACACCTGCTGGAACGTATGATATTTATGCAGGATGGCGCTCCACCCCATATTGCTAGACACGTGAAAGATCTCTTGCGTGCGTCGTTTGGTGATGATCGTGTGCTCATCCGCCACTTTCGTCATGCTTGGCCTCCTAGGTCCCCAGACCTCAGTCCGTGCGATTATTGGCTTTGGGGTTACCTGAAGTCGCAAGTGTATCGTGATCGGCCGACATCTCCAGGGATGCTGAAAGACAACATCCGACGCCAATGCCTCACCATAACTCCGGACATGCCTTACAGTGCTGTTCACAACATTACTCCTTGACTACAGCTATTGTTGAGGAATGATGGTGGACATATTGAGCATTTCCTGTAAAGAACATCATCTTTGCTTTGAATTACTTTGTTATGCTAATTATTGCTTCTCATCAGATGAAGCACCATCTGTCGGAAATTTTTTGAACTTTTGTATTTTTTTGGTTCTAATAAAACCCCATGTCATTCCAAGCATGTGTGTCAATTTGTACCTCTCTATCTACATTATTCTGCGATTTATTCAGTTTTCAAATTTATACTGACTTTTTGATCACCGGGTATATGTTTACGCTACAAGCTACGGTTTTCCTTACTTGTGGATTTGTGTGGTGAATGTCCAAACAATGCAGCTTTTAGAAAAGCAAATCAAGTTGAACTGAAAGGTTTTCTGTCACTTCTTAGACACACTGCCATCTTTAAATCCATCCGGAAAGTGTACTAACATTGTTCACAGCAAATGGTTTTGGATGAGGATTATTCAGGGCATCAATGTCCAATGATTTTATTATTGGCACTCTGTTTTGATAATTTTAGTGACTACAATGCCCGGAAGGAATTTGATCCGGCCTGTCTTATTTCACAAATCTTAGAAATATCTGTGGTCAACAGTCAGCAGAATTATTCATTAAAAGCCAAAGAAAATGTCAATGAAATGCTTAGTCCATTCAGTGAACTGTCAAAGTTATGTATATGTCACATAAACATGGTAAATATGGGTTGGAAATGCAGTGTCTGACCAATGACAGAACCTGTTATACCTGTAATATATGTTTTATATGGGAAAAGGTTCTGATGGATTAGGTTTGGGTGAAGAGAACACAAAGAAGTTTGTGCCAATGCAAGCTGTCCTCAGTGCAGACCTATTTTCAATACCAACATGAACATTATTACTGACAATTGGTACTCTACAATGGAGATACTGCAGGTACTGAACAAGAAAGGCCTGAAAACAGTATATACCTTGATAAAAATAAGAAAGAAGACACCTTTTGAGGTCCTTCCAAATAAAAGCAGACCTGTTGAGTCAACTCTGCTTGGCTTCAGCAACAATTGTACATAGTTAGTTATGTATCTAAGAAAAACACCACAGTTGTATTGTAATCTTCAATATACCATGACAATGACATCAACCCCACATCTAAAAAGTCTGCCATCATTGCATTTTACAACAATACCAAAAGTGGAGTTGATTCAGCAGATGAGAAGTGCTCGGTTTATTTGTGCAGTCATTGAACAACTAGATGGCCTTTGACTGTATTCTGCAGAATGCTAGGTATGTCAGCTCTGAATGCCTAAATGATTTATGAAAGACCAAGAAAGGTGCCTAAGCATACCACCAGGCTGAAGTTTCTGAAATCCATCACAGAGAAACTGAATGAAAATAATCTGATGACTCATTTGCATAGCCTCCTTTGGCATGTCAGATTTGTTCAATGTTATCAACCAAAACAGCTTAGCTCTGCTGCACATGCAAGAAACTAGTACATCTGTTGTGCTCCATGAAAAAATGTATACATTGTGTTGTGAAGAAGTAACTGAATATTTTTAAATAATCCATGTTTCAGTAGTCTCAACTTTTATCTGAGTAAAGTTCCTAAGATAAAAAAGAGATTGTTAAAATTTCAGTCAATTAAGAGATTTGATTTTTGTTTCATATTTTTTATCATTATTATATTATTATTGTTATGTTTGTTACTTTAAGGTAAGGAATCATTGGCTAACAGTCTGGAGTGGAGCACTATGTCAAACGCTTCCTGGAAATTTATGAATAGTTAATCTGCCTGTAGTCCTTCTTCTGCTGTTCACAGGGTATCTACACCTACATGGTTACTCTGCGGTTCAGGAAGGGGTCTCTCCACCTATTTATGTACAACAGGCTAAATTTGTTTATATTTAAGGGCAACTGCCAATCCCTGCAACATGTATCGATCCTCTGCATTTCACTACAGTTTTCTAGCACTTATACCGTCCATACACAGCAGCAGCATCTGTGAACAACCCCACAGAGGTTCTTACATAATCCACTATCTGTTGTCTCTATAGGAGTGATAGAGGATTCACTGATACTGCCCATGAAGTTAAAGTGTAAGGATGTTTTCTTTTTTTCTGTCAATTTTATCCTGAAGATACAATGGTCACAGAAAAAGTTTAAAAATTATCCTACTGAATTATGCTTAACAATACTTCTATTGTCTTTGAAACAAGACATAATACTATATTAATAAAGGTGTCACTGAAATTAAAACTTCGGTTAACTGATCAACGTCCTCTGTGAAGAAGGGTGTACTAACTTACACAAGGCTAGAAGGATGTCCTGCAAAAATGAAACAGTTATGTAGAGTATGACTGATATTTAAGTGCTCATACTGTCATAACAATGAACAGTGTAGGTATACATTGATTAACTGGAACATTATGATGACCGACCTACTACTGATATAAATCTGTCCAGGTTACAGCAGCATCACCTCGCAAGGAATGACTGCTAGTCGGACACATGTACGGTGTGTGTAGTACCAGTGAGCATGCTGTCCGCTTGTAGAATGGGGCAGGTGTGCAATCTATACGAGTTTGTATTGTGATGGCCTGGAGGCTAGGCATAAGCTTTTTGCAAACTGCACAACTTGTCAGGTGTTCAAGGAGTGCTGTGATGAGCGTCTTCAACATATAGAAAAACCAAGGTTAAACCATGTCCAGACATCATAGGGTCAGGCAGCCACCCCTCATTACAGATGTCGGACATCGTAGGCTGGGCAGACTAGTAAAGCAGGATAGGCAGTCAAGTGTGGCAGAAGAAACATCAGACTTTAATGTTGGGTAGAGTACAAGTATGTCTCAACACACAGTGCACTGAACACTTCTAATGATGAGTCTCTGCAACCGATGATCCATGCATGTGCCAATGCTAACACCATGACGTTGGCAACTACAAGTGAAATGAACACGTGACCATCAGCACTGGACCTTGGATCAGAGGCAGAGTGCTGCCTGATATGATGAATCCTGATAACTTCTTTATCATGCCAGTGGGAGGGAGTGAATCAGTCGTCTTCCATGGAAACAGCTCCATAAGACCTGTACTGCGGGACAGGGACAAGCTGGTGGCAGCTCTGTTATGCTCTGGTGAACATTCACATGGGCATCCATGGGTCCAGTGGTGCTTGTACAAGGCACCATGATGGCCAAGGAGTATTGTACACTGATTGCAGTCCACATACACTACTTCATGCCCATCACATTTCCCAACAGCAGTGGCATTTTTCAAGAGGGATGCGATTGAATGCAGAATCAAAGCTCACTGCACTCCTTTCAGAATTCACGGGAATTAAGTGACTTGTGTGTGTAGATGTGGTGCCAACTCTCTCCAGCGGCCTACCAAGGTAGATGGTCATAATGTTCTGGCTGATCGGTGTATAATGTTACTACCAATAATCACAAAGCAGTCATCCAGCTGATGAATACTCAACTAGAATCTAGTGGACATTGAACTCGGAGTGTAGATACAGAATTTGAAATTCCACAGTACGTATGAAAAATATGAACTTTCATCATTTTAGTTTTTATTAAACAACCTTATAAGTCATGCACAATATTAGGTAGCTTTTTACAAGAGAGAAAATGATTTTAGAGGTTAATTTAATACTTGTCTACCCTTACACTGTATTTATTTATTTATTTGAGGCATCACTGGAACTACTCTGCCAGTCATTTCCAAGGAGCTCTCAAAGTACAGCTGCATGTATCTGTCCACCAATGAATAAATGAAACAGGCCAGATACCTGGAGTATAACAACAGTTATACTACTAAGAAAAGATGAGGAAACTGCCTGCACTTTTTTAAAGCAAATAACCATATATTTGAAACATTAGAGAAGATGGTAAGGATTGCTCATGTAGTCTTCTGGAGTAAATTATGTAGTCAGTTATCACATTAACAGAGAATCACTACTGATCAGCAACTGGTTTCATGGGCTTTTGATGTTGGGAATGAGGATCCCATCCAACCACAACTATTTCAGCCCAGCTGACGTGTTTTGAGTGGTACCTACAAGTTATAGCTCCAGTAGTACCAATACATTGTATGCCACCCAGAAAGTATCATTCTTACATGGTAACACAGTAACCACAATGCGTAAGAATAACTACAGTGCTGATGTCACTAATACTTAAAACAGTGGATAAAGAGCATGAGGTTATGGGGAGAAGCAACTGTAGGTTAATATTGACAGGAGCTGATGATTTGAGTTATGAAGTAAAAATGAGAACATTAGGTGGTGCTGTAACTGTAAATGGCAATCATCCGTGTGTGTGTGTGTGTGTGTGGGGGGGGGGGGGGGGGGGGCAGCACATACACATATCACATTGGTTGTTGGCTACTTTAATTGTTTCGAATAGTATTATCAACATTTACTACATGCACAATTAACTATTTATGGACAAAATTTTTTGAGTGCACCATTACAAACTTATTTTCAAGGTTTTTTAAGGTATACTCTACATATCTTGTGTACATAACTGTCACAATCACACCCCTTTTTAGGTCGCACTGAGCTCACATTAAAGCAGCCTTAGGTAGCCTACAAAACATATCATTGGGGGGGGGGGGGGGGGTTGTGGATTCTTCGAAGGTATGATGTGCATCCTGACTTGCGACTGACTAAATTAAAGTTTCATTTCTGTGTGCTCCCGTGCAGAGGCATGATGTCACATGTTTTTAAAACTCTAGTGCAATTGGCCACTGGTGGTTGCTGTTATCTGTTGCTACCATCACGCACATGATGGAAGACCGATTCATCTCTCTCTCAGCATCAGAATCCAGATATCATTCAGTTTCACACCTCCTTTCCTTCTGATTAAAATTATTGGAATGTTCGGTAATCCCAATTGTCTCTCTGTAAAGCCTTTTGTATTATCTGCTTGTGGCTGTCAGTACCTGAGTCTTATCAAATTAAATCTGATGGTCTTCTGGGCACAAAGCACACTAGACACCAGCAGATTTGTCTGTTTCTCCCCTTCTACAGCTGCCCTTGTGTTTTTCTAGTTGTTTTTTGGTGGTTCTTTTAGTATTATCCAGGTACAAATCTCCATGACTACAAGGAATCCTGTAAATTCCTTCCTTTTTTCAGCAGTTTGCAAGCATCTTTGGCCAACTTTAGGTGTTGCTGTACCTGCTGTATAGGTCTGTACATTACAGCAATATACTGTTTCATCAAGATCTTTCCTATGAAGTCAGTCATGACTTTAATGAACATCAGAAAAGCCTTCGATTTTGTAGAGATTTGAGCGATATTTCAATCACGCATTAAGCAGCAGTGGTTTACAGATATATCATGCTCCATCCGCTGATGTTTTTGTAATACTTCATATTTATCATGGGTGGTGATTTGAATCCCAGTGTAGATAATGGTCCACGTGTGTGTGTCTCCAAAATACCATGTGGCCCTAGCTAGGATCATCTTTCTTGAAGACTAGCACATCAAGGAAATGTAATTATCCATCTTCCTCTGCCTCTATAGTAAGCTGAATCTACGGATTATCCCTTTGAGATGTTCATGAAAACAATATAGTTACTCTCTGCCAGGTCTCCACAACACAAATATATCATCTGCATAATAGAACCATATGTTCTGTTTTTTTGCTGGCAGTTTCTAATGCTTCAAATTTTTCCATGAAGAAATATGGTACTACTGGGTTTAAGGTGCTCCCCATAGCCATGCCGTCTGTCTGCTTGTAGAACTCATTACTCTATTTGAGGAAGGTGGTCACGAGATAATATTTAAAGAGTTCTGCAATATCAGTTGTTCCAAAACGTCAATAAGCGGAGCTATGGTAAACAGTGGTAGCACATCAAAACTGACTGATGAATCCTCCAGCTGGACCACTATATCATGCAACTTACTGTTAGAATAACCGAATTCTTGATATAAGAATGACATTTTGAATATAATTCCACTTTAAGAGACCCCTTACAAAGTCAAGTATTCTGAAGTTTGATATTTATGGCTGAGAAGAGATAATTTAGTGGTACTTGCAGATTATGCACATAGAATTTTTTTAATCTCGGTAACTGTGACATGAAGAAGAGTGATTCAGAGATTAATGAATGCACATTAGTTCAGATCCTAACATGAAATAATTGCAGATCTCATTCCTCCACTTTTCTTTACTTTCCCAATTTCTTATAGTTTAGTTATAAGAAATGTTGGAAAAACTGAAGTACAGTTTCAACATACCCTGCAAATAAAGTAACAAACTGAACCATAAGGATTGAAATGTGAATGCAATCAGATATATTTCAAATGTATTTTGATGATTACCTCACTGTAGATTTAGTGTCACTACCCGTATGAAATACGTCTGAAACTTAGCTGACGTTTCAGATACATATGGCAGTAAAACTTGGCAAAATCAGTTAATAAAGACTGTAAAAATAGAAGCAGTTATGAAAAGAAGAAATCAGGGGCTCATACTACATTATGCAGTAATTTGTAAGTATGTTCCTGTGACCAGGAAGTCTACAAAGAAGTACTGAAAGCATTCTGACTCTAAGGAGTATAGTGTGGTTTAAAATATGATGCACAAAGCAAGTCCACCAACAAATAAACATTAAAAAATTCTGCACTAATTGTCCTAGGAATATGAGTATGGAGTTTCCAGAATTTTTGAATAAAATTCTCCTTGTTAGAATTCTCTTCAGTTGATACTGTGGCCATTAGCAAGGTGTCACGTTCATGTTCCTGCTGGTCATTACAGTTTTACCTTCAGGGGAGATGTAACAAGGAAACGTTTGTAGTGGTGCAGAGTACATTTATCAGCAGGCTCTCTGTGCACAGCCATCTGGTATTTGCGGAATACTTCATGTGCTTGCTCTGATGTTTGTTCATATTCTCGGCTTGGTGGTGTAGAGCGAACCAATCGGACCTATGATGGATAGCATACAAACTATACTACTACACTGCATTAGGACATCAGCATTATTCCAAAGCACCTAATACACATATTAACATGGAAGGAACTGCTATTGATAGAGGCAACAATATTCAAACATTACAGAAACAGAAAAAAGTTAGACTGTCAGCGCTGAAAAACAAGTTTAGTCCTACTATATAACTCTTTATTGAGTTGTATGGCCTTTATTTGATATAAGGCTTTAATATAAAAGTTGAAAAACCACCAGTATTCTTTTTCAGTGATGTATTTTTTTGCCTACTAAATTGGCATAATACATCTTATTAAGTGCACATTGTCACAAGTTGTTTGTGACACACAGTATTCACAAATTACAGATGCCAATACATAATAACGCCGGAGGGTTGTGATGTAAATTGCTCCAATGGGATATGATACTGTCAAATCCTCCAAGGTTTGAGCACTTCATACAAGACACAAATAAGACATATTGTACTAGGACCCAGTGCAAAATGCAAAGATGGCCTGTGATGAAACACCTCACATAAACTTGAATGAACTCTGAAAAAGACAAATTTATTTAACAATAACTTCTAGTTAAAAACAAGAAGACACAAATTAGTAATAAATTATGAGCAGTCAAAATGGAACTTAGAAATGAGTATGCAATAATTTTTAAGATTCAATGGAAGTACCTTCTGCCAACTACTGAAAATAGGATAACAGGAGAGAAGTTGACACACATACAAAATTATAATAAAAATAAAAAGTAATAAAAATAGAGTATTTTCAAACTTTCAAATAATTTCTTTAATACCATGAAACTTTGTGTTATAAAAAGGCTGGGTGGATGGAGAAGTCAATCTCACTCTTCGATTAGGAGAAACTTAGGTTATAGGGAAAGAGGCAGAAGCTAAATCAGACTCCTGTGTCAGGATTGCGCAACTTTTCCATTTCACAAGCAGCTACACATTCTATATTTCCCTCCCATGAACTAACATTCCTTTTGTAGAAGAAACTATTGAAATGTTTTGAAAGTTAGAGATTCAAAGGTGTTTTTAATGTGTGTGTGTGTCTAGCACCCTTCCTTCATTTATTTACACTTCAATGACAGATAAATATGTGCCCCGCATATTTCTAAAATACTGTTGAATCAGAAACATGATTACACACCATTTCTTATAACTTGTCCGTTATGTCATTACTAGTTTAAACTTCAGAATACCACCTGAAGACGACATGGAACTTGTGGGGATAAACATTTTTAAACACAATAATCAGTTGCAAAAACACAAATGAATATGCACATATTCTTCAACTTTTTCTTATAACAACTAATATGAAACAATGACACATATAGACAACATGTTATGTATGTGCTGATTCACTGTAGAAATCGTGTAGTTGATAATAAGCTGGCTTAAAATGGAAAATGGTTACCTTGAAACAATGTTCCTCATGCATGAAGTTTTATTCGCATATTACACAGATTGTATGATGATCACAGAGGTGCTGGATAATGGAGTGGGAGATAGTGTCACCCCTTACTTCTACTTACCCCAAATTGTCAATAGAACTTACTGTATCAGTATTAAATTACACATAATTGACAAAAATTCCCACCTTCATAAAATTCCTAGTAAATCCTAGCTTCGAAAAGACGTGTGTGTTGTGCATGTGTGTGTATGTGCACGCATGTGTGTGTGTGGGGGGGGTGGGGGGGGCTGTGGGGAGGGAGGGGGTGCGTGTGAGTGCAGATAAATTTACTCTTCTTCATACACATACTGATGATGCAAGGCTGGGATGCTGACTCATTACAGAACACTGAAGGAGAAGAAAAGTCATATTTCAGAATTAGCTAAATAAATTCTAGTGCTTAACAACTGCAACTGTGTAGCAAATCTATACGTGTGAGTGGAAGACCATCACTGGGTATTCATGGAGACAATTTTTTTTTCAGGTTTTGGCCATCGCTCAAGGCATATTTTTCTGCCTTATATTTCGTCTCCTGCTGTTAGGCATTTTTTTTAAAGACTATGGATGCAGCTGATTGATTCTCCAACATCTCTGGGTCCACAAAATTCAATTACCTCACACTAAAATTCTGTGAAGATCAAGTTATTACTAAGCCAAGTGCAAGGAGATGTCATTGGAATTGAAAATATAGATAGAGTAAAAAGACTTCAGAAAATGAGATAATCTATACAGAATAATGATGTGTGTTTCAGAAAGAAACAGCTCATATTATTACAGGGAAGTGTAAAATTAATTCAGTTTTTTTTTTTTAAAGTCGAAATTAAGTAATATCCTTGACAATTTATCACAAGACATTGTGAGAATGGTAACAATCAATCATTCTGGAATACGAAAGAAACAGCTCATCTTATTACAGGGAAGTGTAAAATTAATTCAGTTTTTTTTTAAAGTCGAAATTAAGTAATATCCTTGACAATTTATCACAAGACATTGTGAGAATGGTAACAATCAATCATTCTGGAATACAAATATGTTTAATTTTTTTTGTATTTTATATGTGTGTATTGAACCTTGATTATTAACAAATCTCATCCTTAATTAACATAATATATTACTCCGTCAGTGACTCACTGACCATTGAAAAATCCCCCACCCCAGTTTGAAAATCCTGCACAGGATAAAATCCAAGTAACATTTATGTGCACTGAATCTGTACACTGTTTTGTGAAGAGCCTTCAGAACAGACGAGTTGTTATGAAATGTATTTTTTGAAACATGCATCCTTCATCAAGATATTGCATAAAGAGTAACACAATTGTATATTTTTAAAGAGATGCATTCTGAATGTAGGCTTGATAAAATTACTGAAAGTACTTTTGATGCGCAAAATTGAGTTTTAAATACCAAAGTAGGCGTAGTGAATTAAACTGTGGCACAGTTTGTTGCAAAATTTAGTGCTTTAACTTTTCATACAAAGGTTAATGCATTCTCTACTAACAGATTTTTATTCCACTTGATTTTATTATATTTATTTTTTGGAAAATGCCTGTTGTTTGGTTTCCTTAACAATTACAAAGTTGTATGTATATTTTTCAAATAATTGTAATGATTTTATATTTATCACTTGCCTGCAGACCAGTCACTGCATTTTTATTAATATTATTATCAGAATACTGCCTGTTATAATATTTTATAGAATCACAGAATTCTGTCTTGTGTCTAGTTTTGAGTATAAAAAGAGCGTTGGTGGACAACTTGATTTCTTTTCTTTATCAAGAAATTACAATTCATTTGTTACCAACATACTTTGGTACTGCAGTTAATTGATGGGATATCCTCTGTAACATTTTAGTAACAATTTGATTACTAAGCAATTTTACTTGTAGATGTTGTGTACAAATGTGCCAAGCAGTCAATAGTTGCTGTGATTGCAGCATGTCTCTCTGGTCCTCGATCGGAAGGCTTAATTGCTGAAGGCAATGAAAATTCACAAAGTGTCATTTCTGCTCCAAGTAGAATTTTGTGGTGTATTTAAAAAGCTTTAGTTTTTCATATGTGTACAGAAAGCACTCTGTCATCCTCCGTGATTCAACAAATTTAACAGTGACTTCTCTGTTAGTAAAGTACACGTTTATTTTCATAGTTCTTTGATGACACAAGTACAAAGTATTCTTATCTCGTGTACTGTCAACCACTAACCTCAAGTCGATGAGCAGGGTCTTCAGGGAGTGGTTCATTTAAAAGTTCCTCCAACGATTTGCCCTGTGGAGGTGGCTGTTTCCTTTCTTTCAGCATTCTCTCTGCTTCCTCTTTGCTGAAACCCTTTTTCATTAGCTTCTCTTGTTTTCTTTCAAGACGCATAAGCTTAGCCTTCTTCATTGGTGGGCGTGCTCCATCTGGTCCTTCAAGTCACAAGAAATTAAATCAACAGTAAGTGCCATTTCTTATGTCTTATGAGGATAATGACAAACAGTACACTGCAATTTTAAAAAATAATAATTTATAAAAGAGCTAGTAAAAAAACCTCAGCTACAAGTAACTCCTGGTGAAAATCATTACTTTCCACAATAAGTGATCAATGGGGTGTTTTATTTATTTATTTGCTCTCAGAACTACAGATTCATTCTTTAATAGCACGAAAAATAAAACTGATAAAAAGCTGTAAAAAGTGTCAAAGACTGAAAAAGATAAATTTCTTTTCTGCTTTGTACATGATGTTCTTTGTTTCACCTAAATTTCTTTGCCACTTTCAGCATTCTTTTCTCTGTCGTCCCCCCCCCCCCCCCCCCAATAGCCTTCAACTCCAGAAAAGAACACACAAAATGGTTTGTATAGCATGTATTCATCAGCTGTTATTCCAGTGGGACACATTTGGCAACACCGTCTCTGATGGGCCACTTGAATTTCCATGTGCGCAATGGCTTGATTAGATTAATTCAATGTTAATTAACACAGAAACAGTGCAATGTACCAATTTTTTTTCTTGATGATTATTTCTCAGCACAATCTCCCCTGCAACATCCTTACAAGCTTTTCAAACTGATATATGATATTACTGAGTATCAGTTCAGAGCTCACAAATCACTTCATCGAGATCTGTACAAAGTGTTTGGCTTAAATGTCGATTCGTGGCTCAGTGGGTAAGTTCCAGGCAACAAAATTTGAAGGTCTGGGGTTCAGTCACCAGTCTAAACCTAAATTCTCACCATGAAAAACCTCTGTGAAGTGCATGGCAGAAGGTACTTCCCACTGTACCAGTTACTAGGACTTCTTACCGCGTCATTCACGTATGAGCACAGGAACGAGGACTGTTTAAATGCCTGCCTCTTGCATGTTATAATTAACCAAATTTTGTCCTTGTGATCCCTTCGGGAGCAATATGTAGGAGGTTGTAGTATATTCCTAGACTCATCACTCAAAACTGGTTCTTGAAACTTCGTAAATACAGTTTCTCAGGATAGTTTGTGTCCATCTGCTAGTTCAGCTTCTTCAGTTCTTCAGGTATTTGTAGGCAGCAATGACACTCATCGATAATAATCAATATAAGGAAATCTTCTCTTAGTACAGATTCGTTGAAAATTCTAGCAAAATCACAAAATCTGTCCTACAGGTATATTTTGTGACCTCGGATTGATTGTTATGGCATGAATTAAGCCTCTCTGGCATGGATAAAGTCATATCTTCATAACATGCACAGAGAGGGTATCCCTGACAAACTGTGTTACAGAAATAAAACTGAAGTCAGAATAGGGAAACACAAAATGCAAAATTCCAAAAGGTCCAGAACTGGGTCCTCACATATTACTAGTTGACACAAATAACCTCCCAATATCTTTAAATGACTGTTCAAAACCAGTCACGTTTGCCACTGCACTCATATACATATCGAAAGCACAAACTCAAGTAACAAGATGCAGTCTGCATGCTAGATGAATGGCTCACAACTAGTGCACTACAAAGAATTTAAGTCTAGGACACAGATTCATATTATGCAGACACAACAAAAAGACTGCTAAACAAGTAAGCTTTCGGCCAAAAGACCTTCTGAATTAGAGACCCCCCCCCCCTCCCCCACACACAAGTTCATGCAAACTTTGTGTGTGTGTGTGTGTGTGTGTGTGTGTGTGTGTGTGTGTCTAATTGAGAAGAAGGCCTTTTGGCCGTAAGCTTACTTGTTTAGCAGTCTTTTTGTTAAGCCTATCTGCAACTCAACACATCCACTTCATGGTGAGTAGCAATCTATCCTTTTCATAATATTATCATTATTCCATCCTAGATTTTCCATTGTTTGATTCATATTATACAATTAGATAAGAAAACTTCCATCTTTCACAACTGAATGTTTTCATACTAGTGTGAACACAGGTGAAACGACTTTCATTAAAAACAAAACAAACATTCAGTTGCAGAAGATGGAAGTTTCCTTACCTACATGATAAACTTAACTGAAATAGCAACTCAGAACAAATGTCTGAGAATATTAACATTAACATATTACACAGTTCCAAACAAATAAAAAACAGACTGTTGCTACAAAAAAGTGGTATTAATGGTCAGGCTTCAAATGAAATAGTGTTCAAAAACTGTTTTGTAGACTGTGATCCAGAGCTTTAATGTCTTTTTCAACTAAAATGCCCATTTTTATTAAAAATAAGCCACTCTCACACTCAGTAATGTGTAAACAGCCAACATGTTGCTTTACACACAAACATAACTTGCACAGATGAAGTGCAAACTGACATCTTGTACTTCACTTTGATAAAAACTATTCCAACAATAAATAGAGTATTGAATTAACTAATAAACTTAGATAAATTACTCAATAAGCCCAGTTCAGTTAATTTGGCACTTATAGGTGTTTTCCATTGTGTTGACTTGACAACCAAGGCACTGACTTTTTTTTAATACTGCACTTCCTTTTGTCCAACAAAATTTTGTTCAGCAAAAGAGAGCAGTAAGTATAGTAAGACGAGTGTAACCACTTGCACATGCCTCTCCAAAGTTCTTGAATTCTTACACTCCTTACCGTTATTTGTTGCTTACAATGAAAATAACTTTGTGTTAAATTATGATTTACATGGCCTTTCTGGTGTGAGGGTCTCCACAACACATCTGACAAAGCAAGAGTCTCCACTGATATACCTTCGCTTATGAAGTGCGCGATGTCAGAGATCGCACATCCATACAGTTTACAGTCCTGCTTGTAGAAGCACCTGAGCTGGCTCCTGGTGCAGAAACAGTATTATTTAAGTGACTGCAAACAAGTGCTTGGCTTATTCTGTGCCCTGTATTACTGTTGTCCAGTCAACATGTTCAGTGCTGCACACAACCTGCATCTTACGTGCTGCTCAATGAGGTGCTATGTTCCAAAAATCATATTTGTTCTTGCTGTAGCAAACTTGGTGACAAGGGAGGGTTATGTTTTCTCTGTACGTTATTGTAAGTGCTAAGTCACTTGATAAACATTTCAACGGAGGAAATACTCCAATGTCTCATCGCCCAGCAGCAAGCTTTCACAGAACAACAGCTGGCTCTTGCCACTGCTCTCAGTCACACGGCCTCTGCGTGTTTGTGGCAAGTTACTCTCCTGTCAATGCACCTGTCACCCTTTCTGGATTATGATGAATCAGCTGAGGATTGGGACTCTTACACGACACGGTTACACCAACATTTCCAGGTTTTTCGTGTGGATGATGCAAACCTGTGTAAGACTTCCTTTTTTTCCTGACTTTCACTATGCCCTTATCAGTTGTTGTGCCAACTTGCGCCTTTACAAGAACCGGCCAACTTATCATTTGATGAAATGTGCAAGCTTCTCTCAACCTGCTACTGAGACAGAACGCATGTCATTGCGATGCGTGTATAATTTTACAGTTGTCAGAAACACCCAAACCAATCTTACAAAGCCTGGACTGCAGAATTACATGGGTTGAGCCATCACCGTAAATTTGTCATTAGTACCCATCACGAATCCTACACTGATCGCATGGTGCATAATGTTATTATTCGTGTGGATCCAGACAGGGAAGTCTGTGAGAAAGCACATCAGTGAGAGAATCCGACACTTACGGATGTGCTTCGTATAGCACAGTCCTTTGAAGTATCATTTGGCCTCTTTCATTCAGTGAATGAGCTATACCACTGGTCCTCGTTAAGAATCCCATGGGGAAGCTTCAAGTCTGTGGTGACTTCAGTCCATGACATATACACAACATTTGCCCAGACTTGACAAGTTGCTTGCACAATTATCAGGCAGCAACTACTTTTCCAAAACTGATTTGTCAGAAGCATACCTCCAGTCCCCTTGGATGAGGCCACTATGTGCCTTTTCATTATCAATGCACCTTTCAGCCTATCCAATATCAATGCTTATCTTTTGGTGTTGCAAGCACACCTTCAATTTTTCAGCATTTTTTAGAGCAGCTGACAGCCTCTGTGCCTGGCTGCATCAATTACCTTGACGATATTGTTGTTTCAGTTCTTCCACTGAAGACCACCTTTTCAATCTCCGATAATTGTTTTCTGTTTTCCAATCTGCAGGTCTCAAGTGCGATCTTGCCAACTCAACTTTTTCAGCCTTTAACTGAGTCTCTAGGTTTTGAGGTTTCTTGCACAGGGGTCAACCCATTGTGTCATCCTGTTGACACAATTGTGGCTTAGCTGCAGCTGACCTCCATTAAGGAACAGTGGGTGTTTCTAGGTAAAGTTGCCAACCACCATACGTTTTTGCCGACACATCTACTGTTGCTCAGCCCTTGCACATGCTCTTGTGTAAAAATGTGCCTTTTTTTATCTGCAGCTCGTGACCAAGCATTTGCTTTGCTTAAATCTGCCCCTTGTCTGGAAAATTTTTCAGCCAGGTCAGCATCTCATGTTGGCTACAGATGCCTCTCAGCACGGATTTCGTGTGGTGTTGGTGCACGAATACGTGGACAGGTCTGAATGACCCACTGCTTATGCTTCTAAGACTTTAATTTCTGCTCATCATTGGTATTCTCAGGGTGAAAAGGAGGCTTTAGCACTTGTGTTCGTTCTCAAGAAATTCTATGTTTTCTTTTATTGTTCTAAGTTCCATTTAGTCATGGATCACTAGCCATTGGTTGTCCTTCTTAACCCTTGGGCTTACATGCTGGACGAGGCAGTGAATCGTTTGCCATGGTGGGCTCTCTTCCTTTCTCGTTAGCGTTATCAGATCGAATACTGACCGATAGTGCGACAAGCCAACACCAATGCCTTATCTTGCCTTCTGGTCAGGCCAGAACCACCATTTGATCAGGATGAATTGCTTTGTTTCTATTTAGACACTGTGAACCAGAATGTGGTTGATCGTTTTCCCAACACTAGTGCCATGACTGCATCCGCTGTCCCAATGGATCTTGTACTAAGTCAGGGCCTCTCTTTTGTGCGGCATGATTGGCCAGAGAAACCCAAGGCCCAGGCCTTGGATCCTTTGCATAATTATTTCTCCCTCCAGCACTGTTTTTCTGTGTTTCATGGGGTTCTTTTGTACATTATGGAGGGCACTGTTCCCCATGTAGTAAGTCCCGTTTCCTTACACCGTAATGTACTGCGGCTTCTGCATGTTGGGGAACCTCTCGCACCAAAGCTTTGGCCCACTGACATCAGTACTGACCAGGCATAGATGGGGACATTACGCAGCTTACTGCCGCTTGCACTCATTGTGCTCAGCAACAGGTGGCCCCGCGGGTGTCTTTTTCACCCGGGCCCATAGCCACGTTGCCCGTGGGAGCGTCCACATGTTGATTTTGCTGAGCCCTTCCTAAATCAGTACTGGCTCATTGCAGTGGACACCTATTCCAAGTTTCCCTATGTGGCGCTTTGTCCACCCACATCTACGCTGGCCACTATTTCGGCCCTGTTTAAATTTTTGCAATTGAGGGACTTCCCTATACCGTGGTTACTGATAATGGCCCCACAGTTTGTTTCTCGGGAATTTGCATCTTTTTGTCAGGCTAGTGGTGTTCACCAGCTCATAGTCCCCCCCCCCCCCCTTTCATCCCCACTCTAATGATGAAGCCAAACGCATAGTTCAGATGTTGAAAACTCAGGTGCAGAAGTATGTACCTGGCAGTTCCCCTGAGGCTGTTTTAGTCCGTTTTTTGATTTTGTACTGTTTCACTCCCGTGGGGATCAAGAACCCAGCAGAGCTGTTACATGGGCACCAACCATGGACCCTTCTTCACCTGTTACATCTGACACTGCATTCTCTAGCCTCACCGACTTCACAAAAATTCCAGCCAGGTGTGCCTGTCTGGGCTCAAGGCTTCGGCCACCAGCCGAAGTGGGTTCCTGCCATCATCAAGCATTGCTGGGGCCAATGACGGTGCATCAGTCGCACTCCTGATGGGCAGATGTCCAGTCTCTTTGATCAGCTGCGGTCGCATACGGCAGGTCCTGTTCTGGAGGGCCAACCTCACTCCCACCACCACTGAGGCTCGTTCCTGTGTCGCAGATTGTCCAGTTTGAGCCACAGCAGGGGTTGCTGCCTGGCAGACTGCTGTCTGAGGTTTCTGTCTCCAGCCCCAGTCCTCAACTGCCATTGACAGTGCAACCCCCACTGCACCTGACACTACGGCTGCCTCCATTGCTGAGTCCTGTGCGGACGTCATCTCTGATGCTTCCCCTGATGATTCTGGCACTGACCACTGACTGCTGACCTTGATGAGGACATCACTGCGGAGACAGAGTCCCCAGTGCTGCCCTATGGCCTCTCAAGAGGGGGGGGGGGGGGGGGGCAGCAGCACGCTTACCCACCCCCTCATCACCTCTGCCCCAGCTCGCTGGTGCCTTCCTGTCACGGTGCTGCAGCAGCCGCCATCATCAGGCAACCAAATGGACATTAGTACCATTTTATTTTCTGTGACTCACAATCTCAGTGCCTTTTGAGACTAGTTTATTTTTCATGGTACCAGGGCTTTTTAGGGACCAGTGCCCATTTTTTCTGTACCACACATTTTTCTGTGCCTAGTGTTTTTATGTAAGTATGTATGTAGTTTTCCCACACCCTATAGGGGAGGAGTGATATACTTTCACCCATGACATGCGAGATTTCAGTGATTGTGCATCCAAACAGTTTATAGGCCCACTTCCAGAGGCCACCTGGGTCAGCTCTGGCGAGCTGCCAAATAAACAGTATCATTTAAGTGATTGCAAAGGAGTGCTCAGACTATTCTATACCCTGTATTACTGTTGCCCAGTCACTGTGTTCAGTGCTATGCACAATCTGTATTTTACATGTTGCTCTATAAAGTACTATGCTCAACAAGTCATGTTTGTTCTGGCTATAGCACCCACCAAATCAAAGGAAAGTATATCTTATTAGTCGCTCCTCTCACAAGTTATCTGCTTATTGAGATTCAAGGATTGAAGATTCCTGTTAGCTACATGGCAGGTGACAGTGTTCACTATAAACAGGTCACTATTCATATGGAACACAGATAGTCATTGCTTGATTAGTACTATTATTATAGTACTGCAAATATTAAGCAAGCTATGGAAGGTACACAGCAGCTATTTAATACAACCAAGGAGGCAGCAGCATTTTAAAAGCAGTCCCATTCTTGTTAACTCTACTACATCAAATTTCGGTTAAATAAGTACAAATACTTTACAGTACAGTAATTGTAGTTCAGATAAAACATGCCAACAGGTTCCACTCTCTTAGAAGTATCTCCACCAGCTTAGAGATCATGAATAGGGAAAATAGAATGTACCACACTGGAGTGCACAAACACTACAGAAATTTGCTCAGCATTATCTATTATTCATCAAAATTTGCAGTGTTTTAAAAATAAAGTACACCACCTTGAATCTGAATTAGAGTCTTTGAACAGCATGATAGTATGCATCACAGAGCACTGGTGTAGAGAAAATGAACTGCAGCGTGTAATGCTACCATCATATGAATGTTAAAAGATGCTACTGTAGAACTACCTTAAAAGTGGAGCAGGAGGTCATATATTTGTATCATTATGTGCCACACATTTTAAAGCTATAGAAGATCTGAACACAATTACTGTAGATAAACATTTTGAATTCGTTAACAGATAAAGAGGTGGAGAAGAGAACCTTTAATTATACCATTCATTCCATTTTTATGCCATGATTGGATTATCTTTTACATTATTTCAAAAGACAATCAAAGTGCTGTTATAGTGTTGCTCTGTTACTGCTTTGATGATGATGATGATGATGATGATGCAGTTTATCTCTCAATAAATATAATGTGTGTGATATGACAATTTTATTCCACTACAACAATGGTTATGGGCCCAGTGGTGCTTACAAAAAAACAGAAAACTTGTTAGCATCAATTAGCAGAAATAAATCTCATCTGTGTCACAAAGATGAAACATTTGCTGATACTGGCTGATTATTTTCATGTGACGCATTTCCAAAATGTTAACTGATGCCAAGCTGTGAAATACAGAGATGATGGAGAACAGACAAACTATTGAGAAACAAAGTGAAGTGAATTATACTTCCTGGTCATGAAGATGAAATGGGAGATATGATACTGCATGAAGAGTTTGACAGAGCACTGAAAGACCTAAGTCGAAACAAGGCCTCGAGAGTAGACAACATTCCATTAGAACTACTGATAGCCTTGGGAGAGCCAGCCCTGACAAAACTCTACCACCTGTTGAGCAACATGTATGAGACAGGTGAAATACCCTCAGACTCCAAGAAGAATATAGTAATTCCAATCCCAAAGAAAGCAGGTGTTGACAGGTGTGAAAATTATCGAACTATCAGGTTAATAAGTCACGGCTGCAAAAAACTAACATGAATTCTCTACAGACGAATGAAAAAACTGGTAGAAGCCGACCTTCGGGAAAATCAGTTTGAATTCCGTAGAAATGTTGGGACACGTGAGGAAATACTGACCCTACAACTTATCTTAGCAAATAGATTAAGGAAAGGCAAACCTACATTTCTAGCATTTGTAGACTTGGAGAAAGCTTTTGACAGTGTTGACTGGAATAATCTCATTGAAATTCTGAAGGTGGCAGGGATGAAATACAGGGAGTGAAAGGCTATTTACAGAAACCAGATGGCAGTTATAAGAGTCGAGGGACATGAAGGGAAGCAGTGGTTGGGAAGGGAGTGAGACAGGGCTGTAGCCTCTCCCCGATGTTATTCAATCTGTATATTGAGCAAGCAGTAAAGGAAACAAAAGAAAAATTCAGAGCAGGAACTAAAATCCACGAAGAAGAAATAAAAACTCTGAGGTTTGCTGGTGACATTGTAATTCTGTCAGATACAGCAAAGGACCTGGAAGAGCAGTTGGACAGAATGGACAATGTATTGAAAGGAGGATATAGGATGAACATCAAGAAAAGCAAAACATGAATAATGGAATGCAGTCGAATTAAACTGGGTGATGCTGAGGGAATTAGATTAGGAAATGACACACTTAAAGTAGCATATGCGTTTTGCTATTTGGGGAGCAAAATAACTGATGATGGATGAAGTTGAGAGCATATAAAATGTAGACTGGCTATGGCAAATGGTTCAAATGGCTCTGAGCACTATGGGACTGCTGAGGTCATCAGTCCCCTAGAACTCAGAACTACTCAAACCTAACAAACCTAAGGACATCACACACATCCATGCCTGAGGCAGGATTTGAACATGTGACCGTAGCGGGGGCGCTGTTCCAGACTGTAGCGCCTAGAACTGCTCGGCCACTCCGGCCAGCACTGGCTATGGCAAGGAAAGTGTTTCTGAAGAAGAGAAATTTGTTAACATCGAGTATAGATTTACATGTCAGGCAGTCATTTCTGAAAGCATTTGTATGGAATGTAGCCATGTATGGAAGTGAAATGCGGACAGTAAATAGTTTAGACAAGAAGAGAATGGAAGCTTTTGAAATGTGGTGCTACAGAAGAATGCTGAAGATTAGATGGGTAGATCACATAACTAATAAGGAGGTACTGAAAAGAATTGGGGAGAAGAGAAACTTGAGGCACAACTTGACTAGAAGAAGGGATCGGTTGGTAGGACATGTTCTGAGACATCGAGGGATCACCAATTTAGTATTGGAGGTCAGTGTGGAAGGTAAAATTCGTAGAGGGAGACCAAGAGATGAATACACTAAGCAGATTCAGAAGGATGTAGGTTGAATGTAGAAGCTTGCACAGGATAGAGCAGCATGGAGAGCTGCATCAAACCAGTCTCTGGACTGAAGAACACAACAACAACAACAACAACAACAACAACAACTACTACTACTACTACTACTACTACAGCAACACAAAATCACTAGACTTATGACACAGTCAAATGATGCACGTCAATAAGCATACAATAAACAACATGATAAGAAAATAATCAGTCCTGGGATTAGACTATGAAAAAGAAGGTGAAATAAACTCAAGTGACAGCTGTTTGGAGGATAAATCGACAAGAACATTCTTTCTGAAAACTGTACCACGTGATTCGAAGGAAAGATCAACCACTTTAGAACTTATTCACAGTGATCTCATGGGACCTATCAATGTTCCAAGTTTTGGAGGCAATAAATATTTAATGAGTATCGTGGTGATGCAAACAGATACATATTTGTACGTATCTTAAAATATAAGGGTGAAGTATTAGAAGAATTGACGAAATGGAAGATTCAAACAGAAAAACAAACCACAAAACACTTTAAAAGAATTCTCAAGGGCAATGGCCTAGAACTCTATTTATGCAAATAGTTGCAGTTTTGTGAATTTGAAGGAATTTGTCATGAAATAACAGTGACAGACACGCTGCAGCTGTAGCTGAATGCCTCAACATAATGTTAATGGATATGGTAAGGCCATAGTTGCTAGGAAGTAATTTCCTGAAGAGTTCTTGGACTGAGCTGATGTACACTGCGGCATACATAAGAAATCATGTTACAAATAGCCACAAACAACAAAAAACACCTTATGACTAGTCTGAGACATTTATGTGCGACAGGGTGCGAAGATTTCATTCAAATGTCATTCTAAATTATCCACAAGGTCAGAAAAGGGTTGTTACTGTATATTCTCACTATGGCCTTGGATACAGTATCTGGATTCCAGATATGAAACAGGTTGTGGAAGCCAGGGACTGTATATTCAAAGAATTTTTGAATGGTAAATGCTTAATTGAAAATAAGAAACAGAAAGAATCT
This sequence comes from Schistocerca piceifrons, assembly GCF_021461385.2. NCBI lineage: Eukaryota > Metazoa > Arthropoda > Insecta > Orthoptera > Acrididae > Schistocerca > Schistocerca piceifrons. The sequence goes on from NC_060139.1 coordinate 146,523,372, forward strand.
GTTGCTCTGTACAATGATGGAGCATTATCATTTCCAAGTACTGAAGATGAAATATGAAGTGAAATAGAAGATTCTGACACTGAAGAGGAATTTTATGATTTCCCAGATCAGGAGGAAAATTTTGAAGAAACTAAATGTAACCAGGAACTTGTGGAACATGCTGAAATTTCATGAAAGAGTAGGGCCAAGAAAAGATGTAACAAAAGAAAAAACACATTTAAGCAAATGTCATCTAATGACATTTTTTTCCATAGAGAACACTTATGCTGAAAAAGCACAAATAAACTTTGCGCGACAAAGGAACAGTGATGAACCATTATAATATCATGAAGCAGTTAATTCTGATAAACTGTGAAATGGATAGTTGCAATGAATGAAGAAATCAACTCCTTGAAGAATCATTATGCTTGGAATTTGGTTAAGCCAACATCTGATGTAATTCCTGTAAAGGACAGATTGGTATTTAGAAAGAAGACAGTTGGTCAGAAGCAGATTTTAAAAGCTCTTTTAGTTGCAAAGGGATTTAGTCAAGTAGAAGGTGTTCACTATAATGAGACTTATGCTCCTGTTTCAAATATTTGTCTATTGACAGCAGCCAGTGTTGAGAAAAATTGGCATATTGATCAGTATGATGTGAAGAGTGCGTATCCGCACAGTACATTAAAGAAAATGTATATATGTTCCAACCAGAAGGTTTCATCAAGAAATGTCATCAAAGCTTGGTTTGCAAGCTAAACATGTCAATATATGGATTGAAACAAAGTGGCACGAGCTAGAATGGTCACTTGATCATTTAAATAACTCCCTTGAAAAACTGGGTTTTATTCAATATGATATAGACCCATGTGTGTACAAGCTAAGTGCGAAGGAAGGGAAAGCTATTCTGTTTGTATATGTGGATGATATGCTTACATTTGCACAAAATGAAGAGATGAGGCAAAAGATAAAACCTCTTTTAGAAAAGTGCTTTGAAATCAAGCACATGAGCATAGTGTCACACGTGTTAGGAGTGAAATTTGAGAACAGCAAAGATGGAACAATTAGTCTTTCTCAGACAGACTATATTAATCAACTATTTGATAGCTTTGGACTTCAACATGCTAAGGGCGCCAAGATCCCAATGGAAATGAAACTGAATTTCTTTGATGAGAAATGTGACAAGTAAGTTAAAAATCTTCCATATTGTAAGCTTGTTGGTGGCTCCTTTACCTTTCACAGAGGGCTCGACAGATATAGCTTCCTCAGTGGCAAAATAGTCATAACACGGTTCAAAATTTAATATCAACCACTGGAATGCAGCAAAAAGTGCATCACATAATATGATTGGATAGATAAAAAGAACTACTCACAAAGCAGTGGCAGGAGAACACACATATAAAAAAAGGTTTTGCTTACGCAAGTTTTCAGAGCCAGTGGCTCCTTCCGGCAGAAGGGCTGAAGAGGTAGGAAGAGGGGTGAAAGGAAAGAAAATGGAGAGGTTTATGAAAAGGGGTAGAGTTTGGAAAAATCATTAAGAACCCTGGGTCTGGGGAGACTTACCGGACAGGATGAGAAGCAAAGACTGCCGGAAGAAGGAGCCACTGTCTCTGAAAGGTTGCATAAGTAAAGCCTTTTTTTATATGTGTGTTCTCCTGCCACTGCCTGGTGAGTAGTTTTTTATCTATCCAGTTACATACACTGTCACAAATTGGTTATTTCCTTTGTTAAATTAGCCCATGTGACCATCATTCCTTCTTATATTACCCTCCTGTCAGTCTTTGTTGTCCTCTGTCTTGATCAAACTGTCATCTCTTTTCTACCTTATGTGCTTCATTTATTTACCCATATCACCCAGATTAATCAACACTGTGCTCCTACATCTTTTTTAGTACTGATTTCTGTGCACACACACACACACAGGACCATTGTTATTTACGAATTTGCCTATAACAATTTGTTTATGGTCCACTACAGTGCAGGGCCTTTTCCTGGTTGTCTTTATTTGCAAATTTGATAAATACTTGTTTATACATAATTCTTTCCATGTTTTGTGCATTTGTTTTTTGCCAAACTGCTCTGACTGACTTTTACTTCTGTCTCCCATATTACTCTATTTGCCAAGAAAAGTAGTTCACATTTTCTGCTACGACTTTCTGCTTGTCCAATTTTTAAAATTTTCTCTTTTCTGCTACAACTTTCTCTTTCTGTTTGCCCAGTTTTTAAAATTTTCTCTTTTCACAATGTTTTTTCTCTCCCAGCCATTTAAATTCTTGCCCACTCATTACCTTTTGATAACCACTGTCTGTCCTCACAATTTTCGTACAAGTTTTTCTAATTTTTTCCAAATTTTTCCTTGCTATTCTTCCTTTTTCCACCATCTGATTTTCTTTTTTGTCACTTCCACCATTTCTTAACACCCCAAACTGTCTTCTCTTGCCATGATGAATTCCATCACACATTACATCCGTTCTTTCTGAAAAACATGTTAAATAAAAGAAAATTATTTTATTTTTATTTCTTTTTTTAAAAAAAGGCCTTTCCTTCTCATTACATTCATTAAGCCTCCTCTGACCTGAGGTTCTGGGTAACTTTCCAAACTCTATCCCTTTTCCTAATCCTCTCCAGTTCCTTTCCCTTCCCTTCACCCCTCTTTCTTCACCTTCAACTCTTCTGCCGGAAGCAGCCACTGGTTCTGTAAGTTTGCATAAATAAAACCTTTTCTTATATGTGTGCTCTCCTGCCGCCTGCTGCTTGATGAGTAGATTTTTTTTTATCTATCCAATTACACTATACTGTCAGAAAGCATACTAAAATAAGTGAAGGAAATAGCACATTATAAACTCACATATTATCCCACTGGTTAAATACTTGAAACATTCACTTAAGCTAATTGCTCTACTTGTACAGGTGGTCGCAAAAGTATTACATGATATGTAATATTACTGGCAGGATCTCAAGTGTACTGGAAGAGTTTAAAAACACACTGTAGTTGCACTGAGCACAATGGAAGCAGAATATGTCTCAGTGGCAGCCTGCACAAGAGAGGTGGTACCGATGAGAGAATTACTGAGGAGGCTTAACCTGAAAGAACTGTTTAGAGAATCGACACCTGTATGCTGTGATGATAAAGCAGCAATCATACACTCCAAGAATCATATAAACAAATCAAGAACAAAACATACTACCATAAAACATCATTTCATCAGGGGGAAAGTAATGTACGGAATGATAAAAATTCAATACATTTTGATACATAAAAATCAAGCAGACTTTTAACACAGCCATTGAATCAAAATATTCATGAACATTGTTGTAAGAAAATGCTACATTCAAAACAATATACATTGTTACTTTTAGATGTCATTTTGAGGGGAGGGGGAAATATTAAGAGATAAACAGGTGGAGAACAGATCATTTATTTATTCCATTCATTCCATTTTTCATACTTGACTGGAATATCTTTGATTTTATTTAAAAAGGCAGTCAAAATGTTGTTACAGTTTACTTTGTTTGTTTATTTACAACATGCTCCATTACATTATTTGTAATACATGTATGTATTTGTGTGTGTGTGTGTGTGTGTGTGTGTGTGTGTGTGTTTGTGTGTTGTATGATGTTGAGAGGGGGAGGAGGAAACAGGGTGCTGGCACATAGCCTGCTCCTTGAGAACAGCAACAAGGAGTCCACCAAGCTTAATGTCCCCATCCTACGGATGGATCACCATCAACAGTATCACATGCCCTCAGCAAATGAGACACTTTGGAGAGGTTTGGTATTTAAACTAGAACATTGATGTAAAGTCTGGTGATTTGTAACTTTATGCCATCAACTCTCCTTCCCTTACTGGCCAAGTAGTGGCAGTGAAAAATGTCATTATAATATTGCTCCATTACTGCTTTGATGGTGTATGCAATTTTTCTCTCAATAAATATAATGTGTGATGTTGTTGTGGTGGTCTTCAGTCCAGAGACTGGTTTGATGCAGCTCTCCATGCTACTCTATCCTGTGCAAGGTTCTTCATCTCCGAGTACCTAGTGCAACCAACACCCTTCTGAATCTGTTTAGTGTATTCATCTCTTGGCCTCCCTCTATGATTTTTACCCTCCACGCTGCCCTCCAATGCTAAATTTGTGATCCCTTGATGCTCAGAATATGCCCTACCAACCGATCCCTTCTTCTAGTCAAGTTGTGCCACAAATTTCTCTTCTCTCCAATTCTAATCAATACTACCTCATTAGTTATGTGATCTACCCATCTAATCTTCAGCATTCTTCTGAAGCACCACATTTCGAAAGCTTCTATTCTCTTCTTGTCTAAAGTATTTATTGTACACATTTCACTTCCATACATGGCTACACTCCATACAAATACTTTCAGAAACGACTTCCTCACACTTAAATCTATACTAGATGTTAACAAATTTCTCTTCTTCAGAAACGTTTTCCTTGCCATTGCCAGTCTACATTTTATACCTTCTGTACTTCGACCATCATCAGTTACTTTGCTCCCCAAATAGCAAAACTCATTTACTATTTTAGGCATCTCATTTCCTTATCTAATTCCTGCAGCATCACCGGATTTAATTTGACTACATTCCATTATTCTTGTTTTCCATTTGTTACGTTCATATTATATCCTCCTTTCAAGACCCTGTCCATTCCGTTCAGCTGCTCTTCCAAGTCCTTTGCTGTCTCTGACAGAATTACAATGTCATCGGTGAACCTCAAGGTTTTTATTTCTTCTCCATGGATTTTAATTCCTACTCCAAATTTTTCTTTTGTTTCCTTTACAGCTTGCTCAATATACAGATTGAATAACATCAGGGAGGGGCTACAACCCTGTCTCACTCCCTTCCCAACCACTGCTTCGCTTTCATGCCCCTCGACTCTTATAACTGCCATCTGGTTTCTGTACAAACTGTAAATAGCCTTTCGCTCTCTGTATTTTACCCCTGCCACCTTCAGAATTTGAAAGAGATTATTCCAGTCAACATTGTCAAAAGCTTTCTCTAAGTCTACAAATACTAGAAACGTAGGTTTGCCTTTCCTTAATCTATTTTCTAAGATAAGTCGTAGGGTCAGTATTGCTTCACATATTCCAACATTTCTACAGAATCCAAACTGATCTTACTCGAGGTCGGCTTCTACCAGTTTTTCCATTCGTTTGTAAATAATTCGTGTTAGTAGTTTGCAGCCGTGGCTTATTAAACTGATAGTTTGGTAATTTTCACATCTGTCAACACCTGCTTTCTTTGGGATTGGAATTATTATATTCTTCTTGAAGTCTGAGGGTATTTCGCCTGTCTCATACATTTTGGTCACTAGATGGTAGAGTTTTGTTAGGCCTGGCTCTCCCAAGGCTGTCAGTAGTTCTAATGGAATGTTGTCTACTCCCAGAGCCTTGTTTCAACTTGGGTCTTTCAGTTCTCTGTCAAACTCTTCACACAGTATCATATCTCCTATTTCATCTTCATCTACATTCTCTTCCATTTGTATAATATTGTCCTCAAGAACATCACCCTTGTATAGACCCTCTATATACTCCTTCCATTTTTCTGCTTTCTCTTCTTTGCTTTGCTCTTGATATTCATGCAAGTCGTTCTCTTTTCTCCAAAGGTCTGTAATTGTCCTGTAGGCAGTATCTATCTTACCCCTAGTGATATGCGTCTACATCCTTACATTTGTCTTCCAGCCATCTCTGCTAAGCCATTTTTCACTTCCTGTCAATCTCATTTTTGAGACATTTCTATCCCTTTTTGCCTGCTTCATTAACTGCATTTTTATATTTTCTGCTTTCATCAATTAAATTCAATATCTCTTCCGTTACCCAAGGTTTTCTAATAGCCCTCGTCTTTTTACCTACTTGATCCTCTGCTACCTTCACTGTTACATCTCTCAAAGCTACTCATTCTTCTTCTACTGTATTTCTTTCCCCCATTCTTGTCAGTCATTCCCTAATGCTCTCCCTGAAGCTCTCTACAACCTCTGGTTCTGTCATTTTATCCAGGTCCCATCACCTTAAATTCCCACCTTTTTGCAGTTTTTTCAGTTTTAGTCCACAGTTCATAACCAATAGATTGTGGTCAGAGTCCACATCTGCCCCTGGAAATGTCTTATAATTTGAAACCTGGTTCCTGAATCTCTGTCTTACCATTATATAATCTATCTGACACCTTCCAGTATCTCCAGGCTTCTTCCATGTATACAACCTTCTTTTATGATTCTTGAACCAAGTGTTAGCTGTGATTAAGTAATGCTCTGTGCAAAATTCTACCAGGCGGATTCCTCTTTCATTCCATACTCCCATTCCATATTCACCTACTACGTTTCCTTCTCTTCCTTTTCCTACTATCGAATTCCAGTCACCCATGACTATTAAATTTTTGTCTCCCTTCACTATCTGAATACTTTCTTTTATCTCATCATACATTTCATCAATCTCTTCATCATCTGTAGAGCTAGTTGGCATATAAACTTGTACTACTGTGGTAGGCATGGGCATCTTATCTATCTTGGCCACAATAATGCTTTCACTATGCTGTTTGTAGTAGCTTACCCGCATTCCTGTTTTCCTATTCGTTATTAAACCTACTCCTGAATTACCCCTATTTGATTTTGTATTTATAACCCTGTATTCACCTGACCAGAAGTCTTGTTCCTCCTGCCACCGAACTTCACTAATTCCCACTATATCGAACTTAAACCTATCCATTTCCCTTTTCAAATTTTCTAACCTTCCTACCTGATTAAGGGATCTGTCAGTGATATGACAGTTTTATTTCACTACAAGACAATTGTTAATGACTGAATTAACAAAGCTAGACATCTATAAGAAATTAATCATTCTGTGTGTTTACCGTTCACCTAGTGTTAATTTGGACACTTTCTTCAACAAATTAAATGAAGTATTGGAAAGGGGCTCAGCAGCCAAAACTAGGATAATAATATGTGGAGACATTAATATTAATACAAGCTTTGAGCATGAAATTAGTAACAACTCCCCAAACATTTTGAGTACTTTTGGCATGGCATAAATGGTAAACACTGTTACGTGGATTTCAAAAAGTTTGGCATCAGTTTTAGATGATGTACTTACAGATATTACAAGGGAAAGTTATAAAGTTTTAGGGGATTGGAAAACCTAAGATGAGATGAAGTGTATATGAAAAATATTTCTGTGCATTGTTTAAATTAATTTTTGAAGAGCCATTTCTGAAAGTAGCCATTTCTATTGCAGCAGTTCAGGAAAATAGACGGGTGCCGTTGGAAATGAGAAAGTTCTCACTGACAATTAAATTTCTCCATTCTTACAAAAGCACTACACTAATCCACAGCCCCTAGAGTATTACCATGGGTATAAAAAGTATACTGGAGGGTACAGCTTGTTGGGCAAAAAAAAAAAATAAAAAAAATATATATATAATAATAATATTATAATAATATTATATATTTTTCTTCGTGGCACTTTGCCACGAAGAGAGAAAAAAAAAAAAAAAAGATCCTAATCCTACTCCTAATGATCCAACTCCCCAAGACACTATCCAAATTGAACCATGCCTGGAACAGTTCCGTCCTCCGTCACAGCGGGACCCACCTCCTCTTCCTCAAAATCACCCTCTCCTAACCTTCCAGGAATTTCTGACTTCCAGCCTTGCCTCTCAATCCTTCTTAAAAAACCTTAATCCTACTCCCAACATCACCACTGCTGAAGCCCAGGCTATCCGTGATCTGAAGGCTGACCGATCCATCGTCATTCTTCCGGCGGACAAGGGTTCCACAACTGTGGTACTTGATCGTCGGGAGTATGTGGCTGAGGGACTGCGTCAGCTTTCAGACAACACTACTTACAAAGTTTGCCAAGGCAATCCCATTCCTGATGTCCAGGCGGAGCTTCAAGGAATCCTCAGAACCTTAGGCCCCCTACAAAACCTTTCACCCGACTCCATCAACCTCCTGACCCCACCAACACCCCGCACCCCTACCTTCTACCTTCTTCCCAAAATTCACAAACCCAATCATCCCGGCCGTCCCATTGTAGCTGGTTACCAAGCCCCCACCGAACGCATCTCTGCCTACGTAGATCAACACCTTCAACCCATTACATGCAGTCTCCCATCCTTCATCAAAGACACCAACCACTTTCTCAAACGCCTGGAATCCCTACCCAGTCTGTTACCCCCGGAAACCATCCTTGTAACCATTGATGCCACTTCCTTATACACAAATATTCCGCATGTCCAGGGCCTCGCTGCGATGGAGCACTTCCTTTCACGCCGATCACCTGCCGCCCTACCTAAAACCTCTTTCCTCATTACCTTAGCCAGCTTCATCCTGACCCACAACTTCTTCACTTTTGAAGGCCAGACATACCAACAATTAAAGGGAACAGCCATGGGTACCAGGATGGCCCCCTCGTATGCCAACCTATTCATGGGTCGCTTAGAGGAAGCCTTCCTGGTTACCCAGGCCTGCCAACCCGAAGTTTGGTACAGATTTATTGATGACATTTTCGTGATCTGGACTCACAGTGAAGAAGAACTCCAGAATTTCCTCTCCAACCTCAACTCCTTTGGTTCCATCAGATTCACCTGGTCCTACTCCAAATCCCATGCCACTTTCCTTGACGTTGACCTCCACCTGTCCAATGGCCAGCTTCACACGTCCGTCCACATTAAACCCACCAACAAGCAACAGTACCTCCATTATGACAGCTGCCACCCATTCCACATCAAACGGTCCCTTCCCTACAGCCTAGGTCTTCGTGGCAAACGAATCTGCTCCAGTCCGGAATCCTTGAACCATTACACCAACAACCTGAAAACAGCTTTTGCATCCCGTAACTACCCTCCCGACCTGGTACAGAAGCAAATAACCAGAGCCACATCCTCATCTCCTCAAACCCGGAACCTTCCACAGAAGAACCCCAAAAGTGCCCCACTTGTGACAGGATACTTTCCGGGACTGGATCAGATTCTGAATGTGGCTCTCCAGCAGGGATACGACTTCCTCAAATCCTGCCCTGAAATGAGATCCATCCTTCATGAAATCCTCCCCACTCCACCAAGAGTGTCTTTCCGCCGTCCACCTAACCTTCGCAACCTCTTAGTTCATCCCTATGAAATCCCCAAACCACCTTCCCCACCCTCTGGCTCCTACCCCTGTAACCGCCCCCGGTGTAAAACCTGTCCCATGCACCCTCCCACCACCACCTATTCCAGTCCTGTAACCCGGAAGGTGTACACGATCAAAGGCAGAGCCACGTGTGAAAGCACCCACGTGATTTACCAACTGACCTGCCTACACTGTGAAGCGTTCTATGTGGGAATGACCAGCAACAAACTGTCCATTCGCATGAATGGACACAGGCAGACAGTGTTTGTTGGTAATGAGGATCACCCTGTGGCTAAACATGCCTTGGTGCACGGCCAGCACATCTTGGCACAGTGTTACACCGTCCGGGTTATCTGGATACTTCCCACTAACACCAACCTGTCAGAACTCCGGAGATGGGAACTTGCCCTTCAGCATATCCTTTCTTCTCGCTATCCGCCAGGCCTCAATCTCCGCTAATTTCTAATTTCAATTTGCCGCCGCTCATACCTCACCTGTCTTTCAACTTCATCTTTGCCTCTGTACATCCGCCCCGACTGACATCTCTGCCCAAACTCTTTGCCTTTACAAATGTCTGCTTGTGTCTGTGTATGTGTGGATGGATATGGGTGTGTGTGCGAGTGTATACCTGTCCTTTTTTCCCCCTAAGGTAAGTCTTTCCGCTCCCGGGATTGGAATGACTCCTTACCCTCTCCCTTAAAACCCATATCCTTTTGTCTTTCCTTCTCCTTCCCTCTTTCCTGACGAGGCAACCATTGGTTGCGAAAGCTAGAATTTTGTGTGTATGTTTGTGTGTCTATCGACCTGCCAGCGCTTTTGTTTGGTAAGTTTCATCATCTTTCTTTTTTATATATATATATATATATATATATATATATATAATGCAGAAATTAAATGCAAAGTAGTATGGAATGTTATACGACAAGAAACTGGAAAAGGCAGACACAAGTATAATAATGTGCAAATCAAATATGGGGATAAAATAATAGAAAAGCCTCAGAAATTAGCAAATTCTGTACATTATTATTTGTCTGGTATTGCAGAGAAGCTGTAGCAAAATCTTCCTAAAACTCATGTAGCATCCACAATGGTTTACACAGCAAATATGATGATAATGTTACCACAACAGAACTTGAAATTAGGAAGGCAAGACGACAAGTGAAAAATAAGAAGTCAGTAGGCATAGATGAGGTTCCTGTATCTGTTCCGAATGTATGCACAGACAGAGTACAAGCTCCACCAACAATCATAATAAATGAGTCCTTTAGTTCATGTATTTTCCCAGAGTACCTAAAGCTTGCACGTGTGTTGCCCTTAAGAATGAAAGGTAATGGAAAGCACTGAAAACTAGAGGCCAATTTCGCTACTGTCTTCATTCTCAAAAAATAATTGAATCAATCATGAGACAGACCCTGGAATTTCCATCGTTAGACTAGGAAGTTACACAAGTAAATTCAGCCTTTCTAACAAAGCACAGTTTCACCTCTGAAGCAAGGGAAGTACAATATCCACCATTAAAGAGTTCACAGAAGTGGTACTTGAAGTTTGTAGTGGTGTATGTGGGTATAAAGCATACCAATGTGTCTCACTTTCCTTTTACTAGACCAGTTAAAGATGTGTGTAAAACACATGACTTTAATTAGTAGTAGAGTAAGGAGTGTCTACTGTTCCCGGGTTTGATGGAATTTATGTACAGATATGAAATAGAAAAGTGTGGGCACAGTGCAGAAAGCGGCAATGGATGTGTAATTTGGACTGGCCACTGAGCGGTCACTTGCATTTTGCAGTTGTGCTTTGGGAGAGCTGTGGACTCCAAAGAAGGAAGGGGGCCTGATGACAATGCTCAAGCATTAAAGAAGAATTATAGAAGTCTATGCCGTGCTTTGTGATTTTGTAGAGAGCCATTTAAATTTAGAAGCTCTCTCATAGCCCTCACCCTCCACAATTGGAAACGAAGTCAGAGGTTAAATACAAGGCACTGCATAGCAGGACCACAGCATCAAGGGAAAACAAGACTGCAACTGGGAAGTTCAGAAAAGAAGATAACTGCGATTACATGAGAATGAGTAAAGACTTGGTATCCTGCAATATATCAGTCACTTAAAGTCAACCCACAACCAGACAAACACCTCATGCATCATCCTAAGTGAAGGATATGGATAAGAGGGAAGAAATTAAGAGAGCTATAACAAGGAATTAAAACTAAAATTTTACAAAAAACAGGAAGGTGTACATCGTTTCCTAGGGCAACAGTTTACAAAAAACAGGAAGGTGTACATCGTTTCCTAGGGCAACAGAAGTAAACAAGCCATCAAGAACTGTATAACAAGTATATACATTGAACGGTACAAACGGCAGCAAAGGCATTGTGACATTAATTAAACCCAAACAATGTAGACTGGCGTGATCTTTGGCAAAAGGAATGCCAGTTGATCATAACAACCAGGTCAACAATGAATATTATACATGTGTTGGAGTACGTTCTCGGAATGTAAATCACGAGAAGATACGCCAACTACAGAGAAAATTTTCGGTCAGTGATTTCAAGAGCGACAGGTGCAATGATGGCTTCAGACCCAACACTCCATCACTACACAGTAGGCGACAAGTGCAGCTTATTATGGCAATGTGCTGTCTGAGATTGCGTTACATGCTCGACGGCATCGCCAGGATCCTACAGCAGGTGGTGAGGCAAATTAGGTGAGATGTACAGTGCAACCCCCCCTCCAGAATTTGTGTGTAGTTTTTTAATCTCCAACAACTGCCTGTGAATGATGTTCTTTAACATTGGATGATGGTGTAAATACGGTGATTAACAACCACGGTGTTTAAGTGATGAACACTTTAAATTGTACAGTAATTTAGGTAACATGCTTATCACAACCAGAGGTATGGATATCACAGTTTAGCAGAAATTATAGATAAACTTAAAGCATTAGAAAAATTGGATGAACTATCTAAAAACAGCAAAAGTCAATAAGGTAAACTACATAAATCATCCCAAAATAATAATAAATAGATAAAATTTCCAAATCAGAGGAAACTTTAGCTAATTTACTTAAGGAGCTTGAAATGAAAATAGTTAAGCATTGTGACATAGTTAGACAAGAAGCAAAAATATTGTTTAAAAATGTAAATGATAAAATGACCCTCTTAGAGAAATAATCTTTGAGCAATTATGAAACTATACTTAATCAAATCTCAGAGACTCAAGATAGGGTAGAAATATTATAATAATAATAATAAAAAATAAATAAAAAAAACTTATTGAAAGTTCTAGCGATCCAAATACTTTAACTTATTTGGAGAAGCATCTAGAAGAAATGGAAGCGCAAAAAGTACATGAAAAAGTAGATACCAACAATGCTATCTCTAATTCTGTAGATGATACTATTAATAAAAAGAGTGAGTTATAGAAATTGTGGAAGACACTAAACAGGAACTTAGAAGCAAAATATCTACATCGAACATAGGATTATTGCCACAATTATTACAAGCATTAAAAATTGAAAGTGGAGTTAGTTGTGCTAAGCAGTTTCCAAAATTTAAGCCAGAAGGAGAAGTACATCCACATATTTTTTGTATGACATTTACTAGCTGATGCACCAAAATGGGGAACAGCTCATTCATGAGAAAATATTGGTCCACAAGTTTGCAAGAAAAACTGACACTAGAGTTATTAGATCCTATACTACAATAGTTCATGGGTTACATATAAGAAGTATAATGAGTGGCATCTGACTAGGTCTAGGTGTTTTGGTAACCTACTAGATGAAAAACATTCAGTTCAAGTGCTGGTAAGGAGATTGCCTTATTTTTGCACGTAATGAAATATTATACAGCGAATGGACTACTGTAGAACAACTATCGACATTTGTAGAAGGTCTGAGTATCCTGAATGAGGAAAGAGGCATTTCAATCATGTAGAAAATCGGAACACAAGAAATGGAAATACAGGAAATGAAGAATGCTATGCATCTAAATTTTCCATGAAAAAAAAAAGAGGATAAGTTTTGTTGGATAGGCAGGAGATCAAATAATGATCACAATAAAAAGAGAAATAACAGCAAAAGGAATAATTCACAGGTTTTTGTAACCAGTGACCCAAGTACCTTTGACACTACAGTAAAACAGAATGCATCCTATGTCAAACCAAGTATAGATACGAATAATTATCCAGAACCAGTATCAGAAAATGGGCAACATCCCGGGATGTGGGCCAAGATCCAGGATGTAATAAAACTATTGTAGGCCCGTACACAGAAAAATTAATTGCATTCACTCATACTCTGTTGACAAGAAAATGGTTACTTATAGATGTAGATATTTATATAGACTCCGGAAGCAAAACTTCATTAATTTTGCATGAATACCTACACACTCCTTGAAAGAAGAATAAATGTCCCATATTACCGGTGACAGAAGTGTATATCATAGGAATAGTGGACAGTAAAGGAAAGCCAATTAAAGAAGAAACTCAGCTGCCATTTGAGGTAAGTGATGTTGAATTTCTGCATACTCTCTTCGTAGCACCCAATGTGAACCTACAGATACTACCAGGCCTAGATTAGTTATTAAAATATAAAGTAAAACTTGACTTTGATGGTAAAAATGTTACACTGGACAAAGGAAGGCTCTAATCACATTACACCATTTAAAATAAATAAGCCATTAGCTAATAGGGATTTATTACTAGTGGCCACTGCTCGGCTAGTGAATGACGCAGAAGAAATAGAAAATCTGGAAGAGGAACAAATAAAGATTAAATCTCAGAAATCAAACATATTAACTTAAGAGCAACAACACGTACTGTTTACAATCTTAATGATATACAAAAGTGTATTTTCTGAAAAACCAGGAGTGATTGGCAATTATGTTTTTCAATTTAAGATTAAAAATAAGGAACCATGCCTTTGCAAATTCTACCCAGTTCCCATAAGATTAAGGTCAGCAGTATGTGAGGAAATACACAAAATGGTAGAAAATAGAGTGAAAGAAAAAGTGTAAGTGCGCATAACAAGCCTTTACTTGTAGTAAAGAAACCAGTGGGAGGAGTGTGACTAGTGTTAGATGCACGGACTTTAAACTAACATACGGAGAAAGAAAGAGACGGACCTGTATCTACTGATGACTTGTTAACAAAATTTTAACAAGGAAGGCATTTTAGTTCAGTTGATTTGACTGCTGGGTATGGCAGGTTAAATTACATGAAAATTCATGAAAATACACTGTGATCCTTTCTGATGGAAAATCTTATCAGTTTAAAGTGTTATCCTTTGGGTTAAGTATTTCAGTATCAGTGTTCATACAAGCACTAGACGAGGCACTAGATAAAGAATTACAACAAGAATTAATTATTTATGTAGATGCCCCCCCCCCCCTCCCCCCCACCCTGCAGTGAACCATGGGCCTTGCCGTTGGTGGGGAGGCTTGTGTGCCTCAGTGCAGATAGCCTTACCGTAGGTGCAACCACAACGGAAGAGTATCTGTTGAGAGGCCAGACAAATGTGTGGTTCCTGAAGAGGGGCAGCAGCCTTTTCAGTAGTTGCAGGGGCAACACTCTGGATGATTGACTGATCTGGCCTTGTAGCACTAACCAAAATGGCCTTGCTGTGCTGGTGCTGCAAACGGCTGAAAGCAAGGGGGAACTACAGCCATCATTTTTCCCAAGGGCATGCAGCTTTACTGTACGGTTAAATGACGATGGCGTCCTCTTGGTAAAATATTCCGGAGGTAAAATAGTCCCCCATTCGGATCTCCGGGCGGGGACTACTCAGGACGACGTTATCATCAGGAGAAAGAAAACTGGCGTTCTACGGATTGGAGCGAGGAATGTCAGATCCCTTAATCGGGCAGGTAGGTTAGAAAATTTGAAAAGGGAAATGGATAGGTTAAAGTTCGATATAGTGGGAATTGGTGAAGTTCGGTGGCAGGAGGAACAAGACTTCTGGTCAGGTGAATACAGGGTTATAAATACAAAATCAAATAGGGGTAATTCAGGAGTAGGTTTAATAACGAATAGGAAAACAGGAATGCGGGTAAGCTACTACAAACAGCATAGTGAAAGCATTATTGTGGCCAAGATAGATAAGATGCCCATGCCTACCACAGTAGTACAAGTTTATATGACAACTAGCTCTGCAGATGACGAAGAGATTGATGAAATGTATGATGAGATAAAAGAAAGTATTCAGATAGTGAAGGGAGACAAAAATTTAATAGTCATGGGTGACTGGAATTCGATAGTAGGAAAAGGAAGAGAATGAAACGTAGTAGGTGAATATGGAATGGGAGTATGGAATGAAAGAGGAATCCGCTTGGTAGAATTTTGCACAGAGCATTACTTAATCACAGCTAACACTTGGTTCAAGAATCATAAAAGAAGGTTGTATACATGGAAGAAGCCTGGAGATACTGGAAGGTGTCAGATAGATTATATAATGGTAAGACAGAGATTCAGGAACCAGGTTTCAAATTATAAGACATTTCCAGGGGCAGATGTGGACTCTGACCACAATCTATTGGTTATGAACTGTGGACTAAAACTGAAAAAACTGCAAAAAGGTGGGAATTTAAGGTGATGGGACCTGGATAAAATGACAGAACCAGAGGTTGTAGAGAGCTTCAGGGAGAGCATTAGGGAATGACTGACAAGAATGGGGGAAAGAAATACAGTAGAAGAAGAATGGGTAGCTTTGAGAGATGTAACAGTGAAGGTAGCAGAGGATCAAGTAGGTAAAAAGACGAGGGCTATTAGAAAACCTTGGGTAACGGAAGAGATATTGAATTTAATTGATGAAAGCAGAAAATATAAAAATGCAGTTAATGAAGCAGGCAAAAAGGGATAGAAATGTCTCAAAAATGAGATTGACAGGAAGTGAAAAATGGCTTAGCAGAGATGGCTGGAAGACAAATGTAAGGATGTAGACGCATATCACTAGGGGTAAGATAGATACTGCCTACAGGACAATTACAGACCTTTGGAGAAAAGAGAACCACTTGCATGAATATCAAGAGCAAAGCAAAGAAGAGAAAGCAGAAAAATGGAAGGAGTATATAGAGGGTCTATACAAGGGTGATGTTCTTGAGGACAATATTATACAAATGGAAGAGAATGTAGATGAAGATGAAATAGGAGATATGATACTGTGTGAAGAGTTTGACAGAGAACTGAAAGACCCAAGTTGAAACAAGGCTCTGGGAGTAGACAACATTCCATTAGAACTACTGACAGCCTTGGGAGAGTCAGGCCTAACAAAACTCTACCATCTGGTGAGCAAAATGTATGAGACAGGCAAAATACCCTCAGACTTCAAGAAGAATATAATAATTCCAATCCCAAAGAAAGCAGGTGTTGACAGATGTGAAAATTACCAAACTATCAGTTTAATAAGCCACGGCTGCAAACTACTTACACGAATTATTTACAGACGAATGGAAAAACTGGTAGAAGCCGACCTCGAGTAAGATCAGTTTGGATTCTGTAGAAATGTTGGAATATGTGAAGCAATACTGACCCTACGACTTATCTTAGAAAATAGATTAAAGAAAGGCAAACCTACGTTTCTAGTATTTGTGGACTTAGAGAAAGCTTGTGACAATGTTGACTGGAATAATCTCTTTCAAATTCTGAAGGTGGCAGGGGTAAAATACAGAGAGCGAAAGTCTATTTACAATTTGTGCAGAAACCAGACAGCAATTATAAGAAACTTCCTGGTAGATTAAAACTGTGTGCCCGACTGAGACTCGAACTCGGGACCTTTGCCTTTCGCGGGCAAGTGCTGTACCATCTGAGCTACCGAAGCATGACTCACGCCCGGTCCTCACAGCTTTACTTCTGCCAGTATCTCGTCTCCTACCTTCCAAACTTTACAGAAGCTCTCCTGCAAACCTTGCAGAACTAGCACTCCTGAATGAAAGGATACTTCGGAGACATGGCTTAGCCACAGCCTGGGGGATGTTTCCAGAATGAGATTTTCACTCTGCAGCGGAGTGTGCACTGATATGAGATACTGGCAGAAGTAAAGCAGTGAAGTCCGGGCGTGAGTCGTGCTTCGGTAGCTCAGATGGTAGAGCACCTGACCGCGAAAGGCAAAGGTCCTGAGTTCGTGTCTCGGTCGGGCACACAGTTTTAATCTGCCAGGAAGTTTCATATCAGCGCACACTCCGCTGCAGAGTGAAAATCTCATTCTGGAAACATCCGCCAGGCTGTGGCTAAGCCATGTCTCCGCAGTATCCTTTCTTTCAGGAGTGCTGGTTCTGCAAGGTTTGCAGGAGAGCTTCTGTAAAGTTTGGAAGGTGGGAGACGAGATACTGGCAGAAGTAAAGCTGTGTGGACCTGGCATGAGTCATGCTTCGGTAGCTCAGATGGTAGAGCACTTGCCCGCAAAAGGCAAAGGTCCCCTAGTTCGAGTCTCGGTCGGGCACACAGTTTTAATCTGCCAGAAAGTTTCATATCAGCACACACTCCGCTGCAGAGTGAAAATCTCATTCTGGAAACATCCCCCAGGCTGTGGCTAAGCCATGTCTCTGCAGTATCCTTTCTTTCAGGAGTGCTAGTTCTGCAAGGTTTGCAGGAGAGCTTCTGTAAAGTTTGGAAGGTAGGAGACGAGATACTGGCAGAAGTAAAGCTGTGAGGACCGGGCGTGAGTCATGCTTCGGTAGCTCAGATGGTAGAGCACTTGCCCGCGAAAGGCAAAGGTCCTGAGTTTGAGTCTCGGTCAGGCACACAGTTTTAATCTGCCAGGAAGTTTCATATCAGCGCACACTCCGCTGCAGAGTGAAAAATCTCATTCTGGCAGTTATAAGAGTCGAAGGGCATGAAAAGGAAGCAGTGGTTGGGAAGGGACTGAGACAGGGTTGTAGCCTATCCATGATGTTATTCAATCTGTATATTGAGCAAGCAGTAAAGGAAACAAAAGAGAAATTCGGAGTAGGAATTAAAATCCATGGAGAAAAAATAAAAACTTCGAGGTTTGCCGATGACATTGTAATTCTATGAGAGACAGCAAAGTACCTGGAAGAGCAGCTGAACAGAATGGACAGTGTCTTGAAAGGAGGATATAAGATGGACTTCAACAAAAGCAAAACAAGGATAATGGAATGCAGTCGAATTAAATCGGGTGATGCTGTGGGAATTAGATTAGGAAATGAGACGCTTTAACTAGTAAATGAGTTTTGCTATTTAGGGAGAATAATAACTGATGAGGGTCGAATCAGAGAGGATATAAAATGTAGACTGGCAATGGCAAGGAAAGGGTTTCTGAAGAAGAGAAATTTGTTAACATCAAGTATAGATTTAATTGTCAGGAAGTCCTTTCTGAAAGTATTTGTATGGAGTGTAGCTGTGTAGGGACGTGAAACATGGACGATAAATAGTTTAGACAAGAAGAAAATAGAAGCTTTCAAAATGTGGTGCTACAGAAGAATGCTGAAGATTAGATGGGTAGATCACATAACTAATGAGGAGGTATTGAATAGAATTGGAGGGAAGAGAAATTTGTGGCACAACTTGACTAGAAGAAGGGACTGGTTGGTAGGGCATATTCTGAGCATCAAGGGATCACCAATTTAGTAATGGAGGGCAGCTTGGAGGGTAAAGATCGTAGAGGGAGACCAAGAGATGAATACACTAAACAGATTCAGAAGGATGTAGGTTGCACTAGGTACTGGGAGATGAAGAATCTTGCAGAGGATAGAGTAGCATGGAGAGCTGCGTCAAACCAGTCTCTGGACTGAATACCACAACAACAACAACAACAACATGCTGTATTAATAGTATCCAGGACATCGGAAGAACATTGTATATTATTAACTAAAATGCTAGTTAAGTTTCAGAAAAAAGGGAGTCTGTCTTCAGGTCTATCGTCTTTTTCTTCTTGATCCTAACGTACTTTTTCTTATACTGTCTTTTCTTTCTCCTCCATTAAGAGTATCAATTCCATCCTCCCTCTTTCCATATGCTTAAGTTACTATTGCTGTAAACTGTTCTCTTATCTGTATCACATAGTGGTAATGACACCCTGTTTTCACAGTAAAGCTGAGAAATCACGACAAAAATGACACAGTTACACAGACTTTTTTTTTGTTAAAAAATTCATTTTCCTCCAGTAAGTTGAATTGTTGGAGCTTATATTAATGACATTATCTAAGTGGGGGAGGGGAATTTAGGTAGGACAGAAGGAGGTACAAGTGATGATGAAATTACAAAGTGGACGCACTAATCTAAGCTATGTTATTCAGAAGCACTTATGTAACACATCAATAATAACAGGTTGAGAAATAGGCATGATAAGAGAAAAGAAGAAAGCAAGAAACAAATATTTTATATAGATTTTGGGTAAGGTCACTATGCTGAAGAGAAATTTTTAACATTAGAAGGGATAAAAGCCTTATAGCCAAGAGATTCTAAGCATAAAGGTGGAGTGTACCCAGATTTGTATAGAGTAGGAGGATGAGAGGGTAAGTTTACCTAGGAAAACAGGAATCTACAGCTAACGTCAGATGAATCCGAAGAAGGAAGGACCTGAACCAATTCAGTAGGTATGAGGGGGTAGGTTTACCTGTGAAAGAGGGAACCTGTACCTAAGGTCAGGTGGATCCAAGGAAGGAAGGACCTGAATCATTTTATATACACAAAATGAGGGAGCACTTACCTTGTGAGGGCAATACAGCACGTTCATTGTATGGAGAGAATACACAAATTCAAAACTAAGAAAGCAAACTAAATGGAAACAGAGAAGTATTCTGTAAAATAGTTAAAGCATATGGACTTACCAGGATTCAACTGAGGCCTTAGACTTTTCGTTCTTGAACACGCATTGAATGAGAACAATTCTGAGATTTGTAGACGTGGTAAGTGAGATAAGAGGAAATGCCAACACATAACACCTTAAGTAGCTAGATCGATTGAAGTTATGCATGTGAGACATGTGACTTTAATTAGTTGTAGAGTAAAGAGCACCTGCTGTGCCGGTGTTTGTTGGAATTTATGTGCAGATATGAGAAAGAAAAATGTGGCCACAGAGCAGAAAGTGACAATGGATGTGTAATTTGGACTGGCCAGTGAGGGGTCACTTGCATTTTGAAGTCGTGCTTTGGAGGTGCTGTAGACTTCACAAAAGAAAGGGACCTGACGACAGGGGTCAAGCAGTAAAGAAAAATGAATGTTGTTGTACAGAGTCTACACCAGACTATCTGGAGTTAAATAAGAATTTATGGTTTTGGTGAAGCATTGCAAGAATCTGTATGGACATATTGTCTCAAAAGCTTTGTTAATTATCAGTTGTTGTGAATTGATGGCTAACTTATTAGAATGTAGAAGAATTATGGAAACAGTGTATTGTGATTTTGTAGAGAGTCATTTAAATGTAGAAGCTCTCTTCTAACCCTCACTCCTCTGCAAACGGAAATGAAGTCAGTGGTTAAATACGTGCATAGCAGGATCACAACATCAAGAGGAAACAAGACAGTGACCGGGAAATTCAGAAAAGAAGGTAACTGGGTGATTACATGGGAACAAGTAGAGGCTTGGAAACTTGCAATATATCGATCACTTAAAGTCAAACCACAACAAGACAACACATCAAGTTCTTGATAGAGATGCCTATGTTGTATGTATTTTCTTAGACTTGTTCAAGGTTTTTGACACTGTTGACCATAAAATACTACTAAGCAAGCTAGAAGTGCTCAATATAAGACGGATAGTGAATGAGTGGTTCTATCTTACTTGAAAAACAGGGTGCAAAAGGTGGAGATAGGTTTGCTGATTATATATTTTTAGTAAAACAACTGTCAGACAAGAATCATAGGTGTTTTTCAGTGTAGTGTATTGGGTAAAATTCTGTTCTTAATATACATTAACGGCTTTCCAGATAGTGTAAGGCATGGAGAAAAGTTCTCTTTGCTGGTGATAGCAACATCATAGTCACTGATGAAACACCAGAACTCTTACAAAGAGAGGAAACAACTCTCTCGTATGAAGCATAGATGATAACTACATAGATTGCGCAACAAACACAAAGTTTTTAGGGATGAACGTTGAGTGCCAGCTAAAACACAACAAATACACAAAGATACCAGCATAAAGAATGTTACTAGCATGTTATACTCTTAGGGTAGTAGCATCAGTTTGCAACAGCCAATGTCTTGTAGTGACATACTATGCCCACATACACTCAGTTCTTAGCAGTGGGATTTTTTTCTGGGGATCGAAGCTACAAAACATGACCACAGCTTTTAGAGCACAGAAAAGGGTTGTAAGAATAATAACTGGTAGCAGTAGTTGGGCATGTAAACAGTTATTTTAAAAATAACTGTTAAAAAGAAACGCAATTTCTTTATCCGTCCCTACTCCACCTCTGCTCCCAATTCCTTACATCATGGCTCATATCCCATGCAGCACAGCTAGATGCAAGACCTGTCCCATACATCCTCCCACCATCATCTACTCCAGATTAGTCAGTCACAGGCATTGCCCATACTATCAAAGGCAGCACTTCCTGTGAAAGCAGTCATGTGATCAAAAAACTAAGCTGCAACCATTGTGCTGTTTTCTATGTATGTATGACAACCAACAGTCTCTCTGTCCACATGAATGGCCACCGACAAACTGTGGCCGACCAACAGCCAGATTATCCAGTTGCACAACATGCTTCCCAACATACCTAGAAGCCCTACTCTGCCCCCCACCACATCTCAGCATGCTCCCACAAGCAGCACTAGGCACTACACCTTCCCCCACCCTTACCCTTCTAACCCTCCCCCTCTTCATCCCCGCCTCCTCCTTCTACATCTACTTTGACTCTCTGCAATCAGCTTTACAGCATGTGGCGGAGGGTAACCCATACCAATATTAGTCATTTCCTTTCCTGTTCCACACGCAAACAGAATGGGGGAAAAATGTCTTTCTGTATGTCTCTGTATCAGCTCTAATTTCTCATACCTTATCTTTGTGGTCCTTACTTGCAATACAGATTGGAGGCAACAGATCTGTTCTGCAGTCAGTGTCAAATGTAGGTTCTCTAAATTTTCTAAATAGTGTTATCCTCACTACCCATGGATTGTTTCTTTCATCACAAGCAGCTGCTCACAGGCTGGCGTCAGTGGCTAGAGACAGTGGTCGTGAGTATGAATTGTGCTCGTGTGAATGTGTGTGCACTTCCTACTTCAGAAGAAGGCCTATTGGCTGAAAACCCAAATGTATAGCAGTCTTTTTATTGTTCCTGTCTGTGATATGGTGGGGAGAGGGTAGGTAGCTAGGTGCTGTTGGGAGGTTAGACAGTCAGCAGGGGGCTGGGAAAGGGGAGGGGGGAGGGAGTAGAAAAGGAGAGAAGTAACCTACCAACCACCAGCAATACCTCGACTTCAACAGCTACCATCCATTCCATGCCAAGAAGTCCCTTCTATGCAGTCTAGTCACCTGTGCCTGTTGCATCTATAGTGATAAGCAGTCCTTGTGTCAATCGAGCAACGTAATACAGTAAGGACTTAATGAGGCCGTGTGGCTGTTAAGTCAATGATCTCCTATTCAAAGTATGGGACTGCTCTGTCTGGCCATTCCGATTTTGTTTTTCCTAGATCTCTAAGGCAAATGCCAGGATGGTTCCTTAATCGAGGCCATGGCTTACCACCTGTCCTATCTTCACAGACTGTCTGACCTACCCTCATAACACATGTTATGTATGCAGTGTGTTATACATTTTGACCTACTGATTTGCACTGTATTACCCTGACAACTGCTATACCATTGTGAGATGATCTACACCTACATCTACATCTATACTTTGCAAATCACTGTGAGGTGTTTGACAGAGGGAATGTCCCACTGTACCAGTTATTAGGGTTTCTTCCTGTTTCATTCACATATGCAGCACAGGAAGACTGACTGTTTGAATGTCTCTTTGTGTGCAATAGTTATTCTAACCTTATACTCATGATCCCTATGTGAGTGATATAAGGGGTTGTAGTATATCCCTAGAGTTATCATTTAAAGCTAGTTCCTGAAACTTTGTTATTAGACATTTTCGGGATAGTTTACATCTGTCCTCAAGAGTCTGCCAGTTCACTTCTTTCATATCTCTGTGACACTCTCCCACAGGTTAAAAAAACCTGTGACCATTCATACTGCCCCTGTTAGTCCTATCTGGTACAGGTCCCACACACTTGAGCAATATTCCAGAAGCCATCAATCAAGTGATTTGTAAGCAATTTTGTATACTGATTGCACTTCCCCAGTATTCTACCAATAAATCGAAGTCACTTTTACCCATGACTGAATCCATGTGATCATTCCATTTCATATCCCTACAAAATGTTACACCCAAGTATTTGTATGAGTTGGCCGATTCCAACAGTGACTCATTGGTACTATAGTCATAGGACATGACATTTTTGTTTGTTTTTTGAAGTGAAAAATTTCACATTTCTGAACATTTAGACCAAGTTGCCAGTCTCTGCACCATGTTTAAATCTTATCAAGATCTGTCTGAATATTTATGCAGCTTCTCTCACAGTTCTTCATTATAGATAACTTCATCATCTGCAAAAAACCAAGTTATAATATTAATACTGTCTGCAAGGTCATTAATACACAATGTGAACAGTAAGAGCCTCAACACACTTCCCTGGGGTACTTCTGCATATGATGACGTCTCTCTATCCAAGATAACATCATGCTGTGTCCTCCCTACTAAAAAGTTCTCTGTCACGTCAAAAATTTCACTTGATACCCCATATGATCATACTTTTGACAATAAACATAGGTGCGGTATTGAGTCAAATGCTTTTTGAAAATCAAGAAACACTGCATCTAACTGGTGGCCTTGATCCAAGGCTTTCAGAACATCATGTGTGGAAAGTGTGAGTTGGGTTTCAAACGTGTGTGTGTGTGTGTGTGTGTGTGTGTGAATTTCTAAGCGACCAAACATTTGGGTTTCACATGATCGAAGTTTTCGAAATCCATGGTGGTTGCCATTGCTGTTCAAGATACCTCATTATGTCTCAGCTCAAAATATGTTCTAAGATTCTATAACAAATCAATGTCAAGGATTTGGATGGTAGTTTTGTGGATCACTTCTAGTACCCTTCTTGTAGACGTGTGCGACCTGTGCCTTCTTCCAAGAACTGGGCAGGGGCTAACTCAGCCACAAGTTCAATATAGAATCTGACAGGGATTCCATCGGGGCCTGGAGCTTTGTTCAGTTTTAACAGTTGTAGTGCCTCACAAATTTCGGCGTAAATTCTAGAGACACTAGCCCTTCCACCATCTCGAACACCTGATATTTTATGTATGAGTGTGGAGGAGGGGAAGTGTATCTACTGCACCACCCACTTCTGTGTGCAGGTTGGATGTTTGTAATGAGAAGACGATAAGTGGGACAGTCGAATGACACCAACAAGTGTTTACCGCAAGAGCCACAGACACTGTGTGAGAGGACATGGAGTAAATAAATGCTATTCTTTGCTGTGTTAGTGAATGTGATTGTTGTAGAAAAAAAAGAAAAGAAAAAGAAACATTTGACTATAGCCTTTTAACTTATTTTATGTCAGCTCTGAATGAAGCACGACGCATGTGACATCTATAAATTATTTGGTTGTTAAAACCAGGCAATTGTGATTTGAGCTGAACTGAATGTTTGAGGGTACCGAGTTATTTCTGGTGAAAGAGAGAGTAATCTTTTGTTCCTCTAACCAGCATTAATTTTTTGGAGAAGAAGTTGTGGAGATTGATGCAGCCGCATAATCAGAGAAGAGGATCGGCTAAACATTTTAAGTAAGTCAACTGTAGTAAAAGAAGTGGCAAGTTCGCAATCCAGTATTGTACCGCTTCTCTTGCCGCCAAAACCATTAGAGTGTTTCAACTGTTTGTCAACATCCCTGACACTAATACTCTTTCCTCTTTTCAGTGATATGAGGATTAAATTGGGGCAATTCTCCTGGATTTTCCCATCACGCATTGCCCTGTGTTTCATTCAGCAACTCTGTATCTATAGTCCAATGCTTTATTTTACACTTGTTATGCAGTAATCTCTGTTTCTTTAGAAGCTTCTTTGCAGTGACTGTATACCATGGAGGTTCCCTCCCATTATGAACTGTTCTACTGGGTAATTATCTATCCAGTGTGTGATCAACTAATTTTCTAAAGCTGAGCCAGAGTTCTTGGATAAATAAAGATAAATAAATAAGTAAATGTTAATGTAGTTTCTAGTAGTTGGTTCATTTAATTAATAAATGCCCCGATCCATTCCACATCCTTTAATGTTCTCCTTTACGATGAGATTCATAGAATACGACGAATAATGAATAAGAGTGTCACTGATATTATATGGGAAAATAGCAGCACAGAGAAGACATCTATTTGCCCTTAGACACTGCAATTCATAGCTTAAAAGTGTTATTGTTTTAGTCTACAAATGACATCAGGATCACATGCTGTTTGCCAACACATTTACAGTTTTTTTTACAGAAAAGTTGGTGTCTTATTTTGACCAACTTGTCTTTTTTTCCATTTGGCACCTTATTATGTTTTAAGGCACTGTAGATGATTGCCTCAACTGTACAGAGCTCTGTCAATTTGATGTCTGCAAACAATGCTCCACTGTCACAAGTAATGCTCACTGTATCACTAGTAAACTGTGATTAGAACTCTGGTTCACCCCATCACACAAGATGAGAATGGGCTACAACAAGGGAGCATCTCACATATTCACGGCACAATGTTCACCAATACCACAGAGTTGCCTTGTTACCAATCTATTTCTATATTTATTCGTGTAAACATACACTATGTTCACGTGTACGCAAGCTGGAGACAGCTCTGTTATAGAGAGGAGGAAATGTGATGGTCCCTAACAGCTTACAAATGTGCACCACCAAATATGGCCAGGCTGCAGTAGTGTCTGCCATATGAAAGTACACCAGTCACATCCAGCAGCACTGATGCTGTCAAGAAAAGCTGACTACATGAAAAACAGAGGTTAGCAAAGTGCCGACAAATACGATAATATTTCCTGACCAAGAAGATAGTCATTGAAGACATTTACCTACAGCTGTCTATAAGAGGCAGTTGCGTGGAACTCTTGACTCTTGATTAGAGCCTTTATTTGAAAGACAGTGAAATATGCAACCATTTATGACCCAAAACTTGTAAAAATAAGATCTTAAAAATAAAATATCGCTTTATGTAAGTTTTTAAACACACATTATTGTTTTTTTTTATATCACCTCTGAACAAACTGTGTGTGTAGTACTTACTTTTTGCAGTGTTTGAAGCTAACACTTATTTCTGAAATGTCCATATGTGTCTGAAGACAGTGGTCAAGTGTGTGTGACTTTTGTTAGCATGAATGTGTGTGTGCATGTTGTCTAATTCAGAAGATGGACTTTTGGGCAAAAACTTACTTGTTCAGCAGTTTTTTGTTTACCTGTCTGTGACTCAACATCCTCACTACATGATGTGAAGCAATCTGTCCTTTTCATAATACTGTCACTATTCTATCCTGGATTTTCCGCTGTTTGATTTCAACAACAACATTTGCAACAAAATGCCCACACATATCAGTGGTTTGAGGTATGGATACCCAGACCTTCTGGTCCACAATATTAATTCACATTGTGTTGAACACCTTCTCATAGCACATGGACAAATAGTTTTTTCTAAACGTAGATTGATCTGGAACTGTATGCGCTGTGTACTTCGCCAAGAACTGTCTGAAATGTGGATTCTTCAGTTTCTACAATAGGATGCTGCCGTGCACCCTCATCTCATACAAGTCCTTGAAGAATGATTGCATAGTTCAAGATGGATCTCTCTGTTCAAATAACAGTATTCGTTTGCTGTAATTTTCAGCATTATGCTCACACAGCTGCTGCGTTTGGTGGCCCTACAGTGTTGTTAAATATGAAAGTGCTTTTCTGCACTAACTTTAACTTCACGTAGTTTACAAAATAAAATCATAAACAAAACCTTCCACCTTCATGCTGTTGGAGCACTTTACTTTCGGCATGTTGAAGCAGACTGAGTTTATATCCAAACTAAATAATGTGACTACATGTGTGATGTTTATTACTTCAAAAGCTGTCTTTGTTGGCTTCAAGAGTGTTTTGTTGATCCCATGCAACAATTTTCTATGTTAGCGAACCAACTACAGTCCATTTAAAATTACTTGACAATTGGCATCTGTCACTTGCCACTATGTTGTTGCCACATTGGACACCAGCTACTGCTCGGTTATAGGTAACACACGAACATAGCGAATCACTTCACAAAGGCTGTTAACATGTAACGTGGGGCAATGATGGAAGCAGCCGCAGTGGGATATGATGGAAACGGGAGCTGCTCTGTTAACAGCTGACTTTAAGTGATCAATGATTGAACTGTGGCAAGAGACATGTTTTGTAGCACTGAATTTAAACTCATATCCTAAGCTACTCACGACCAAGTGATGTGTAATGTATCTGAGAAAGTGGTGGTCAATAGTCTGTGACAGGACTAAAATCACAATCACTTTTTTCATTGCTATTAAAGCCAACCTCTGCACCCAAACTCAAGACAGGAAAAGTTCAGTTTCAGCAATAAAAGCAAACCATAATTTCCTGTTATCATTCATTACCTGAAACTATTCTCACACTGGCTGCCACATTACCAGCCAGTGAGCAGTCCTGGTTGGCACTCGGTTGCAGATTTTAGGCATCACAGGCACATTCCAAATGAAAAAGGGATGACAGCAAAATAACAGCAAATAAAAAAGTCAATACAACGATGAAAATGATATGCCAAAGAATTAGAAATAAAAAAAAAAATTACATTGAAACCAAAATTGAATACAAAAACTCTTTCGATTAGATTCTGAAATAAAAAAATTTCACACCATTTAATGAGCTTCGAACCTACAACATGCAAGATGGCAGGTTAATACACAACCATAAAGTACAACAGTGAGTGTAGTTGTTACATTTTTGACTGAGAACACTCAGTTGAAATGATGAATTGCAGCCTTCAAAAACTTGGTTTCATGCAATGTCATGCAAAGCTTATCTAATGTAAGCCAATCTCTGATTACGATAACCTCATTTGTGAAGCTGAACATGTGTATTTCAAAAGTGTGTGTGTGTGTGTGTGTGGTTATCATGTATGATGAAACACGAAATAAAAATGTCAGACCCATGTTTCAGGATCCAAACACATCAAGAAAGAACACCGGACAAGGAATTGAAAGTGAACTGACCAATTGCTGTGGCAGTTTGGCAAGGGCTAATGATTTGGTGATGACATTGAGGGCTCTGGAGGAAACCAGCTCCAGAGCGAGAAGTGTCAACTATGAAGTAATTTTAATCAGACAATAGTGTGGTATGCTGACTGTTTACTACAGGCATGATAAATAAAGCTTTGTAATAATTACTGTTTTAATTTGTGACAATATCACTCGATCCAGTGTCATGTGAGCAACATTTTCATGTTTTTATCTTGTGTCCTTAAAGATATGACAAAAATATAAATTTCTGGCTAAAGTTGGCTGATATTTGGCCTATTACAAAACAGGTGTGACTATGGCTTTACATGAACAATAAAATACATTTTTCTTCACTACAATACCTGTATTTGTGCATAAATTGTAAAATTCACCATAAAGTTTAGGCAAAAAATATGACTTGTCATTAAAATCCGAGTCATATTTACAACATTTTACCATCAATCAATGAATATATCTGTTTAGTTGGTCTGGAGTTTGACAGTCAAACTGTCTTCACTGATGATGTACCCTATACTACTGCCCTGTCACTCTGACTTGCAGATGTCACACAATCTGGGTCTGGCAATATAGGAACCCATAATCGCTCAGCTGGTTAAGATTGATTAGCTACCATGTCTACATCTACGGACATCTGGGCTGCTATACGTCTCTTGCTTGTTTAGTTTCTGCAGCTTATATACAACTGGGTCCCCATTAAAAACACGTGAAATAAACTACAAAGTTTTGGCTCCATCTACCACATGGCACTCTAGACTCAAGAAATAAAATGTGCTCCTTGTGTTTGAGAGGGAGGGAGGGGTATATATTTTCCCCTCCATTTCTCTCCTTCTCCCCCCCCCTCCCCCCTCCCGCCCACACTGTATAGATTAAAAAAATTCTACTCACCAAGTGGGAGCAGGAGCGCAGGCGCGCGCCCACCTGCACGCACGCACGCGCGCGCGCACACACACACACACACACACACACACACAAAATGATTTAACTTATGCAAGTTTTTGGAGCCAGTGGTACCTTCTTCTAGCAGAAGGGTTGAAGGGGAAGGAAGAGGGGTGAAGGAAAAGGACTGGAGAGGTTTATGAAAAGGGATACAGTTTGGAAGAGTCACCCAAAACCCTAGGTCAGGGGATACTTACCGGATGTGATGAGAAGGGAAGACTGATTGTTGGGGACTGCACCAGGCGAGATTTGAAAAACTGAGAGCTTAAAGATGGAAGACAGGGCTTTCATAATATTGCACTATTCCATCCTGGGTTTTCCATTGTTTTTATTTATAAGTTTTCTTCTAATTTTGGGGTTTTACCTCCACAGCAAAATTAGAAGAAAAATTTTTGAAATTCTTACTAGTAAAAACTACAAGCACTTGTACTTACCTAAACAAACTTTCTTAGGCAAATTTGCATCTTTCTTCGAGTCAGTTGATGTTTCACTGCTGCCTCCTGATTTTTCCAGGGATAATTCTAATTTATGTTTACCAGGTGGCTCTGGACATGACAGATCACTCCCCTCTGGTTCTACAATAACAAATAATTACAAGAGTTAAAAAGAGAACACATTAGTTACTTAATGTCATAAATGTGCATCTTATATCAAATCTTGTCATATGCAATTCTTATTATTAATTAGAATGCTGACATGATTGTTGTCATTTTATACTCGGCCCATCCATTTGTACAAATAAAACATTATGACTGAAAGTGTCACATTTCTCATTTGCCTGATTTACTTACACACATCAACTTGAAACAATATTTGACCTCTTAACGCACAAGTGAAATGTGTTAAAACATGAATATAGATTACTAAAGGAGCAATAAACCAAAATTTTTACCTATACGTCCAGACAAGGAAGGATCTACAGATAAAACTTTGGCATCTTCTTTATGCTTTTTTGCCTGATCAGACTTCTTTGGGAAATTGGGCACATCCATCATCTCTCCACCATCTAGAAATAAAACATCACAATGTTGACCCTCATACAATCAGTTGTGGCACTGAAGTATCTGAGCTGATCAGCAACCATACCACTTGTAAGTAATATATATATTAAACACAAGTACCCTCCTGCCAATTCCCTGGCTTCAGCTACCCATTGATAACTGTCTGTAGCAAATGAGTATCAGTGTTTAAAAAAAAAAAAATCGTAAGAATGTATAATATGAAAACAGCCCACTAAGTGATACAAGTTGTTATAAAATGATAAGCTGTGGAGAAAGAGGAAGTATCAAGTAATACTTATTCATCTCTAAGTTTCCTTCTGGCTGTAATTGGGCATCTCTTCAGTGCTCTTGAGCCAACTAACTAACAATTAATGAAGTGATCTCAGTTATTTTCTGAATGTTTTTAAACTATTCAGTAATTCTTCCCCTGTAGTCATCTAAGACAGCTAATTAGTATACAAGAAAGAGATTGTTTTGTGCCATTCTTTGATTAAGAAGCTACAACTTGCAGCAATATAAATTTTGACATTTATTTGCAATAAAATATGATACCCATATTACTGAATATATTTTGCAAAATACCTCATTCAGTACAATGCATCATCAAACATCTTGCCTTACTATAAATGGTTTTAATGTACATGATATTTAAAAGAAGGTAGCTCTCCATATAAGTCAGTCCTCTGCAATGCTTTTCATCTCTGCGTAACATTTGTAATCTACACCCATTTGACTTATTTTATCCCCCCCCCCCCCCGCCACCAAACACCATATTGCCAAACTGACTACTCCTTGACCCCTCACAGTATGAGACCTATTAACTGATACATTCTTTTAATAAGTTGTTCTTCCAAACTTGATTCAGTACCCCCTCATGAGTTATCCTATCTACCAATCTAAACTTCAGCAGTTGCTGAACATGCTGCACACACAACACTAATGACTTCAAAATCCCTCTAGCCTAAACCTCTGGTAACATGTTGCCCACTACCTCAGCTAACCCATTCCCTTTGCTCTTCTATCCACACGTAACAGTGTGCACAGAAGTGGACAGAAGAGAGAAGGATTGTGTACTACCACCTCCACCCACTCTTCCTCCCCCCCCCCCCCTCTCCCCATGTATGCACACTCTCACTCTCTCTCTCTCTCTCTCTCTCTCTCTCTCTCTCTCACCCCCCCCCCCCTTTTCTTCAATCCTCTCCCCCTTCTTGCCTCCACATCTCTTACTCGCCCTCCCTCCCTGTCTCCCTCTTCATCTCCACTGTCCTCTCCTTTCCTTCCTTCCCTCCCCCCCCCCCCCCTTTACCAGTCTCCATCCTTATATGCTCTATCCTCTGTACTTCTTTCACCTTGTGCAGCTGAGTCATCTAGGCAAAAGACCTGCCACCTCCATCGGCCCAGGCAAGTACTTTCGATAGTCAGTTTTCAATAATCAGTCTCGTTGCTACTGCAAACATGAGCATTTAGGTATCTGTTATGTCCTATTAGAAAAAGAGGAAGAGCTCGAAAGCTAGTGTTAACTGGCTTCTATTATGTGCTTGTGTGGAGCAATCCTCTATAGTTAAATGGTAGTTTTTCCCTTATTATACATATTAAACTTCAGCATTCCCAAGTGGCACCACATCAAACAAACTTCTATTTTCTTCTTGACTGAACAGTTTATTGTCCACATTTCACTTTGGTACAAAGTTACACTCAAGACAAATACCTCAGGACAAGAATTCCTAACATTTAAATTATATTCATTGTTAACAAATTTCTCTTTTTCAGAAATTATTATTTGCTTTTGCCAGAATGCCTTTTATAGCCTTCCATTTTCAGCAAGTGTCAATTCTTTTGCTGCTGAAATAACAAAACTCATCTACTCCTTTTAATAACTCATATACAAATCTAATCATCTGATTTCATTCAACTATATTCCTTAGTATTGTTTTACATTTGTTGATGTTCAGCCTATAACATCTTTCAAAGACACTGCTCGTTCCAGTTAACTGGTCTTGCTAATCCTTTGGCATCCCTGACAGTGCTACAGTGTCACTGGATAAAATATAAAAGCTTTGATTTCTTCTCCCTGATCTATCATTCGCTTACCAAGTTTTTCCTCGGTTTCTTCTCAGCTTTCTTGGTATATACATTGAAGAACGTCAGAGGTAGGCTACAAATCTGTCTCAGTTCCTTCTCAACTACTCCTTCCCTTTGATGTCCAGCAATTTTTGCCAAATTTAAGATAGCTTAAAACTGAAACTAAGTAGTATCAAACCACAGAAGTTATCTGGTTAACCTGCACAACTTTTGTGCACAATACACAGTTAAAAATCACGAGACCATGTCATTCACTGCTTCTGTGCTACATTAGGTCAAAGATGGGAAGGAAATCGATCACGACATTTTTTCCACCATTTTGTGACTGCAATAAATTTTGATCAAACATAGTATGTTGAGTGCCCCTTAGTTTTTTCACAAATAAATTACTTGTCATCTAATCTACAGAGCTGCAACAGTTATTTGTAGGTCCTCTAAAAGTTATTAATATCTGAACAGACCACCAAAATTTTTTGCATTTAATTTGTGCTTAGTCTGATGACCCACTGCTACATATTATCACCATCTATTTTCTTCATTTTTATTTCATCAGAAGGAGCAGGTGTCTTTTTTGTTAGAAATGTTTTGTTTGTTTTGGATAACCTCTGAATAACGGTAAGAAAAGTGCTTGAAAGTACTTCTGTCAAAATTTTATTTAATAAAATTGCAGCCAAATAACCATATACAGTTACTTTGCTTAACATTTTACATTAAAATTTTACATATTCATTTATCAATTTCACTCTTTTACTGCACAATTCTACGTGGTATCATTCACAGGATTCGTTACACAGTTTACACACACATGTTGTGGTTGTGTCGTGATAAGTTTTGTTTTTGCAAATTAGATGATGAAAGCCGTGAATAGAAAATCTAGTTATGACATGTCGCAGTTCGAAGTTTGGTGCTGTCCATGAGTGGTTCATCATTGCTTCAGTGCCATAGAACTTCGGCCATACTTTTTCTCGTTTGTCCTCCATGATCTTCAGTTGATTTCTGGAAGCCCTGCTATGTGGCATCATATATCGAAGTTTGATGTCTTTATTTAGGAATGTCTCTCTCGCTAGCAGGTACACTAGTCTAGATCTTGTTGTCTTTGAGAGACCTAGTGCTCTTTTTAGATAAGTCGATTTTCCTTTTCTAGTGTTTCTAGATTGGTCCCATATAACCTCCATCCCATAGGCCAGAATTGGTAAGATTTTTGCATTGAATAATTTCATGGCCATTTCTAGACTGAGTAGGCGGATGTTTTTGACACCCTGTATTGCTGTTATTGCTTGGGCTGCACGTTCTGTTGTACGTTTTGTGAAGCATTTGTCTGTTGGTTGCAACGTCACTCCTAGGTATTTAAAGTCTGATCAGATTTTTATTTTTTGTCCTCTGATGTTGATTTCGCATTCTTGGGTGTTTTGCCTCCTTTTCTGAAAAATCACCATTTCTGTCTTTGTTATGTTTATGTGTAGTTTGTGTTTACTGCACCATTTGTCTTTTTTCACAATGATTTTCTGCAGCCTCTGTAAGTCTGTTGAACCTATGGTTATGTCGTCAGCATATACATGTACCTGTACATCTTCTTCATTTTTTCCAATTCACAGTACTTCTTCAGTGCCAAGAATGTACAGCAAAGGGCTCATTGGGTCACCCTGTAAGACTCCGTTCGATTGCAGAATGGGGTTCAAAAAAGAGAGGTTGTCTGATATTGTGATTAAGTTGTATTCGAAGATTGACTTGATTATTCTTGCCCATACACTATCTTCTCCCATTGTGTTTTCCAGTTTTCGGACTATGAGATCTCTTTCCAGTAGGTCAAAGGCTTTGGTAAAGTCTATGAACACTGTGTAGAACATTTGTTTCTTTTGTAGCGCTTTGTCGATGTTGTTTAGAAGAAGCCTGACTGCTCTAAGTGTTGATCTTCCAGATCTGAAGCCCATTTGTCGTTCTTGGAGATGACTGTCCACACAGACTTTGATTTTTTATGTAGTTATCTTTGAAAACATCTTGAACTGAGTATTTTCCAGGGCTATGCCTCTGTACTTGTTTGGATCTGTTGGGTCTCCTCTACCTTTGTAGAGAATTTTATTGTCAAGTGTTTCCATTGGGTCAGAATTCTTCCAAGTTCCAGGCATTTGTTGAATAGTTTGATCCATACATCTTAGAGGGCCTCTTTTGCATCTTTTATATATTCATTATATACGAGGGCAGTTCAATAAGTAATGCAACACATTTTTTTTCTCGGCCAATTTTGGTTGAAAAAACCGGAAATTTCTTGTGGAATATTTTCAAACATTCCCGCTTCGTCTCGCATAGTTTCATTGACTTCCGACAGGTGGCAGCGCTGTACGGAGCTGTTAAAATGGCGTCTGTAACGGATGTGCGTTGCAAACAATGGGCAGTGATCGAGTTTCTTTTGACGGAAAACCAGGGCATCTCAGATATTCATAGGCGCTTGCATAATGTCTACGGTGATCTGGCAGTGGACAAAAGCACGGTGAGTCGTTGGGCAAAGCGTGTGTCATCATCGCCGCAAGGTCAAGCAAGACTGTCTGATCTCCCGCGTGCGGGCCGGCCGTGCACAGCTGTGACTCCTGCAATGGCGGAGCGTGCGAACACACTCGTTCGAGATGATCGACGGATCACCATCAAACAACTCAGTGCTCAACTTGACATCTCTGTTGGTAGTGCTGTCACAATTGTTCACCAGTTGGGATATTCAAAGGTTTGTTCCCGCTGGGTCCCTCATTGTCTAACCGAACACCATAAAGAGCAAAGGAGAACCATCTGTGCGGAATTGCTTGCTCGTCATGTGGCTGAGGGTGACAATTTCTTGTCAAAGATTGTTACAGGCGATGAAACATGGGTTCATCACTTCAAACCTGAAACAAAACGGTAATCAATGGAGTGGCGCCACACCCACTCCCCTACCAAGAAAAAGTTTAAAGCCATACCCTCAGCCAGTAAAGTCATGGTTACAGTCTTCTGGGACGCTGAAGGGGTTATTCTGTTCGATGTCCTTCCCCATGGTCAAACGATCAACTCTGAAGTGTATTGTGCTACTCTTCAGAAATTGAAGAAACGACTTCAGCGTGTTCGTAGGCACAAAAATCTGAACGAACTTCTCCTTCTTCATGACAACGCAAGACCTCACACAAGTCTTCGCACCCGAGAGGAGCTCACAAAACTTCAGTGGACTGTTCTTCCTCATGCACCCTACAGCCCCGATCTCGCACCGTCGGATTTCCATATGTTTGGCCCAATGAAGGACGCAATCCGTGGGAGGCACTACGCAGATGATGAAGAAGTTATTGATGCAGTACGACGTTGGCTCCGACATTAACCAGTGGAATGGTACCGTGCAGGCATACAGGCCCTCATTTCAAGGTGGCGTAAGGCCGTAGCATTGAATGGAGATTACGTTGAAAAATAGTGTTGTGTAGCTAAAAGATTGGGGAATAACCTGGTGTATTTCAATGCTGAATAAAACAACCCCTGTTTCAGAAAAAAAACGTGTTGCATTACTTATTGAACTGCCCTCGTATATTATAGGGTCCTGCTGCTTTCTTGTTCTTCAGTGCTTTTATTACTTCTTTTACATCTTCTTCATTTAGTAGTTCCCACACACTGTCTTTTTCCTTAGTTTGATGTTGTTTCTCTTTCTTTGGGGGTGTTTTCATTCCTTGTTTGTTCAGTATCATACTGAAGTGGTCTTCCCATCCCTTCATGTCTATGTTTGGTGTTTGAGCCATTTTCTTGGTCTTGCTGCTATGTATGGGTCTTTTTCTGCTTCATCCATTTCTCTTTTTGCCTCTCTTTCTATGTGTTCTTTTTTCTTCTCTTCTATTAGTTTTTTTGTAGATTCTCCTCTCTTTTGTGTACAGTTTGTATGTTTCCTCGTCGTGCTGGTTTCTTAATCCATGGAGCATTCTTAGAACAGTGTTCCTTTTACTGAAGCATTCAGCATCGAACCATCTTTTGCCGTCCCTGTTTTTGGGTTTGTTTGTACCACTGAATATTTTAGGAAGTCTTCTATTTGCCTGTTGCTTTTTCAAGGTCTCCTTCCTCTATTAAATTTTCTATCTGTGTTATTTGTTCTTGCTGGTTTGTTAATTTTTCTTTATCTATTTTTCTTTGTTTGATTTGGTGGGTCTTTCTTGCTGGCAGTGATGTGACGTTATTTATTTTTATATTCACTGGAATGTGCTTTCATATAGGAGTGATGGAGTCATGCCATATTGGTTGAATACTTCCTTTTATTTCTCCTCTTGTTAATGCAATATCAATGGTGCTTTTCCCATTGTGGCATATATATGTAGATATCTGTCTATCGTTCAGTAGGGTGAAACCATCTTCTTCTAGGATGTCAATGACTAGTCTTGTTTTCTAGTTCTCCGTGTCTATTCTGCAGTTGAGATCGCCTGCAATAATGGTGGGTTTGCTGTCGCATTGTTTGATGAGTGGGACTATTTCGTCAATCATTACTACAGCGTTTGTGTGCGGTTTAAAATCGGTTTACAATAAGCTGCAATTATATTTATGTTTGCTGCTTCTACTAGCATACTATTTTCTTGTTAGAAATCTTTATGTTGCCAGTTGTCTATCAGAAAGGTTTCTGTTAGAATTGCAAGATCCGAGTTTTGCAGAATGTCTGTTGGTGTTAGGTTAAGAGCACTTTTTATTCCCTCTGTATTCCACAAGACTACTTTTATTTCTTGCTCTTCTGGTTTTCTTCTTAGTTTAGTTGAGCTCTGCTCCCTCTTCCATGGATCGTCTTGGGAAACAAAATCGACGTACTTTTATGTTTTCAGGCCAGAATTCTGGTTCTTGTGTGATTTGTAGATTTTCAAACTGCTGTCAAACCATCAACTAAACAAGTGTAGTTTGCATAAGAAACATAAAAATGCTTGTATAGGAGTCACATTATCTACTCTGATTATTAAGTATAAATTTTTCTAATGGTTCTACTGCTTTTAAACATAACAGTCGACCTGACACATTTTTATTTTGGCTACATTCATTATCTTTGAAGAGGTTTAAAGTCCTGCTTTTTAAGTCACCAGAAAGGATTTTCCCCTTCTTGTTAGGCATTGCAAACATAAACCACATACTGTACAAATGTATTTATGTTGAATAAACAGTCAAGTGTTCATAAATATCTATAATGGATTAGCTTAATCACACACTGTTCAAGCTCTGTAGCTTCTTTTTAACATTTTAATTGGTACTATAAATTCAAAAGCCACTTGTGGTATCAGTCAAATTTCTGGAGCAAGTGTTAACATTTACAAGTCTATTAGATTAGATTTATTTTCATTCCAATTGATCCATAGTGAGGAGGTCCTCCAGGATGTAGAACATGTCAGAAAAACAATAGTACATGACAAATATTTACAACTGAAACAAATAAATAATGTACCTACCACAGGTCCCAAGCGGAATGATCGTCATTTTTTTTTTAATGAACACTATATGAAAGAATCATTTTACAAACACTCATTTACTAAGATCGCATTAATGCACTGAATTTAAAATTTAAAAAAATGTTTTTATTTATTTATAAGGTAATAAACATATAATAGAACTACAACGATACTTATGTACAACAAATATATAAGTACAGGGTGGTCCATTTATAGTGACCAGGCCAAATATCTCGTGAAATAAGCAACAAAGAAAAAACTACAAAGAACAAAACTCGTCTAGCTTGAAGGGGGAAACCAGATGGCGCTATGGTTGGCCAGCTAGATGGCACTGCCAAAGTCAAACGGATATTAACAGCATTTTTTAAAATAGGAACCCCCATTTTTTATTACATATTCGTGTAGTATGTAAAGAAATATGAATGTTTTAGTAAGACCACTTTTTTCGCTTTGTGATAGATGGTGCTGTAATAGTCACAAATGAATAAGTTGTGGTATCACATAATATTCTGCCAGTGCGGACGGTATTTGCTTCGTGATACATTACTCGTGTTAAAATGGACCATTTACCAATTGAGGAAAAGGTCGATATCGTGTTGATCAATGGCTATTGTGATCAAAATGCCCAATGGGCGTGTGCTATGTATGCTGCTCGGTATCCTGGACGACATCATCCAAGTGTCTGGACCGTTCGCCGGATAGTTACGTTATTTAAGGAAACAGGAAGTGTTCAGCCACATGTGAAACGTCAACCATGACTTGCAGCAAATGATCATGCCCAAGTAGGTGTTTTAGCTGCTGTCGTGGCTAATCCGCACATCAGTAGCAGCCAAATTGTGCGAGAATCGAGAATCTCAAAAACGTCGGTGTTGAGAATGCTACATCAACATCGATTGCACCCGTACCATATTTCTATGCACCAGGAATTGCATGATGATGACTTTGAATGTCGTGTACAGTTCTGCCACTGGGCACAAGAGAAATTGCAGGACGATGACAGATTTTTTGTAAGCGTCTACTAAGTGATGAAGTGTCATTCACCAACAGCGGTAACGTAAACTGGCATAATTTGCGCTATTGGGCAACAGAAAATCCACGATGGCTGTGACAAGTGGAAAATCAGCGACCTTGGCGGGTTAATGTACGGTGCGGCATTATGGGAGGAAGGATAATTGGCCCCCATTTTATCGATGGCAATCTAAATGGTACAATGTATGCTAATTTCCTAAGTAATGTTCTAGCGATGTTACTACAAAATGCTTCACTGCATGACAGAATGGCGATGTACTTCCAACATGATGGATGTCCAGCACATAGCTCGCGTGCGGTTGAAGCGGTACTGAATAGCATATTTCATGACAGGTGGATTGGTCATTGAAGCACCATACCATGGCCCACACGTTCACCGGATCTGATGTCCCCGGATTTCTTTCTG
This sequence comes from Schistocerca piceifrons, assembly GCF_021461385.2. NCBI lineage: Eukaryota > Metazoa > Arthropoda > Insecta > Orthoptera > Acrididae > Schistocerca > Schistocerca piceifrons. Next base: position 146,562,582 of record NC_060139.1, read on the forward strand.
TGGGGAAAGTTGAAGGATATTTGCTATCATGATCCACCGACAATGCCTGACAACATGCGTCAGCGCATTGTCAATGCATGTGTAAACATTACGGAAGGCGAACTACTCGCTGTTGAGAGGAATGTCGTTACACGTATTGCCAAATGCATTGAGGTCGACGGACATCATTTTGAGCATTTATTGCATTAATGTGGTATTTACAGGCAATCACGCTGTAACAGCATGCATTCTCAGAAATGATAAGTTCACAAAGGTACATGTATCACATTGGAACAGCCGAAATAAAATGTTCAAAGGTACCTACATTCTGTAGGTTAAAAACCTACCTGTTACCGACTGTTCATCTAAAATTGTGAGCCTTACGTTTGTGACTATTACAGTGCCATCTATCACAAAGCGAAAAAAGTGGTCCAACTAAAACATTCATATTTCTTTACGTACTACACGAATAAAAAATTGGGGTTCCTATTTTAAAAAAATGCAGATGATATCTGTTTGACCCATGGCAGCACCATCTAGCAGGCCAACCATAGTGCCATCTGGTTTCCCCCTTCAAGCTAGACAAGTTTCGTTCTTTGTAGTTTTTTCGTTGTACGCTTATTTCGTGAGATAAAATTGTGTGTTCCTGAATAACGCACACCTTTTTGTACAAGACTAAGTGACTTTAAATCCTTGTGAAGATTATTCTTATTTCTAGTATTGATTCCATGACTTGAGCTGTTGATTTGAAAAAGTGATATATTTTTAGTGACAAATTTCATTAAAGAATAAATATATTGGGAAGCAGTAGTTAATATCCCTAGCTCCCTAAACAGGCTTCTGCAGGATGTTCTTGAGTTCCCACCACATATAACTCTTATTGCACGTGTTTGTGCCCAGGAAACTTTAGCTTGGTTTGATGAGTTACACCAAAAAATAATCACATATGACATTATGGAATGAAAGTAAGCATAGTATGCCAACTTTTTCATTTTTATATCCCCTATGTGTGACACAACTCACATTGCAAAGAGAGATTAGTTAAGACGCTTTAGCAGTTCTGTGGTGTGCTCCTCCCAGTTGAATTTACTATCAAGCTGTAATCCCAAAAATTTAATACCATCCACTTCTATCTGCTTGTCATCCTATGTCAGGCATATATTCGTGGGACACCCCCTACAAGTTCTGCACTGCATTTAGTGTGTTTTTTCAAAGTTTAGAGACAAAGAATTGGCTAGGAACCAGTGATTAATCTCCACAAATATTTTATTAGCTGATCTTTCTAAGGCTTCACTTGATTTGCTATTTATTGCAATGTTTGTATCATCGGCAAACAAAACGAAATTGGCATCTGGTAATGTTACTGATGAAAGGTCATTGATATAAACAAGAAAAAGTAAGGGCCATAAAATGGAACCTTGTGGCACCCCACATGTAATTAGTTCCCAGTTGGATAATGCCTGATAGCTTAATACATGTCTCTTTCCTAATAACACCCTTTGTTTCCTGCCAGAGATATGAGACTTGAACCATTTTGCAGCATTTCTTGTTATACCATAATATTCTAATTTACTTAAAAGGATATTGTGATTTACACACTCAAATGTCTTTGACAGATCACAAAATATACCATTTGCTTGCAATTTTTTGTCTAATGAATTAAGTACATTTTCACTTTAAGTGTAGATAGCCTTCTCAATATCAGAACCATTTAGAAATCCAAACTGCATCTTTGACAGTATGTTATTTGTGATAAGATGGTTATAAAGCTGATTGTACATTACCTTTTCTAAAATTTTTGAGAATGCTGGCAAAAGAGAAATTGGATGGAAATTTGATGCTATTTCTTTATCTCCCTTCTTAAACAGTGGCTTAACTTCAGCATATTTCAACAATTCAGGAAATATTCCACTCATAAACGACTGGTTACACAGATATCTTAATATGTTACTTAACTCAGAATCACATTCTGTAATTAACTTTGTTGATATTTCATCATACTCCCTGGATGTTTTTGATTTTAAAGATTTTTGATGGACATTACTTCTGCTGTGGTAATGGGGGTCAAATTCATATTGTGGAAGTTACTTGAAATGTCTGGTCTGAGGTATTCCATAGCAGCATCTACAGAACCTGACAGCTCCATCTTTTCAGTAACAGTTGTAAAATGTTTGTTAAAAAGTTCTGCAACACTATACACACCTGTCACCAATGTATCATTTAGTCTTAATGCTATTTGTCCCTCTTCATGTCTGGTTCTACTGGTCTCCTCCTTCACTATATACCATATTGTCTTTATTTTGTCATCTGATATGACTACCTTTTCCTTGTAATATATTTCCTTTGATGTAAGAATTACAGTCTGTAATGCAGTATTTCTTGTGATGTGCTACAGCATCAACATCAGAACTGTTTCGGATTGCCAGATACAGTTTTCTTTTTGTTTTACAAGATACCTCTATTCCATGATCAATCCATGGCTTCTTTGTGGACTTTGCTCTAACCTTGGTTAGTTTTGGGGGGAAAACAGTGTTCAGATAAGATAAGGACTTTATTAGCGAAAGTATTATATTTTTCATTCATGCCATGACCACTGTAAACATCACTCCAGTGAATGTCTCAAAGGAGTGTCCTAAAATAATCTATGTTTGGCTTATTGATTACCCTCTTGAGCTTAGATTTGACAGATTTTATATCCTGTTCAGTATTAAGATTTAACAGAAGGAACTGTATGTCATGGTCTGAGAGGCCATTGACTATTGGTTTTGTAATATAATTTTGTTCATTGGACTTTTCTATAAAGATATTATCAATGGCTGTTTGTGAGCATTTGGCTACCCTAGTGGGGAACTTAACAGTGGGAATTAAGTTGAATGATAGTGTTACTGACTCAAATAAGTTCTTATGGGAGAGTCTTTAAGGAAATCTACACTGAAGTCACCAGCAACCACTATTTCTTTGTTTTTGGTTGTTAAATGGGCCAGTACAGCTTCAAGGTGGTTTATGAACAGATTGAAGTTACCTGCAGGTGCTCGATATACACTTAATATTATGAAGGGTTTTTTGTGAAATTCTACTTCTGTTACACATGCTTCCATATATGGTTCTAGGCAAAATCTATGAATGCCTATGCTCTTAAATTTATGACAGTTCCTGATGGATGTGGCAACTCCTCCTTTCTCCATTTCTGCTCTACAAAAGTGAGGTGCTAACCTAAATCCTGTAACACTTAAAAAGTTCTATACCAGTGGTCACATGATCTTCAGATGGGCAGATTATGTCAGCTGGGTTTGAGGACTCTAATTCATCTATGCAGATACTTAATTCATTAATTTTATTTCTCAGTCCTCGAATATTCTGATGCAATAAAGATAGCTGACATTTCACATTGACTGAGTTAAAATGGGTAGAGTTGAAATTTCTGCTGATTGTTGAAAATTCTTAACCAATAGCTGTTTATGCTAATGTAACAAGCTAGAATTATGTTTTATGATTTCTTTCTCAAATTGAAGGTTTGTCTCAATCCTAAACTCTCTTAAAACTTGGTTTCTTTCTGTCCTCCCTGCCCTAAAAAAGGGTCTTTTCCGAAGCCTATAACCACTGGTATTTTATCACTCACTACAGTGCCTCCCCCCTTTAACTTTCCTGCTATTTTCCCAGCCAGTTTACCCTTCCCTTTCCTGTTGAGGTGAAGGCCATGCATAGTATAATCCCACCTATTGAGAGAATCAACAGGAAACACACCAATGTGTGACCCTGCACCATACATAAGCAGCTGTTCCAACTCCAAATTAACTCTCTTGACAGAAGAGTTCAGATGAGGTCGGTCATGGTGCCCACAAAGAGATACAAACTCAACACTAGTATGCTTCGATGCTGATGCAATCTTTGCTAGGTCACATGCTATACTGTACCCAGGATCTCTGTCAATACTATTACCTGGTCCACCCACTATAACAACGGTGTCTTCCTTAGTGAAATCTTTGCAAAGTGATCCTAAATCCTCTGTCACTTGCTCAAGACCAGCATCTAGTTTTAAAAAAATTGGTGACCTGGTATTCTGATCCTAGTTCATCCTGGAAAAGTTGGCCAACACATCTTCCATGGGAACTACCTAACAACAATACTTTCTTTCTCTTTACTGATTTCCCTACATTCTTATTTTTCAATTTGCTGCTGAAAGTTTGTTGTGTCCTGTCTACACCTGCAACTGCTTGAGGCTCACCAGCTTCTAATAACTGTGGCAACAGGTCAAACCTATTCTCCACACTCACCACAAAGCTGTCAGACAAAGTTCTAGGCCTGTTCCTCCTGTTGCCTGTTGCCAATTCCCACCTCTCTTTACCCTTCTCCCTCCTTAACCTGTCAAGATCTCCCCTGGCCTTGTCTAACTCAGCCTGAAGGGCGGCAATTTTCCCCTCCTGTTCTAGTGTCTTCCAATCTCTACTACATATCCTACAAAACCACTGATGAGTCTCATTTACTGCCCCCATTCCCATGCCACTACAGTCACCCACATGGAAAAAACTATAGCACCCGTCACACCAGAGCCCCGACCTAACAAGTCTATGGGAAGTCACGCACTTTTCACTCATGATAAATGTAATAGTTTATTGAGAATAAGTCAGTTAAATTACAGATAAACACAAAAATATGATTCCACAAATTTGGGCCGGCCGCGGTGGTCTAGCGGTTCTAGGCGCGCAGTCCAGAACCACGCGACTGCTACGGTTGCAGGTTCGAGTCCTGCCTCGGGCATGGATGTGTGTGATGTCATTAGGTTCGTTAGGTTTAAGTAGTTCTAAGTTCTAGGGGACTGATGACCACGGTAGTTAAGTCCCATAGTGCTCAGAGCCATTTCCACAAATTTGGCCTATACGCAACTGTATGTAAACAAAAACAAGAGTGCAAAGTTTCTGAAACAACAACTTAAACTTCATGCTACTTTCTGGAAATGTGAGTTAAATAAGGAAGAGGTACACTACTGTTAAATTGCTGGAGAGAGCAAAGAACAACTAAACGAAATTATATAGATTTGCTGCGGCAAAACGCAAACAGAAAATACGGCTGTAACCCAACTGTACGATCTTTTCACGTTTTCTGCTATATTATGTAAAGAAAAATGAAACCTTTAAAGGTACGCTTAAAAAGCACACTGATACACCTATTTACCATGTAACAGTACTAAACTAATTATTTTTATAATCTAAAATGACTTATCTTTACGAGAACACCAAAACTTGCTCTAGTCGCTTGTCTGTAGGGCTGCCAACATTTACAAGTCTCAGAATTTAAAGAAACTTTCATTGTTGACCATTAGATAAATATTGTGTTTTATGCAGCCTTGTGGGTGTTATTTGGAGATTTTGACATTTTAGAGTGTAATGAACAAGACTTAGCAAACCTGAGTTGATCCTTCCTGCAGTCTTCATATAATCATCATCAGAGTATAACAGAGCAACAACTTTTTGTGACTCACATTCTGGCATGTTGGGTACAATCTTTGGTCTAATGTACATTTTATGCAATTTCTTAATTTAGCTGTTCCTGTGTTATCAAGAGCATGCAAGCCAATTTAAATGACATAATTTGCTTTTGCGAAAGGGCTGCAACGGCGTTTTTGCAAGAACTGTGAGTGTGTGGCAAGGCTTTATGATAGAAGCTGATAACTGACTGATTGGGTTTAAGGGAAGAAACAGTAAGGTCAGCAGTGCCAGAACTGTGAGTGTGTGGCAAGGCTTTATGATAGAAGCTGATAACTGACTGATTGGGTTTAAGGGAAGAAACAGTGAGGTCAGCTGTGCCTTGTTCACCTGAAGTTGGTGACATCTGCTAGAAATTTGATCAAACTGTAAAAATATGTAGAAGTGGTAAAACAGAGGCAATGAAAGCAATATGCATTCCAGCTATGAGAAATAATTGCATGAGATATAAAAGCATATGGGTTGGACTGTTATGCACACAATTCCTTCAAGACAGGTGGCGAGGATAACCACAACAGTGAAAGGGAAAAGGCTAACAATGTAATGAACACCAATAGGGCAGACAATAATAAAGTAAGTTGAGAGATATAATGAGAGCAATAGATTTCTACATCAGCTTGTATCAAGGATAAGGAATTCTTAAGATCTCTCTTACATCAGAGTGTTATCCTAAAACAGTGAATGAGTATGTAGGAGGGGAGGCTAACTGCATCTAAAAGTACAACAGAATAGCAGGGGACAGCCAGGACGTGCGGTGGAGGAGGTAGGGTCAAGGACCTCCTGGGCAGAATATGCAGTAAAAGCACTCCAACCCTAATCACCCCTTGGGCCTTTTTTTTTTTTTTTAAACTACATCTATATAAAAGTAGGGTCCTTCTGCACTTGTGTTCTTTATAATAATTCTGGTCCCGTCACTGGAGCTGTACCTGTAAAATGACTCTATTCCATGTACTTTACTTTTTCATTGTCTATTTTATATTTTACATCCATCAGATCTTGCTTCTGATGAACTTTATTTCTGCTGTTATAATTTTATTTTTTCCTATATTTTAAATCCACAAGCAAGGATAAGCAGAAAGTATGTATTCTATTGAGAACTTATGCTTTACATTGTTGTCATTTGATGTCAAACTCCAAAGATTCTTTGAAACTGATTCAAGCCTTGTTCCTTCCAGAATTAAGTTTGAAACTCCTCCCCATCCTCCTCCTCCACCTCCTCTCTACGTGCCATTAATACTGTTAAATGCACTGATTTTTTGATAAAAATTTTCAACATTTGAGGCTTCTTCTGTACTGTCTCCTCTATTTTCTTTAACATAATGGCACCATCAGTAAATTCACATCAGAGGTCTAACCCTTCTCAATCTCATTCATAGGTCTTCATTATTTTCTCCACAGCCATGATGAAATGAGGTAAGAACCAAAAAAAATTCTTTCTGAATAGATTACATTACTCCAAACCATTCTATTAAGCCATTTTCTATTTCAAAGTAAGAGGCCTTCCTGTACTCCCATGCATCTACTCTAACATTCTTACTACAGATATGTTTTCCCTAGCCTATTTATGTTATCTTTTCTAGCACATTTGAAGAGAGTGACAATAATTTAATGATGCTCTATTGAAAGCAAATGCAAAAGTCAGGAAAAACTAAGGCAAGATTGTGAAGAAAATATTAGAAAATAGAACAACAGTAGAAACATTATGAATGAACACAGAAGTATACATTCACACAGAAAAAATAAAATCTGAAATTAGGAAAATAAGACCTTTTTTGGGGGGCACATGCAGAGATGAAGTACTCACAGAATGACAAAAGTATACAGCATTTTGAAAAATAGAAATGTAAATCCAATTATGGAAGTGCATGAAGACATACATCAAATTAGCATAGATAAATGAAAAATTGAAGAAAGAACAAAATACAGAAATAAAATTACAAGTGTGATGGTTTTTTTTTTAAGAAAAAGATGTTCCAAAAGGAGAATGAAGAAAATGTGCAACAGAAGAGAGAACAGAAATGACTATGGGAGACAGCATAAAGCTCGCTTAGTGGCTTAAACATGCTTGTTAATGGACCTGTTCAGAAAGAAGAAGAAGAAGAAGAAGAAGTAGTAGAAACCATAATTTAATTATTTCCATTACCTGCCTTGTTCAAAATAAGATCTAGCAACTCAAATTGCTTAATCACTTGGGATCTTACTCAACGAATTTCATTTATGAAAGTAAAGTGACAGTGTTTTCTTGAAGCAACACTGTAAAGACTTTCCTGTTTGTCACCTTCTGACATTGAACGGTTGTTTTTAGACAATCTGGCATCTTGTTTCCAGTCCAAATGACAGACAGTATTTGGTCTATGCAGGCACTTCTATTGTTTCGTTAACACAGCCTGTGAGTTTGTCAAATGCTGTTGATTTCTGTTTCACATCCTGATTAGTTCTCTCTCTACTTCCAGTTAAATTAGATGTTGATGCGCTTTACTTATTCTGTCCTCTCTGCAGTTAGTGTCATTGATATTACTGGCAATTCTAATGAGTAACATATTCAAAGAGTTCATGTCTACACTGGTTTCTCCTTATTCTTCATGTGTATTGCTTCATCTGTTTGTGTCCTGCTGACATGTTCTCTTTACTTTTAAGACCAGCTTGGCAGTAAGCCCTTAACTTGGCAGCATATATCCAATACATATATTTTAATCTTTAATCAGCCGTTATACGAGGGTTGGAACTTAAATAGTGGCAACTATTTATTTACAGCTCGTACAAAATTGATACATATTTCAAAGTTTTCCTCACCTTCAAAGTAGTCACCAACATTGTGTATAACCCGTTGCCAGCGATGTGGAAGTCGTAGAATACTCTTAGCAGTACCAGTTGTGTTGACAGCTGGAGCAGCACGGTCTATTGCTCGACAAATTTATAGCAGCTCTGAAGCGAATGCCTTGAAGTGTGTACTTCAGTTTAGAAATCAAGTTGAACTCACAAGGGCTTAAGTCAAGGGAGTGCAGCAGGTGGTATATCAATTAGCAACACCATCAGTCAAACAAATCAGTAACAACTTGCACTGTACGTGCTTGAGCATTATCCTACAAAATGATGGTCAGGTTCTGCAGAAAGTGTCATCACTTCTGTCTCTTAAGCTGGTCCTAGGTTGTGTTCCAAAAATGAACAGCATTTGCTTCAGAATTGCTACAAATTCGTCAGACAATAGACCACGCTGCTTGAACTGTCAACACAACTGGCACTGCAAAGAGTATCCTACGACTTCAACGTGACTGGCAACAGGTTATACACAATGCTGGTGACTACTTTGAAGGTCAATAAAACTTTGAAACACGTATCTATTTTGTATGAGCTGTAAATAAATAGTTGCCACTATTAAAGTTCCAAGCCTCATATACAGATTTGATGTTCTGGTAGGGGCTCTAAACATATTGTCTTTATGATTTAATGATTAAACTACAGTCTTTTTCTCTACTTTATTTACTTTCCCTTATACTGGTTGCAAGCAGATACATATAGTGACTAACTGTACAACAAAACAAACTGTTTCAGCCTGTGAACCAAACAAATTCTCCATCATCTTAAAGTGATTTATGAATATTTAACTAGTTAATGTAGTACCTTGAATTTGGTCATCTGAAGCTTCTGATCCTTCAAGAGATAAGGCATCATCATTTGATTTGGACAAACCATGAGCCAGAAAACGATTAAATCGTTTGATTACCTTCTTCTGTGACTTGGATATTTTAAATTCCAAGGCTTCACATCTGAAGTTTACAACAAACAAAACTATTAAAAGAAAATACAAAAACAATTAGACAAACAGGTTATAATGGAGAGAACACAGCGAACTTCAAACATAAAATATTCTATGAACCACCAGATGTTACCACTGTGACTAATTAAAAAATAAAAGTAAACAATGATTCTCAGAGTTTCAAAATCAATTTTTATACATACTAAGTTACAAACAGAAACACAAAGAAAAGAATGGATGCTACGTCAAAGTAGACAAAATAAATACATAGAAGGGTAATGCAAACTATGCAAAGGACAGCCTCTCCCCCTTCTCACATACATCCTCTCTCTCTCTCTCTCTCCCTCTCTTTCACCACGACCAGCAGCAGCAGCAGCAGAACACACACATGAAGGTATTGAAGTTTGCAAGCTTTCGGAGCCAGTGGCTCCTTCCTCTGGCAGAAGGGTTGAAGGGAAAGAAAGAGAGGTGCAAGAAAAAGGACTGGTGAGATTTACAAAGTGGGGAAAGTTGCCCACAACTGCGGGTCAGAGGAAACTTACCATGGCATTTGCTAAATCTCATCAGTCCTTTTCCTTTACTCCTCTTCCTCCCTCTTCAACCCTTGTGTCAGAAGAAGGAGCCCAAAGACTTGCAAATATCAATACCTTAATATGTGTGTTCTCATGCCACTACTTGGTGAGTAGATTTTTTTATCTATCCAATTACATCATATTCCCTAAATTTTATGACTGAACGTCACCACTGCATTGTAAGTAATAGGATTCACAATAGAATAAAATTTGTTGTTATAGTACATGCATCAGCACTACTTACATATGAACCTAGATAACAGTTCACAATGGGAGGTATATTGATTGCTGTGTATCAACTCTATAAGGAATAACGACTACTGAATAATAGGTATAAAATGAAGCATTGAGCTGCAAACAGAGAAATGATAAAAGAAATGTGTTTGGCTGTCAGAAGTGCTATGTGTGAAGCCTTTAACAATTGCCAAAGCAGAATCTTATCAAAAGATGTCTCGCAAAAGCCAAAGAAATTCTGGCCAAATGTAAAGGCAATTAGCGATACTGACACTCTTGGAAAAATGAAAATGAGGGAAGGAAATGAAAAGCAGAAATTCTGAACTCCATTTTCAAATGTTCCTTTACACAGGAACATCCATGAGTACTGCCCCAGTTTAAATTTTGCGATGGTGCAATGATGAGTGGTTTACTGCGAAACAGATAAAATGGCTAGAGTTGAACAAATCTTGATGAGCCCAATGGAACCCCTAATGGATTCTCCACATAATTTGTCAGTGACTTAGCCCCATTATTAACCATAAAAGTATTTTGAGAGTTAAAATGTGGTCAAGCAGACTGTAATCTGTTTATTATGCAGGCAATTGTCCAATTTCAACTATGGGTCATTTTCAAGCACATGTTTTAAGCTTCCTGCTTCAATAAAATGAAGCGTAAAATGTGCTTGAAAATAACCCAAGGCTGAAATTGGCTAAAAGCATGGACAATAAATAGATCACAGCCCACTTGACCATATTTTCATTTTCAAAGCATACTGAGGCTGTGGACACCCACAAAACAAAGTTTTTAAAACTGTAAAAGTAGTTGGTAAAATGCACAGCTCACACCCATGTATGTCAGTGTAAAAGAAGTGATCCACAAACTAATGTCTAATATCTTTGACAGATATATGCTGCAGAATTTTAGAACATATCCTAAAATCAAACGTAATTAGGTATCCCAAACAGAATGACCTCCTTCATGTCAACCTCCATGGATTCCAGAAACATCAGCCATGGGAAACCCGACTTGTGCATTTCTCAGATTACATTCGAAAAGCTATGGATACAGGCAGCCAGGTAGATGCAGTATTTCTTGCCTTCTGAAATAATAAGTGTTATCCTATGGGATATCGAACAAAATTTGTGATTTGATTGAAGATTTCTTTGTATAAAGGATGTAGGTTGTTATCTTGGACGGAGAGTCATCAGCTGGTGTAGAAGTAACTTCAGGCATTCCCCAGGGAACTGTGTAAAGGTCACTTATGCTCATTTTGTGTAGTAATGACATGGGTCATTATTGTTAATCTACACTTTTCTGCAGATGATGCAGTTATCTAATGTGAAGTACTGTATGATGACAAAAATCAGATATTGATATGATTTCAAAGTGGTGCAAAGAATGGCAGCCTGATTTAAATGTTTACAAATCTAAACCTGTGCACTTCACAAAAAAAATAGTGTTCTGTGACTAAAATATCAATTAAATGCAACTGGAGTCAGTCAACTCATACACTCATCCAGGGGTAACATTTTGTTCAAATACGAAATGAAGTGATCACATAGGTCAAGTTGTAGGCAAAGCAGGTGGCACACTTTGGTTCACTAATAGGAATTAGAGATATGTAATCAATCTACAAGGAAGACTACTTACAAAACATTTGTGCACACCTCTGTAGAATATTGTTAAACAACATTTTGTTGAACACAATGAGCTGCACTTATTTGCTAGACTGACATTTGGGCAAATAGTGGCACATACTTTGCATATCTAAATCAAGTGACATGTCCGCCAAGTATAAAATCTTTATATTGGTAAAAAACAGTGTGGATATCTGCAGTACACAGAGCACCGTGGGTACACATTACAGCTTGGAAATGCTAAATAGCCACACTTCCTGCTGGTAATGGACACTACTCTGTTAATAATGGCTAAAAATGATGTGGATCTCTGCAGTTCACAGTTCACAGACCGCTAAGAGTGTACATTTCACAACTATAACATGTACACATGACGATCTGTGTCGTGCAAAGATCCAAATTGTTTTCAACAATTATAGGGACTTTGTACTTGATGGATATACTGGGATATACTGTTTGATTTGGACATGCACAGTACATGCCAATGATGATGGACTATATGCCCAAATATAATTTTGAAGTGCAGCTCATGGCGTTCAACAATATATTATTAATCAAATAAATACAAGCTGTGGAGTATCCTATATACATGACTTTTCACATAGAATATTTCTAACAAATGTGAGACCCATACCAAACAGAATAATGAGGATGAATCAAAATTATACTCTAGATTTTCAACAATGTAGGAAAAGACATATTGCTACTTACTGTAAGGAAGACTCATCAAGTTGCAGACAGGCACAATTAAAAGACACTTACATAAAGCTTTCAGCCACAGCCTTCATCAGTGAAAGACACACACACAAACACACACCTGTGAACTCCAGCATCCAGCACCTCGGGCCAGGATGCGGGATGCAACTATCATGTGGGATGCAAGCAGTAATCTTGGGGAGGGGGGGGGGGGAGATGGTGTACAGGTGGAGACAGCGATGAAGGCTGTCTGGTGGAGTGTGCGGGGACTAGAATAGCAACAGGCACAGTGTCGGAAGGCTGGGGGCAGGGAGATGGGGAAAAATGGATCAAAAAAGAAGAGGAGCGAGGAAAGACAGGCAGATATGTGTTGGCAGAGGGCTGCAATTAAACACGGTGGGAGACGAGAATAGGTAGGAGAAGAATGGACAGAGGAGGTGGAAACTTTTGGGTGGAGGGTGTGGGGATAGTATGTTACCGTAATATCAGGTCGGGATAATTACGGGAGCAGAGAAAGTGTTGTAGGGATAACTCCCACCTGTGAAGTTCAGAAAAGCTAGTGGTGGGGGAAGGATCCTTATGGTTTGGGTAGTGAAGCAGCCATTAAAATCAAGTGTGTTGTGTTCAGCTGCATGTTGTGCCTCAGTGTGCTCTACTTTGCTCTTGGCCACAGTTTGGCAGTGGCTGAATTAACATGAGACACGTGGAAAAATGTTGAAGGGAGGATTGCTAAAATTGTGAAAGAAGACACTTAATCAGAAGCTTTCAAAGAGCTAATCAGCAACATACCTCAATTTATTAATCATTGTTTCTTAGTAAAAATGCAAAGTGGCTGCTTCTTAGAAAAAAAGAATAAAGTGGTTCAAATAGATTTCGCTGAAAACTATTCAGTGTGACTGCAAGACAGAATCCAGTCTGAATTCTGGGGTTCACAACAAGTTGTCATATTTACAGCTGTTGCCTGGATATCTCCTACTGTTCTCCAAAGTTATGCTATAATCAGTGATGAACTTTCTCACAACAAATATGCAATGCCTTTCTAAAACAACTATTAATTACAATTAAAATGAAGTTTCCAAATGTGAAGGTTACAGACATATTTTCAGATGGACCAGCCAGTCAATTCAAGTGATGGTATACGTTAAGCAACACTACCTTAATTCAAGTGCAACTGCAGCTTTTATTAACATGGAATTTCCTGGCTATAAGCCATGGTAAAGGTAAGGTTGATGGTATAGGTGGAGAATTAAAACGTTATGTGTGGCATGCTGCGTTGAGTGAAAAATTCTATATCGCTGATGCTAAATCATTTTATGAATGAGATCATACAGTTTCAAAATCTGCCACTGTGATGTTGTAAATGTAAGATGAAGTACAAATACAAAAGAGGGGTTTTGATGATGCTGTGGGGCATATTCATACAATTCCTGATGCTTAATCAGTGCAAAAAGATAAACTGTTTTTCCACACACAGTATCCAAATGCAAAATGAATGATCCTTTTCAAAAGAAAAATACAATTCATTTGAGCCCTTTATGGTTAAGTTTGCTGCCAAAAGAGGAACCAACCAAGTCATAAGCCAAATTGTGAGAACTGATGGAGACGAGTACGAAATTATGTATTTTGAAAAACAAAATAGACTTAAAATTTAGTTTTAGGGTAATGATACATCTTGTGTACTACAATCTGACACTGCGAAAGTTCTTTCCACCCCTGACATTGACAATCGTCAGATTTATTTCCTAGGTTAGATGTCACAACTGCAGCATAAACATTAAAAATTTATCCTGTAACTCCATAATGTTGACATCTATGTAAGATATTATGTAAGTCACTTGTCGGGGAAAAAAAACTTAGTTTTGTTCAAACTGAGTAGAGGATAACCACACCTGTCCCATTCCATCACTCTGCCTATCCTTTTCCATCACAGAAATATATATTCTTAATATATTAATTATTTGATCTATTGTATTTACATGATTTGCATAACCAAGCAGCACCCCTAATGCAAAACTGAAAAAAAATTGCCGCTACCAATAATTCATTTTCATAAGAATTCCACCTTACACTCCAAAGGATGAAATTACTCTTTTTACTGAGTCCTGTTCCATCACGCATGTGATTGTTTATAAATTCCTTAGTATTAGGTGAGGTACTGCTTTGTTTTACATTCTATAAGAAAGAAATAATATTCTTTTTACTGTTGTTGTTGTGGTCTTCAGTCCTGAGACTGGTTTGATGCAGCTCTCCATGCTACTCTATCCTGTGCAACCTTCTTCATCTCCCAGTACCTACTGCAACCTACATCCTTCTGAATCTGCTTGGTGTATTCATCTCTTGGTCTCCCTCTACGATTTTTACCCTCTACGCTGCCCTCCAATACTAAACTGGTGATCCCTTGATGCCTCAGAACATGTACTACCAACCGATCCCTTCTTCTAGTCAAGTTGTGCCACAAACTTCTCTTCTCCCCAATCCTATTCAACACCTCCTCATTAGTTATGTGATCTACCCATCTAATCTTCAGCATTCTTCTGTAGCACCACATTTCGAAAGCTTCTATTCTCTTCTTGTCCAAACTATTTATCGTCCATGTTTCACTTCCATACATGGCTACATTCCATACAAATACTTTCAGAAACGACTTCCTGACACTTAAATCTATACTCGATGTTAACAAATTTCTCTTCTTCAGAAACGCTTTCCTTCCCATTGCCAGTCTACATTTTATATCCTCTCTACTTCGACCATCATCAGTTATTTTGCTCCCCAAATAGCAAAACTCCTTTACTACTTTAAGTGTGTCATTTCCTAATCTAATACCCTCAGCATCACCCGACTTAATTCGACTACATTCCATTATCCTCGTTTTGCTTTTGTTGATGTTCATCTTATATCCTCCTTTCAAGACACTATCCATTCCGTTCAAATGCTCTTCCAAGTCCTTTGCTGTCTCTGACAGAATTACAATGTCATCGGCGAACCTCAAAGTTTTTATTTCTTCTCCATGGATTTTAATACCTACTCCGAATTTTTCTTTTGTTTCCTTCACTGCTTGCTCAATATACAGATTGAATAACATCGGGGAGAGGCTACAACCCTGTCTCACTCCCTTCCCAACCACTGCTTCCCTTTCATGCCCCTCAACTCTTATAACTGCCATTTGGTTTCTATACAAATTGCAAATAGCCTTTCGCTCCCTGTATTTTACCCCTGCCACCTCCAGAATTTGAAAGAGACTATTCCAGTCAACATTGTCACAAGCTTTCTCTAAGTCTACAAATGCTAGAAACATTCTTTTTACTATAGTACATTAAGCTTCAACATATATTAACAGTTTGCCTCTTACAAAAATTAAAATTACACAGAAAATTGTTGTGATTGAACTATTCCACCACATGGAATGGCCCTTTACTCTTCCTGTCTTCAATTATGGAAATAACTTGATAACCTCAATACTAGATTGTGAGCATTTTGCAAATGTTCAGCAGTAGATGAAAGGTGTTTCTTCAGCTTTGGGGCCGACAAGTGAATTGTGGTTTATTTGTCTCATAATGTACATAATTTAAATCATTTGATTCAAGTACAGGAGACTTGGCAAATTGTGGTAAAATTTCACCATAAACAAAGGACAGCTGATGTTAGAAAACAGCATAATAATAATAATACAATTTTGTTGTATATCAAACAATGGAAAATCCAGGATGGAATGTAACAATGGATGTACTTGAGCAACATGCACAACGCCAGTTCAAAAAAGATCTCCATCCTGCTCACTTCCTATTCCCACCTCCGAGCACCACTGTCCACCACATCTACAACAACCTCCAAACCTCCCCCACATCCCCTCATACCTGACAAACCTTGTCTCGCAGACCTACTGCACTTACCTAACCCTCAAAAACTCCCTCCCACCACTACACAGAACCCAGACCCTAAACAGACCCACAACACAGCCACGAGCCTTTCCTTCAGAAGACTTAGTCCCACAGAAATATCAGTACTTTCCAAAGGCCTCACCTTTCGCCCCACTCCCAAATTCAATCATGCAGGATTAGTTAAAGACCTTCTCTCCTTCTCCCAGTCCCTACAGTGGAAACACTTTTTCGCCACCAACCCAACCAATCAGACTCAACCAAAGACCAATATTGAACCTTGCCTAACTCAGTTCACTCCTCTATCCAAATCACCCCCTGTTAACTTTCAAGAATTTCTTAACCTCGAACCTTGCCTCACCATCATTCCCCAAATCCCTCAACATGCAAACTAACCTTACATCCGCAAAAAGAACTGCAGTCCACTATCTAAAAACTGATCCTGACCTTATAATCCTACCTGCAGACAAACACTCCACCACAGTTGTTTTGAACTGCAAGGATTATATGTTGGAAGGACTCTGTCAGCTGTCAGATACTTCCACCTACAAACCTTGCCACAGTGACTCCATT
Source organism: Schistocerca piceifrons (assembly GCF_021461385.2). Classification (NCBI taxonomy): domain Eukaryota; kingdom Metazoa; phylum Arthropoda; class Insecta; order Orthoptera; family Acrididae; genus Schistocerca; species Schistocerca piceifrons. The sequence continues at coordinate 146,579,370 of NC_060139.1, forward strand.
CCAGGAATCTAGCAGGATCTCCAGGCACTACTCAAATCCTTAGGCCCATCCCAGAACCTCTCCCCAGAGTCCATCTCTCTACTTACCCCTACCACTCCCTGCACTCTCACCTTCTAAATGCTCCCTAAACCCAACGATCCAGTACATCCCATTGTGGCCGGTTACTGTGCACCCACTGAGAGAATCTCTTCTCTCATATACCAACACCTTCAACCTATTACCCAGAACCTATCCTCCTATATAAAAGATACCAATCATTTCCTCCACTGACTCTCCACAGTTCCTGTCCCTTTACCACACGGTGCCCTGCTCGTCACTATTGATGCCACCCCCGTGTATACTAACATTCCTAATGCCCATGGCTTCACTGCTATTGAACACTACCCTTCCAGACGCCCTATGGATTCCAAACCAATAACCACCTTCCTAGTCGCCATGACCAACTATATCCTCACCCACAATTACTTCTCCTTTGAAGGCATTACCTACAAGCAAATCTGGGGTACGTCTATGGACTCCCGCATGGCACCATCCTATACCAACCTATTCATGGGCCATCTAGAGTAATCCTTACTAAAAATCCAGAGATCCTAAACCCCTCACCTGGTTCAGATTCATTGATGACATTTTTGCTATCTGGATTGAAGGTGAGGACAACCTATTCACATTCCTCTAGAACCTCGACAACTTCTCTCCCATTTGCTTCACCTGGCCCTACTCAACCCAACAAGCCACCTTCCTAGATGTTGACCACCACCTCAGAGACAGCTACCTCAGTACCTCCATCCATATCAAAGCTACTAACCACCAGCAATACCTCCACTTCCACAGCTGCCACCAATTCCATGCCAAGAAGTCTCTTCCGCACAGCCTAGCCACCTGTGGTCGTCGCATCTGCAGTGACGAGCAGTCCCTCTCAAAATATACCGAGGGTCTCTCTGAAGCTTTCACTGACCATAATTATCCTCCCAACCATGTACAAAAACAAATCTCCCATGCCTTTTCTTCCCAGTCTCCCACCACCTTCCAAAGTCCAACAGTCTGGCCACAGAGGAGCAGTTCCCTCGTAACTCAGTACCATCCAGGACTGGAGCAACTGAATTACATTTTCCGCCAGGGTTTTGATTACCTCTCGTCGTGCCCGCAAATGAGAAATGTCCTGCCCAATATCGTTCCCACCCCTCCTACTGTGGTATTCCGCCGTCAACCGAACCCACACAATATACTCGTCCATCCTTACACAACCCTTGCTCCCAACCCTCTTCTCCTGGCTTATACCCTTGTAATAGACCTAGATGCGAGATCTGTCCCATACATCCTCCTACCACCATCTACTCCAATCTGGTCACTAACATCACCTATCCCATCAAAGGCAGGGCTACCTCTGAAACCAGTCATGGTTATTTACAAGCTAAGCTGCAACCACTGTGCTGCATTCTATGTAGGCATGACAACCAACAAGCCGTGTGTCCCCATGAATGGCCACCAACAAACTGTGGCTGAAAAACAAGTAGACCACCCTGTTGCTAAACATGCTCCCAAACATGATATCCCTCATCTCAATGACTGCTTCACAGCCTGTGCCATAGGGATCCTTCCCACCAACATCAGCTTTTCTGAATTGCACAGGTGGGAACTTTCCCTGCAATACATCCTATGTTCCCATAACCCTCCTGACCTCAACCTTCGTTAGTCACTGTCCTCATCCATCCAACCCCCTCCCTGTTCCCATTTCAGCACTACACAGCCGTCATTTCACTGCCACCCCCAATTTCTTTTTATTTCCCTCCTTTCCACTTCCTCCTCCCCCCCTCTCCACCTAAACTGTGGCACTTCACTGTCTGCCACCCCCACCATACTATCTCTCCCCCTCCCAGCCTCCTCCTTACCCCCCACACAGTTATCACTGCTATCATGCACTGGTGCTGCTGATCGCAGTGTGGTTTCAGTTGTCTGAGACTGCATATTCTGACATGTGCAAGGCAAGTCGTGTGTGTGTGTGTGTGTGTGTGTGTGTGTGTGTGTTGCTGACAAAAGCTTTAATGGCCGAAAGGTATAATTGTGTGAAACTTTTTGTTGTGCCTATCGTGACTCAGCATCTCCACTATATGTTGAGTAGCAACTTTCCTTCTCTAATTTTGTTATATATAGAATAAAATATAACACTTAATTACCCCTTGTTCAAATTATCATTTCATCCTTTATGAATTCTTCTATTGGATAGCAACATTTCTCCCTTAGAATTTGCTTTTGCCTCATTTTTAAAATTTTTAGCTTCATATTAAATAGATTTTTGCCAGTTAACTAGTTATATATTGTCATCCCCATATACTGAGGAGTCTGTGCACATAATTTCAACTGGTGTGTGAGTAGTATAAACTTATTTTTATTTCTCATGTTATATGTATGGTTAAAACGATTCTCCTCAAATAATTTTTATCTGCTGTCTAGGAAGATTATAATTTCGTATATGTATATGATGGGAACATTTAGGACGTGTATTTTTCAAAATAATGGGCGAAAAGACTGCTTGCTGTGCAGTACACATGTATCGGACAATTTTCTTAAGCAGTTTCAGTATTCAAGATACAGTACTTGAACTTCCCCGGAAAATTATCCCACATCTAATGAAGTATTCAAGTCAAGTTTCAACCCATTTAACTGGAGCATGTTTTCTAAGGTATACAGTGAGCTTACAATGGATCTTGGAATTTTTTCTATATTGTCACCTACAATTAAAACAGAATTATCATCTACAAACAGAACTGATGTGGAATTTACATTTATGGGTTTAGAATAATAATTCACTGCTCTGATGTGATAATTACCCTTTGTTTACGATTGTGTAAGTATAATGTTAGGCAATTTAGAGCATTGTCCTTAATCCTGTATTTGTATAATTTGTAGATTAGCAAGTCATGGTTCATGGAGTCAAATGCTTTTGAGAGATCACAGAAGATACCTGCAACTTTACTCCTCTGATCCAATGATTTGCCAATATTTCAGTGAAGTTATTCACTGCATTCAGAGTGTTTCTTCCTGGTTTACATTCAAAATGGTCACTTGTAATAATATCATTTTTTACAATAAAGTTTTTGATCTGGTTTGCAGCTACTTTCTCTAACACTGTTGACAGCACTGAAAGAACAGAAGTACACCAATAGTTTCCCCAGGTCTCCCCTCGATCCTTTCCTCAACAGATGTCTGTCTTCAGCATACTTCAAAACATCAGGAAAGCATACCTGTTCAACAGAATGGTTGGATATTTTAGTAAGGGGAGGTGCTATAATGCCACACACTGTTTTAACAACTTCAGTATGTATGCCACCCCACTCAGCACAGTTTTTATTTTTTTTTAATGACAATACAACGTTTTCCACATCCTTTATTACGACTTTTTTAAAATCCGTAAGACACTCAGCTTCTTGGTGGATGCCAGAGGGATTTAATTTACTCTGATACATCAACAGCTGAGTTTGACACATTAATGAAGAATGCATTTAACGAAGAAGCTGAACGAGCAAACTATTAAGGCTGATGTAAATAAGAGGCGAATTAACCACTGATGTAACACACGTCACCGACTCTTATATGTACATAGCGTAACAATGATTATTTTTTCTTTTTTTCGCGGCACTGTGGCGAGCTCTTACTTGATTGTGTACATCGGACAGCATGTCACATGCATTGTAGGCTTGTAACAGTAGCGTCCGCTTCTCCTCCAACCGCGGTCAATTATGTCTTGGTAATCCTGGACAGTCATTGTATGAGCCCACAGACCTGAAAATATTGTTCTCATAATTGTTGGAACATTTCGTAACAGCGAGCAAGAACAGCAAGCAGTTATAAACAAATACCATGACTATAGTTTGTATCCGTCGATTTGCAATATCCACATCTATATCCTTCATGTTCGGCATAATATTCAATTATACTATAATCACGGGAAGCCATTATTTTTCAGAAAGCAAAACCTATTACTATGTTTACTAAACAACGAAGCCTACAATACAACGTGGTTTACTTTTGTGATGATATAACACAGCTGACTAATAAACACCGCAGTCAGTGACAGAGCAGCCAACTTAACAAGCCCATCAATGAAACATTTTTCCTCTGATACAACAATGTCTCCTGTTATATACTAATGTATATTGTTCCACTATATACTAAATAACAATCTCATACTGTAACCGAATCATTGTTGCAAAAGTAATCTCTTATTCGTTGGAACTATTTTTATCCATCACACAACGTCTTTTAGTGGAGTACTAATTTTGTGGGAAAACATGTAATGATTTTTCTTTAAAATAATGTTGGTATATTTTAATGTCGAATGTATTCAAATAACGCATTTGGATTCACTCATAAAACATAAATAATTAAACCTACGATATTGCGCAAAACATCTAAGGTAAATTCGTAAGAGTGTATTGGTATCGCGTGAGTTTGACAGCTGCTTATTTAGTTTTTAATATTCATTCAATACTAACATGATATGTAGTAGATAGCAATGCATAAGTATTGTTGTGTGTTCTGTTAATGTTTGGTACTCTGATAACTAAATATAAGCGTAAACACTGACAAACGAGTTGCTCATGCGACGCGATAACAAACAGGCAGCTTCTTCTTACAGGTGATTGGTAATACGTGAGAGTTGCCGGTCTCTCTAGTATTCTAATAACAATAATACTGTTGAAAAGGACGAAGGAACTTTTCATCAGAAATGGAAGATTTATTGCAACAAATTGCAAAGGAATCCTCTGGATCAAAATTATCTGCCTTACGAAAATCGGCACAAGAAGCATATGGTAATAACTGATTAAGTAATTTTCAAAACTGTAGACATAGAAGATCAGAATAATATATTCAGTTGAAAGAACATTAAAGTAGTAATGTTATGATCAATAGGAACACATTTGTTCGTCAGATAAAGAGTGATAAGATTGACCAAAATAATTAACCTACGGAATTAGTTTCTATCGTCCACTTTGCTAAGGTATCCATGAATGTCTTCCTTCATGTTGTGGTTTGTGGAACGTGATGAAAGAAAGAATGAATGAATCCTTTACTCTTCCTGTCTCATTTTATGGAAGTAACTTGCTAACCAGAATTTGATGGCCCGATGAGCCTCAGACAACAGTGGTTCATTTTGGAACTAACTGAGGTATATTAAGTCCCCAGTCTTTGTTATTTACTAGTTTGTATCCCGTTGGCTACAAGGAGAATAATACAGTTTGTAAAATTCTCTTCTCAGTAAGTCATTTTCTTGTTGACTCAAATGCAGAAGTAGTTAAATCTTCTTTTCTCATAAATGTAATGCAGCACAATGCTGATGTCAATTCTGATAACACTCCATGCTGGGGTGAACTAGATGGGCCTTGAACTTTAGCAGCCAGTGAATACTGTGCAAGGTGTTGCATTATTACTTGACAAAATCACTTTTACCACTCCTATAGAATGTATGTCAAGAAATAAGCAAATTCTGATAAAAGTTGCATAGTGAACCCCCTTGGTTGAGTTTTTCATAAGATATGTATAGCATCAAAATACACGGAGGTTTGTTCATTGCTTAAATATGTTCTCTGATTTACCTTGCTGTTTCAGTTTTTATGACTAAAGGTGTTGAATATGACAAGGTATGTTAAATGTGACACTAACATTAATTAGGCTAAGCTACAGATCAATCTCTTACCACAACCTTTATTTGGGATTCACGTTCGTTGGCTTCACCAATCTGGAACCAAATCGTGTCATCTCACAGGATGAAAGACAGTTATAATGTAACTATGGGGGTGGAAGGGATTTATTTTTAATAGGCGCAGGGTAAATATAGCTCACAGTTACAACTCAGTTTAAGCTGCAGAATTGCAGTAAAACAGTGTGTATATTACAACAAATACTGAAATAGAAAGTATGGAATGAAATATAAAGTATGAATGAAATATAATAAGATTGGGCATCGGGGAACATCTAAGACAAATAAAGATACTTTTGGCTCTGGTGTACAAAGTTAAAAATGACTCGATGTTGGATTTTTAATTATTTATTTATCCATCCATAGATAAGAAATATTGTACGAATATTCTCTGAATGTACATATATATTTTATTTGATAGCATTACAGGAAAAATGGAACATGTACAGTAATAGACATAAAGTAATACATATAATATGAAATGATACATGCGTAATAATAGACATTTATATGCATATGCACTTCTGCTATTATAGTCTGTTCTTAATAAGCCTATACTCTTGTCGTCCCTAAGTGGCAAATCTGTATATACACAACAATGATTCAGTAAAAGTTTTGCAATACCGGACAACGCTGTCCATTAAATTGTAAACGTAATGAGAACGTTGAGGGGGTGAGAGATAGACCCTAATAATTACAGAGGTATCCCATTATTACTGCTCATTTACAAAATTCTCTCCAAGGCAATACTCATCCAACTAGAACCAGAAGCTGATATGAAGATAAGTGAATACCAGTCAGGCATCATTAAATGAAGTTCATTTGTTGAACAGGTTTGGAACCTGTGAACACTCTGAAAGTCAGATAGACAGACAAACAACAGTGTAGTCACATTTGTGGCCTTTGAGAAGGCCTGTTATACCATAGACAGGTAGACTGTCTGACACACTAGAAGAGTATGGAAAAGATTGAAAAACTAGGGCAGTCATACAATAGACACTATATTCAAAATAAAATTTCTGAGAGAATTCTTGAAACCATTGAAGGTATAGGAATCAGACAAGGAGAAGGGCTCTCACTACTTTTACTCTATGTGGTCTTGTACAAAATTATCAAACAATGAGAAGAAAAAATAAAAGGGATTCTGGTTGAAGGAGCTCATGTAAACAAAAGAGTCATAAAATGCCTAGCATTTGCGGCTGACCTGGCAACAGCAGTAACGCACAAGAAACACTGGAACAATCACGTGAAGTCTGCCAGAACAAGTCTACAGATATCATTACAGAAAATCGAATACATGGAAAGAAAGAACGAACAACAACAACACGCAAGCTGTGCACACAAATTAAGAAAGATTAAAATATGGGAAAAATTCAAATATCTAGAGAAATAGGAGGATAAAACATACAAAGATGAGAAAAACTTCAGAAAGTGTACAAACTCACATGAATGCACTACAGTAAAAGAAACATATCAAGACAGGGCAGCACTACAATACACCTGTGCAGCCAGAAGCACTCTGCACACTAGAAATTACCGCAATCAGACCATCAGGTATCACAGAAATATAAAAAATAGAACGTAAAATCCTCAGAAATTTTTTTGAACAATACTCAGTAATGATATATGAATGAAGAAAACAACCAGAGAATTATACAAACACAGACTCACAGTCGTGATCAGAAAACCTCAATTACCATTCTGTGAACACATACATGGAATGAACAACAACAGGGTCACAAAGGCAATTTTTGATGCCATGAACAGTTTAGTAAAAAAAAAAAAAAAAAAAAAAAAAACAACAACAAGCAAGTATGAATGGGGAAAAGATAAATAAATTTGAAGTAAAAGAAAGGACATAAACAGAAAACATGGGCAGAAGAAAGGAAACAGGATCACGGTCAAAGAATGAAGATATTTTTGGATGAGAGAAAGAAGGAAACAGAAAAAAATTGAACACCAAACACTAACTTAGGGACAATAATGCTATAATAATAATAATAAGTGTAATGGGCAAAATGTTATTGGCAAACTTAGTCACAGAGTAAAAACATTGTCAGTTGGGACACTTGGAGTTGACGCAAATTTTTTACACAGGTGAATGTAGTATGTATAACATCTTTGACAGGCCGTGAGCCATATGTTTGTGGAGATAGCTAGTAGACTGCAGAATAAGAACAGACCATAGTGCAGGAACACATACAGGCTTTTGAACAGAAAATGCTATATATGATTTCACAGATCAAATATTAAATGCATTCAATAACCGAACATCACCCATTAGGATATTTTGTGATCTCTCAAAGGCTTTTGATTGTGTGAATCATGAAGTTCTTCTAGATAAGCTTAAGTATTGTGGCATGAGTGGGACATTGCACAAATGGTTTAATTCATACTTAACTGGAATGCAGAAGGTTGAAATTAACAGTACAGATAGTCTACAAAAAATCAGCAGAGTCCTCTAACTGGGGAGGTGCCAAGAATGGTGTCCCACAGGGTTCAGTCTTGGGTTCCTTAATTTTCTTATTATATATTAATGACTTGCTGCTCTGTATTCATAAAGATGCAAAGCTAGTTCTTTTTTCTGATGATACAAATATATTAATGACACCCAACAAGCAAGAAGCAGCTGAGGAAACTGTAAATAATGTCTTTCAGAAAATTATTAAGTGGTTCTCTGCAAATGGATGCTCACTAAATTTTGAGAAAACACAGTTTATACAATTCTGTACAGTAAATGGCATGTCATTGATAAATATAGACTATGAACAGAAGTCTGTTGCCAAGGCAGAATACTCAAAATTACTGGGTGTGTGCACTGATGAGAAATTGAATTGGAAGAAACAGATTGATGAGCTGCTGAAACAGTTAGGTTCAGCTACTTATGCTATTAGGGTTATTGCAAATTTTGGTGATAAGCATATCAGTAAATTAGCCTACTGTGCCTGTTTTCATCCACTGCTTTCATATGGCATCATATTTTGGGGCAATTCGTCATTAAGGGAGAAAGTATTCATTGCACAAAATCATGTAATCAGAATAATAGCTGGAGCCCACCCAAGATCACCTTGCAGACATTTATTTAAGGAACTTGGGATATTCATAGTACCTTCGCAATACATATATCACTCATGAAATTTGTCATTAATAAACCATCCCAATTCAGAAATAACAGCGAAATGCTTAGCTACAGCACTAGAAGAAAGGATGATCTTCACTATTCTGGATTAAATCTCACTTTGGCACAGAAAGGGGTGAATTATGCTGCCACAAAAATCTTTAGTCATTTGCCAAATAGTATTAAAAAAAAAAAAAAAGAATTATTTTATGTAAAGAAAACTTATGTTAAAGTGACACATTCCACATCATTACGAAATGTCGTATTCATGATCTATGGAACAAGGATTAATGTATGTATGTATGTATGTAAGGTGTATGAACAGCAAATACTATGCTTATAAATTTCAAGTACAAAGAAATGAAGTAAGTGAGATACTAATGACGAGGTATTGAATAGAATTGGGGAGAAGAGGAGTTTGTGGCACAACTTGACAAGAAGAAGGGACTGGTTGGTAGGACATGTTTTGAGGCATCAAGGGATCACAAATTTAGCATTGGAGGGCAGCGTTAAGGGTAAAAATCGTAGAGGGAGACCAAGAGATGAATACACTAAGCAGATTCAGAAGGATGTAGGTTGCAGTAAGTACTGGGAGATGAAGCAGCTTGCACAGGATAGAGTTGCATGGATAGCTGCATCAAACCAGTCTCAGGACTGAAGACAACAACAACAACAACATTTTGTCATGTCTTTATCCAGTGATGGAACATGTGATTCATTCTCTCAGGTATCTCAAATAGTCCCAATTTGGTTCCCAAAGCTTCCCCAAACTCCAAAGCTTCTCCAGCCAGAGAAGCAACAGCCTCCCCTGGCTCCTCTCTCATGGAAGGGGTACAAAAGTCGACACTAGCCAATGGCTGAAGGAGCCATGTGCTACTGCTTGAAGGGCTTCACACTCTTCCTGTGTCTCTACCTCAGGGAAGCCCTCCCAGCAAGTCCTTGAAAGAGCAGCGAGAGGGCAAACTGATGAAGAAGAAATTGGTTAAGCGACGTGAGACACCACTACTCCCTACCAGTTTTGCATTTGAGGACGAGGTCAAGATTTAAGCATCCCCTGAGGACCTGGATCTCGCCGACACTTCAGATGCAATGGTCCTGGCTAACAGCACACAGTTGATGGCCATAGGTGACCCTGAGGCATAAAATGCCTCCTCAGTCCCTCCATGTCTTCCCAGATGACTGACAGCATCATCCTCCAGTGGAACTGTGGCAGTTTTTTCTCCCATCTCGCTGAGTTATGACAACTCTTAAGTGTTATAACTGCCTTCAGTGTTGCCTTTCAGGAAACCTGGTTTCCCGCAATGCAGATCCCCACCCTTTGTGGCTATTGGGTGTTCTACAAAAGCCGTACTGACAGACAGAATGTTGGATGGAGTCTGTATCTATGTCCGTAACTCTGTCAATAGCGAACCTGTGCCCCTTCAGACATCTTAAGAAGCTGTGGCTGTCAGGGCAACGTCAACGCAGGCAGTATCTATCTTACCTGTAGTGATATACATCTCTACATCTTTACATTTGTCCTCTAGCCATTCCTGCTTACTAATTTTGCACTTCCTGTTGATCTCATTTTTGAGATGTTTATATTCCTTTTTGCCTGCTTCATTTGCTGCATTTTTGTATTTTCTCCTTTCATCAATTAAATTCAATATCTCTTCTGTTACCCAAGGTTATCTAATAGCCCTCATCTTTTTACCTACTTGATCCTCTGCTACCTTCACTGTTACATCTCTCAAAGCTACCCATTCTTCTTCTACTGTATTTCTTTCCCCAATTCTTGTCAGTCATTCCCTAAAGCTCTCCCTGAAACTCTCTACAACCTCTGGTTCTGTCAGTTTATCCAGGTTCCATCTCCTTAAATTCCCACCTTTTCGCAGTTTCTATGGTTCATAACCAATAGATTGTGGTCAGAGTCCACATCTGCCCCTGGAAATGTCTTACAATTTAAAAACTGGTTCCTAAATCTCTGTCTTACCATTGTACAATCTATCTGATACCTTTCAGTATCTCCAGGCTTCTTCCATGTGTACATCCTTCTCTTATGGTTCTTGACCCAAGTGTTAGCTATGATTAAAATTCTACCAGGCAGATTTCTCTTTCATTCCATACTCCCATTCCATATTCACCTACTACGTTTCCTTCTCTTCCTTCTCCTACTATCGAATCCCAGTCACCCATGACTATTAAATTTTCATCTCCTTTCACTATCTGAATAGTTTCTTTTATCTCATCATACATTTCATCAATCTCTTCGTCATCTGCAGAGCTAGTCGGCATATAAACGTGTACTACTGTGGTAGGTGTGGGCTTCGTATCTGTCTTGGCCATATACATATACTGTATGTATAATTTTCTTTGAATAAATGGCATGAATAAGATAAAGCTTCTAGTACTTCTTTTGTGTTGAACACATTATTGTATTCTACATGGGGTAAATTGTTATGCTTAACAAGTGTTTCATATCCCAAGTAAGATTCTGGAATGAATTGTTCAAATTTCCCCTGTATCCCGAATTATTCCGTCATCATGACTTAATTTTGTCACTGAATTAAATACACAAGTGTTCTCAGTATTTCGCTAATAGCCATTGCCATTCATGTTTTGATGTAATAAGGCACTTGATTAAAATAAAAATAAAAAATGGAACCAACCAATCTAATGCTCTTTATGCCAGTGTATTACTTAACCTTATGTTGCTAGTCAGTCTCAAGCAGAGCTAATAAACATGAAGTGCTTCTTTTGGAAGAGTCACTTGTCCCTCATGTGGCATTTAACAAAGAGCATACAAGATTTCAGATGACTAGCATGCACTGTCAGTTCCCCACTCTTAGGCAACAAATTCATGTATCCATTTCAAACATTTGAAAAGACAGTGTTCATTTGAAAACCCTTTTATAAACACGCACTTCGGCACCACATCATCTTCCTGTGGTGTCTAACAAATATGCCACTTTCACAATCACTTGAGATTGAAGCAATGTGACCAGCATCTGTCTGTGTAAAGGAACAACGCCCATTGGCATCACATTTTAAGACAGGCGTCTGCTTGGTGCCAGTGTAGTCTTTAGAATGTGAGACTAAGCAATATGACCAGCAGTTTAACTCGGAGCACTCCTAAAGAGTGTGATTCTCTTGGTCTTAAGAAAGGAAACAATGTTCTCTGTAGCAGTGCATTTTAAACATGCATTTTGCTGGTGCTGGTGTTGCCTCCAATTCACTCACTCACGTATGCCCCACCCCGGCTAACCTTGGCCCTCCCACAGAGTTATTGTCACATGGCACAGTAACCACATAGAGCACTCAGCCCCACATTCACTTGGCCTGCCCATGTGTGAAAAAAACGTTGCTGTGCACTCGTTTCTTCGTGCTCAACCAGGTGCAAAATGTTTGATGACCAGTATTTGCAAAATAATACAGGAAAATTAAAGAGACCGTTGGAGAAAAGAGAGCCACTTGTATGAATATCAAGAACTCAGATGGAAACCCAGTTCTAAGCAAAGAAGGTAAAGCAGAAAGGTGGAAGGAGTATATAGAGGCTCCATACAAGGGCGATGTACGTGAGCACAATATTATGGAAATGGAAGAGGATGTAGATGAAGATGAAATGGGAGATATGATACTGCATGAAGAGTTTGACAGACCACTGAAAGACCTGAGTCGAAACAAGGCCCCGGGAGTAGACAACATTCCATTAGAACTACTGACAGTCTTGGGAGAGCCAGTCCAGACAAAACTCTACCATCTGGTGAGCAAGATGTATGAGACATGCGAAATACCCTCAGACTTCAAGAAGAATATAATAATTCCAATCCCAAAGAAAGCAGGTGTTGACAGATGTGAAAATTACCGAACTATCAGTTTAATAAGCCATGGCTGCAAAATACTAACGCGAATTCTTTACAGATGAATGGAAAAACTGGTAGAAGCCAACCTCGGGGAAGATCAGTTTGGATTCTGTAGAAATGTTGGAACACGTGAGGCAATACTGACCTTACGACTTATCTTAGAAGAAAGATTAAGGAAAGGCAAACCTACGTTTCTAGCATTTGTAGACTTAGAGAAAGCTTTTGACAATGTTGACTGGAATACTCTCTTTCAAATTCTAAAGGTGTCAGGGGTAAAATACAGGGAGCAAAAGGCTATTTACAATTTGTACAGAAAGCAGATGGCAGTTATAAGAGTTGAGGGACATGAAAGGGAAGCAGTTGTTGGGAAGGGAGTAAGATAGGGGTGTAGCCTCTCTCCGATGTTATTCAATCTGTATATTGTGCAAGCTGTAAAGGAAACAAAAGAAAAATATGGAGTAGATATTAAAATCCATGGAAAAGATATAAAAACTTTGAGGTTTGCCGATGATGTCGTAATTCTGCCAGAGACAGCAAAGGACTTGGAAGAGCAGTTGAACGGAATGGACAGTGTCTTGAAAGGAGGATATAAGATGAACATCAACAAAAGCAAAACGAGGATAATGGAATGTAGTTGGATTAAATCAGGTGATGCTGAGGGAATTAGATTAGGAAATGAGACACTTAAAGTAGTAAAGGAGTTTTGCTATTTGGGGAGCAAAATAACTGATGATGGTCGAAGTAGAGAAGATATAAAATGTAGACTGGCAATGGCAAGGAAAGCGTTTCTGAAGAAGAGAAATTTGTTAACATAGATTTTAGATTTAAGTGTCAGGAAATCGTTTCTGAAAAGTATTTGTATGGAGTGTAGCCATGTGTGGAAGTGAAACACAGACGATAAATAGTTTGGACAAGAAGAGAATAGAAGCTTTTGAAATGTGGTGCTGCAGAAGAATGCTGAAGATTAGATGGGTAGATCACATAACTAATGAGGAGGTATTGAATAGAATTGGGGAGAAGAGGAGTTTGTGGCACAACTTGGCAAGAATAAGGGACCAGTTGGTAGTAAATGTGATCACAAATTTAGCATTGGAGGGCAGCATGGAGGGTAAAAATTGTAGAGGGAGACCAAGAGATGAATACACTAAACAGATTCAGAAGGATGTAGGTTTCAGTAAGTACTGGGAGATGAAGAAGCTTGCACAGGATATAGTAGTATGGAGATCTGCATCAAACCAGTCCCAGGACTGAAGACCACAACAACAACATTTGCAAAATACTTGTTTGTTATGCAATAGATGAAATCATTCTTAAGTGCCTAGTAGGGATTAAGGGAACACTATGCACATGAATTCATATCAGCTGAATTTATTCAATACTTAGGAGACACTATCAAGTCAACTGCTCTGTCAAAAATGTTTCACACAGATGATAGAGGAACAAAAACCAAATGCAAAACCATTGACATGTTCAGAATAGACTTTTATGGGAGTAACAAATATGTGCATAACAAATGATTTTGCAACTGCTGTCACATTGGAGGTCACTGCTCTTAAAACTAACAGAACTGAGAGAAAGCAGTGCATTGTACCGTAATGAGTTTAAGAGAACTTCACTTACAATAGAGTGTAGAAACCCTGTCAAATAATTACACTAGAAATAATGCTGTAAAAACTTAAATAATGTGATCAGAGGGTTCGGCTGTCTGTATTATCCACAGGAAATTACTAGCTCAAATGATAAAAGTTTAAAAAATGATGAAACTTACTCATAAATTAGTCAAAAAGGAAGATAAAATCAGGAGAAGTGGTAATTTTGTTATTTTACTTCAAAAAGGAGGGACAAAATGAGGAAGATAAAGATGAAGAAAAATGAGAAAGAGAATGAGTAGAGAAAAGGGGGGGGGGGGGGGATATGTAGTTGGACCCGTAATATCCAAACTGCACAGTCATACAGGCAGGCTCAGTTGTTGTCAACTAAGGATTTGGTTTCAGAACTACAATCAGTAATAAATTCTAAAAATACTACCACAGAAATAAAGAGCACAAATTATTCTGTATATGATGTATCTTGTAGGATGTTAAGGCAGATCTCGTCTTTCATAGAGAATGTTACTTGTTAGCCACCCGATAAAACTGATGTGTTTTATGATGAGATGGTAATCCATTGTATTGGAGACAAGCATGTCACATCCAATAATCCTCTCTCCAAATCTCTCTGCCCCCTCTCCCACCTGTCTTCTTCCCCCCTGTACCTCTACTCTCACCTTTCTGGGTGTTTCTTCTTTCCCCCTTTTACTCTGTTTGTTCCTTGATTTACTTATGTCATTATATTCCAAGCATTGGAACATGGGGCTTCGACAAAAAATCCCCAGTAGACTCGGTTTTCTGCCATTGTCTTCAGCTCTCCTCATGTTGTTCCTGCTGCTGTTGCTTCTCTCTTCTCTGCCCTCTTCTGTGTTATTTTGTCTTCCTCTTTTATGATGGCTGTGGGTATCCTGATTGAGGACTTTCTTTCTCTATTGTTGTTTGATTTTTGGACAGCATGTGTCCAACCCACTTCCATTTTCTTGCCTTTATCCGCAGTATGAGCAACTGTGGAACCAAATGAATGAGAAGCATGTGGACTTTATGTTGAAATGGCCATTAGATGGTCAGTGTATTACTGGTAGAGGCTGACATCAAACAAGATCATTTTGGGTCCCAGAGAAATGTAGAAACTCATTAAGCAGTTTTGAACCTATGACTTATCTTAGAAGATAGGTTGAAGAAAGGCAAGCATCTGCAGATTTAGGGAAAGCTTCTGACATAATTGTCTGAAATACTACCTTTGAAATTTTGGAAGTAACAGAGATAAAATACAAGGAGCAAAACACAATCTACATTTTGTACAGAAACCAGACTGCTGTTATAAGAAGCAAACTGCATAAAAGGAAAGCAATAGTCGAGAAAGGAGTGAGATGAGATTGTAGCCTATCTCTGATGTCCTTCAGTCTGTAGATCTTCATTCAGCAAGCACTAAAGGAAATCGAGGAGAAGTTTGGAACCAGAATTACAGCTCAGGGAAATGAAATAATACCCGTGACTTTGTAATTCTGTTAGAGAATGGCATAGAATATGGAATTCCAGTTGAATGGAATGGCCAGTGATGTCAAAATATGTTAAGAGGTAAACATCAAGAAAAGTAAAACAAAGGTAATAAAATGTAATCAAATTAAATGAGCCAACACAGAGGGAATTATATTACAAAATGAGTTACTATAAGTTGCAAATGAGTTTCGCAGACTGGACAGCAATAAAACTAAAGGTAGCCAAAGCACGAAGAATATAAAATGCACTCTGTCAATCACAAGAAAAGTGTTTTTGAAAATGAGAAATTTGTGAACACTGAATATAAATTTAAGTTTTAGAAAGTCTGTTGTGAAGGTATTTTTCTGGAGTGTAGTCTTATATGAATGTGAAACATCCACGGTATGTAGTGCAGACGAAAAGAAAACAGAAACACTTGAAATATGGTGCTACAGAAGAATGCTGAAGATCACAAGGATAGATTATATAAGTAATGAAGAGGCACTGCATTGAACTGGGGAGCAAGGAAATGTGTGGCACAACTTGACTAAAACAAGGTATTGGTTGCTAGGACACATCTGAGGCACCAAGTATGAGGGTGGTTTGAAAAGTTTTCAGAATGAAATAGAAAAAAGGTACTTACATCACTGAAACTTTTTTATTTTTCAATGTAGTCTCCTTGTAGATTAATGTGCTTGGTCCAGTGATGTTCCAGTGCCTTGATCCCATCTTGACAATGAGTTTCCTCCAGGCCTGCAAAATAGTTGTCAACTCCAGCTATCAATTCTTCGTTTGAAGTGAATCTTCATCCACCAAGAAAAATGTTCAGTGGGAACAGATGGAAGTCAGACAGAGTCATATCAGGTGAATAAGGTTGGTGTGGCAACAATTCATACCTTAGTTCGTGTAATTTTGCCATGGAGACGGCACATGGTCAAGAGTCGCGGCACCCATCTTGCAGGTAATTTTTTCATTTTTAATTCTTCAGTTAAAATGTGATATAGCCTTTCAAATGCCATCTGGCAAGCATGAGCAATTTCACACACTTTCAATCAGCATTCTCCATGACCATTTGGTGCACTTTTGCAATGATTTCTGGAGTAGTGACACATCTTGACCGACCACTGTGCAGATCATCATCTAAGCTCTCCTGACCAAATTAAATACATTTGTCCACCTGGCAACAGTTGAATATGAAGGAGCAGAGTCCCACAGTGTATTCTGGAAATCAGCATGAATGTCCTTTGCTTTCATACCTTTCTTTACAAAGTACTTAATCATTGCTCGAATCTATTTTCTTCTTCTTCTTCGTGGCAACGACAACAGAGCCACATCACCGCCACCGCTGTCTACCAGGAGCACTGATGTGGCACGTGTTTACAGGCAACAGTCCAATGAATATTGTGTGAACAACTCATTGCACTAGTGTTGATCTGTTGTGGTGATTCCAAGAACTTTTCAAACCACCCTCATAATTGTCAATTTGAAAATGGGGGAAAGTATGGGGGAGGGGGAGTTAAAATTGTAGAGAGAGATAGCAATGCTTGATATAGTTAGCAAGTTAAAATGATGCCATAGCTATACAGAGAAGAAGAGGCTTGTACAGGATAGACTACTGTGGAGAGCTGCATCAAACCAGCCTTCGGACTAAAGACCACAACAAGAACAATTTTAAAACTTCCAGGCAGATTAAAACTGTTGAGACAAACTCAGGACCTTTGCCTTTCGCAGCAAGTGCTCTACCAACTGAGGTACCCAAGCACAACTCACGACCCATCCTCACAGCTTCACTTCTGCCATTACCTTGTCTCCTACCTTCTGAACTTCACAGAATTCTCCTGAAAAATTTGTGGGGCTAGCACTCCTGTAAGAAAGGATATTGCAAATGCATGGCTTGGCCACAGCCTGTGGGATGTTTCTAGAATGATCTTTCACTCTGTAATGGAGTGTGCTCTGATATGAAACTTCCTGGCAGATAAAACTATGTGCTAGACTGAGACTCAAACTTGGGACCTGGAAACTTCCCCAGGCTGTGGCTAAGCCATGTCTCTGCAATATTCTTTCTTCCAGGAGTGCTAGTCACACAAGTTTCACAGGAGAACTTCTGTGAAGTTTGAAAGGTAGGAGATGAGTTGCTGGTGGAAGTGAAGCTGTGAGGGTGGGACATGAGTTGTGCTTGGGGAGCTCAGTTGACAGAGCACTTGCCTGTGAAAGGCAAAGATCCTTAGTTCAAGTCTCAGTCTGGCACACAGTTTTAATCTATCAGGAAGTTTCATATTAGTGCACACTCCACTGCAGAGTGAAAAATTAATTTGAGAACAACTTTGTTTAACTTCATTGCCATCAACCACCCCCCCCCCCTCTCTCTCTCTCTCTCTCTCTCTCTCTCTCTCATACACACACACACACACACACACACACACACACACACACACCTTTTGCTTAACTTCATTGCCATCAACCCCCCTCAAACACACACACACACACACACACACACACACACACACAATTATTGAACTATATGAAATAAAATCATCATAACTTCTGAACGGTTAGCATTAGGATGTTAAAGTTGCACGGTTGGCTGCGGGGCATGATGGGAGTTAGTATGGTTAGTTTGGTTTAGCAACGAAGCCCAATTGCATTTGGATCGGTTCATCAGTAAGCAATATTGATGCATTTTGGGGGACTGAGAAACTGCATTTCGCAATCGAGAAGTCTCTTCACCCTCATTGGGTGATGGTGTGGTGTGCTGTGTCCAGTCTGGGAATAATTGGTGTTATATTCCTTGACTGCATGGCGACTTCCAAATGGTATGTGAAGATTTTTGATGATAATTTCATCCCTATTATTCAAAGTGACTCTGGTTTTGAGATGTGGTTCATGCAAAACAGAGCCCAACCTCATTGATGCAGAAGAGTGTTTGATGTCCTGGAGGAGCACTTGGGGGACTGCATTCTGGCTCTGGGGTACCCAAAGGCCACTGGCTTGGGCTTTGATTGTCTGCCATATTCTCCGGATCAGGCCCTATGCATCTCCTATTTGTGGGGCTATATTAAAGACAAGGTGTACAGTAATAACCGCAAAACCCATGCTGAGCTGAAAGCAGCCATTCAGGAGGTCAGCGATGGCATTGATGTTCCGACACTGCAGCAGGTCATGCAGAATTTAGCTGTTGGTTTGTGCCACATCATAGTCAATAATGGCAGGCATATCAAACATGTAGTGACGTTTACATGTTGAATAAAATGTGTGCATGGCATAGTTTGTAACTAATTTATGTTTTCTTTTGTGCCTTAAAAATTGATATAAGAAGTGGCAAAACTGACATAAGAAAACATGTTTACTGTATATTCCAACATAGCTGTAGGATGTCTTTTTTTATTTTTTGTCAGCATACAACTCATTTACTTTAATTGTTTATTTTCTGTTTTGTTTTATACATATTAACCTGCCATTCTGTCATTTTATAAATCGGGTAAAGTGTTGTACAGTCCTGTGCATTCTATAAGGAAAGCTCTTTGTCACTTCTTGCAGTCACATTCCAATCAATGTATCAACAATAATAAAAATGGAAACAAAATAACAAGCTCTGAAAATTATAAGATGAAAAACAGAACTCAGAAATTGAGCTCTGTGATTGTACCTCACTGCATATCATGTGAACTGGCAGGATATTGTACATAATCTACACAGAGGGCACAGTATTTCTGATATTGCATTATATATTCTAAAAATTTTGATCTGCTCAGTAATATTACATACTCTTTCAATATAACCTATACTTTCAATTTTATTGTGTGAACAGAAATATTATACCAATAGCTTTTAACCCATGGCTTCATCCACTTCACAAATGTCAACGCAAATACCAACAAGTCTTTTCAAACATTTTTACATGTCACCTCTTCTTAACCCCACCACCACCCCTAGGTGCAGTAGGGCTATCTATATGCATAATGAGTCATGTTTGTAGAAAGTTTGGTAGCAATTGCTCCAGGGGGTTACAGTGAGAAATATTACTGATATGTCAGTGTCTTTGCATCTACATCCCTCACCAACTCCAAGCGTTAAACATTGACAGGACTGTCACCAGTGAGCCTGGCAACCCTGAAAACTATGGATTTGATATTAATATGAGCCATCATTGAAATTTTTTTTTTGCCATCGCTTCTCACCCCCACCCCTGCCCTTGGGGTAGTAGGGAGAGGTTACCACTACAGTATTTTTATACAAGTAATGGGTCATGTGTACAAAAAATTTGGTTGACTTTCCTCCTGACAATTGTGTTTTATTTTTCCATGTCACCCTCACATCAACCCCATGAAAGATAGGAGGTTCTTACCCCACAGTGCTTTTTTCCAAGAAGTTGGTGATGAATTTGGTTGATGTAGATCCATTGGTTTAGGATGGATGTAGAGTGTGTATGCATACATTCATACAAATAAAAGATACAGAAACTAAAGGAAGTGAAGAAAAAGAATAGTTTCTGGGGGGGGGGGGGGGGGGGGGGGACACCAAGCACATATTGTAACTTCTGTTCATACCTGCGGAGTTCTGAGAAACTGATATCAGGAGGGAGAATCGAGGGGCATGTTTGATGAAACGGGCACCAAGATCACGCTTATGCCCATTCATCCTGACTGATAACCTGGTTGTCGTCATACTGATGGTGCCTGTTTTACCAGAGATGCCATCTGGATTCTGGATTCTGCCCCCTGCCACCAGTTTCTCAAAACTGCTGTTACAACATATACTTGGTTCTCGCCACCCATCTGGTCTAATTTACTTTAATTTCTTTGGTCTCAGCAATTTTTTCAGTAACTATCCCTTTTATTCACTCCCTTTTAGTTTTCTACATCTTTTATTTTCTGACTTATCTATTGACCCCCTTGCCCCCCCCCCCCCCCTTCCCCTCCTGTCTGCCATATATAATGCACATAGTTTTCTGCTTGTTTGGACTCTTGTATGATGTTTTGTCAGTAATCTCTGTCTTGCTTATTACCCTATCTTCCACCTTTAAGCTCTCAGGTTTTTAAATCTCATCTGATGCAGTCCCCAACAATCAGTCTTTCCTTCTCAGCCTCCCTCGACCCAGAGTTCTGGGCGACTTTTCCATAACTTTTCCAAAGCTCACCAGCCCTTTTCCTTCACCCCTTTTCCTTTCCCTTCAACCCCCCTGCCAGAAGAAGGAGCTGCAGTCTCTGAGTGCTTGCACATTTCCTGAACCTTTACACGTGTTCTCTCCTGCCACCGCATGATGAGTGCATTTCTTATATAACCAGGGCATCCATAATTAAAGTTCCAGTTTCAAAACACTGTAAAAGGACACCTGTTGCTCAGAATGAAGTAAAATTTGAACAGCATATTGTTGATGCAGTGGGAAATGTCATGGTGTTGGGGGGAGGGGGGATAGTTGACTAATAGGTGGCACTGTAAGTGTCAGAATATGCACACCAACAGACACGCAGCACATGGCTGTTGCTCAGTTTGCATCCGAAATGCCCAACATTACTGTCTTCATCTAGGATCATGCGCTGATTGTAAAGCTCCTATGTGAGAACAGTGATTGTGCACCAGCAGCTGCAGAGAGATTCCAGCCACCCAAGGGTATGAAAAAAGGCATTGGTCCAGTGTCAGCTAAGGGTCTGGAGAAAATGATTATAAAATTCAAAGAGACAAGTTGTGTTGGATTACAATGTGGCAAAGGGAGGAAAGCAGTTGAACCAATGTCAGTTGAAAACATGGCCACACCATTGCAGGAAGGGTCAGGCTGTGTGCAAACATACAGTGCATGGGGAGTTGCTCGAACATTATACATGCTTGTGAGCACGGTGCATAAAATCTTACGAAATGTCCTGCATTACTATCGATACAAAATCACTCATGTTCAGGAATTGCTTCCTGTTCGCCTGCCAGCAAGACAAATGTTCACACTGGAATTTCTTGCTCCCATGAAAGTGGACATTGAATGGCCTTGGAACATTCTGTGGACAGCAAAGCTCATTTCCTTTTCCAAGGACATGTCAGTAAGCAGAATTGCAGGATATGGGCAATGGGAAATACAAAGACCCGTCAACCAGTACCACTTCATTCTGCAAAGTTGACTGTGTGGTCAAGTTGGGGTGTTTTTATTGTAAGGCTGTCTTTTTTTGAGGAGATGAGTGGTGCAGGTCCTGTTACGTGTACTATCACTGGTAAATGCTAGGAGTGTCTTTTTGCCCACCAATGCCATTCCAACCCTCAAGCAGCTTGGATGTGTGGGTGGAGTGATTTTTACATGAGGTGGAGCTCCTCCCCATGTTGCACAGCCAGCAAAGTGGCTGCTGCAGAGGCATTTTGGAAATGCTAGAATTATCAGCCGTCATTTCCCTACTTCTGGCTATGGGGCTGTCTGAAAGATAATTTGTTCAGTCCTCCAATTATGAACATAGCTGAATTGAAGGCAAGGCACGCATTAAGCAGAGCATTCTGACCCCTGAGACATGCCAATCTGTTCTGCAAGTTGATTTCAACTTGGGGCAGAAAACTGTGGACAGCATATTGAGCATGTCCTGTACCAGTCACATGACAGAGACCAAGTTCATCTTGCTTTGTATGTGGTTTTTGGCCCCAGGACAATTAAAAAGTAACATTATTTTGCTACAAATCTGAGAGCAGACGGCTCCTACAAATTTATGTCCATCCCACATCGCGTACTGCAGATGGCAAGATGATTCACTTGAAAAGGTATTGTGCAGTGTTGTCCAATCTGAGCTTTCATCCCACCTCCAAAGAGAAACAGAATATTAAACCCAATTTTAGTTCCATTCACGTAGTGTGATTTGTAATAGTCATTGTTCACCTGTTAACATTGTTCATTGGCAACTATTCAGAGAGGTTTTGAGGATTTCATTGTTATGCAGACTGTATGCAATAGTAAAAGGAAATATATATGAAATTTCAGATTTTCTGGAGGCTCAGCAGGGATTATTAAGAGACCCAGCACATGATCTTCGAGCAAAATGCCTCCATACATTCCAGTTGGCTCTGGAGACAAAACGAAGCAAATTTGTGGCTTATGGTTTGACTGGATTACATGTAAGTTCTGCATGAACATTAAAAATTGTTTTTAGTTTGCATTTGTTGGTGATGTAGTGGAAAAACAAACTGCAACAGCTTTTCACATAACACAGTGAAACAATAATGCAGAACAATTTTCATTTATTTATTGAAGCTCTAATGACACAATATACAGTATTATAATTAAGTGAGCAGATAACAAATATGAGTTGCAGACTTGTAGTTTCTATTTTGTGATTTTACATGTGTGTAACATGCTACAGTGATAAACCATTGTAAACAAACCTTCTGTAACGAAATTTGTATTATTCAAAATTTATTCAAATTTTATTTTTTATCAGTGCATAATCACTGATCTTATCCATATGATTTTGCTATTAGCCATCTAGTTTTTTAACACTATTTTCATAAAAACTATGGAGACACATCTCAAGCTGTAAACAATTGCTTCTCTACATAAGTTGTGACACACCATCCACAGAGAGTGACCCACACATATGGAAGTTGCGTTGTGACAGATTTGAGCTGTAGGGTGAATTTTTGAGGGCAGTCTGATTCCGATCAGCCAATATATGTTGGGTTATAGCTGTGAAATAATGTGAAGGAGCTGCACAGATCTGAACAGGGTGCCACATCTTTTGAACAATGGGCAGTTAGAATGTGGCAACAAAGATCACAGTAGTAGGAAGCATTAATGATACAACATTCCTGGAGAAATAAGATGAACGAAATGCCTTTACATTTCCAGAATACTATACCCATGAGCTTCGTAGCAAACATCAAAGTGCTGATTTTTCACTGGTGCCCCCATGCTGCAACCGTACAACTACATACTGTCTCCTTTTTATATTGTAGTATGATGATGGACTCAATTATCACAACATAATTTGTACCAGAAGCACCACCATCTCCCTTAAAGTAGAAAAAAAAGTGTGTAAACATTTCAACTTGAGCAGCCTGAGTTGCCACATTTTTAGTGCACTGTCCATTCAGATTTAGGTTATCCTTGATTTCCCTAAATCATTTGAGGCAAATGGTTCCTTTAAGAAGTAAGTGCCTTGATCTCCTTCCCTGTTCTTGAACAATGTGAACTTGTGCTTCTGATCCTTTTCAACTCTTGAAACTTGTGCACCTATTTCAACAACCATGGAACACAGTAAGCTGATTCATTCCAGAATTCCAACTCTTTCCAAGTGACTGATTGAATATTTGCGTCAGTGAGTTAAAGTTTTACTCTCATTTCAAGCGTAGATCAGCACAGAGTACCTGGATATTCTCTGCTGCGGTTCTGGTGTTATACAGCTCTAGTGGTTCATATTTTCAACTGGGCTCTTGGAAAGGTTCTTTCCCCTTATTGCTTGATACCATTTAAGCTGCAATTCATTTATCCACATTTTGTTCATAACATTCTGGAGATGTACTGAAAACAACTCTCTCAAAGGATATTGATAATCATTATCATATGTATGTAGTTCTGGAATGTGCAATGTAAACTGCAGTTCTGTCATATGAGGAAAGACTAAAAGAAAACCCAAACTATCTTGAAACCAATCTGAGTGATACATCATATGAAACTGAATACCAAGTATATCTTTTTGAAATGCTACAAGCAGTTTCCTTTCCCATTCTTCTACTGAACTCGTGCTTCATTTCCAGTGACACTGAAGTTGACAGAATATTAAACTTTTACATTTCTTTCTTTTTCCTTTGTTTAACCATGCCTATATATTTGTGTTTCTTCCAAATATTAATTTGGCTTAAAGTATAAAGTAAGACCTGGTTTGAAGAGTATACCAGAGAGAGAGAGAGAGAGAGAGAGAGAGAGAGAGAGAGAGAGAGAGAGAGAGAATCACCACAAAGTGGTGAAAGTGGATGTGCAGTTGCACTGGGATTGTCTTCAGTGTTTATGCAAACCAGTTTCTCACATGCTGATTGGTAGACAGAATTTTGAAGCACAAACTGTCTTGAGTTTTGCTGGTCATTTAATTGATGTGGATCATCTTATGTAGTCAAAATATAAAGTTAATCAGTGAAAATCTTATCACAACCTGTACACTAATTCTGGGTTCTTTTTGACACACTTACATGTACAACACAGCCACCTGTCATCCAATTTGAAGTCTAAATGAAGGATCCTGTGATGATCTGTGGTATAATTTTGGTGTAAGCCTTGCTCTTCTTATTATAAAGATGTGGAAAATCTTGTAAGCCAAACTGCAGTATTAAATTGCAGTTGGGCAGTGCTTGAAGTGATCATTACTGTTTCAAGATGCTATCATTTCATCATAAAATTTCATGACTGTCTCATAATTTTTGCTAAAGGTCTATTTTTTTTGTTCATTTTCCTGTTAATATGCTGTATTGCTATCATTACTGGTCTGTAGACTACACTGCAAGTGCTAGAATGGTTGCAGGTTGATGCTGTTATACACTGTTTATCATCTAATATTCTTATGAGGCTTTAAACTGTTCAGAATTTGTACCCAGCACATAAAAAGCAGAGATAATACATCCAGTTTGCCTAGGTCAGTGGCTAAGATATAGTTAAGCAAGAGAAAGTATAAGAGATCTCTGCAAAGAAAGGAGAAATGATGTGACACCAAGATATCTTGTGCTGTCTTCCTGCTTATAATAACTTTGTGGGTAGGCAGTTATGTCATGTAATTGTGGGAGAGCAAATAACAAGTAAAAGTAATGGGCAATAGAATGAAGTAAAAGTAAAAATATGTATATGAATGCCTCCTCCAAGTTGTTGCTGTGTGACGTAGATATTCTGATTCAGCTTTCAATAGGGCTGTGAAAATACACCACATTTTAAATTATGACATCCAGTTCTGGTGCA
The DNA here is from genome assembly GCF_021461385.2 of Schistocerca piceifrons. Taxonomy (NCBI): domain Eukaryota; kingdom Metazoa; phylum Arthropoda; class Insecta; order Orthoptera; family Acrididae; genus Schistocerca; species Schistocerca piceifrons. The sequence continues at coordinate 146,605,000 of NC_060139.1, forward strand.
AGTCCGAAATAATCATATTTTTGTTGAATTAAATCTGTCTTCCTTTCATGCTTCTCAGTGCTGTTATCACTATGATGATTGCTGTAGCACTTTCTCCTTTCATCTGTACTGTTACACTTTGCTGTGCAAGTATGATGTACGAAGACAAGCAATTTCATTTACATCCCTCCTTCCTCCACATTTTATTTTCATACAAGTTCTTGGGTCATTTCATTTTTACATGCATATGATCATTAGATCATTTCTATCTTCTGAATGCCACCAAGGAATTAATGAAATCATTATTTAACTTACCTTTCAAAAATTAACACATTTTCAAAAAACAAATAAAGTAACTTGTTTATGGCAACTGTATTTGCTGGAATATGATGGTGACATTCTCAAAATCTATAGTGACTAACAAGGAAAAAAATAACTAAATTAATTGATCAGACCTAAAGGACTGCACAGTGCTGACCAGCCAGCATATTGTCTTCTACCATATAGTGTCTTTCGGATGCAGTGTGCAGAGGCCTCATACTGCTCTCCCCACTGATGTCAGTTTTCCAGACCTTTGGGCTGCTGCTTCTCATTCAGGTAGCTCCCCAGTTGACACCAAAAGGATGTATGAATCCTATTCCAGCTCTCCCATTAAGGAAAATTTTCTGGTAGTGCTGGGAACTGAACCTTGATCCTCCACACCCCAGTCAGATGTGCTGACCACTCACCTACAGAGATGTACAAATTGGAAGCAATATTTTTTTATTAATTTTGTCTATTATTTTGTATTTAATAGCGGTTGTGTCTTGGTTAGTAGCAAAGAAGATAAGTTGCTCTGAGCACATTCTTATATCAGTATTAGCACCTTTTACTGGAAATTATGCTACAGTATTGATTGACCTTTTCCAATTGCTATTGGGTCACTGCAAACATTGTGGTGAACCGTCACAGCAGCTGTGAATAATTTCTTTAAAAGCTGGTCATACAGGGACAGTGGAAATTATGGTCAGAAAACTTGAGCACTTGCATTGAGCTGCAAAAGTATGAAAAATTTGAGTTGGAGCACTCTATTTCATGTTATTGGTGTACACAAAGGAAATGTAATATTATTCAATATTAAAATGTATTCTACAGCAGTGAAATACTCACTGAAGATGTAATTTTGCTAACAGTTGTTATGGCGTGAAGATTTCCTTTAAAGTTAAACTATGCTTGGATTTAGCTGAAATACCCTCTTTCTTGTTTGTTTGTTAATTGTATATTTTGGCTGATTTCAGAAACTGTTGAGAGATGATAGATTCCATTCTAATTTTGAGCCAGAGGATGATTCATTGTGGCTTCCATCACAATTGCTGCATGCAATGAGTTCCATCCTCTCACAGTCTGATGACACACAGGTTGATATGCTTAAGGTAAGCCACCAAAATTGTCACATTGTCAAATTTACGGTGGAACGTTGCAACTGTGTTGTTGCTTAATAAGGTATAATTACTATTTTTCGAAGAAATGTGAGTTCTGAGGAAGGTTATTCAAGTGTTTACAGTATTCAGTGTCGTATTCACAAAATATTGAGTTTTAGAAATATGTAGATCCTACTCTAAAATATCTCTTTATTTATAGCAAACCTGAGCCTCATAGGCAGATGTTCAAACAATAACACTACGGATGCATGAGAAGAAAGCTTCCTATGAACTGTGTATTGTGTTTTAGGTGCTGCTGAATGTTGCCTGCAGCAGCTACTCTCCAATGAATGGTCGTATTATAATCCAGATTCTTACATTGTGCAGTGAAGCCCATGAGACAGGCAATCAAGCTATTCGCACAGCTGCACAGGCCGCCGCTAGTCAGACACTGCGTTCTTTTTGCAATTTTCTGGGTGTGTAACACATTTACTGTTTTCTTAAGCAATATAGGAAATATGAGGGAGGATCGGAAAGTAAAGCACAGTATCTTTTTTTCTCTCCTGGTATTGCAGCCAGGATCTTGAAATTTCACGATATTATAATTTGAAGTTTGTGCTATAGAGGGTATTTTGTTTCCATGTGCAGCTCTAACAAGAAAAGTCTGAACCATGAAACAAACATGACGTTCATGTTACTGTCATCAACTTGTGAAGAACAATGAAATGTAGTTCAATATTTGTGGGCCAAAGGGCATAAACCGAGTGAAATTCACAGGTGCATGTGGTATGGGGACAACTGTATGGACTGTAGCAATGTCTTCCAGTGGTGTGCATTCTTCCAAGAGGGCTGTGTGAACTTTAGTGATTTGCCACACTCCAGTTGGTTGGTAATAGCTGCGACCCCACAGAATGTAGGAGCTACTGAGGCAGCAATTGTGAACGACTGGCGTGTGAACTGTATTGCAGCAGATCAGCATTTCCTATGGTGCGGTGTACACTGTTGTTCATGATATGTGGAAATTTCTTAAAGTTAGTGCTTGCTGGATGCCTAAGAACCTGACAGACAATCACAAGCACCAGCGAATGATGACAACCTTGGATCACTTAATGTCTTATGCTGCAGAAGGGCATGACTTACAAAAAAGAATCATCACTGGTAATGAGCAGTGGGCATACCACTTCATGCCTGAAACCAAGAAGTCCTGTATGGAGTGAAAACATGCTGGTTCACCAATACAAAATAATAATAATAATAATAATAATTCAAAGTGTAAATTTTCTTTACTTCATGTCTGTGGTCACAAATTTTTGTCATCAGATTACCGGGTTCAGTCTGTAATGACCATCTTCTGATGTGTTTTATAAAAACATATCCTAATATACTGGAGCCATAGTATCATCGTCAAATGCTAAACACAAAATCAATGCCAGCGTCATCAAACATACATAAATTATAATATATACAGGAGTCATCTTGTCAGCAGTACTACTGTTCAAAACAGTCTGCAAGGAAAGTACTTGTGACAGTGTTCTGAAATATGAATGGGCTGTTATTGGTGGACTTTGCTGAACATGGGACAATGTGAAGCCGCAGCCTACATTAAAACTTTGGTTAAGTTACATCGTGCCCTGCTTGACAAATGCCACAGTGATAATGGTAATGCTGTCAAACTTTTGATGACAATACTTGCCTCCATGTTGCTGCTCCTGTTCATGAGATAATCGCCAAATTTTGGCATCCTCCATACAGTTTGCACCATGCACCATTGAAAATGCACCATTGGACTTTAAAAGAAAGATTCGGAGTAGGTATCAAAATCCATGGAGAAGAAATAAAAACGTTGAGGTTCGCCGATGACATTGTAATTCTGTCAGAGACAGCAAAGGACTTGGAAGAGCAGCTGAACGGAATGGACAATGTCTTAAAAGGAGGGTATAAGATGAACATCAACAAAAGCAAAACGAGGGTAATGGAATGTAGTCGAATTAAGTCGGTTGATGCTGAGAGAACTAAATTAGGAAATGAGACACTTAAAGTAGTAAAGGAGTTTTGCTATTTGGGGAGCAAAATAACTGATAATGGTCGAAGTAGACAGGATATAAAATGTAGACTGGCAATGGCAAGGAAAGCATTTCTGAAGAAGAGAAATTTGTTAACATCGAGTATAGATTAAAGTGTCAGGAAGTCGTTTTTGAAAGTATTTGTATGGAGTGTAGCCATGTATGGAAGTGAAACATGGACGATAAATAGTTTGGACAAGAAGAGTATAGAAGCATTTGAAATGTGGTGCTACAGAAGAATGCTGAAGATTAGATGGGTAGATCACATAACTAATGAGGAAGTACTGAATAGGATTGGGGAGAAGAGAAGTTTGTGGCACAACTTGACTAGAAGAAGGGATCGGTTGGTAGGACATGTTCTGAGGCATCAAGGGATCACCAATTTAGTATTGGAGGGCAGCGTGGAAGGTAAAAATCGTAGAGGGAGACCAAGAGATGAATACACCAAACAGATACAGAAGGATGTAGGTTGCAGTAGGTACTGGGAGATAAAGAAGCTTGCACAGGATAGAGTAGCATGGAGAGCTGCATCAAACCAGTCTCAGGACTGAAGACCACAACAACAGCAATGTTTCATCCCTGCCTGGCCAACACTGTATGACACATGTGGAAGTGAAATTAGCAGTCTGCAGATGGCTATACTCTAACCACACTTGTATGAAGAGGGCATATTGAAACTGGTGCCATGATGCATGACTATGTAGAAACGTGGGTAGAAGGTATAAGTTCAGTTGTAATTATTTTTTGTTTTTTTGTTACCTATTAAACTTTTTGTTAAAAAATTTATTGTGCATTACTTTCCGATTTTCCCTCGTAACATTACCTTCCTAAAACTTTTCCTCTCAGGAAAGGAAGTTAATCAAAAATATTCATTCACTGTCTTTTGTCAGTACCCATGAAGGTACTCAGACAAACCATTGTATTGGAAATCATGCTAAAAAGAAAAAGTAAAAACTGTGATTTTGAGTGCAATCCAGATTGTATTATAAAACACACAGGATATTTACTGTAGAAACTTTCATGTCTACAATTAATCTCTCTTTTTCTATGGGTATTTCTTCAATTTTCTAAAGCTTGCTAAAGTCACTACCCCCCCCCCCCCCCCCCCCATTTCCCACATTACATTAGAAGGATACAGCAGATAATGTAAACAATTAAAAGCTTATGAGGGGTAGCCATAAAAGTTTAATCACCTCAGAAAATAAATATCAAGCTGCAACCAAAAACTTGATGGTGGTTTTAATTCTTATCTACGTATTTACCATTTAATGCATCATCAGTTCATTCATTCACACACGTTCCAAGAGTCCATCATGAAGGAGATATTTCAGAGATGTAGAATGAGTCAGTAGGCACAAGTAACCAGTGCTGACTACTTCTGTAAAGTATATGAACAATAAATTGTGGCTAGCACTTAACTACTCAAACTGATAATTACTGTAATTAGTTCCAGATTACTTTACGTTTGTATGTTATGAAAAAATACAACTACTTAAATGAAAGCCACTGCTCCTACTATCTACTCAGTTGCTTTGTTATCTGATACTTCAAACTTTAAACAGACCACTATTAGCTGTCTGTATACTGGCAAAATCAGATTCTATTAAAAATATTAGAGTTAGGCAGAATTTACAGTCCCGAGTCCAGTATATAGATATACTGTAGAAGGAGTGGGTAGTGAGGAGTCATTTTATAAATATTTTGGATTTTCAGTTTCTTGCCTAGTTTCCATTGAGAGCCTGTTATAGACTTTTGCATCAGAGTGTAAAATTCCATTCTGATTCCTAGAGAGGGAGGCACAGTCTATAGGGAAATTATTTCTGCTTCTAATATTGTTTTTGTGAATTGCTGAATTCATCATTGTAGTATCTGCTCAGTTGTAAACAATGGACCCCCAACAGTACTGTTGGCACATTTGTGCAACTGAACCCTGTAAGAGGAAATAAAAATCGCCATGCAATTCAGTCGACAAGAAGCAGAAAATCTGAAACTGAGTAGAGACAAGCACGGTGATAAACACAACATGTGACTGGCTTGGCTGGCTGGTGGGTGAGCACTTGACTGGCTGGTGGGTGAGCACAAGGAAAAAATGCACTGGTGGAAGTGCAAGTGAGGTCCCGGTGGTTGAGCTTGGTGTTAAACTGCCCAGCCCAGCTTACTGTTCCCAGCAGGTACAGATTCTGTCAGCAGGTCTGGCGCCCATACCACGTGCGCGTGTCACATGAACAACCCCCCCCCCCCCCCCCCCAATCCCCCCATGGCAGTGATCCACTGATCCACATTGTCCTGCCACAATGAACATACCAGCTTTTCTGCCTCCATCACAAATCACAATGTCTGCTTGTGAGGATACTAAAAGCATAAATTTACTCCTGAAGTTAACCACAATCATCATTAGGAAGTATTGTGTGTTGCCACGTAAGTTTGAGTCTACACTCCTGAAGAGGGTTAAGTTCACACATGGAGCATCATCCAATGTATGCCTAATGATCCCTACTTCTGATGCATGTAAGTCAGATTTATTTGTTTGGAGTTACATATATGAGTTTTTGCAAGAGTAAGAGTTGAGTTTGTTGGCTGTGAGCTTGTTGTAAACCCTGTTCAATTATTCTCTTGGCTGTATCTGATGTTTATGTGTTTGGGTCTTTTATCAATGTGATTGTGTCATCAGCAAATATTACAGTTTTTGAAGAGTCCTCCAATGTGCTCGTTTAAAAATTTTTGTAGGTCACGAATAGGAGTTCCCTCACAAATTTAATTTTATTCTTGTCGTATCATTTGTTAATGTAACCCTTGTGTTTTCTGTTGTGAAGATATGGCTCCGTCCATCCAAGGTGAAGACCTTTAATTCCATACCATTTTAATTTCTCTTAGAGAATTCTATGTCCTACACAGTTGAAGGCCTTGGCAAGAGCCACAGAAAATGCTAACAGGGTAATTTTTGTAGTTTAGTTCTTCTAGAACTGAGTTTTTGAGATCATATATTGCATTCTCAGTAGAAAAGCCTGTGCAGAAGCCAAACTGAGCTGCTGTTAAAATGTTATTCTCATAATGATGGCTCAATATTCTCAAAATGATGGTTCAGTTATCTGTTGCAAGCTACTCAAAACTTTTTGAGAACATGGGAAGGGGTGATATCGGTCAGTAATTAGGTCAGTTTCTTACATCCAGTTTTGAATACTGGTATTACTGCAGCATATTTCAGTCTTTCAGGAAATACTCCTTGACACATCCACTGATTATGAAGGTAACTCAAGGGTGGCATTACCAAGTCTGCACAAGCTTGTAGTATGTTGGCTTCTTTTTAGTGACCTAATAATTTTGGTGAGCTCTCTGACACACGGGTTTGGAAGACTGTCTGATGGTGGAGTACTTATTATCTGTCTAAGTAAGTTTATTGGATCTACTTTTGATGAACAGTTTCTTGTCCCCATGCTTTCAGCTGCTGTTATGAAGAATTCAGGCAGTTTAATAGGCAATGATTTTAATTTCATATCACCTGTCTCGCTATTGCTACCATCTGGAAGTTCAATATCATTTGCGTTACCAAGTTTATTTGTTCCATGCCTAATAATGCCAAAATTGTCCTTGCCTTGTTCCTGGCATTTTAAATTTTTCGTGCATAGTATGTGTTTTCATCTTTTTGAAGACCTGTTGAAGTATTTTACAGTACTGCTTATGGTGTATTTTTAAGTCTTGATTTTATGGTGTATTTTTAAGTCTTGATTACAGCCAATCCTTTGTATTAAATGTATCTCTCACATCCTTGCACAAGGTATTTTGATTCTAGATTTTATCCACCTTCTTTGTCAGCATCTGCTGTGAATGTACCTGACTCCTTGTAAAAGGAAACTGGATATGTTATGTTGTAATAATATATGTAAGAAAGAATTAAATTTCTCATCTGCTATACGTCCTTGGTAAACATTTTCCTATTTCCCAGCCTGTAAAATCTCTCTGAAAAATGTAACTGAGCCAGCAAGTCTGTGAAATCTTAGCTTTCCTTTCTTGGTTAAAACTGATTGAAGGGTATTTGTTTTTGCTGCCATTGCTTAGGTAGGTAATTTTATCGGGCTCACGTCTAACTGTGAGGGTCAAGCCAAATCAATTCTAGGTAACCTTGGTCATAACTATTGGAGATGAAATCTGTATTGAAATCTCCACATATAGTCACTTCCCATTTATTTCTAGTACGTTTTCTTTTACTACCCTGTCTAATAGCTTAATGAATTTTCCCAACAGTAAATGGCTTGGCAGAGACTTTGTAGAAATCTGCCATTTGGCTGTTCAGGAAATACTCGACCTTGAAAAGCATCTCATCATCGTTCTGGAAATGCCCAACATGCAAGGAGGGAACTAGTGTATCAACTTCAGACCGCAGGGCACTTACAGCTGCTTCTGTGCTCTCCTCCTCCTCCTCCTCCTCCTCCTCCCCCCCACCCCTCCCCCCTCTCCTCCCAATTACTACATGAAGCTTGATTAAATAGACAATAATAATAGTAACCTCAGAAATCCAGTTGTTTCTACTATTTATTTATTTTGAGAGGACAAATTGCAAGAAAAGAGAAAGCAATCATTGATCAGCCCACAAAAGCAGAATGTTGTATAGGTTATTGCAACACTTTGTCTTGCTAGCCTCCTGTATCCTTGTGAGGAGATTCTGGCAGTATGCTCTTGTAACTTGCCCCTTACGAGCATAATCTATTTGCACCAGTCCATTGCAGCCACAATTAACAGTCAGCACCACCTTGCCCAATGATGGTCAGGTTGTCATGGTTTTTTTTCTTTTTAAATGGTGTTGAATCCAAATGTTTCCAACATTTGCTTTGCTCGTTTATCTTGAGGTCATAGTGATAATCCCAACACTTAAATATGATGATTAGGTAGCTAAAGAATTCATCTGGATTGGACTGACACAGCTGCAACATCTTTGCTCCTGCTTCATTTTGGCAGGATTTTTAAATTGGTGCGTGCAATCCCAGAACACAGCCTTTGTCGTGTCCAAAGCGTCATGCAAGATGTAGAAAACTGATATATGACTTATTTTTCACTTTTTTTTACTATCACCTTGATCATAATACACTAGTCGTTGTTGCACCACTTCTCTTGTGATTCCCTGTTTTTCACAGAGAGACGGGTCTTCCACTTCATTCTTTGTCATTCAGAATTATTTGACAACATTGGAAGTGTCGCCACTGTGCAGTTGCATATTGGATTGTTGCTGTATGTTTCCACCAACTCAGCACGGATTGTTACAGTGTCATTCCACTTCAAATGCAGAAAACAAATTACATAGGATGAAAAATTCCACCTTATGCAAGACACCTTTTTTCTCTGCTTTGTTTCACCCGTACAGGTTTCATCATTTTTTTTGTTATCTTCAGTGGGTTTAATTTTTATTTTTAACTGTAAAATTGTTGTTACATATTAACATTTGTGTTGTTTACAGCATTATTCCTTTTATAGCTGAATTGGCAGAAAATGGATGTATGCATTAGTTTACGTACCTTACATGATGCTATTGGACATTTATTTTGGTAGCTATTCTGTTACACAACATACAACGTCTCATTTGCAAACAGCAAAAATGTAATTTTTATTTTTCTGTTTATTTAACAAATGGAAATGAGTCTATATCACGTTTTTTTGTGTGTAACTTACAGTTTTGATATTGTGGTGCTTTCTTCTATGATGTTGGTGAAGGGAATAGGCTTACTTCGTGATCTGTGGTCTCGTGGCACTGTACTTTTTCTGATTTCTCAAAACATAGGCAGTACATGTTGTAGTGGCTGTGTGGTATTCATTTGTTTCATAGCGTGTTTTGCTGGGTGAGGCACACGAGTTTGATGTGCATTTGGTGTGTGTGTGGGGGGGGAGGGGGGGGGGGTTGAGGACTGGGGCAGAGAGAGAGAGAGAGAGCGGGGGGGGGGGGGGGGGGGGAATGATATTTTGGTGTGGTTATTATTTAAATAGTACTTCTATTGTGGCGAAGAGGGTTTTGTTGCACAGTGATGTGTATTCATTGAGTATTTTGTTTCCTTGGGCTATTGGTTTTTGGATATGATAGTTTTCTTCTATAGTTAATTTTTGGTATAAGCTGCTACTTTCAATGTTTGTTGGGTGGTGATTGTGTGCTATCAGGTGGTCTGCAAATGTTGAGTGTGAGCTATTGCTTTTCAGTGCTCTGAGGTGTTCTGTATACCTGGTTCAGAAATTCCTGCATGTTTGTCCTACTTACACAAAGTGACAGCAGTTGCAAGTAAGTTGGTATATACCAGACTGGCTGTATTTGTACTGTTGGTGGTATTTCTTCCAAGTCTGCTTTGTATTGTGGTGTTGGTTCTGTATGCTATATTGAGTCCTTGTTTCTTTAGTATATTACCCACCCTGTGTGTGACTCCGTTGTTGTAAGTCATTATGTGCCATTTGTTGCTTACTGTGTGCTGATTTGTTGTGTGTTGTGTTGTATTTGCCTGTGTGTGTGTTTGATGGTTATGTGTTGTTTGTTTTTGTATTTTGTGGTTTATTTTGTCTACTCTCTTTGCACCATATCTATTCTGCTGTGCAATTTGTTTTATTGTGTTCAGTTCTTGTGTGTAATCATGTTTGTTCATGGGTATTTTGTTCAGTCTGTGTAGTAAATATCTCAATTTGGCTTCTTTGTGAGTTATTGGGTGATTGGATTGGTTACGAATTGTGGGTTTTCTGTAGATTGTGAATTCATGTTTGTTGTTTCTCTTGTGTCTGGTGAGATCTAAGAAATTAAGTTTTTCGTCTGATTGTGTTTCAATGGTGAATTGTATTTGTGGGTGGATCGAATTTATGTTGTCATGAAGTTCTTTTATGCAAGGCTGTGGTTCATCTATTAAGCAAATTATGTCATCTACATATCTGTACCAATTATTATTTAGTATTGTTTTGGTGTTACCATTCTGTCAAAGATTTGTTTTTCTATCTGATTGTGGAAAATGTCAGCTAAGCAGCCACTGGTTGGGGATCCCATGGGTAGTTCATCTTGTTGAGAGTAAAATCTGTTGTTAAATGTGAAGAAGTTTTGCTCTGTGATGAGCCTGAGTATGGCTGATATTACTTGTATGTTTGTTGTGGGTATGTTTCTTTGTAGTTGGAGGTTTTCTTTCTATGATGTTGATGGTTGTTCTGTTGGAATGTGTGTGTACATGGAAATTATGTCAAATGAAATCAGTGTTGCTGTGTTTGGGATGTTTTCGTTTCTTATTTTTTCTATTAAGTCACTTGAGTTCTTTAGACTTCTGTTTTCAGTGTGTTTGTATATTGTTTGTGTATGTGTGTGTGTGTGTGTGTGTGTGTGTGTGTGTGTGTGTGTTTTTGGCTAAGTGATATGTTGGTGCTTTGGTGAAGTTTATCAATGGATGTACAGATATTCCAGGTTTGTGAACTTTAGGCAATGATATTAGGGTGGGGGCCTTGGGATTTTTCGGTATCATTCTTTTAATCTGTGTTTCTGTGAAAATCGTTCCTATGTTTTTCAAGGTTTTCTGTAACTTACTTTGGTATCGGTTTGTTGGGTCACTTCTTAATTCTCTGATGTTGTTGCTTTGGATGAATTCTGATGTTTTGTGAATGTATTCCTATTTGTTTATGACTACTAGTGAATTAACCTTGTTGGATTTTGTGAAGATAGCATATTATGGTTTTTTTCTTCAGCAGTCCTAGTGTTTTCTTGTATGGTGGTTTCATTCCCTTTGATTATGTTTCTTATTTCCTCAGCAACTAGTTCTCTTGTTAGATTTGCATTGAATTCAGGTGGGTTTAGTTTTTCTTGTTGATTTATGATGTGTTCAGTTTCTGTTATGATATTTTCTACTGTCTTGTGTGACACTATTGTGTTTATGTTATGTTTGGACCCTTTTCAAGTAGGCTGCTGTCTTGGTTAGATAATTTTTTTGTTGTATTGGTGGTGGGATTGGTAGGTGTTGGTGTGGTTTATCATTTTGGTGAGTTTCTTTTGTTGGATTGTCTGTTTTCTACCTATTATAGTATCTGTGTATGTTCTAACCTGTGGTGTAAGGATTTAAATTTGTACCGGGGTTGCAGGAAAAAAAATTATGTGGCCTTATTTTTTGAGATGATAATTATAATTTTGTGAGTACTCTTCATACCGTGATTTCCTGAAGTAACCTGTTTTATACGCTGCTAGATTTATAAAAAAGAATTCACTACTGTCAGATTACGAACTAGGATTTAGTCACTTATGATTTGTCAGTACGTATTATCATGATTTCCTAAAATCCATATAAAACAAAGAAACAAACACTGGGATGTCTATGGACCTATCTAAAGTATATGATGCTTCCTATAATGATAACTTTACCAGATGGTTTGGAAAGGAAAGGAATTCTGTTGGGACTTGGCAAGACAGCCAAGCCACTATGAGAGGAAGCCGAAGGCACGCGTTTAAGCTCATGCAGGATGGCGTGAGGTCTAGAACAGGACAAGGTCTTTATAGTAGCAAAAATAGTACGTAGCTTCTGGAATACTTAACTTTAATCCATAATTGGTGAACATCGGTCTGACGGTACATGCATCACAAGATAAATAGCAAATGATAATGGCGCCTTTCTAGGTCGTAGCAAATGACGTAGCTGAAGGCTATGCTAACTATCGTCTCGGCAAATGAGAGCGTAATTTGTCAGTGAACCATCGCTAGCAAAGTCGGCTGTACAACTGGGGCGAGTGCTAGGAAGTCTCTCTAGACCTGCCGTGTGGCGGCGCTCGGTCTGCAATCACTGACAGTGGCGACACGCGAGTCCGACGTATACTAACGGACCGCGGCCGATTTAAAGGCTCCACCTAGCAAGTATGGTGTCTGGTGGTGACACCACATTCCTCCCCCGCAAATCGGCGTACGGTTGTGTTATAAGGCTTCTGCCCGCCGTGGGGAGGACCCTATGTTGACGTATGCGACGAGGTGGGGAGATAACAACAGGCGAGGCTGTGCCACCCGCACCCTGCCATTCGGTCCGAGGGGAGCTAGGAAACGCCTGAAAACCTAGTCCAGGGTGCTCGCCAACATGCGGTGTATGCGCCTGTAAAGAGACAGGAGGGGGCCGAAGAGTCGACCTCCATCGGGTCGGGGCACCCGACGGGCGAAGACGCCATGTGGTCCGGAGCGGGCAAGAAGTCCATGGCGGAGGACAACGGGTCACGGGAAGCGATCGGCGGCGCGTGACCCAGGGAGGCGTCCGGTGGTTGCAGCGACGCGTCCAATTCGGGCGTCGCCGGCGGGAGAACAGGCGGCGGCGGCGGCGCCATGGGGCAAAATGGAAGGCAGCATCGGTAACACCTGGGGATGAGGCGAGCCAGTAGATGGGTCCCCAGGGCGCTGACTAGACGGCACCGTCGCTGAAAGCAGACGGGGAATGGCAGAACCCATGTGACGACAGAGGCGCAGCTGATCGAGATGCCGACGCACCTCACCAGAGGCCCCCAAAACCAGATACACAGCGCGGCCGAGGCAGCGAAGAATGCGCCCTGCGAGCCAACGCCGTGAACCTCGATAGTTGCTATAGTATACAACGTTGCCTGGGGCAAAAGCAGGTGTCTGCTGCTGCACAGGAACCTGATGCGGCGGATGTAGCAAAGACATCAAGGTTTGATGAGGACGACCGTGGAGCAACTCAGCCAGCGAGCGACCATCTCGGGGCTGAGAGCGATACGAGGACAAAAAGAGCAATAACGCGTCCTCCCGAGAATGCGACTCTTTTTAACTTCAACATCTGTGACTTGAAAGTCCTGACCAATCGTTCAGTGGCACCGTTTGACTGTGGCGAAAATGGCGCGGACGTCAGATGTTGAATACCATTGGCCTTGCAGAATGACTGAAATTCTGCGGACATGAATTGTGGGCCATTGTCAGAAACAATAGTCTGTGGCAGACCTTCAATGCAAAAGATAGCAGATAACGCTTGGATGGTGGCAGAAGACGTCGTGGAAGACATCCGAACAACAAAAGGAAAATTACTGAATGAATCGACCAGAACCAACCATCGAGCATTCCAGAATGGACCAGCAAAATCGATGTGTAAGCGTTGCCAAGGGGAAGTGGCTTTTGGCCATGCAAAGAATTTCTGCGGTGGTGCGGATTGTTGTTCGGCACACGCCTTGCAAGAAGAGCACATATTCGTAATCGCAGCATCGATTCCGAACCAAGTACAGTGCTGACGAGCAAGTTGTTTCGTTCTCACTATACCCCAATGTCCGTGGTGGAGAAGCCGTAAGACAGAGGACAGTAACGAACGTGGGACCACGACCCTGGACTGATCATTATCAGAACGCAACAGCAAAACACCACCTCGTACAAAAAGTCTCTCCTTGTGAGCAAAAAATCAGCAAACCAACGGATCCTCGATCCGTGACTTTGACAAGGGCCATTGCGTAGCAACAAAACGCAGAACGGTAGCAAGGACAGGGTCAGCAGCTGTGGCTGTAGCTACACGACGAAAATCAGTGGGAAACGATTCGACCACGTCATCGGTTTCCGAATCAATGAACATGCAAGCAAGTTCGGAGGAATCGAACGCTCTATCCTCAGCAACAGGCAAACGGGACAACGCATCGGCGTTTCCGTGCTTAACAGTGGACCGATACAAGATATCGTAGCGGTACTGCGAGAGGAAAATAGACCAGCGAATGAATTTCTGCGCTGTACGTGGAGGTACAGGCTTGTTCGGATGGAAAAGCGATGTCAAAGGTTTGTGGTCCGTGATGATGGTAAAGTGACAACCATACAAGAAATCATGAAACTTTGTAACACCAAATACGAGAGCCAAAGCTTCTTTCTCGATCTGTGAATAATTTCTTTGTGCAGACGAGAGCAATTTGGACGCAAAGGCAATAGGGCGATCGTGCGATCCATCTTTGTGCGCAAGCACAGCACCGATCCCGAAATCCGATGCATCCACCATCAACAAAAGGGGTTTCTGGGGATCGAATGGCGTAAGGCAAGTATTGGAAAGCAATGCCGATTTCAACTGGCGAAAGGCGCGTTCGCATTCCGTCGTCCAGATGAACGGAACACCTTTACGGCGTAAGCGATGAAGCGGAGCTGAAATAGAAGAGGCGTGGCACACATATTTATGGTAGTAATTGATTTTTCCCAGCACACTCTGTAGCTGCTTCAAATTCTGCGGCGTAGGCAAGTCTTGTATGGCACGGAGGTGTTCTGGACTGGGATGTATGCCTTGGACATTGAGAACATGGCCCAGATAGGGTAAGTCATGAGCAAAAAAACACACATTTGTCCTTCCGCAAGCGAAGACCATTTTGTCGCAAGACCTGAAATAGTGTTCTGAGATTGGCTAAATGTTCTTCTTCTGTCTTTCCGGAGATCACAATATCGTCCAGATAGTTTGCTGCAGTAGGGACCGAGGCACAAACAGTTTGTAGATATTGCTGAAACAATGCAGGGGCGGATGCACACCCGAATGGCAGTCGTTTGAATTGATACAAACTAAGATGCGTGTTAACCACCAAAACGCGCTGGGATTCTTTGTCCACCGGTATTTGCAAGTACGCATCTGCTAGGTCCAACTTCGAAAAATATTTACCCGGGCACAGTTTGTCAAAAAGATCTTCCGGGCGGGGTAAAGGAAAAGTTGCAATCACTAGTTGTCGATTCACTGTGGCCTTGAAGTCCACACAAAGTCTCAATTTTCCAGAAGGTTTTGGCAAAATTACTAAGGGTGATGCCCAGAGAGAAGCCTGCACACGTTCAATTACACCTTGTGGTTCCAAATCGTATAATGTTCTTGCGACCTCATCACGCAATGCGTGGGGAACATTGCGCGCTCTGAAAAATTTTGGTTGCGCGTTTACTTTCAGTTCCAAATGTGCTTCATAGTTCTTAGTGCAACCAAGGCCCGGTGCAAAAATGTCTGCAAATTCTGCACATAGACGAGAAACACTGTCTGAAGGCACAGTCTGGTTCACTGATAGGACCTGATTGACTATAGACAAGTTAAACAACTGAAATAAATCCAAACCAAACAAGTTCACTGCAGAAGAAGAACGAAGGATGTACAATGACACAAGTTTTGTTTGTCCTTTGTATGTTGCAAGAAGGCTGCACTGTCCTAACACAGGGATTGCTTGTCCTGAATAACTACTGAGCTTAACATTTGCGGCACGCAACAGAGGTGTGCCCAGCTGTTTGCACGAGTCGTGATTGATCAGTGAAACTGCAGCTCCGGTATCGAGCTGGAATGGTATCACGTTGCCATTAATGTCCAAATCTACAAAAAGTTTATTGTTCTGCTGACGACAAGAGCGACTGCCTCGTGCAACGTGAACTGACACCGGTACAGAATCACTTGCGACTTGACGGGATTTCCGGCGATGTCGACGCACACTATTTGTGGGACGAACACAGTCACTGTTAGAGAGAGAGGCACTGGGCGGAGTGGAATGAACTACATGAATTTCCATGGGCATTTCCAGGTTCATGAGCCTGAGTATTCTGGGTTCGATTCCGATGCCGGCGCGAAGCAAAGGGCCTGGAATGGTTGTGAGTGTCCGATCGGAGCTTTTTCTGGCAAACACTTTGAACATGTCCTTTTTTATTACAGAAAAAGCAAATAGCCTGGCGTGACGGGCAATTCTCACCCGAATGTCTAGTAGCACACCGCAGGCATGATTTTAGCACTGCATTTGCTTGCTTGTGCGGCACACGTGGCGGAGAGCTTGGCGGCAGCTGCGCGGACGGGCGCGAGGGCTGTTTACTGTTCCATGCAGCTCGCCCGGCGGGCCGGTTAATGTGACACACGGCCGGTGAAGTTTCAAATGATTCCTGAGGAACGTCAAGTGTGTCCTGCCGATCCAATATGTCCATCACTTGTTGAAGGGAGGGATTGACTAGTTTCAAAATCTGTTCCCTTATACGAACATCAGAAACGTTCTGTGCAATTGCATCACGTACCATAGTATCTGAATAAGGGAGTCCACATCCACATTCAAAAGCACAATCCCTAGTAAGGCCTTGCAAGGTTGCAACCCACTCCCGATTAGTTTGACCGGCCGTATGTTTTGTACGAAAGAAGGTATACCTTTTCGCAACTACATTGACTGATTCTTTGAAATATGCATCTAATGCAGACAAAATTTCGTCGTAGGACAGAGTTGCTACGTCGCGTCGGGGAAACAATTTGACTATCACACGGTACATGGACACGCCGACGCATGATAATAAGAAAGGCTGCTGCTCGTTACCTTGAATTCTGTAGGCGACGAGATGGAATCCAAATTGGTGTAACCACTCCGTCCAGCTTTCCAGTGCCGCATCAAAAGGACGAAAAGTTGGTGCAACAGCGTGTTGTGGCTGCGGTAGTGGTGGAGCGGCGGCTGCCGCATTGTTTTGCATTGCACGTTGACCCTGGACGAGCTGTCCAAGGGCATCCAATAAGGCCTGCGTCTGCTGATTCTGCAAGCAATAAAATTCGGACAGTACATCTGGAGATTGTGACAAAGCCATTACACAAGTAAATCAGTCCATATAATTACGAACGCAAAATCCCATCCTTGTCGCCAAACTGTTGTGACTTGGCAAGACAACCAAGCCACTAAGAGAGGAAGCCGAAGGCACGCGTTTAAGCTCATGCAGGATGGCGTGAGGTCTAGAACAGGACAAGGTCTTTATAGTAGCAAAAATAGTACGTAGCTTCTGGAATACTTAACTTTAATCCATAATTGGTGAACATCGGTCTGACGGTACATGCATCACAAGATAAATAGCAAATGATAATGGCGCCTTTCTAGGTCGTAGCAAATGACGTAGCTGAAGGCTATGCTAACTATCGTCTCGGCAAATGAGAGCGTAATTTGTCAGTGAACCATCGCTAGCAAAGTCGGCTGTACAACTGGGGCGAGTGCTAGGAAGTCTCTCTAGACCTGCCGTGTGGCGGCGCTCGGTCTGCAATCACTGACAGTGGCGACACGCGAGTCCGACGTATACTAACGGACCGCGGCCGATTTAAAGGCTAGCACCTAGCAAGTCTGGCGATGACACCACAAATTCTATATTTGGCAAGTGAACGGATTAAGTTCTGTCATATAAAGCAACGAATGACACAACCTCTGGAAAGATTAAAAAAACAACACTGTGTTCATCAGCAGAATTGCTAATCAGTCATGGACTATAAGGATCTACACAGGGTTCTCGACTTTTACTACTTTTTCTTTTATGTACAGATGATCTTAATGATAATGCTGCAAAAAGGTGACTATACTGAAAACCATGGGGAGAGTACTAATTACATCATATTGAGGATAAAGGGCATTAACAAGGATAGAGCCCCATTCCCATTGTAAACGCTCATGTAATGCAACCATAAGTTAACACTCTTGATTGGTTGCTTTATGGAGAACAAATATGGATGGTCTGCTAATCAGCCTGCATTGCAGACTGTGTGGTGAGTCAGTCTGCTTCGTTCTTGACTAAATGTTGTACATGTGACACAGAGACATCAATTGCTAAATAACTATGTGGTGTGATTGGAAAGTTTCAAGAATGGTTTGGTGGGCAGGTACACAGAGGGTGGGGAGTGAGTCATTGCCTTGTCCTCGAATACCCTCTGACAGGAAATTGTGTTTCCTTTATTCAGTTCATTGTGGCAGCTGGTCAAGTGCAGGTCTGTTAGGGCTTGTAGCTGGATTCTGTCTGCTTGAAAATGAACGTAAAAATGGAGCAACAAGTTTGTGTGAAATTTTGTTTTAAAACTGAGAAATCAGCTTCTGAGGCTTATGAACTACTAAAAACAGCTTTTGGAGATAATTGTATGAGCCAGTCAAATGTTTTTGTCTGGTGTAACAGATTTAAAAAAGGCCGTGAATCATTTGAAGATGAACCATGGTCTCGCTGTCCTTCCACCTCAAAAACGATTGAAAATGTTGTGAAAGTTCATGGCTTAGTGCACTCTGATCATAGACTTACAATTAGGGAGGTGGATGATGAACTTAATTTAAGTTTCTATGCAGTTTAGGCAATTTTAACTGAAGATCTGAACATGTGTTGAGTGTCCGCAAAATTCATTCCAAAAGTGTTGTCAAGTGACCAGAGACAATACCGACTTTAAGTGTGCCAAGAACTGATTAATCAGACTAAAAATGACCCAGATTTGTTAAAGAGAGTAATTACAGGTGACAAATAGTGGGTATAAGGATATGATGCTGAAACCAAAGTGCATTCTTCGCAGTGAAAGACTCCAGGTTCTCCATGACCAAAAAACCACGTCAAAGTCTGTCAAAGGTGAAGACAATGTTGGTGATTTTTTTTTTTTTTTTTTTCCTTTCAATTCTACCGGTATTGTGCATCATGAATTTACCCCTGCAGGACAGACAATTAATCAGGAATACTACAAATGTGTCCTAGAGCGTTTGCACGAAAAGGTGCGGAAGAAAAGGCCAGTATTGTGGAAAGGGTGCTACATCTTGACAATGCTCAGGCTCATCATGCCTTCTCCATCATTGAATTTTTGACCAAATTCAAAACTCCTGCGCTTCTACAACTGCCATATTCCCCTGATTTGGCCTCTGCGGACTTCTACCTGTCCCCTAAACTGAAATTTTCACTGAAAGGGAAGCGATTTGACTATTGAAGACATCCAGGAAAATATGGAGAGCATCCTTAATACATTTCAGGAAAAAAAATTCCAGGAATTTTTCCAAAACTGGAAACAACATTGGAGTCGGTGTGCCCAGTCAGAAGGGGACTATTTTGAAGGAGATGCATTACAGTAGCATATAAGTACCATCATTGTACAATTACAAGCCCATTCTTAAAATTTTCCTATCACTTATACTAACACATAATCAGCTCACAAATTTTGAAGCACTCTGACATAGGCCGAAACTTCTATGATCATAGATCTGCTGAGGTTTTGCAAATCTCACCAAAATTTTTGGGATCTGGCACATTTGTGTACCATTTGGTCCTCAGAGGACCTTTTGACAGTGCAAGTTCCTAGAGTGTCTGTATTCTGAACAGAGGGAAAGAATATTAGTAGCGCTGGCCACAGGAAACTTGGGCATCACCTTGAGGCCACAGGGCACTCCCAGCTGCTTCTGAGCCCTTCTCCTCCATCCACCTCCTCTCCCCCAAATTACTACATGAAGTTGATTAAATATACAATAATAATATGACCCTTGAAAACACAGCTGTTTCTATTTATTTATTTTTATACAACAAATTACAGAATTCTGGGATCTAAAAATAGGATACTGGAATTGCAAAACAAAGTAAGTAAGAGGAAATGGTATAGTGTAATGCTATCAGAACATCTGTTTGTATTACAAAGGGACATTGCAGGTAGGAGGTTAAGGTGTAGGCTTTATTCTGAGTGAGAAATTAAAAATATTTTTACAAAATTTTAGGGCATTTAAGACAGAATAGCACTGTTGTTCTAAAAATAATAATAGAAGGAAACATTCCACGTGGGAAAAATTATATATAAAAACAAAGATGAGGTGACTTACCGAACGAAAGTGCCGGCAGGTCGATAGACACACAAACAAACACAAACATACACACAAAATTCAAGCTTTCGCAACAAACTGTTGCCTCATCAGGAAAGAGGGAAGGAGAGGGGAAGACGAAAGGAAGTGGGTTTTAAGGGAGAGGGTAAGGAGTCATTCCAATCCTGGGAGCGGAAAGACTTACCTTAGGGGGAAAAAAGGACAGGTATACACTCGCACACACGCACATATCCATCCACACATACAGACACAAGCAGACACACATATATATATTTTCCATGAAAAACATTCAAACCCATGGACCAACAAAATTGCATTTTTACAAGGAGTAGGAATACCTGCACAGATATGCACAGAAAATAATAATGAGGGAGTTTGCTGTGAAAGTAGAACAAATTAAAGAATGCCCTTTCAGTGGGAAAGTTCCGATATGGCACCAGAAACGACAGAGGTCATATTGTCGCAGAAGAAGCTGAATAGCACAGTCACCGTGGTGTAGTGGTTATGATACTAGACTGTTACATGGAGGTTCGTGAGTTTAAAACTTACCAGAACTGAAAAATTTTAATTTCTATATTCAATTCGAGTACATTCTAGAAGTATCTACAAATATCCAAGAATCATTGTACTGGAATGTTCTGTAACCGTATATATACCGTATGTGTTCTGGCCGGAGGCAGTTCGCTCCGCACTCTTGTATGTGCAGCTGTTGCATAAACCTTTGTTAGGTGAAGTTAGTGTTTGTCATTCATCTAATTACACCTTCTTCTGCATGACATTATTCTGGTGGAGGCACTGGGTATTGGAACTTGTGATAGCACACATTATCAACAACACAGTGGCTCCCATCAGGCCACGACATAGCCATCATTTACATAGTGAGAAACCCGAGTTGGAGCCTTATTCAACAGATCACAGTCTGTCGGAGACAGAAGAAGAAGAGGATGTTACAATGACAGCAACTGTGTGCCACCACATGAGACATCCTTCTGGGTTCTCTGGTGACGATGGCCAAGATCCAAACAAGTGGCTGAAGGTATATGAGTGATAGCCAAATTTAACAAATGGGATGACACCGTGTGTTTGGCTAACTTATTTTTCTTCTTGGAGGGCACTGCCAAACAATGGTATGAGGTTCACAAGCTGGGAAGTATTCCAGGCGGAACTGTACAAGGATTTCGGTGACACACAACTACAGAAGTGCAGGGCTGAAGATAAATTAAAGTGCAGGCCACAGTGTCCAGGAGAAACTAAAGCATCCTACATTCAAGACGTCTTGGAGCTGTGTACAATGGTGGATCATAGAATGAAGGAGGAAGATAAGGTTTTGCATCTCCTGAAGGGTGTTGCTGATGACATGTATCAAGCCCTACTCCTGAAGGAGGTTTTGACAGCAGACGACTTCATAAAATGGTGCCAGTATACTTCAAAAAATGGTACCAGTATATTGAGACAATGCATCAAAAAAGAATTACACGCAAGAAGTTTGAACGGCTTCCAAACGTCTTATCGATGTCTGTGATGGAGGAAGGAACTAATTTCACAAGTGTTCTTCATCAGATAGTGAGAAAGGAAGTTCAGAAGGCACTTGGGAGCAAGAGGAATAGACATTGCATCCGATCTCTCGTCCTTCATTTCCCTTTAAAACGGTGAAAAAGCCGAGGCCCAGGCGAAGTTATGTTCCTACAATGCTGCATGAGGAACCTGTTTGGGCACCAAGGAAAACTGACGTCTGGAGGACCCAGGATAACCAACCAGTATGTTTTCACTGTGGACGGCTGGGACATGTGCTGTGCTATTGTCAAGAAAGGCGGCAGATATTTGATGATGCCCTTGCCAGAAGACAGTAAACTGAGCTTAGCCAGCACAATTCCGGGACGATGAAGATGAATAAGAAGATGTGGGTGTAAGACAAAGTAGGTCACCATCGCCACAAGCTAGCCACTGGAGAGGATGCTCCCCAACAGGTGTCCATAGGAAGCTCCAGCCGATCACCTAGCTGCCGCAACCCGGAAAACTAAAGGGTGCAACCTTCCTTGGAGGTGAGGCCGCCAAAGAGAAAAATTCTCCACCATCGATCACTACAAAAATGACTGGAAACTATGTCGATATCCTCATGGATGGCTAACCAGCCCAAGCTCTTGTGGACTCTGGAGCATCATATTCAGTCATTTCGGAGAAGTACCATCACCAGTTGCAGAAAACCGTATTCATTGACAACAAAACATCTCTGCTGAAGGTGGCTAATGGGAAATATGTAAAACCTACCAGAAGATGTGTCATTCATGTGAGTATAAGTGGCCATACACAGCCCTTAGAATTCATCATCTTACAAGAGTGTAGTCATGATGTCATTCTCAGGTGGGACTTTTTGAAAGCTTCTCAGGCAATTATAGATTGTGGTTGCTCAAAGATTATGCTAGACGAGATGAGATGCCGTGGACAGGAAGTTGCTCATCTGAGTGTGTGGAGACTGTGTGTGCTGGATGAAGTGATTATTCCTGCAGACAGCGCTAGAAAGGTAACTATCATGTGTCATGCCATGTATCAACCAAGGATCTTGTAATTGAATGTAAGAGAAGCATACCACTGAAGAATAACTTGGTCATTTCATCCTGTGTCATCTCATTTAAGAATGGATTTGGTGAATTTTGGATAGTTAACTGTTGCCGAGAACTGCAGATCCTTCCAAGACACGTGCGTAGCAAACGCTGAGCCGTTAATTTCCGAACAGCTGAGCGTCATAGAAACCTCCCATGCCGAGTCTGTGGGCGAAATTGGCGCTACCACTACGAGACAAGATCTTCTAACTTGACTATCACCAGATCTCACTAATAAACAACAGAAGAAGCTACCTGCCATTTTTCAAGAATTCTCTTAATGCTTCAATCCACAGGCGAAGAGCAAATTAGACAAATTGACGGTGAAGCAATGGATTAGCCCTGGAGACCATCAACCAATAAGCCAGAGAGCATACCGTGTGCCAGCAATGGAATGTCGAATAATTCGTGATGAGCTAGAGAAAATGATGAAGAATGACATTGTTCAGCCTTCGCAGAGCTCATGGTCATCACCAGTGGTTCTCGTCAGGAAGAAGGATGGCAATTGGCACTTTTGTGTTGATTACAGGAAGTTTAATAAGATAACTAAAAAGGACATTTACCCCCTTCCATGAATTGATGATACATTAGATTGACTGATGGGGGCAAATTTTTCTCAACCGTGGACATGTACTCGGGATACTGGCAAATTGAAGTAGATGAGACTGATCGTGAGAAAACTGCATTCATCACCCCTGAGGGCCTGTATGAGTTTAAGGTCATGCCGTTTGGTTTGTGTAATGCACCAGCAACTTTTGAACGGATGATGGATAATCTTTTAAGTCTTTGTTATTTAGATGACATTATAATTTTCTCAGAGACATTTGATGAACACGTAAAAAGACTGAAGGCTGTTCTTAAGTGTCTCCAATAAGGCAGACTGAAAATTAATCTAAGAAAGTGTCTCTTTGGAGCAAAAGAAATCAAAATAGTTGGACACCGTGAGTCAAATGAAGGTGTGTGGCCAGACCCAGAAAAGGTGAGATCTATAACAGAATTTCCTATTCCTAAAAGTATTAGAGATGTGAGAAGCTTCCTTCGATTATGTTCCTATTACTGTCGTTTTATCAAAGACTTTTGTATCAAAGCCGGGCCACTCCAAGAGTTGTTAAATGCCGATGCTATATTTATCTGGGGTAGTGCTCAACAAGATTCTTTCAATGTGCTGCGAAAAGCTCTGACGACTGACCCTGTACTTGGTCTGTATGATGAGAGAGCACCTACAGAACTACACACAGATGCCAGTGGGTATGGAATCGGTGCTGTTCTGGTACAAATTTTGGATGGAAAAGTGAAGGCTATAGCCTATGTTTCTAGGACACTTACAAAAGCCGAGAGAAACTACTCAACTATAGAAAGAGAATGTTTTGCTATGATCTGGGCCATGTGCAAATTTCAGCAGTATCTCTATGGAAGGCCATTCACAGTTGCTGCAGACGATCATTCACTTTGTTGGTTGACAGGTCTTAAGGATCCAACAGGACGACTTGCCAGGTGGGCACTACGTCTTCAAGAGTATGACATTACCATAGTGTACAAAAGTGGGAGAAAACACCTAGATGCCTACTGTCTCTCGAGAAACTCTGTGCAAGACCATCAAGACTTTGATGAAGATAGTGACTGTCTTGCAGCACTCCAGGATCTCTCTGCTGTGCAGAAGAAGGATGCCAAGATATCTCAAATTATGCTTGCCTTAAATTAGTCAGAGGATGTGAAAGGACAGTTTAAGGTAGTTAATGGATTACTTTGCAAGAAGAACTTTGATCCGTTTGGAAAGAGGTGGCTACCAGTGATTCCTAAACACACGTGCTTAGATGTTCTACAGAAATTCTTTGACACATCTGAAGCTGGACATTTAGGATTTATTAAGACATACGATAAGATCCACAAGAGATTTTTCTGGCCAGGTTTATTTAGGAGTGTCCATCACTATGTGTCGCACTGTCGCGAGTGCCAGAGGATAAAGGTGGTTCCTCAGAAACTGCCTGGCCAACTCAAATTCCAGCAGCCGAAACGCCTTTCCAGCGTGTTGGGATTGACCTCCTCGGACAAATTCCAACGTCTGATAGTGGCAATAGATGGATTATTGTTTGAACTGATTATCTGACATGCTATGCCATTACATAAGCCGTGGAAACAGCTGAAGCATTTGAGGTAGCCAAATTCATTGTGGAAGACATTGTATTAAAACACGTTGCCCAAAGGTAGTTAATTACAGATCAAGGGAAAGTTTTTCAATCGCGTCTTGTGACAGAGATGAACCATTGGTGCAACATTACTCATCACATGACAACTGCCTACCATCCACAAACTAACGGGCTTACTGAAACCTTTAATAAGACCTTGGCTGACATGCTATCAATGTTCATCAATGTTAAGCAGAGCAACTTGGATGAGGTGCTACCTTTCGTGACGTTTGCCTACAACACCACCAAACAAGACACCAAAGAATTTATGGCATTTTTCCATTACATCCTGATGACGTGGACGACGACTGCATTGGCCAGGTGTTAACCAGAGCTGAGGAAGCTTGGCAGTTAGCTCGACTCCATATGCTGATGGCTGAAGAAAATGATTGCTGAAGGTATGATGTGAGCCACTGCCCTGTTGTCTACCAGCCTGGTGACCTTGTCTTGATCTTCACTCCTGTTTGGAACGTTGGTCTCTCTGAGAAGCTCCTCAGGCACTACTATGGACCTTATAAGGTTGTAGAAAAGGTGTCTGATGTTACTTATGAAGTTGAAGATCTTGACCCTGACTCAAGGCAACGAAAGATCAGAGATACGGTCCACATTCTTCGAATGAAGCCCTATAAGGATATTGCAATCCAGGGTAAATTCGAAGCTCCAGCAACAGGCAACAAGTGGAAAGGTTACGAAGAGCATAGTGGTAAAGGAAGTTCTAAGATCACAGTAAGGGCGAACATAAGTCATCGGGAGTTGGAATATGCAGGACTGATGACTCGTTCCTGGGCAAGGTGGATGTAACACTGAGACACTGTTCTCTTAAGGAGGCAGCAATGTCTCAGAAGAAGCTGAGTACCACAGTCACCGTGGTGTAGTGGTTATGCTACTAGACTGTTGCATGGAGGGTTGAGAGTTCAAAACACACCAGAACTGAAAAATTTTAATTTCTATACTCAGTTTGAGGACATTCTAGAAGTATTCACAAATTTCAAGAATCATTGTACTGGAATGTTCTGTAACTGTATATATACCGTATGTGTTCGGGCCGGAGGCAGTTCGCTCCATGCTCTCGTTAAGTGATGTTGGTGTTCGTCATTCATCTGATTACACCTTCTTCTATGTCACAATATGTTGTGGAATTTGCCAAGAGGAGCATGATGCATGTGTGTAACACATTCTCCAATAAGAAAATAAACAGATAATAGAATTGGCAAGGACAGAATGGAACTAAAAACGGAACTGTCTACATTTTCTCAAGTACCAGAGAAATTGTATACAAAAGCAAAGAGGAAAAAAAATTTTAAAAGGAAGAAGGTAGCTATTTAGGAGAACATTTGAGTTTCAAGCAAACAATAATATTAACATGATAGAATATGCTGTATAAAATAAAACTGTTCTGAAGTGACAACGAAAGGTTGTGGGAAGGTAACTAACATGATTGAATATAATGAGAATATGAAGAAAACAAAACAAGCTGCCGGATGCTCTGGACAATGCATGGCCACGAATGCTTTGCCTGCATCATGATGTATCCAAGGTGGCCCGCACGCTTGGTGGTAGCGTGCCAGCCTTCCACTCTGGGGGTCTGGAGGCAAATCCGCCAGGGTCCTGACACATCTGTTGTAGCTTCATGATAATACTTATCAAAGAAACCCATTAACAGCTGTTAGTTCATATGCAGAAAGTCTTTTACAAATTGTGTCAGCCTTGAAAAGGGCCTTTTTTGTAGCTAGGACATTGTTCACTTAAAGCAAGTGCTCGAAGTGGCGACCCTCTGACGTGACATGAGCTTGGTAATGTTGAACGGTGTTTTGACGAACGCTTTCAAAGATTCCTGGCTTTGCCCTGATGTGATTGGCAGCATGTTGAATGTGATCCATTAATTCCTCTTTGTTTCTTAGTGATTTGCATCCAAGTGGATGAACTAGAACCTTGAAGGATCCCCACTGGGAAAAGTCTGGTGGTGCGAGGTTTAGTGATCACAGGGGCCATGTCCTTTGAGTACCTCTGCCAATTACCCAGCCATTGAAGAGTTCATTTAAATACCAGTGCACAGCACAACTGTTATGTGTGGGCGGGGGGCAACCCATCATGCTGTAACCACACGTGTAGCCATATGTCCAGGGGAACATCTTCCAGCAGGCAGTTCCTTGCAAAAACTGGAGGTAATTTGCCCCAGTAAGTTGAGGAAGTAGATGGACTGGCCCAATCAGATGGTCACCCACAATGCCTGCCCAAATTGTTCCTGGTGTCCGTGGACATATGTGACGTGAGGATTTCCCCTTGCCCAGTAACGAACGTTTCAAGTGTTGTAAAGGCCATGCCGATGGAAGGTGCACTCATTGGTAAACAACACAATGGCAGGGAAGTCGGGATCTCATGCAGCACATTGCAGAAGCCACTGGCAAAACCCCAGCCTGTGTTCATAGTCCACCACAGGATTCAGGTCTTGGACAGGGTGGAAACTAAATGGATACTGGCCGTCATCCCTCAAAACATCCCAGACTGACCAATGAGTGACCCCTATGTCATGTCCAGCCACTCGAGTACTTGTCGTAGGTGCTTCCTCGAAGTGCTCAAGAACACTCTCTTCAGATGCAGCATCCTGTTGTGTTTGAGGTCTTCCAGCATCACCATGATATCCCGCTATTCAGCATGTTTCGCCAACTCTCCGGTGAATTTCTGTAAATGTTTCCGGGTTTGAGTGGCTTCTTTCTGGGTGCCATTCCTCATATGACCTTCCAGCTTCATGCACATTACCATTGGCTAGCCCATAAACAAAAACCACATCTCATTGTTCTTCAAACAAATACTGTGACGCCGTACTTACTGTGTGATCAAATCGCAGGTGATTGTGCTCCGAAGCAAAGCATACATGTGAATGCCTCTGACGTGAGGTGGAGACAAACAGCAAGATCTTTTTGACACGTTTGCCTATCACATTGGGACAGTGATGAGGCGAGGGACATTTGAATTTGACATATACGTATCGACAATAAACTATAACTATACAACTTAGTACTAGTTGTGTATACTTCAGCTAAATGTAACCTAGTAAATAGTAAGTAAAGCTACTACTTTTAAAAAGGCTGCTACTTTCTCAATTAGATTAAATAGCTGCCATTTATCTTCTATATGTAGCTTAATATGTACTCGATTACATGATATTTTTCAAATAAAACTGTTGCCTGGATCTTTAACAACAGAGATCCTTTTTAAGAGCCTACTACTTATCCTGCTGCTTTTACCAGCCTGCAGCTAACAGGAATTTTCAATACCTGAATTTTGATAATTGGCCAATTTTTGGAAGTAGTGGCTAATAAGGTATATTTTTAATTTTCTTTGGAATAATCAAGGATTCTTGATTCCTTGCTTTGTGTGTAGATGGGAACATGATGAACACATTTACACCAAAGATCATAATTCCACTCAGATCCTAGACAAGGAGACTTGAAGTCCCTAGAAGTCAGTTTCTTATAAAATGTGTGTCCCAATGTTCCCTCCTCTTTGCACTGAATGAAAACATCAAAGAATGGAAAACATCCCAGCTTTTCAGTTACCAGTGACAATTGAATATTTCCATGGATGCAATATAGATATATAGATGCTTCAAAATCCCTGGAACGTATCTTCAGGATGTGCGCACAGTGCAAATGTGTCATCAGCACATCTCCAAAATAGTATTCATTTCAAACTAGCAGATTCCAGTGACTTTCCTCAAAGTAAAAATAAAAATTTTTAAAAAAATTATCAGATAAAAATAAGTCAAGCGAAAACATGTTTGAACAAGCTGTTCACATTACTTCAGGCAAATGCTGGAGTGGTTCCTTTCAAAGGACACGGCCAATTGCATTCCCCATCCTTCCCTAATCCAAGCTTGTGCTCCGTCTCTAATGACCTCTTTGTCGATGGGAAATTAAACACTAATCTCCTCTTTCTAATTTTCTCGTCCTTGAACAAGCTGTATAACTCACATGGATTTGTATTACATGCAAATAGCTACCACCACCCTTACTGTATGAGGGATGTTCTCAGAACTTTCTTTCACAGAGCACATAGCATCACTAAAGGGAACGATGTGCAGATGAGCTTTTATATTTAAAAGCAGTTTTTGAAGCAATGTTGACTCTCCACAACAGATATGTAAGGTGATATTAACGAAATCTAAGGTAGACTTCAGAAGTGAGAAATATGAAATAACGGAATTTGAATCCGTGGCTTTCCCACTGTATGCGGGAATCCTGTCGTCATCCACTCCAAGAACAAATTGAAAGTGATTTTTTGCCCTGCACTGAAGACAGCAGCCATTTTGGGTTCTGTCAAGGATGGTTTGATGTTCATCAAGGCTGCAGCTTACAAGATCCCCTATGAGTGTATCCTTTCATATATTTGACAGACTGTGCATGATCCATGAAAGGTGCATAGAACACTAAAAATCAAATCTAGTTCTTATAGCCCAATAAATCAACTGTGGCAAAGCACTGATCTGACAGTTGTCACTGTATGTGGTATAATGATGTCAAAATTTTAGCGTCAACTTCATCTTTTTGAGACTTGATCATGAAGAAAGCAGTAGAAATTCATTAGGCACAAAATTTCATTAACAGATATAAAGGTTTCACCCTGGACCAAACATGGAGTTTGGCACTTTCGTTAATAAACACTTAAGGACATTGTTACAGTACAGCAACTACAAAATATTGATATCCCAGCATTAATCTACTAACTAACCATACATTCTGTTTATGCGCTGCTCTTTGCCACTGAATGACACCTCTACCTCTGGTGTATCTGAGGCTGCATGTGTAATGGTGTCGTCTGCGTATTTAAAAGGCCATAGCAAGTACTGTAGTTTCAGTCCATTGGCTACTCGTAAGATGACTGAAAGCTGTATGAGTGAAATATCAGGTGAAGAATCAAGATTTCAGCAGTTGCACACTCAGATTTTAAAGGATCATTCATTTTGACACAAAAACTGGAGGATGTATACCTATCTATTGCTGATGACATTGCACTGCTTGTGGTAACCTTCAACAACAAATGGAAGAGCTTACTAGAGATTGATCGAAAGTTGCCATGAAAATCAATTATAAAGAGACTAAAACAATGCACAATCATTATATCAAGTATAGAATTGTACAAATTAAAAATGAAGTGAGACAATTACTAAATGGACAGCAAAAGCAATAAACAGAAGAGCATCAGTGACCTTGAGTATTTTGACCAACTACACACAATTTTGTAAACAAAAATTCCAGTGCATTTGAAAAGGGAAGTTTTGAGACACTGACTTTATATGAGTAAAACATTCAAAATTGGCTTTTTATGAGCAAAACATTCAAAATTGACTTTTTATGAGTAAAACATTCAAAACCTGAATGTCATTTAGTGAGCATTATTAGTGATTAGATGCATGTTTGAAAGTATTTATAAGAACAGGAAAGCAAACAGATAGATCAGGGAACAAGCTGGAGTTGGAGGCTTAATTATGACTGAAATGAATATGAAATGTTGGTGGGTGGGACAAGTATCCAGGTGAATTGAGATGTTGAACTAATGGAAGGTGGGTAGATAACCTTACAAAATATGCAAATATGCATGTATGTGTGTAGCCAAGGACTGTAATGCATGTAAAAGTGTGGGTACTTCCTTGCATCTTGTACTTGGATTCGGGAGGCACAATTCGTAGAACAGTTGATAGAATCACTAAAAGTAAAAAGTGGAAATCCTAGCTTTCAGAACTACACATTCCTTCATCAGGGAGAAAAGAGAGATGATTGGAGAAGGTTGGGAGACAAAGATGTAGGAGAAGACAGTGAAGAGATTGGGGGTCAAAGGCTATATGTTGGTAAACACTTTGCCAACTTCAATTCCACGGCAATGAAAGGAACAGAGTGAGAAGTAAAGATGGATTAAAAGAAGAAGAGAAGTGGAAGATGGAAAGAACAAAGCAATTAGAGATAGAAAATAATGAAAAAACAGGGGGCAAAAAAGTTTTACTTCCCTCTCTGTTTCTTCTGTCATCTTTCAGTTGGATTAGAGACAGTATCTATGAATTTACTGTCTTTACCTCCTAATCTCTCTAGCACCTTGTCCGTGATCCTGGCCTGCCCTTATCATCGTAACAGGTGGATCTAAAAAAAAGAAAAAAAAAATTTCCAGTCTTTCCAACCAATCTCTCTTACCACTCTAGTAACACATTGTTCTTAAAGCTAGAATTAATATTTTCTGCATTAAGACTTTCTATCAGAAGTACTACGAACTGTGTCTTCTGAAAGTGAGTACCAGCTAACCATTACAACTGTATCATTAGTATATTTAGCCTACAGTGAAGTACTGAATTAATATTTTGGTACACTAGAGTTACAGTCTTCATTATTCCCCTGTATTAAAAATCCTGAATCATGTAGACATGAAATCATGGATTAGTTTTTGTAATAAAATACCTTTGGCCCTTGGAATCCATACATCTAATTTAAATGTACGTGTGTGTGTGTGTAGAGGGAAGGAGGGGGGGGGGGGGGGGATGGGCGTGCGCAAGCGTGCCCGCCAGTTCCATATCTCCTCCAAAAGCACTAGACCAAATTTCAGCCGACCAACAGGCATTACATGCATTGATCAAAAATGAAAGTGCATTGAGAATGGCTAGTTTCTAGCTGAAATCTCGATCTCCCAATAAAATTTAAAAAGGAAGACTGATAACTGAATTCTGTTATTTACAAGTCAGTATAACAGTCGCTGAGTGCAACAGCCTTCTGAATGGAAGGTAACCTGATGATATGTATATATTACTGTCAGGCGACACTTCTCAGAGGAGTGGGGGTTAAGGACAAGTTGAAAAAACCTCCAGTGGGTGGATTTCCAGACTTTATTCATCCAGTATTTGAGGATGAGAGCACTTAGTGACTTGCAACACACTCTACACATAACTTCAAACCTATGCAAAAAAAAAAAAAAAAAAAAAAAAAAAAAAATCTCATCGACAACTGATATGGAATGATGAAAGGAAAAGTGTTTATTGCTTATGACTTTTCTGTTGTTCATGCAGTAAAACTACCATCTGAGACATGACATTATAATTTATTACTTCTAACAGTATTCACAAAACATTTTACGGACAGTATACACATATACCAGTGAATGTAAGTGCAAAATCATATCATTGTGTGACGCATAGTTCAGGAGATATGATGTTATAAGCAATGAGATGCATTGAAATTTGCAACATCATGTATGACATTTAAATTATTAGTTTTTTGCTACTAAGTTTATTCGCAATGAGTTTTGCAGACACTATACACATATGCTGCTGAATGTACCTACAATATTATATCATTGTACGACAAGTAGTCCAGGTTGTATGATGTCATGGACATTAAGCACAGAGCCAGAGGCTGCATGTTACGGGCTTGGATACACAGTTGTAAATAGGTACTTGAGCAGCACAGGGCTTCTCCCCTGGTTTGCCAATAAAACAGTTGTGTACACAGTCATGGAACAGGAAACTGCCATAACATTCGTATATTTCACATGTGAAAGTATTCTTTCATAAGTGTCATACATAGTAGAATGCAATTGCACAACAACCTAGTAGACACCCTCAGAATGGTAAAGCATTAAAACCTGTTTAAAATGGAAGCCAAACTTAATCATGTTTGAAGTATAGTAATTTATAGACTTGCTGTTGATGTATCTGTTTAAAAAGAATCTAAGTTGATGTACAATTGTCCTATATCTTTATGTATCGCAGGGTCAGATACAAATAAATAAATAAGTAAATAGTAGATTTCACGCTTGATGTTAGATAATAGAAGCCACAACAATTATATTAAAATTCTGTGAAAGCTATCTCATCAGAGTAAACACAAAGGAGATTTTTGTGTTACAAAATGGCTTCTAGTAGTTTATAATGTATTTGGGAAGCACCTCTAACTGTTGAGAGCCTCCTGAAATTAATTACAAGTTAATTATTTAGTGTTGAAGTAACAGACATCAAATAGAAAGTAGTTGTTGTCCGTGAAAATAAAATGCATATGCAGAGGGCAGGAACACCATTCCAGCTGTGAAAGGAGATGTGTGGTCTAGGACAATTCATTCTGGTAGGAACTGAAAAAAATCATCCAATTTCTGTGTTAACGGCGAGTGGCACTTGACATTGCGAATGTTGTTTCTCTGATGGCGAACCTCATTCAACATGATTTATCATAGTTCTCACATCCCACATTCTCAAATATGAGTGTATAAGGCATCAGTGCTGTATAGTACTGCCATCTAGGGAAGTCTGTGTTGAACTGTAGCAGTTGTGTTGAGAGGGAGGTTGTAATTATTACATTTGAGTTAGTAGGGATTGAAATGGCTAGTTCTTCACACACATTCCTTTCTGAGGAAGAGAGCGTAAAGCTTTTAGAGGAATGTCTTAAGTAAAAATGAGAGCGACATTAATTTAGTTGACAATGATTTTGATGATGACAGTGATTCATTTGTAAACAATTCAAGTGAAATTATGATGAAAACGGTCCATCCTGAAGAGTTTCCAAAAATATCACCCAGTGCAAAATCTTGTAATGTAATGCTTATGTAAACATATTTGAATGAAACCACATTTTGATGTTAATTTATACCCTGATTGTTGGTCAGTGGTCTCATTGTTTCCACAAAGAGAATCGTGCAGATCTCTGTGCAGTGCTGGTGGTGAAAGTGATTTAATTAAGAGAAGACGATGATGTCATGTGTTAACATTGAAAGTGGAAATGGGTAAACATCATTGGTGATGAGGGCAACTGGTAGAACATATCTGAGAAATGAAACTTATCTGATTATCTTGGAATTTATCTTCAAATGGCAGCATTATTTCTGAAATTGAAGTAAAGTGCACTGTAAGACATGAATAACATCCTTTAAACAGTAACACTAGAAAATGGGTTTGGCTCTAGAAACCTAGATCATCTAAAATAATAAGCTTTGAAACATAGCCAGAGCATGTAATCAGGTTAATGTAATAGATGTATAATAAACAAAAGGAGAAGTAGGCTGCAGTATATCTACAAAGAGCCAACTTCAAAATGAAAACTTAAATACACAATTCATGATAGATACAATAGGTATTTTACTACATGTTGGTAGAAACTAATATATTTGATGGCATTACTCAATAATAGTTTGAAACAAAGTTTTTCATGTAACCAAGGAAGAAATTTTGTGACCAAAGAGTGGCAAATTACTATGGGTTGATGAAAACAATTGTGCGATGAAATACACGTACGTAGTGCGACTTGTATCAAACAACTTAGAACCAAAGGACATCAGAGAGTGAGTTATTCGGTTATAACTAATATAAAAAGAAGAAAAACCATTGATTAAGGTGAACTTTATAACACCAAAAGGGCATATACCAAAATTTTTAAAACTTTTTTCTAAAACTAACAAAGTTGTGACTGCAGTACAGATAGTGCACACGGAGGAAACATTGTGGTTGTTGCAGTTCATGCTATGTCACAGATGTATCAGCCAAAGTCAACCAGAATTGACTCTTTGAGAAGTCCTTACTGGCTTTAGTGAGCTACATTATCATCTTTTAAGCAGGATAAATGTGTTTGAATATGTAGTGTAAGAAAAATTAATATGTAATGACCGTCCTCACCTCCCCATTTCCCCAAACCCATTTTAAACTACCTGAACCATATCACATTTATATCTCTCATTGCTTGCTTTGTAGGTCTTTGATAGTTATAGTTTGAAAGTTACTTTGAAAATATAGCACTGATTATATGCTTTACATTTATTTGTAGAAGAAGAATCTCAGGAACTCGACCGCAGTTTGAAGAGGTGTGGTGAAGGAGATGTCAGTTCTGGAGTATCCTGTTTCAATGAGGTTATTCCAATATTGCAGTTTATCTGTAGCAAAATGGATGAGGCTCAAGTGTTAGTAACAAATTTATAAACAATTTAATAGTTGATGGATGCACTGTGCTTGAAATTTAAACATTATTTTCATCCTTTACAGAGTTGGTCGTTGTGGAAACAGTGTTGTCTTTCTACTTGAGTGCTTACACACACTTGTTTCAAGCTTGCCTCAGCAGATACATAATAACAAGCATTTTAGTACATTTTTGTGGCAGAAATTCTGTCCAGCATTAATTGCATTCCTTGGGTCACCTCGTGTTGACAAAAACATCATATCAAGGGAAAAAGGAGGCATGAATGAAACAGAAGTTGGCCGTGGTTCAGGTTGCCTAGCTACAGCTCCAAGTTTCAACAGTTCTGAAGCAAAGACTGTTTACAGGTACTGTTTGTATGCCATAATTACTTGCAACAAGTTCAACATAATACCATAAATAATAAATCAATTGAATTTAAACAGCCTTCCTTGAGTTAATTGTAAACTACTATATTTATGTGTTTTCACATTTCTTACTGAAATAATAAGGGGCATAAGTAATTCTGAATATTAATTTGCTGGAACAATCAAAGCTGTATTTTAACACTCATCATTACGTAAAATTTGCACATATGGTTGTCAAGACAACACCACAGAGAAGTCATACATTTGCCACAGATGGACATACACACACCACGAAATACACCGAAGCGCCATAGAAGCTGTTATAGACAAACATACCCAAATACAGAGATGTGTAAACAGGCAGAATATGTTGCTGCAGTTGGCAATGCCTACATAAGGCAACAAGTGTCTGGTGCAGTTAGATCAGCTGCTGCTACAGTGGCAAGTTATCAAGATTTAAGTGAGTTGGAACGTGGTGTTACAGTCGGCGAATGAGCGATGGGACATAGCATTTCCGAAGCAGCGATGAAATGGGGATTTTCCCGTACAACCATTTCATGAGTGTACCATGAATATCAGGAATCCGGTAAAACATTAAATCTCTAACAACGCTGCAGCTGGAAGAAGATCCTGCAAGAATGGGGCCAACGATAACTGAAGAGAATTCATCATGACAGAACTGCAACCCTTCTGCAAATTGCTGCAGATTTCAACACTGGGCCATCAGCAAGTGTCACCGTGTGAACAATTCAACAAAACATAATTGAAATGGGCTTTCGGAGAGGAAGGCCCTCCCGTTTACCCTTGATGACTGCACAACACTAAGCTTTATGCCTCACTTGGGCTCATCAACACTGACATTGGACTGTTGATGACTGGAAACATGTTGCCTGGTTGGATGAGTCTCGTTTCAAATTGTATCGAGCAGATGGACGTGTATGGGTATGGAAACAACCTCATGAATCCATGGACCCTGCATGTCAGCTGGCGACTGTTCAAGTTGGTGGACTCTATCATGGTGTGTGGCATGTGCAGTTGGAGTGATACAGACCCCTGATATGTCTAGATACGACTCTGAGAGGTGACACATTGGTAAGCATCCTGTCTGATCACCTACATCCATTCATGTGTATTGTGCATTCCAATGGACTTGGGCAATTCCAGTAGGAAAATGTGACACCCCACATGTCCAGAATTGCTACCGAGTGGCTCCAGGAACACACTTCTGAATTTTAACACTTCCGCTGGCCACCAAACTCCCCAGACATGAACTTTACTGAGCATATCAGGGATGCCTTGCAACATTCTGTTCAGAAGTGATCTCCACTCCCTCGTACTCTTATAGATTTATGATCACCCCTGCAGGATTCATGGTGTTAGTCCCCTCCAGCACTACTTCGGACATTAGTTGAGTCCATGCCATGTGATGTTGCAACACTTCTGCATGCTCGTGGGGGGCCCTACACAATATTAGGCAGTTGTACCAGTTCCTTTGGCTCTTCAGTGTGTATATATTTCAGATGTCACTTTCCCAAGTCAAACCATATTTTTCCACTAGCTTCTGAAATTTGTACTTTTTAAAGTGTTTGTTTAGTAAACCAGCCAGAATCTCTTGCTCTATGTGAACCCTTATAAAATGTTGCTTATAAAATGTTGTTGTATTTGGTTCTGGCACTAGTGACATCACTGTTGACTGAGTGTATAGATCGCTTGTCACAGAAAATCTTGGTGTTTTTTGTACTGATGTTGGGCTCATACTGATGTTAGGCTCTATCTCACTCAGAGTCCTTATCCACAATGCTTCTCAAACCGCGTGTGATAAAACCATATATTCAGCTTCTACAGCAGTGCTCAAGACTACTCTTTTTTGTCTTTTGTGGGACCAGCATATAAGTCCTTCCATCAATCTTAAACAACACCCTGTAGTGGAAATATTTTCTCTAATCCACTTCCCCAGTTTACATCATTATGATCTTTGAGTTTATATTTCCCTTTTTACTGTATCTTAACCTACAGTTTGTGGTTCTCTTAGGATATTTGAATATCCTTGTAATGATTTTCCAATGTTTTTCTCTTGCACTTTTGCAGAATCTGCTCATAACAACTGTGGGGAAAAGTGGTTTCAGGCCTTGGAGTTGGTGACAGACACATAAAGCTACCTACTGCCTCCAAATACAGTAAATTTTCATTGCACTCTACAGCTGCTTCATTGGCTACTAACTTAGCTCCTGGTTCCATCAATATGGAAGTGGGTTTTTGTTATATATACCATTTTTTCAAAATTTTATCTGTATATGACAATTAGCTTGTGCTTAACTGCTCTGTCCTCCTATTTTTAACAGTCTGGATGCCCAAGTAATACTTTACCTTTCCCAAGTCATGCATGTTAAACTTGGTTTGGAGATGTCTCTTAAAATTGTTCTTATGTTTTTCATCTTTAGTAAGAATTGAGAAATCATCCACCCATATAGCCATTATTTTGACCTCTTCTATACTCTGTCTGTAATAAATACTGGCATCTAGCTTATAGCTTGATGACGATTTCATGCAGATATATGTTCCAGCAGTGTCCACTCTGTTTCAGTCCATCAGTACTCATCTCCAATCAACAAATCTTCCTTTTTTCTGGACAAGATTTCCTTTCTTCTTCTGGTGGGATCACATATATTTCGTTCTCTTAATTTCTCAGTTATGTAAGCTGTCTTCACATCTATGCATGAATTAATAAATCTTCTTTTATTGGAAGGGATAAAGGCTGTCTGTGTGATACCTATTTGATCACTGGCAGAAAAAGGTTTATTGTGCTCTATACCTTCTTTTTGTGAATATCCCTTGACTATTAGTTGTGATTTGTTTTTTGGTGCTACACACTAGAGATCTTTTTATGTTAAAACTCGCATCATGTCTTTAATGATCTTATTCCGCTGTGGCATTTCAACCCATTAAAGTGTTTTTGATTTTGAAAAGAATTACTCTAATTTTCTTTCCATAGCTTCTTTCCTTTGTTAAGACTTCGGACTACTCACAACCTCTTCAACTGTTGTACGTCCATCATTAAATTATTGGGCTACATGCATCTCATTAGCAGTGTATTATTTAGATTTAGAGCCATGAGAAGAATGTCTTAAAATATGTTCTTCATCTTCTAGAAGTTCATCCTCATGGTGTGTGCCTGTGCATTCCTGACCATTTTATTCTTCGTCTTCTTCATTTGCTTTTTATTTTTCAGAATTACATCTCTTAAACTTAATGATGGTTAAAGTGGCTGTACACTGTTGATGACTCTCTATTATTTACTTTTTATAATTCTCAAGGAATACAACATCTCTGCTGGTCAGTATCTTCTTATTCATAGGAGTCAGTAACTCTCTGAGTCTTCACAATAGTCTACAAAAATATATTTCTTAGGATTTGGGTCCCATTTTCCCCTCAATTGTTTCAGTGTCTGAACCTTAACTTCACATGCTCTGCATGGATTTGGCTTGTTCTCTGTGCACAGTTCGTAGTGTTTATATTTCTTATCAGTTCAGTAAGTGATTGACTGATCAAATACATGGCTCTCGATAGCAACTCTGCCCAAAAACATTTAGGTAACACAGGATGGGGGACTATAAGCAACAAGTTTATCTGAATTGCTGATTAGTTGCATTGGTCGTAAGGTTAAGTGTTGACTGAGCCATTCCAAAAACATTCATTAGTCCACCATATATAGTGCGTAGCACAGAGCTTGATTTTTTACGGTACATACGCACTAGTAAACTGTACCGGTACCTCTGATGGTGTCAGGGAGAACCCAGAACCACAGATTTTCAGATCTGGTATGATAGAACTTTTGCTGGGGTTGAAGCACAATATAAAACAAATATATTCACACTTTTAAAATGCTCAGAAAAACATAAAAGTAACATGTTAAGAAGTCTTAATTTCAAAAACACCCTCTGAAAGGTCACAGTTCAGGAACTGCCTCTTTTTTTTACAGGTCAAGCACTGGCAGAATATATGATTTTTTTTAATGTATCTGTCTTGTCTACTGATCTTCATAATTATTGTAGTACAAAATTTTCATTGTATACATTTTTCTGTGGTGTATTGTTCTTGGTCGGTTGTTTTCAGTTATTATAGTAGCGAAGTATGTACCACTGGAATGCAAATACAATCATAAATTATCTACAGAATAAACTTTTCACCTTGTTACCCATAACTATTCTGACCCATGCTGCTGTATTTATTTCCCAATCATTACATAAGAAAACATCTTGTATTTTTACATTTTACTCTTTGTGATTCCTGTATTTACCTTAAACTGGGACAATTCTGCCACATTTTTTTTCTTCAGCCTGGTTTGTTACCTACTAAAGCAACAAACATTTTTGAAACCATCCTAAAAATGAACCTTGATCTCTAGTTTCATAATCTCTGGATAGATAACAACTTACTTATGTATTAAAAAGTGAAAAACATATTTGGCACAGTTACCTGGCAAACAGGGCAACTTTACCAACTGTGTTAAAATCAGTGCAAATCTTTTTATTAACCCTGTATGACCAGTGAAATCTGTTTCCCCACTGAATCCAAGAAATATGTCATTATGAGCCGTAGATGAAGGGCATCAAGAGGCATTCCCCAACCCCCACATAAGAGGACTTTTTCAAGGATCTCCTCCTCTTCTTCACTGCTCTGTGTAGTCTGCCACCCTGGTTTCTTTAAATGGAGACACTTTACTTTGTTTAAAGTTGTTCTTCAAGGAATATTGAACTCTTTTTTTTTTCTGCTTGTACACTGGTCATTGATTATTAATCACCATAGATACAGCTAGCTGTAGTGTATTGATATCGTAATTTTGATACCTGTGTGCTCCCAGTTTGATTAAAATGAGTCTTGACATTTTAAAAACCTGTACAGAGACCGAAAAATACTCGATTAAAAAAAAAATAAAAAATAAAAAAAAATGCTTGAAAGAGGTAAGAAAGAGGCAAAAGTCTATGGTGACAGAGTTTTCCCATTTTATTGAGCTTCCTGAAGCAACTTTGCCAAGTTATGTTATTGTAGTAAATATACCACTCCATTTTATTTCTTAAAGTGATTCTGAAATGTAATTATATACTGCAACATTGTAATTAGTGGACAGTGTGAGACTTTTGCAGACTACCGAAAACGCATGTTTCACAAGCTGAAAGAAAAGCACTGACAAAGATGAGGAAACAATAAATAAATGTAAAATGTGTGCCATATCCTTCATTAATTGTTGCCTTGTGCAGTGAAAACATTGGCATCTTTATGCGATGATCCAGGAACTTGGTAAGATGTCAACGATATTTTTATTCACAAAGTGGCAAAGTTGCTCTGCTTGACAAAGTTGTTCCAGTTTACTTTAATTTTGATTTTCTTTCTTTTTAGTCAGTCTATCACTTGAGACCTAAATTATTAGTGGTTTTTATCTAAGATGTTTGAATTTTCCTT
The DNA here is from genome assembly GCF_021461385.2 of Schistocerca piceifrons. NCBI lineage: Eukaryota > Metazoa > Arthropoda > Insecta > Orthoptera > Acrididae > Schistocerca > Schistocerca piceifrons. The sequence continues at coordinate 146,645,476 of NC_060139.1, forward strand.
TCAACAATCTTTATGCAGGGTTGTACAGAAACCAGTTTGTAAATAGTCTTTCGCTCCCTGTATTTTACCCCTGCCTCTTCAGGATTTGAAAGAGAGTATTCCAGTCAACTTTGTCAAAAGCTGTCTCTAAGACTACAAATGTTAGAAACATAGGTTTGCCTTTCCTTAATCTATCTTATAAGATAAGTCATAGGGTCAGTATTGCCTCACGTGTTCCTACATTTCTATGGAATCCAAACTGATCTTCCCAGAGAACGGCTTCTAACAGTTTTTTCATTCGTCTGTAAGGAATTCAAGTTAGAATTGTACAGAAACCAGTATCAGGTACCCGTGGTCTAGGGGTAGCATCTTTGATTCATAATCAAAACGTCTTTGGTCCCGGGTTCGATCCCCGCCACTGCCTAAATTTTGATAAATTATCAGCATTGGCGGCCGAAGACTTCTGGCATAAGAAGTCAGCCTCATTCTGCCAACGGCCTTGCCAAAGAGGGCGGAGGAGCGGATAGAGGTTCAGGGCACTCTCTTGTCCTAGGGGTGGGTAATTGCCCCTAAAGGCAGAAGAATCAGCAATGATCAATGACATGAGATGCAGAAGGCAATGGAAACCACTGCATTAAAGACATATAACGTGTATCCACAGGACATGTGGCCTGTATTTGAAGAAGTGTCATGATGATCTCTCCATTGGCAAAAGATTCCGGAATAGTCCCCCATTCGGATCTCCGGGAGGGGACTGCCAAGGGGGAGGTTACCATGAGAAAAAGATTGAATAATTAACGAAAGGATAACATTCTACGAGTCGGGGCGTGGAATGTCAGAAGCTTGAACGAGGTAGGGAAACTAGAAAATCTGAAAAGGGAAATGCAAAGGCTCAATCTAGATATAGTAGGGGTCAGTGAAGTGAAGTGGAAGGAAGACAAGGATTTCTGGTCAGATGAGTATCGGGTAATATCAACAGCAGCAGAAAATGGTATAACAGGTGTAGGATTCGTTATGAATAGGAAGGTAGGGCAGAGGGTGTGTTACTGTGAACAGTGCAGTGACCGGGTTGTTCTAATCAGAATCGACAGCAGACCAGCACCAACAGCGATAGTTCAGGTATACATGCTGACGTCGCAAGCTGAAGGTGAACAGATAGAGAAAGTGTATGAGGATATTAAAAGGGTAATGCAGTATGTCAAGGGGGCCGAAAATCTAATAGTCATGGGCGACTGGAATGCAGTTGTAGGGGAAGGAGTAGAAGAAAAAGTTACAGGAGAATATGGGCTTGGGACAAGGAATGAAAGAGGAGAAAGACTAATTGAGTTCTGTAACAAGTTTCAGCTAGTAATAGCAAATACCCTGTTCAAGAATCACAAGAGGAGGAGGTATACTTGGAAAAGGCTGGAGATACGGGAAGATTTCAATTAGATTACATCATGGTCAGACAGAGATTCCGAAATCAGGTACTGGATTGTAAGGCGTACCCAGGAGCAGATATAGACTGAGATAACAATATAGTAGTGATGAAGAGTAGGCTGAAGTTCAAGACATTAGTCAGGAAGAATCAATACGCAAAGAAGTGGGATACGGAAGTACTAAGGAATGACGAGATACATTTGAAGTTCTCTAATGCTATAGATACAGCAATAAGGAATAGCGCAGTAGGCAGTACAGTTGAACAGGAATGGACATCTCTAAAAAGGGCCTTCACAGAAGTTGGGAAGGAAAACACAGGTACAAAGAAGGTAGCTGCGAAGAAACCATGGGTAACAGAAGAAATACTTCAGTTGATTGATGAAAGAAGGAAGTACAAACATGTTCCAGGAAAATCAGGAATACAGAAATACAAGTCGCTGAGGAATGAAATAAATAGGAAGTGCAGGGAAGCTAAGACAAAATGGCTGCAGGAAAAATGTGAAGACATCGAAAAAGATATGATTGTCGGAAGGACAGACTCAGCATACAGGAAAGTCAAAACAATCTTTGGTGACATTAAAAGCAACGGTGGTAACATTAAGAGCGCAACAGGAATTCCACTGTTAAATGCAGAGGAGAGAGCAGATAGGTGTAAAGAATACATTGAAAGCCTCTATGAGGGTGAAGATTTGTCTGATGTGATAGAAGAAGAAACAGGAGTCGATTTAGAAGAGATAGGGGATCCAGTATTAGAATCGGAATTTAAAAGAGCTTTGGAGGACTTATGGTCAAATAAGGCAGAAGGATAGATAAAATTCCATCAGAATTTCTAAAATCATTGGGGGAAGTGGCAACAAAACGACTATTCATGTTGGTGTGTAGAATATATGAGTCTGGAGATATACCATCTGACTTTCGGAAAAGCATCATCCACACAATTCCGAAGACGGCAAGAGCTGACAAGTGCGACAATTATTGCACAATCAGCTGAACAGCTCATGCATCGAAGCTGCTTACAAGAATAATATATAGAAGAATGGAAAAGAAAATTGAGAATGCGCTAGATGACAATCAGTTTGGCTTTAGGAAAAGTAAAGGGACGAGAGAGGCAATTCTGACATTACGACTAATAATGGAAGCAAGACTAAAGAAAAATCAAGACACTTTCATAGGATTTGTCGACCTGGAAAAAGCGTTCGACAATATAAAATGGCGCAAGCTGTTCGAGATTTTGAAAAAAGTAGGGGTAAGCTATAGGGAGAGACGGGTCATATACAATATGTACAACAACCAAGAGGGAATAATAAGAGTGGACGATCAAGAACGAAGTGCTCGTATTAAGAAGGGTGTAAGACAAGGCTGTAGCCTTTCGCCCCTACTCTTCAATCTGTACATCGAGGAAGCAATGATGGAAATAAAAGAAAGGTTCAGGAGTGGAATTAAAATACAAGGTGAAAGGATATCAATGATACGATTCGCTGATGACATTGCTATCCTGAGTGAAAGTGAAGAAGAATTAAATGATCTGCTGAACTGAATGAACAGTCTAATGAGTACACAGTATGGTTTGAGAGTAAATCGAAGAAAGACGAAGGTAATGAGAAGTAGTAGAAATGAGAACAGCGAGAAACTTAACATCAGGATTGATGGTCACGAAGTCAGTGAAGTTAAGGAATTCTGCTACCTAGGCAGTAAAATAACCAATGACGGACGGAGCAAACAGGACATCAAAAGCAGACTCGCTATGGCAAAAAAGGCATTTCTGGCCAAGAGAAGTCTACTAATATCAAATACCGGCCTTAATTTGAGGAAGAAATTTCTGAGGATGTACGTCTGGAGTACAGCATTGTATGGTAGTGAAACATGGACTGTGGGAAAACCGGGACAGAAGAGAATCGAAGCATTTGAGATGTGGTGCTCTAGACGAATGTTGAAAATTAGAATTAGGTGGACTGATAAGGTAAGGAATGAGGAGGTTCTACGCAGAATCTGAGAGGAAAGGAATATGTGGAAAACACTGATAAGGAGAAGGGACAGGATGATAGGACATCTGCTAAGACATGAGGGAATGACTTCCATGGTACTAGAGGGAGCTGTAGAGGGCAAAAACTGTAGAGGAAGACAGAGATTGGAATACGTCAAGCAAATAATTGAGGACGTAGGTTGCAAGTGCTACTCTGAGATGAAGAGGTTAGCACAGGAAAGGAATTTGTGGCGGGCCGCATCAAACCAGTCAGTAGACTGATGACCAATAAAACAGAAACCAGGTGGCAGTTATAAGAGTCGAGGGACATGAAAGGGAAGCAGTGGTTGGGAAGGGAGTGAGACAGGGTTGTAGCCTCTCCCCGATCTTGTTCAGTCTGTATACTGAGCAAGCAGTAAAGGAAACAAAAGAAAAATTCAGGGTGGGAATTAAAATCCATGGAGAAGAAATAAAAACTTTGATGTTTGCCGATGACATTGTAATTCTGTCAGAGACAGCAAAAGACCTGGAAGAGCTGTTGAACGGAATGTACAGTGTCTTTAAAGGAGGGTATAAGATGAACATCAACAAAAGCAAAATGAGGGTAATGGATTGTTGTCGAATTAAATTGGGTGATGCTTAGATAATTAGATTATGAAATGAGACATTTAAAGTAGTATATGAGTTTTGCTGTTTGGGGAGCAAAATAACTGATGATGGACAAAGTAGAGAGGATGTAAAATGTAGGCTGGCAATGGCAAGAAAAGTGTTTCTGAAGAAGGGAAATTTGTTAACATCAAGTATAGATTTAAGTGTCAGGAAATCGTTTCTGAAGGTATTTTTATGGAGTGTAGCCATATATGGAAGTGTAATGTAGATGATAAATAGTTTGGACAAGAAGAGAATAGAAGCTTTCGAAATGTGGTGCTACAGAAGAATGCTGAAGGTTAGATGGGTAGATCACATAACTAATGAGGAGGTATTGAATAGAATTGGGGAGAAGAGGAATTTGTGGCACAACTTGACTAGAAGAAGGGATCAGTTTGTAGGATATGTTCTGAGGCATCAAGGGAATATCAGTTTAGTATTGGAGGGCAGCGTGGTGGGTAAAAATCATAGAGAGAGACCAAGAGATGAATACAGTTAGCAGATTGACAAGGATGTAGGTTGTAGTAGGTACTGAGAGATGAAGAAGCTTGCACAGGATAGAGTAGCATGGAGATCTGCATCAAACCAATCTCTGGACTGAAGACCACAACAAAACCATAACAACAACAACAACAATTAGTTTTAGCATTAATGAACATATTTTTCAGTCATGCTCATGCAACTACACCTAAAAACTGGCTTCTTTCTTTTCCTCCTCCTCATCCTCCTCCTCTTTTTTCCTTACCGTCTTATAGACTACTGGTTTTTAAATAAAAATTAATTCTTGGATTATGGGGAGTATTCAGGAGAAATGATTTTAAGTTACATTTAAAACTTGGTTTACTATCTGTCAGACACAAGCAAAATATGTTTTGTTGTTGATGCATTTTTTTCAAGACTCTCAATTGTATCAAAAGCTAACCCGATTTAATTCTTTGAGCCTTCAGTAATAAGCTTCTTATTGTTCAAGGTTTTGTCAACATGCACCCCCCAGAAATTTAGAACAGGCCACCGAATGCTGTTCATCTGCTGCATCAGTTGTTGGTAGTGGCTATTTATTGTGCAGAACTGAATATAGTGTGTTTTATCAAATTTTAGGCAGAGTCCTTTTTCAGAGGCCAATTGAATAATTCTTTGAGAAGCATCAACAACAATCTCTTCTGTTGCTTCTCTCTCATGAGATTTATTATAACACTAGCATTCATCATCATCTTCATTTCCCCTCTAACCAACATCTGGTTGTGTTGGAGTATCAATGGTACTTTGCCACTTTACTTGATCTTTCCACCATTCTTCTTCCACAATTTGGTTCCATAGTAGGTTTCTCCTCTTTAAAATCATCTGTATTGTATCAAGCCATCTTGTTCTCAGCCTTCCTCTTGGCCTCAATCGTGAACTCCATCATTCTTCTTGGTATTCTTCCCTCTCCCATCCTCTTCACATGCCCAAACCATTTTAATCTATTCTTTTCAATTTTCTCAGTCAACTTCTCCACTCCAATTTCCTTCCTAACATCTTCATTTTTCACTCTTGTCTCTCCTCGTCTTCCCTACCATACTACTCAGAAACTTCATTTCACTGGATTGTATCCTACTCTCCTCTCTTCTAGTCATAGTCCAAGTCTCTGAGCCATAAATTAGAATGGGTGTGAAGTAAGTCTTGTATATAGCACCAGCTTGCACCTCATTGGCACTTCCCTTCCCCACACCAAGCCCCTCACACAATGGTAAAATGTACTACTCTTTTGTATTCTTTTGCTAATTTCTGTCTCCAAACAAGCATTTCCCATTAATACACTTCCCAAATATTTAAAGTTGTCCACTATTTCAATACCCCATCCCTTAATATGAATTTGTCTCTTGCCTTCTCTATCCCCTCTGGTTACCACCCTGGTCTTGCTTTTCTCCACACTAAATTTCATTCCATATTTCTCGACCTTATCATTTATGATGTCTATTTGTTTTGTGCCTCCTTACTGCTTGTTCCCAGCACCACAATATCATCCGCAAGCTGTAACAGCTTCATCTCCCTTCTTTTGTCTCTTTGACTATTTCATCCAGCACCATTATAAATAGTAGTGGTGATATCATACTTCCTTGTCTTAGTGCCACAACATTCATAAACCATTCATTTCTTCCAACTGGCGTCTGCACACAACTAGAGCTTTTTTCATACATTTTGCGGATGACTTCAAGTGTTTGCTTTGCAACTCCCTTTCTTTTAAAGGCCTGGGAACACTGTCATGTGCTTTCACTAGATTAAGAAATGTCATCACCAGATATTTTCCATACTCCCAATGGCTATCCATCAACTGTCGCATACTAAAGATTGGATCCACTGTTGATCTACCATGACGAAAGCCATACTGCTCCTCTTCTAACTGCCCTTCCACTTTTTCTCTCACTCTTCTTTCCAGTATCCTCTCCATTATTTTTGCTACTTGGGATATAGTGTGACCCCTTGATAGTTGTCACATACTTTCCTGTCACCCTTCTTGAAAACTCGGATTATTATTCCCTTTCCCCATTCTTCAGGTAAACATTTTTGGGTCCAAATGCATCTTATTAGTTTATATAGCCACTGTAGCCCAACTGGTCCAGCTGCCTTTATGATCTCCACAGTAATTTCATCTATCCCAGGTGCCTTTGCTGTTATCATTTTTCTCAGAGCTAATTCCACTTCCAAACGTCATTATATCCTCCTCTTCTTCCAGACCCCTATCCCCCTGCCATACTTCTATTCCCTTTCCATTGCCATTCTTCACATTTAGTAATTTATTGAAGTACTCTTTCCATCTTTTCCTTATCTCCTCTGGTTGCATTAATAGCTCTCTGCTTTCCTCTTGCACTAGCTATGTTTTTTCCTTCCTCATACTCTTTGTAATTCCATGTATCATCCTCTTACCGCTTATAACATCTTTTTCCAACTCTCGGGTGAATTTCTCCCAGCTTTTCCTCTTTTCTTCTGCTACCATTTTCTTACACTTATTTTTACTATCCTGGTATTTCCTCTTACTTTCAGGTGTTCGGTCTCTGTTCCATTCATGCCAGGCTTTCTTCTTTTCTTTTACTGCCTCCTTCACCCTCTATACCACCATGGCATCTCCTTTTCCTTTACCCTTCCTGACACCCTACCCGTTCCTCTTCCACATTGCCATACTCGGTGTTAGGGATTTTACGCTTAAGTAACTTTTCTTGTAGTTAGCATTGTCTGCAGAAAGTACTGATTCTGGTTGTTAATGTTAAGTGGAAGGTTATTGACATGTTTAAGAAATAGGAGTAGACCCATGATTGAACCCTGTGGGTCTCCCTTTGTGATTTCTCCCCAATCACTAAAACTTTCTACCTTTCAATATTGTTTGACTCACCCAGTGCAATTTTTGGTGTTCTGTTTGTTAAGTATGAATCACACCAGTTGTTTTTAAAACAATCAATTCCATAAAGCTTCAGTTTTTTAAAGAGAGGAACAGGATTTATACAATCATATGCCTTGGAAGGATCATAAAAATACCACCTGAAAATACTCTATTATTTAAGGCTAGTAATGTATGACGAGTGAATATGTAAATAGCATCCTTAGTCAGGCAACCTTTCTGGAATCCAGACTGTGATCTGCTAAGTAAATTCTTTAGAAATGTGAGATTACTCTTGAGTTCACTACATTTTTCAAATATTTTGGAAAAGGACGTGAGTAGGGGAATTATATGATAATTGTTTAAGTTTTTCTCATCACTTTTCTTACAAAGAGATTTAACAGCTGCATATTTTAAGCTGTCAGAAAAATTACCAGAGCCAGTGATGCTTTGCATGTATCACAAAGGACATTACATATTAAGTTACAACAACTCTTCAGGAGAGCTTCTGCCAAGTTTGGAAGATAGGAGACGAGGTACTGGCAGAACTGAAGCTGTGAGGATGGATCGTGAATTGTGTTTGGGTAGCTCAGTCAGTAGAGTACTTGCCCACGAAAGGTAAAGGTCCCGAGTTCGAGTCTTGGTTTGGCACACAGTTTTAATCTGCCAGAAAGTTTCAGGTTAGTGCGCACTCTGCTGCAGAGTGAAAATTTCATTCTGGAAACTATTCAGAATTTTGTTTGAAATTCCAGAAAGGGCATAAGAGCTTCTCTTTTTTAGAAATTTTAGAATTCAGTTAATTTCATTGAAGGATGCTGGCACTACTTCTAATTGCTTAAACTTTGTGGAATGACATTTGGAATATATTCCTTTGATTTTACAACTGAACCATTTACTCCAATTTTTACTGCTACATTTAGAAAGTGACTTTTAAAAATACTTGCAGCTTGTCAATTAGTTTACTTCTGATAGTGTCTTGTGCAGTGAGTTGTTGTCCTGACCCCCATTTCAAAATATTCCATACAGCCTTAATCTTCTTATCTGCATTACTTATTTGTCAGAACATGCATATTTTTAGACTTTTAATGCCTTTCCTTAAAATATTACACTATTTTTTGTCTAACAGAGGTAATGTTGCATGATGACCTTTTGCTCGCGTATCATGTCATTTCTGGAAACCCAGAATCTACTCTGTAGGAATCAACATGGATTCCGGAAATAGAGATCGTGTGAGACCCAACTCGCTTTATTTGTTCATGAGACCCAGAAAATATTAGATACAGGCTCACAAAGTAAGAGTCTACCGAATATCAGACCAGCTGTGTGGCTGGATTGAAGAGTTTTTAGCAAACAGAATACAGCATGTTGTTCTCAATGGAGAGACGTCTACAGACGTTAAAGTAACCTCTGGCATGTCACAGGGGAGTGTTATGGGGCCATTGCTTTTCACAATATATAAAAGTGACCTATTAGATAGTGTCGGAAGTTCCATGCGGCTTTTCACGGATGATGGTGTAGTATACAGAGAAGTTGCAGCATTAGAAAATTGCAGCGAAGTGCAGGAAGATCTGCAGCGGATAGGCACTTGGTGCAGGGAGTGGCAACTGACCCTTAACATAGACAAATGTAATGTATTGCGAATACATAGAAAGAAGGATCCTTTATTGTATGATTGTATGATAGCAGAACAAACACTGGTAGCAGTTACTTCTGTAAAATATCTGGGAGTATGCGTGTGGAATGATTTGGAGTGGAATGATCATATAAAATTAATTGTTGGTAAGGCGGGTGCCGGGTTGAGATTCATTGGGAGAGTCCTTAGAAAATATAGTCCATCAACAAAGGAGGTGGCTTACAAAAAACACTCGTTCGACCTATACATGAGTATTGCTCATCAGTGTGGGATCCATACCAGGTCGGGTTGACAGAGGAGATAGAGAAGATCCAAAGAAGAGCGGCGCATTCCGTCACAGGGTTATTTGGTAAGCGTGATAGCGTTACAGAGATGTTTAGCAAACTCAAGTGGCAAACTCTGCAAGAGAGGCGCTCTGCATCACGGTGTAGCTTGCTGTCCAGGTTTCGAGAGGGTGCGTTTCTGGATGAGGTATCGAATATATTGCTTCCCCCTACTCTGAGGAGATCATGAATGTAAAATTAGAGAGATTCGAGCGTGCACAGAGGCTTTCTGGCAGTCGTTCTTCCCGCGAACCATACGCGACTGGTGCAGGAAAGGGAGCTAATGACAGTGGCACGTAAAGTGCCCTCTGCCACACACCGTTGGGTGGCGTGCAGAGTATAAATGTAGATGTAGATGTAGATCTGTGTGTGAAATTTTGCTACAAACTTGGCAAAACTTTTACAGAGACATTTCGATTGCTTAGTCAAGCGTACAGGGTGGGTAGGCAAAGTGTCTCCTTGTCTGAAAAAAACATGATTGAATCAGTCAGAAATCAAGATGATATTGGTTTGTGTTTTGTGACTCCAAAGGCAGTGTCCAGCAGGAATTTGTACTTGACAATGTGTTGGCTCAGGCATTGCTCCTTGTCCAGAGCCATCTGGCGAAACATCATACTTCTGTTGTGCACCCTCCACCCTATTCTCTGTACTCAGCAGAAATTTTCCTGTTTCCAAATTTAAAACCATATTGAAAGGATGTTGCTTCAAAACCATAGGGTAGATTCAGGACAGTGTGACAAGAGATCCGTGCAGCATCCCAAGGAATACTTTCCAGGAGGCTTTCCAAAAACTGAAGGGACATTGCGAACAGTACATTGCCAGTGGACAGAACTACTTTGAGGGGAACAGTGATTAAAATGTAGTGCAATGAGCAGTAAAGATGTGAAGTTCAGTCTTCTTTTGAACAGACCTCATGTTCTTAAAACATTGTATCCTGGTCTTATTAATAAGCTTCACTCCTTTGTTTGAACATATCACAACAGTGTAAGGTGCTACATTATTTATTTCCAATAACTGTGCATAATGATCATATAGACCATTAACAATTGGATATTAGTTAATTTTTCAGTTATAGAACTGTCTATGAATGTTATCCGTCTTACAGTTCATTTTTGCTGTCATAATCTTTGATAAAATCTAGATTCAAATCTTCACAAACTACTAGCTGTTTCTTCTTGCCTGACAGGTAGTTCAATAATGCATCTAGATTTTTCGTAGATACAGGGTGTCCAGAAAAGGACTCCCTGATTTCAAAGTTAAATATCTCGAAAACAAAGATCGATAGAGGAATGCAGTAAACGGTATGTTTATTGTGAAAGCTGTAAGAAGTTTATACAGCAGTTTGGAATAATAGTTACAAAAGCTGCTATCAGATGGCGCTGTAATCGCCATACGTAATGCCTAGTATAAATAGTGATCCGAAGCCCAGAGTGATCAGTTCCACTATTGAAACGTGAAAGGCGGTTAGTGTACCGAAGGAAGAGATTAAAACCATGTACTCCATCGAACAATGCGTTTTTCGGGTGCTAGAGTACCACAGGTTAGAAGAGAGTCCTACGGCAACAAGGCGAAGTTTTCAAGCACGATTTAATGTTTCAAAACGACCCGATGCGAAAACCATTCGTACGCTCTTCGCAAAATTTCAATAAACAGGCAGCGTAACTGATGATCTAGTGGGGCATGTTGGCCGCAAGCAAACCGCAGTTATGCCTGAAAATATTGCCACAGTTTCTGGAATTATTCAGTGAAATCTAATGTCATCCATCCATAGAATTGCATCTGAGACTGGTTTGAAGCGTTCCAGCACGCAGAAAATACTGAGAAAGAGCCTACACATGTTTCCATTCAAAATTCAAACGCACCAGGCCATACCCGTACGAGCTGTGCAACAAAGGGTTGCCTTTGCTAATCAGATGCTCACAATGATTGATAGTGAAGGATTTGATGTTGGCTGCATCTGGTTTACGGATGAAGCACACTTCCACCTGAATAGATACGTGAATAAGCAGAACTGGCGATTTTGGGGTTCCAAAAGCCATATTGGTGTGAAGTGAAACCCCTGTATTCTCCTAAAGTTACTGTGTGGGCTGCAGTATGCAGCAGAGGCATTATTGGCCCTTTTTTCATTCGAGAAACGGTCACTGGTGCACGTTACATTGCAATTTTGGAACAATTTGTCACCACACAGCAAGCGTTAGAGGATCAACCAGGTACTGAATGGTTTATGCAAGATGGAGCCCGACCACATCGGACCGAACAAGTTTTTCGCTTTCTTGAGGAATACTTCGGGAATCGAGTCATTGCTTTGGAATATCCCAAATTTACTGGTGCAGGCATGGATTGGCCCCCATATTCGCCGAATTTGACTCCCTGTGACTTTTTTTTGTGGGTCACAGTGAAAGACATGGTCTAGCCAAAGCATCCCGCCATGCTGCACGAGCTTGAATCGGTGATCTCTGTGGCATGTGAATCCATTTCGGTTGAGACACTACGAAATGTGATGGCGAATTTCATTCTTCGTTTGTGCCACCTCTGTAGTGCCAACGGTGAACATTTTGAAAACATTGTGATGTGATTGTTTGCAAAGATTGTTTTCATACGATTATTTCACTTATGTATGCTGATATGAGCTTTACAGCGTACAGCGCCATCTGTTAGCAGCTTTTGTAACTATTATTTCAAACTGCTGTATAAACTTCTTACAGCTTTCACAATAAACATACTGTTTACTGCATTCCTCTGCCGATCTTTGTTTTCGAGATATTTAATTTTGAAATCAGGGAGCCCTTTTCTGGACACACTGTAGCTGAAAGTTTCCTAGAGGGTATATGTAGATGGTTACAATCACAAGAGAAGTATTCTGCTGTAACAGCTCAGAAGCACATGCTTCTAGGTGCTGATCTACAAAAAAACTGCTTGCTTCAATATTTTTGACTTTGTATCCAACTTTTACATTTGTGTTATTTAAATTGAAGGTGGAGGGGGAAGAAATTAAAGGAAAAGGAATGAATTATTGGTGTCAGCTGCATCGGGACCTTATGCGGAATTAGCGGTGATGTGTGGAATCAGTAGCTATGTGTGAAAAGGTGTGCCGGACCAGGACTCAAACCTGGTTCTCCTGCTTACTAGGCAGTTGTGTTAGCCACTACTCTATCCAGACTCTTGTTCTAAAGAACAGACTCCATGCATTCATATAATTGCCATGAATCCACCATCTTCAGTGTGGGTACACAATAATGTTCAACCTCCTGCAGGAATCTCAAAGTAGTAACTATGTAGGACATGATGGAGAATGCGGATAGGTGGCGCTCAGTGCGGGTTGCTTGAGAACCTTGCCGAAATAGTCCATGTGGTTGCAATAAACGTTGTGTCTGGATGGCGCAGTAGTTAACATAATGGGAGATCCCAGGATCAAGTCCCAGTCAGATACATATTTTTACTCATCACTGCTGATTTCGCTTGAAGTCCTGATGCAGCTGACATCAATAATTCCTTCCCTTCCCTTTCCTTTCCTTTCTCCACCCTCCACTTTCAATTTACATACTGTATCCCAGCTGAGGAATCCCCGTGGTGCTTTTTAACTCCTCACATTGATAATGCATAATATTGTTCGACTTCCCATGAGGAATCTCAGAGCAGCGAACATGGAGGACATGGATGGGGACTGTAGATAGGTGGCACTAGGTGGAAATGTGGGTCAACTGGGAGCTGTGCCAAGATAGTCTGCACAACTGCGATACCCACTGTGTCCAGATTGCACACTGTGGGTCAACTGGGAGCTGTGCCAAGATAGTCTGCACAACTGCGATACACACTGTGTCCAGATTGCACAGTGTTTAACAGCACTGTCTAGTAAGCAGGAGATCCTGGGTTCAAATTCTGGTCTGGCACACATTTTCACTCATCACCACTGATTCTACATGAAGTCCATTTTCAGCTGACATCAGTAGTTCCTCTTGTTTCCTTTCTCTTCTCCCTTCTCTATCTTCAATTTATGTAATATGTATCACTGTTGTGCATTCTGTGTGTTGTCTGTTCCTTCAGACATGTCCAAAAAAGCAGACCCTATACTTTCGTAAAATTTTACGTATGTTGCAACTTATTCTTTTTCCATGTTAACAATATATAAAATTGATGCTGGTCTGTAATCCTGTAATTTCTGATATTTAACATCTCCCTGAAAGGCACAGAAAACGTATCACATTCAGAATTTTCCACATCTTGTAGGTGCATTGGAAGCTCGTCTAACTTGTTTTTCAGCTATCTCCTGATAAAACAAACTAATTTTACTTTTTTGGAAACTGTAACGTATATTTTGGTCCTGTTCTGTTTTAATTTTTTTCAAGACTGTCTGTGTGTAAGCTGAATAACCTAAGAAACATGCCCCTCTTGACTCCATTAATCGTAGGGATTTTTACCATGTGTGCTTGTGCCCCCTTGCACTTTCTGTAAGACACTCAACTAATCTGCCTCTCCACTACTGCCCTCCTGTTCAAGTGCAGGCGTTGATCTGTTGAATTGTTTCAATAGTGTCCATAGTTATGGGTTGTAACTAAGTTCTCACTTCTCGATTGATCTGTCACCTCTATGTCATTCAAGATTACTTTTACCTTATTGACAATTTACAGTCCCCTTCTCGTTCATTCTTGTTGCAGTGAACCTGCCGTGCAGTGCCACTGATTGTGCTGTGGGACTTTGTTCCACTGCCGAGGGATGAGAGCTGTAAGAGAGCTCACAACTATGCCAACTCAATTGCAAAATAATGTAACTGCCTTTTAGAGAACTCTTCTGTTAGAGAACTCTCTTTTATGGAGTTGTTCTCATGTTCAGTAATTACAGCGTGTTGTGACAAAGCTCTTATTACTCAGAACAACATATCTGAAGTGGATCTCAGAATAGCACACAAGAGATTGACATTTTTCCACAGCGTCTATCAACTGTTCTTGGGTGTATACGTTTTCAGTAGAGATGCTTCCTCTGTGCTTTGTGCTTTCCAAATCACTACCAAACTGCAATGTCAAAGTATAAATGCCACCTCCAAAGCAGGTAGAGACTCTTGACAGCATCGAACCTTGCTGATGTGCTGTGCTCACACTTCTCATGTTGTCTCTGTACACACCTACATTCATTCATATGCAGTGTATACTCTTTACCCACTAACTACCTAAAGAACATTTGTACACAAACATCTGCCATCTAATTGCCAGGAATAGGTGAAACAACTTATTACAACACAGTGTATTTCCATCTCCCACTTACAGCAACAGGTACAGCACATATATGAGACTTTGTTTCATTGTGAGTCAGATGCGTGCCCTGAATTCATTTCATAATGTGTTATATTTTTAAGGCAGGGGTTCCCAAACTTTTTCTCTGACAGAACACTTTGAAAAACCTGGTACTTTGATGAAACACTTCGTTTATTTTAAAAGTTAATAAAATTTTAAAACATGAGAAAACTTGTTTTGTTAAGTGACTGCTTCAATTTTAAATAATAACTAATGACAGAAACCATAATAAATTTTTAAAAACATCATTAATATCCTAAAGATGTTGAGGGGGAAAAACCACTCTACTATTAATAGTTTTTTGTGGAGGACTATTCATTTCCTGTAGAATTCTGGTGTTCTACAAAACATAGTTTGGGAAACCATGGTTTGAGATATCAGTGTTACCTACTACATCTTAGTTGTTAGGCCTACTGTGACAATTTTCAGTATTATAACATTAAGTGGGTTTTGTTTTATTCGAATGAGTTCTTGCAAAACTATATGTGCTAAGGTGCTGTTAATACATGCAGATGTTCAGTCAGTATGTCAGTGTTATGCTGTGTGATAATATTAAAACATGCCTGCTAGATCAGTTGATGAACTTCACTTGTAAGTCTAATAATACGTCTTTTGTATACCACAGTTCTTGCAAAACAGATAAGGCTACATTACATCTACATCTGTAAGCCACCTTACAGTGTGTGGCAGAGGGTACTTCTGACTCCACTGTGTTATCTCAGCTTCCTATTACTTTTGCAAATGGCGTATGTGAGGAATGATTGCCATTAAATGCCTGTATGAGTTCTGATTTCTCTGATTTAGGAAGTTGTGTGACAAATTGTCTTGTGGCTTCTGTCTCGGGTTCTTCAGCTGACATTTGTTTGATGATTTTTTTAAAATGTTTTTCCAGTGCAAGAGGCTGGCATTGTCAAAGCTTCAATCTCCATTGCTAGTAGTGGACCAGTACCACCAGTAATGGAGAATGAAACTTTGTAGGCGAAACATCAGAAAAATCATCAAATAAATAACAGCTGAAGAATCACAGACAGAAACCAAAGGACAGTTTGTCAACAAATGAGCACAAAAGCCTAAACGATTTTGTAGGAAGTTATATGTTGCCCAGCTCTTTCTGGAATTTACTCTCTCAGAATTTGAACAGTAAACTTCTCCTTGATGCACAGTGTCTCTCTTGTATCACAATCACACCAACTACATGATCTGATGATGAAATGCATTCTACTAATCTAACCTGATAATGGACCCAGAGTGTTAAGCAAAATTAAATGGTCAGTTGACATTTCTGTAAGACTCTTCCATTTAATCATGGCTGCTGATTGTCCTACACTTTGTTTCATGTTGTCATTCCTCTTGAGGTCACACAGGATGGTTACTCGTTGGTACTGTGCAGTAGTTACTATTTTCAGTGATTAAACAGTGGAAAATCCAGGATGGAAAGTAGCAATATTATGAAAAGGAAAGTTGCTACTCACCATGTAGCGGAGATGCTGTGTCATAAATGGACACAACAAAAAGACTTGCCTATCTGCGACTCGCGACTCAGCATCTCCGCTACATGGTGAGTAGCAACTTTCCTTTTCATAATATTGTTATTTTCAGTGATTTTTCACCAGTAGTGTAAATGAATGATAGAGGATCTCTTCCCTATTTATGTGCATTTATTTACTTTCAGGTTCAACTGCCAGTCCCTGCACCAGATGTCAATCTTCTTGCAGGTCTTGCTGCTATGTTCTTATTGCAAAAGCAAAAGACTGATGGATATTCTCTGTATGCAGTAAAAACAGCACATATTTGGTTGCTTTTAATTTTTGCTTGTATTGTAGTCAAATGTGAAACATCAGAACTTCATATTATGTACCAAATGCTAAGGGCCAAATCGTTTCAGATAAAATGTAAATACTAAGAAGTCAAAAATTATAATTTGTTACTTTTTTCAACAATGTTTTTCAGCTTCGTAGACTGTGCTCCAATGAAGAAGATTAACGTTGGACTGTACTTGCTCTTGCAAATAACAAAAGTGTTATACTTGAAATATTAAGATTATAACAGTGGCTTTATGTTTTGCAGTATTGGCACACAGCTGGTGCGACTAGTTGGATGTGTGGGCTCTATGAGACCAGTTCTGGAATCTGTTTTTCACCGTATGTTGCTGTATCCACCTCCACAGCACAGATTGGAAGCTTTAAAATCACTGAGAGAGGTAAACTGCTTAGAGTTGTGTGGTTTTTGTTACACAGTTAATTGAACTTACATATAACTGAACAGTATTGTACAGAGATAGCCAAATGTCATATACCTTTCAAAAACTGTTTCTCAGTTAAAAACTGGGACTGGTAATGAAAAGCTGTGGTGAAATGTAACTACTTTGCTAGCTTTCATTTTGTGTGTGTGTGTGTGTGTGTGTGTGTGTGTGTGTGTGTGTGTGTGTTCTTCTATTCTATAGCTCTAGTCCTGAAAAGGCAAAGTTCTCAGCCTTGTTTGTGTGCCTTTTGGTAACTCAGTGCCTCTACTATTCAATATTTACAAACACAAGAATTGTTAAATATCTGTCAACGTTGTTGTTTGCAGCACTGCAGTTGACATGTTACTGTACTTACAGTATGTTGGTGTATAATCTTGTGAGGAACTTAAAACAACAAATTTCATTTTTTAACTTTATTTTTTAAGGCTGCTTGAGTTTACATTTTAATGATTAATGGAAAATCTCATATAAAGATGTGAAACAAATACTAACAAAGAGATAGAAGGGCTGGCCAGTACTTACCTCAGCTAAGTACAGCCGATTAAAAATTTATGTTCCTAGCTTTTGGAACTGTGTTCCTTCATCAGGGAGGAGAGAGGGGAAAGAAAGGGAAGAAGGGAAAGTGGATTCAGTTACTCACAACCCAGGTTATGAAGCAACAGGGAAAGAAAAACAGGGAGGGTAGCAAGGATGGAGGCATGGTTGTCAAAGGGAGGCCAAAGGTATTCTACTGTAAGTACTGTGCCAGATTCAAACCAAAGAGGATGCATACAGAAGTAAAGAGGTATATAGTATGAAGATAAACACAACTATGTAGGATGAAAAGATGCGTGAATGGCTAAAGAGGAAAGGGAAAGAGGAGAAGACTGAAGAGTAAATGGGAGTGAAGTTGTTTAACGTAGGTTCAGTCCAGGGGGATGGCGGGATGAAAGGATGTGTTGGAGTGCAAGTTCCCTTCTCCACAGTTCAGAGGGACTGGTGTTGGGTGGGATAAGCCAGATGGCACATACGGTGTAGCAGGTTCCTAGGTCCCTAGAATTATGCTGGAGCGCATGCTCTGCTACTGGGTATTGGACATCTTCTAGGCGACAGTTCGTCTGTGTCTGTTCATGCGCTCAGCCAGTTTAGTTGTTGTCATACCGATGTAAAAGGCTGTGCAGTGCAGGCATGTCAGCTGATAAATGACGTGTAGTTTCACATGTGGCCCTGCCTTGAATTGTGTATGTTTTACCAGTAGCGGGGCTGGAGTAGGTGGTTGTGGGGGGATGCATGGGGTAGGTTTTGCAGCGGGGTCGGTTACAGGGATAGGAACCGCTGGGTAGAGAAGGTAGTCTGGGAATATTGTAGGGTCTGACAAGGATGTTACGGAGGTTAGGGGGGCGACGAAAGGCAACTCTGGGTGGTGTGGGAAGAATTTTGTCAAGGGATGATCTCATTTCAGGGGTTGACTTGAGAAAGTCATATCCCTGGCGGAGTAATTTGTTGATGTATTTGAAGCCAGGATAATATTGGGTGACAAGGGGGATGCTTCTGTGTGGTTTGGGGGTAGGAACTTTGTTGTTGGACGGGGAGGAATGTATTGCTCGGGAGATTTGTTTGTGGACAAGGTCTGCAGGATAGTTGCGGGAGGGGAAAGCACTGGTCAGGTTATTGGTGTAATTGTTGAGGGATTCATCACTGGAGCAGATACATTTGCCACGAATACCTAGGCCGTAGAGAAGGGAGCATTTGATGTGGAATGGATGGCAGCTATCAAAGTGAAGGTACTATTGTTTGTTTGTGGGTTTGATATGGACAGAAGTGTGGATGTGAGCTTCAACAAGATGAAGGTCAACATCCAGGAAGGTGGCTTGGGTTTTGGAGAAGGACCAGGTGAAATTCAGATTCAAAAAGGAGTTGAGGTTATAGAGGAAATTAAGGAGTGTTTCTTCACCATGAGTCCAGACCACAAAGATGTCATCTATAAACCTATACCAGGCTAGTGGAAGCAGCTGTTGGGTCTTCAGGAAAGCCGCCTCCATGCGGCCCATGAAGAGGTTGGCATAGGACAGAGCCATCCTGGTTCCCATGGCCGTTCCTCTGATTTGTTTGTAGGTCTGGCCTTCAAAAGTGAAGTAATTATGGGTGAGAGTGAAGTTGGTAAGTGTGATAAGGAACGAGGTTTTTGGAAGATCTTTGGATGGGTGTTGGGACAGGTAGTGCTCAAGGGCAGAGAGACCATGGGTATGTGGGATGTTTGTGTAAAGTGATGTAGCATCTATGGTGACAAGAAAGGTTTCAGGTGGGAGAGGAGTGGGAATGGATTTGAGGCGTTCTAGGAAGTGGTTTGTGTCTTTGATGTAGGATGGGAGTCTGCGGGTGATAGGTTGGAGGTGTTGGTCTACCAGAACTGAGATACGTTCTGTTGGGGCTTTGAAGCCTGCTACAATGGGACGGCCAAGATGGTTCTCTTTGTGGATTTTGGGTAATAGGTAGAAGGTAGGGGTACGTGGCTCAGGTGGAGTGAGTAGGTCTATGGAAGCCGTTGTGAGGCCTTGTGAGGGACCTTGAATTTTTAGGATTTTCTGCAGCTCAGTCGGGATTGAGGGAATGGGATCCTGGGTAACAGCTTTGTAGGTTGAGGTGTCGGAGAGTTGACGCAGTCCTTCTGCCACATACTCCACACGGTCAAGTACCACAATTGTGGAGCCTTTATCCGCCGGGAGGATGACAATAGAGCAGTCTATTTTCAGCTCCTTAATGGCATGGGATTCAGCTGGGGTGATGTTGGGGGTTGTCGGGATGTGCTTCAAGAAGGACTGGGAGCCAACACTGGATGTGAGGAATTCTTGAAATGTTTGCAAGGGATGGTTTTGGGGGAGGGGAGGAGGATCCCTTTGAGAAGGTGGTCGGAACTGTTGTAGACAGGGTCCAACACTGGGTCTAGTATTTGGGGGCTGTGTTTGGGTAGTGAAGTGATATTTCCAGTTGAGGTTCCGGGTGAATGAGAGGAGATCTTTTACCAGGGCAGTGTGGTTGAATTTAGGTGTGGGGCTAAAGGTTAAGCCTTTTGATAGAACAGATGTCTCTGGAGGAGAGAGGGATCTGGATGGGAAGTTTAGAACTGAATTGGGAATGGTACCGAGCGAGGTGGCGCAGTGGTTAGACACTGGACTCGCATTCGGGAGGACAACGGTTCAATCCGCGTCCGGCCATCCTGATTTAGATTTTCCGTGATTTCCATAAATCACTCCAGGCAAATGCCGGGATGGTTCCTCTCAAAGGGCACGGCCGACTTCCTTCCCCATCCTTCCCTAATCCGATGAGACCGATGACCTCGCTGTCTGGTCTCCTTCCCCAAACAACCCAACCCCAACCCCAATTGGGACTGGTGATATGTGGCATTTGACTGTGGTTATAGTTGAAATTTGGTCTGTGTGGGGTATGTGCTGGGATTGAGAGATTGAGTAGGGTGGCTAGGCTAGGTTTGTTGGCTATGATGGGGGTTTGTTGAAGGTTCTGTTGTGGTTGGTGTTTGTGGGGGATAGGGAGAGGGACCCCACTTCTTAGGTGTTGCACTAGCACCGTGGATAGTTTTTTTCAGGTGGTGTGTGGCATGGAACTCAAGTTTACAGCTGGCTTCTAAGATGATGTTTCTGAGTGTGTTCTCCAAGCAAGGGTTTGAGAGGTGGAGGACTTTGAAGAGAGAGAGGAGCTGTTGGGAGTGGTGGTTACATGAAGTAGTGTAGAGATTCAGGACAAGTTGGGTAAGGGCTAAGGACTGAAGGTTCTGGAAGTCTGGGAGAGACTGGTGGAAGGAGGAATTGCACCCAGAGATGGGAACTTTTAAGGTAAGTCATTTAAGGGTAATTCCAAAGGTTAAGCAGGACCGGCGGAAAAGTATGTGGGATTGCAGTTTGGCTACGGTGAATGCATGTTTCCAGAATGAATGTAAATAATGTGGTATAGGATTAGGGTACGTAGTGGGTAACTGGTGGGTAGGGAAATTAAATAACTAAAGTTAAAATAGTAATCATAAGAAGGAATAAAATACGGAGGGAAGGATGAGAAAGAAAGAAATTGTGATGGTAATGTTCAATACCAAAGGAAGACCACTAAATAAGAAAAATACGGAAAAAGTTGACCAGACCAAGCAAGTATGTCCAGATCAGGGGAAAAGAACACACGTTGCTCAAAAACAGAGATAGCGACTGGCGAAAAAAAGATCGCGTGTGACGCAAAAAAGTTCGCGGGTGGCGCAGAAATGTCCCAAAAGAATTTTCCTGTGGCAGGGAAAGATAGCCAATGGCACAAAAATATTGCCAGCAACATGAAATCGACGGAAATGGATGATACTGTTAGGTGTGGAAGAGATTGTTGGCAGTGATTGTTGGCTGGAAAACAGCGAATAACAAACATTAAAACTATGGAATGTTAAATAAATAAATAAATAAATAAATAAATCACTAAATAAATAAATAAAGAGAAGTGGACTATAAACGGAACAAGATAATAGGAGGAAAATGAAACTAGCACAGTTGGTGACGAAAATATTTATTTATGTATATATAAAACACTGAAGAAGACAAAGTGTTTAGGTGACAGATGTAAGTGCTAGCTAACAAAAGGGACAAAACAATGAAGGATGTGGACCGTATAGGTGATCTAAATGATTAATGGAAAATCTCATATAAGGATGTGAAACAAATACTAACAGAGAGATAGAGGGGCTGGCCAGTACTTACCTCAGCTCAGTACAGCCAATAGATATATATATATACACACACACACACACACACACACACACACACACACACACACACACACAAACAGAATCGAAAATTTACTTTCCTAGCTTTTGGAACTTTGTTCCTTCATCAGGGAGGAGAGAGGGGAAAGAAAGGGAAGAAGGGAAAGTGGATTCAGTTACTCACAACCCAGGTTATGAAGCAACAGGGAAAGGAAAGCAGGGAGGGTAGCAAGGATGGAGGCATGGTTGTCAGAGGGAAGCCAAAGGCATTCTACTGTAAGTACTGTGCCAGCTTCAAACCAAAGAGGATGCATACAGAAGTAAAGAGGTATATAGTATAAAGATGAACACAACTATGTAGGATGAAAATATGCGTGAACGGCTAAAGAGGAAAGGGCCTTGGATTTTTAGGATTTTCTGCAGCTCAGTCTGGATGGAGGGAATGGGATCCTGGGTAACAGCTTTGTAGGTTGAGGTGTCGGAGAGTTGACGCGGTCCTTCTGCCACATACTCCACACGCAGACTCCCATCCTACATCAAAGACACAAATCACTTCCTAGAACGCCTCAAATCCATTCCCACTCCTCTCCCACCTGAAACCTTTCTTGTCACCATAGATGCTACATCCCTTTATACAAACATCCCACATACCCATGGTCTCTCTGCCCTTGAGCACTACCTGTCCCAACGCCCATCCAAAGATCTTCCAAAAACCTCGTTCCTTATCACACTTTCCAACTTCATCCTCACCCATAATTACTTCACTTTTGAAGGCCAGACCTACAAACAAATCAGGGGAATGGCCATGGGAACCAGGATGGCTCCGTCCTATGCCAACCTCTTCATGGGCCACATGGAGGAGGCTTTCCTGAAGACTCAACAGCTGCTTCCCCTGGCCTGGTATAGGTTTATAGATGACATCTTTGTGGTCTGGACTCATGGTGAAGAAACACTCCTTAATATTTCACAATAAAGGATGGCAGCCAAAAACAGTTGCAGGATAGAATTTTTTTACTACTTTTTTTGGCTGCCATCCTTTATTGTGAAGAATTTTAACAGTTGCTGCTGCAGCCATGTTTAAAATCTTGAAACTCCTTAATATCCTCCATAACCTCAACTCCTTTTCGAATCTGAATTTCTCCTGGTCCTTCTCCAAAACCCAAGCCACCTTCCTGGATGTTGACCTTCATCTTGTTGAAGCTCACATCCACGCTTCTGTCCATATCAAACCCACAAACAAACAACAGTACCTTCACTTTGATAGCTGCCATTCATTCCACATCAAATGCTCCCTTCCCTACAGCCTAGGTATTTGTGGCAAATGTATCTGCTCCAGTGATGAATCCCTCAACAATTACACCAATAACCTGACCAGTGCTTTCCTCTCCCGCAACTATCCTGCAGACCTTGTCCACAAACAAATCTCCCGAGCAATACATTCCTCCCCGTCCAACAACAATGTTCCTACCCCCAGACCACACAGAAGCATCCCCCTTGTCACTCAATATTATCCTGGCCTTGAATACATCAACAAATTACTCCGCCAGGGATATGACTTTCTCAAGTCAAACCCTGAAATGAGATCATCCCTTGACGAAATTCTCCCCACACCACCCAGAGTTGCCTTTTGTCGCCCCCCTAACCTCCGTAACATCCTTGTCAAACCCTACAATATTCCCAGACTACCTTCTCTACCCAGTGGTTCCCACCCCTGTAACCGACTCCGCTGCAAAACCTGCCCCATGCATCCCCCCACAACCACCTACTCCAGCCCCGCTACTGGTAAAACATACACAATTCAAGGCAGGGCCACATGTGAAACTACACATGTCATTTATCAGCTGACATGCCTTCACTGTACAGCCTTTTACATCGGTATGACAACAACTAAACTGGCTGAGCGCATGAACGGACACAGACGAACTGTCCGCCTAGGAGATGTCCAATACCCAGTAGCAGAGCATGCGCTCCCGCATAATTCTAGGGACCTAGGAGCCTGCTACACCGTATGTGCCATTTGGCTTATCCCACCCAACACCAGTCCCTCTGAACTGTGGAGAAGGGAACTTGCACTCCAACACATCCTTTCATCCCGCCATCCCCCTGGACTGAACCTACGTTAAACAACTTCACTCCCATTTACTCTTCAGTCTTCTCCTCTTTCCCTTTCCTCTTTAGCCATTCACGCATCTTTTCATCCTACATAGTTGTGTTTATCTTCATACTATATACCTCTTTACTTCTGTATGCATCCTCTTTGGTTTGAATCTGGCACAGTACTTACAGTAGAATACCTTTGGCCTCCCTCTGACAACCATGCCTCCATCCTTGCTACCCTCCCTGTTTTCCTTTCCCTGTTGCTTCATAACCTGAGTTGTGAGTAACTGAATCCACTTTCCCTTCTTCCCTTTCTTTCCCCTCTCTCCTCCCTGATGAAGGAACACAGTTCCGAAAGCTAGGAACATAAATTTTTGGTTCTGTGTTTTTTTTTGTATCTATCGGCTGTACTGAGCTGAGGTAAGTACTAGCCAGCCCCTCTATCTCTTTGTTAGTATGAGTTTACATTTTGTGTCACTGTTGTTTGATGTTACTATGTTGTGTCATTAACTGGAATCAATCAATGAAAAGTATTTTTTCATTTGTATTTCAGCTGCTCCGCAGTCCAAGCCGTATAGTAGATTTCGCTGGCCCCATTTTGGTGGAAGATGATAAAGGATCTCAACAAAGTGATATGGCCCTTATGAGACTGTAAGTAAAACTGCAAGAGGATGTTTAGACTCGAGAAGTACTGAAATCCCCTCTGTGATATTAATAGTGTTGAAATCGTTGGCATCCCAGTGTGATCATGTAGGAACAGTCTTAACAGTCCTAAGTACTGTTCGCTGGGCTACAAAATTTGATCAAAACACTATTATTGAATAATTTTTTGCATTCATATTTCCATTTATTTGAGAAGTGAGAAGGTTTCATTATAATAATAAAATACAGTGTAATAACATATCACCCACCTCCATGGCTGAACTGTTAAGTATGTGAGTATCTTATTGCCAGTGCTTGATTCCCTGTACTGCCAGACATTATTTATCAGTGGTACGACTGAAATAGGATACCTTTAGCATTGTGGAGATGCAAGAATGGGAAGTAATGGCTCCAAGGTTTGGATATTCACAACAGCTGGTAGTATGATGTGCTAACCACATGCCTCTGCATATCACATCCAGTGATGCTATTAACAGAGGATGACATGGTGGCTATTCATCAGTATTGTCTTTGGTAAGGGTTCCATACTGCACAGCTGTATTCCAGAGGACGACGAACGAGCATAGTGCAGGCAGTCTCTTTACTAGACTTGTTTCGTCTTCTAATTGTTCTGCCCATAAAATTTAGTCTTTGGTTTGCCAACTTCA
Source organism: Schistocerca piceifrons (assembly GCF_021461385.2). NCBI lineage: Eukaryota > Metazoa > Arthropoda > Insecta > Orthoptera > Acrididae > Schistocerca > Schistocerca piceifrons. Next base: position 146,670,459 of record NC_060139.1, read on the forward strand.
CAACATTTTCTCTGTGACATTTCCACTTTAGGTTGTTTGTAATTGTGATCCCTCAGGATTTATCTGATGAAAGTATTATTCATTGTGTAACCAAAATCTAATGAAATGCTTTTATATCTCATGTGAAGACCCTAGCACTTTTTATTGTTTCGGATCGATTGCCACTTCTTGCACCATGTAGGTATCTTGTTAAATCATTTTGCAATTTGTTTTGATCTTCTGTTGACTTTGCAACATGTTAAATGACAGCATTGTTTGCAGACAATCTTAGAGGGCTGTCAGATTTTCTCTTAAATCATTTGTATGGATTAAGAACAGCAGAAGGTGTGTAACACTTCCTTGGGGAAGCACAGATATATCCGCCCTGAAGAGGACCACAGCAAGTTGCTTGAAACTTGCTAGTTTAGTTGCTTCAGTGTTCTATAATGATGCAGCCTAATAACCAGAGTTATTTTATTCAAAATGACACTGGTCATGGAAGCCTACGAACTTAAATGAGTGCTGTTGTGAAAAAGTGTTTTCGTACAAGCCCTGTCTTCCTGACAGGAAACTGCTCCCTGCGAACAACTGAGACATACTCCACAGGCATACAATTTCATTTGAAGCTTCTTTTGAGAATGGAAAGAAATTCTGTTACCTCAGCAGCAGAATAATGCATGACAGATGAAGCAAGGACATAAAAGCAGTCTAGCACAAGCATAGACAGCATTTCATTCCAAAAAGTAGTCTGCTAGTGTCAAACATAAGCCTCAATTTAAGAATGAAGTTTCTGAGAATATACACCTTTTTCCCGAAAACTAGAAAGGAAGAGAATTTTAGCAAGGAGGACATAAAAGCAGTCTAGCGCATGCATTGAGAGCATTTCATTCCGAAAAGGAGTCTGCTAGTGTCATATATAAGCTTTAATTTGAGAATGAAGTTTCTGAGAATGTACGTCTTGAACTTAGCGTTGTACAGAAATGATTTTTTTTCCAAAAACTAGGAAGGAAGACAATTATAGCATTTATGATGATGTGGTGGTACAGATAAAATGCAGAAAATTAAGTTGACAGATAAGATAAGAAAGTGCTGATATGAACTTCTAGTTCCTTATATACTCATTTGATTTGTGTTAATGCGGAAAATACACTAAAATCTCTTCTCCTAGTGGTTTGGCTGGTCGATTGGCCAGTATTCCCACCCAACCCACCAACAGACCTCATATTATTCATCCACTTGGGAATTCTGTCAAATCTAATGCATATAATGTCAGTAACAGAGCTACCGCACCTCAGTTGTATTAATTTTCCTGTATATTTGAGGCTCTTCTTGTGATTACCTGTCTGATAGTTGCATGTCTGTTAATCCTGAAATGACAAATAGAAACATACCCAATGATTTGTGTGGCCCAAGGCTCAGCTAGTCAGCCAAGAAACTTCACATGGCCAGTCTGCCTGGGAAGTGTATCAAACCCACAGTAAATGTCAGTAAAAGAACAAGCCCTGTGGTAACTTTTTTTTTTTTAACGAGAGAGTGGAGAGTCATTTACGTCAGTAAACTAGCCACGTTACTGTACATTTCTGGGTGAGTCAGTGACAGTTGCCCAAGTAACCAAATTGCATGGATGTATGGAGAGAAGCCATATTAGTACTGATCTGAGCACCACCCTAAATTACAGTAAAGGGATAGTCATCAACAGGGACATATTTACCTTGAAACCAAAGAGCTATAAGAATAATTGGTTGAGGATGGTGTTACTAGGGTAAAAATAGTAAGAAGAGAGTGCACAGTGACTTTAAGATTGCAGTTTTTATGCTTGCATTTAATGTACCAAGGCTCTAGAGTACATTGCTGCTGGTTTTTCATCTGTCTTGAAGTAAGGCTTAGATTAGGTTAGGTTTCATCTGTGTTGAAGTAAGGCTTTACATATCAAACCAGGTTACTGCAGTGATTTGACATAAATAATTTTGACTTATTGTATCAACATAGATAACATTTTCATAAACTCTGATTACTGAAAAAAATTCATTAAGACATCCATTTACAAACAAAAGGTTATAAATGTGAGAAATCAGAAGTTGAAAAATATGTGAGGCTCTAGGTTGTAGTGTTACAGACTGTACTAGCTGCATGAGACAGATACTGGAGCAAGTGGTAAATAATCATCTTACCTAAATATTGGAATCCAGCAATCTTGTTAGTTACTGGCCACTTTCATTGTAGATTTGAGTGCTATCATACCACCACTGATACCCCAACTGTGGTGGATGTGCATGTGTTACTTAATAGATGTTTCTTTTATCTTTGAAAAGGTCTACAGCCTATTGAGAAGTAGACAGCTCCTTGCATGAGGCCGTTGCAAATGACTTCAAATTTTTTTAGCCAACAATAACCTGTCTGATCACTTTCAGTTCAAGGCAGTGTTTTAAGTATGACAATATTTTCGGTAGCTATTAATACAGTTATATTCACAGTAAGAAGCTCCTCTATTCATGGATGAGTTTTCTATTTGTTATTCATCTTCCAGTCTTGCAGTATGCATATGTTTGGTCAGTTGGAAGTTGGAAGGCTGATAGGGCGATCAAAAAAAGTAGGTTTTAAATTAAAAAAAAGATTTTAAATTTGCGCTTGACGAATCTGCATTTCAATCGTTATCACCCCCCCCCCCCCCCCCTTTTTTAAAATCTCCGGAAATTATAATGAGTGACACCATTTTAAATTTTAAAGAATAAGCGAGGCGTCTGGAACTATTTTTGAAGAATATCTGTACAGACCTCAGGTTAGATTAGATTAGATTTACTTTCATTCCAATTGATCCGTAGTGAGGAGATCCTCCAGGATGTAGAACATGTCAGAAAAAACAATATATGACAAATATTTACAACTCAAACAAATTAGCTAATGTACCATTCCACAGGTCCCAAGTGGAATGATCATCATTTTTTATATGAAAGGATCATTTTACAAATACTAATGCACTGAATTTAAAATAAAAAAGTTTATTTATTTATAAGGTAATAAACGTGTAATACAACTACTGTAATACTTATTTACAATGAGCACATTACTGCATGGTGTAGAAGTTAGATTGTACTTACACACACACACACACACACACACACACACACACACACACTTATTTACAATGAACACATTACTGCACTGAGAAATTCATCAATGGAGTACAAGGAGTTGGCGTCCAATAAATCCTTTAGGCTTCTCTTAAACTGAATTTCATTGGTTGTTAAGCTTTTTATGGCCGCTGGCAAGTTATTGAAAATGTGTGCTCCTGAATAATGCACATCTTTTTGTACAAGACTAAGTGACTTTAAATCCTTGTGAAGATTATTCTTATTTGTTGTAATGATTCCATGAATTGAGCTGTTGGTTTGAAAAAGTGATATATTTTTAATGACAAATTCCATTAAGGAATAAATGTATTGGGAAGCAGTAGTTAGTATCCCTAGTTCCCTAAACAGGCTTCTGCAGGATATTCTTGAGTTCATACCACATATGACCCTTACTGCATGTTTTTGTGCCCAGAAAACTTTAGCTTGGCTTGATGAATTACCCCAAAAAATAATCCCATATGACATTATGGAATGAAAGTAAGCATAGTATGCCAGCTTTTTCATTTTTATATCCCCTATGTGTGACACAATTCACATTGCAAAGAGAGATTTGTTAAGACGCTTCAGCAGTTCTGTGGTGTGCTTTTCCCAGTTGAATTTATTATCAAGCTGTAATCCCAACAATTTAACACTGTCCACTTCTTCTATCTGCTTGACATCATATATTACGCATATACTCGTGAAACACCCTTTACAAGTTCTGAACTGCATGTAGTGTGTTTTTTCAAAGTCTAGTGACAAAGAATTAGCTAGGAACCAGTGATTAATGTCCACAAATATTTTATTAACTGATCTTTCTAAGATTTCCCTTGATTTGCTATTTATTACAATGTTTGTATCATCGGCAAACAAAACGAAATTGGCATCTGGTAATGTTACTGATGAAAGGTCGTCAATATACACAAGAAAAAGTAAGGGCCATAAAATGGAACCTTGTGGCACCCCACATGTAATTAGTTCCCAGTTGGATGATGCCTGATAGCTTAATACATGTCTCTTTCATAATAACACCCTTTGTTTCCTGCCAGAGATATAAGATTTGAACCATTTTGCAGCATTTCCTGTTACACTATAATATTCTAATTTGCTTAAAAGGATATTGTGATTTACACAGTCAAATGCCTTTGACAGATCACTAAATATACCAGTTGCCTGCAATTTTTTATCTACTGAATTAAGCACATTTTCACTGTAAGTGTAGATAGCCTTCTCAATATCAGACCCCTTTAGAAATCCGAACTGTGACGTTGACAGTATGTTATTTCAGATAAGATGGTTAAAAAGCTGACTGTACATTACTTTTTCTAAAACTTTTGAGAATGCTGGCAAAAGTGAAATTGGACGGAAATTTGATGCTTTTCCTTATCTCCCTTCTTAAACAGTGGCTTATCTTCAGCATATTTTAATCATTCAGGAAATATTCCACTGATAACGACTGGTTACACAGATAGCTTAATATGTTACTTAACTCAGAATCACATTCTTTAATTAGCTTTGTTGATATTTCATCATACCCACTAGATGTTTTTGATTTTAAAGATTTTATGATGGACATTATTTCTGCTGTGGTAGTGAGGGTCAAATTCATGTTATGGAAGTTACTTGAAATGTCTGGTCTGAGGTATTCCATAGCAGCATCTACAGAACCTGACAGCTCCATGTTTTCAGTAACAGTTGTAAAATGTTTGTGAAAAAGTTCTGCAACACTATACACACCTGTCACCAATGTATAATTTAGTCTTAATGCTATTTGTCCCTCTTCATGTCTGGTTCTACCGGTCTCCTCCTTCACTATATCCCATATTGTAATTATTTTGTTATCTGATATGATTACCTTTTCCTTGTAATATATTTGCTTTGATGTCTGTATTACAGTCTTTAGTATTTTGCAGTATTTTTGTAATGTGCTATAGCATCAACATCGGAATTGTTTCAGATTGAGAGATACAGTTTTCTTTTTGTTTTACAATATACCCCTACTCCTTGAGTAATCCATGTCTTCTTAGTAGACTTTTCTCTAACCTTGGTAAGTTTTTGGGGAAAACAGTGTTCGAATAAGGTAAGCACTTTATTAGCAAAAGTGATATATTTTTCATTCATGCCATGACCACTGTAAACATCAGTCCAGTGAATGTCTCTGAGGAGTGTCCTAAAATAATCAATTTTTGGCTTATTGATTACCCTCTTGAGCTCAGATTTAACAGATTTTATATCCTGTTCAGTATTAACATTTAACAGAAGGAACTGCATGTCATGATCTGAGAGGCCATTGACTATTAGTTTTGTAATATGCACTCCTGGAAATTGAAATAAGGACACCGTGAATTCATTGTCCCAGGAAGGGGAAACTTTATTGACACATTCCTGGGGTCAGATACATCACATGATCACACTGACAGAACCACTGGCACATAGGCACAGGCAACAGAGCATGCACAATGTCGGCACTAGTACAGTGTATATCCACCTTTCGCAGCAATGCAGGCTGCTATTCTCCCAAGGAGACGATCGTAGAGATGCTGGATGTAGTCCTGTGGAACGGCTTGCCATGCCATTTCCACCTGGCGCCTCAGTTGGACCAGCGTTCGTGCTGGACGTGCAGACCGCGTGAGACGACGCTTCATCCAGTCCCAAACATGCTCAATGGGGGACAGATCCGGAGATCTTGCTGGCCAGGGTAGTTGACTTACACCTTCTAGAGCACGTTGGGTGGCACGGGATACATGTGGACATGCATTGTCCTGTTGGAACAGCAAGTTCCGTTGCCGGTCTAGGAATGGTAGAACGATGGGTTCGATGACGGTTTGGATGTACCGTGCACTATTCAGTGTCCCTTCGACGATCACCAGTGGTGTACGGCCAGTGTAGGAGATCGCTCCCCACACCATGATGCCGGGTGTTGGCCCTGTGTGCCTTGGTCGTATGCAGTCCTGATTGTGGCGCTCACCTGCACGGTGCCAAACATGCATACGACCATCATTGGCACCAAGGCAGAAGCGACTCTCATCGCTGAAGACGACACGTCTCCATTCGTCCCTCCATTCACGCCTGTCGCGACACCACTGGAGGCGGGCTGCACGATGTTGGGGCGTGAGCGGAAGACGGCCTAACGGTGTGCGGGACCGTAGCCCAGCTTCATGGAGACGGTTGCGAATGGTCCTCGCCGATACCCCAGGAGCAACAGTGTCCCTAATTTGCTGGGAAGTGGCAGTGCGGTCCCCTACGGCACTGCGTAGGATCCTACGGTCTTGGCGTGCATCCGTGCGTCGCTGCGGTCCGGTCCCAGGTCGACGGGCACGTGCACCTTCCGCCGACCACTGGCGACAACAGCGATGTACTGTGGAGACCTCACGCCCCACGTGTTGAGCAATTCGACGGTACGTCCACCCGGCCTCCCGCATGCCCACTATACGCCCTCACTCAAAGTCCGTCAACTGCACATACGGTTCACGTCCACACTGTCGCGGCATGCTACCAGTGTTAAAGACTGAGATGGAGCTCCGTATGCCACGGCAAACTGGCTGACACTGACGGCGTCGGTGCACAAATGCTGCACAGCTAGCGCCATTCGACGCCCAACACCGTGGTTCCTGGTGTGTCCGCTGTGCCATGCGTGTGATCATTTACACTCCTGGAAATGGAAAAAAGAACACATTGACACCGGTGTGTCAGACCCACCATACTTGCTCCGGACACTGCGAGAGGGCTGTACAAGCCCTCTCGCAGTGTCCGGAGCAAGTATGGTGGGTCTGACACACCGGTGTCAATGTGTTCTTTTTTCCATTTCCAGGAGTGTAATTTTGTTCATTGGACTTTTCTATAAATATGTTATCAATGGCTGTTTGTGAATAATTGGCTACCCTAGTGGGGAACTTTACAGTGGGAATTTAGTTGAATGATAGTGTTACTAACTCAGATAAGGTCTTATTGGGAGAGTCTTTAAGAAACTCTACATTGAAATCACCAGCAACCACTATTTGTTTGTTTTTGGTTGTTAAATGGGCCAGTACAGCTTCAAGGTGGTTTACGAACAGATTTAAGTTACCTGCAGGTGCTCGATATACACTTAATATTATGAAGGGTTTTTTGTGAAATTCTACTTCTGTTACACATGCTTCCATATACTCTTCTAGGCAAAATTTATGAATGTCTATGTTCTTAAATTTATGACAGTTCCTGATGGCTGTGGCAACTCCTCCTTTCCCCATTTCTTCTCTACAAAAGTGAGATGCTAACCTAAACCCTGTAACACTTAAAAAGTTCCTATACCAGTGGTCACATGATGGTCAGAGAGGCAGATTATGTCAGCTGGGTTTGAAGACTAATTCATCTATGCAGATAATTAATTCATTAATTTTATTTCTCAGTCCTCGAATATTTTGATGCAATAAAGATAGCGGACATTTCACATTGACTGAGTTAAAATTGGGTAGAGTTAAAATATCTGCTGACTGTTGAAAATTCTTAACCAATAGCTGTTTATGTTGATGTAATAAGCTAGAATTGTGTTTTTGGTTTCTTTCTCAAACTGAGGGTTAATCTCAGTCGTAACCTCTCTTAAAATTTGGTTTCTTTCTGTCCTCGCTACCCTAAAAAAGGGTCTTTTCTGAACCCTATAACCACTGGTATTTTATCACTCATGACAGTGCCTCTCCCCTTTAACTTTCCTGCTATTTCCCCAGCCAGTTTACCCTTCCCTTTCCCGTTGAGGTATAATCCCACCTATTGAGAGAATCAACAGGAACCACACCAATGTGTGACCCTGCACCCGACATAAGCAACCGTTCCAACTCCAAATTAACTCTCGTGACAGAAGAGTTCAAATGAGGTCAATCATGGCGCCAAAGATCAGATACGAACTCAACACTAGTATGCTTCGATGCTGATGCACTCTTTGCCAGGTCACATGCTATACTGTACCCAAGATCTCTGTCAATACTATTACCTGGCCCACCCACTATAACCACCATGTCTTCCTTAGTGAAATCTTTGCAAAGTTACCCTAAATCCTCTGTCACCTGCTCCAGACCAGCACTAGGTTTAAAAAAATGGTGACCAGGTATTCTGATCCTAGTTCATCCTGCAGAAGTTGGCCAACACCTCTGCCATGGGAACTACCTAACAAAACACTTTCTTTTTCTTTACTGATTTTACTACATTCTTACTTTTCAATTTGCTGCTGAAAGTTTGTTGTGCCCTGTCTACACATGCAACTGCTTGAGGCTCACCAGCTTCTAACTGAAGCAACAGGTCAAATTTATTTTGCACATTCACCACGACACTGTCAGGCAAAGTTCTAGGCCTGTTCCTCCTGTTGCCTGTTGCCACTTCCCACCTCTCTTTACCCTTCTCCCTCTTTAACCTGTCAAGATCTCCCCTGGCCTTGTCTAGCTCAGCCTGAAGGGCAGCAATTTTCCTCTCCTGTTCTAGTATCTTCCTATCTCTATTACATATCCTACAAAACCACTGTGAGTCTCATTTACTTCCCCTATTCCCACGCCACTACAGTCACCCACATGGAAAAAACTACAGCACCCATCACACCAAAGCCCCGACCTAACAATTCTACGGCAAGTCAAGCACTTTTCACTCATGATAAACGTAATAGTTTATTAAGAACACGTCAGTTAAATTGCAGATAAACACGAAAATATGGTTCACAGATTTGGCCTGCACGCAACTGTGTGTAAACAAAAACAACAGTGCAAAGTTTCTGAAACAACAACTTAAACTTTACACTACTTTCCGGAAATGCTTGTTAAATAATGAAGAGGTACACTACAATTAAATTGCTGGAGAGAGCAAAGAACAATTAAACGAAATTCTATAGATTTGCTGCGGCAAAATGTAAACGGAAAATACGACTGTACAATCTTTTCGCATTTTCTGCTATATTACGTTAAGAAAAATGAAACCTTTAAAGGTACACTTAAAAGCACACTAATACACCTATTTACCACGTAACCAGTAGTAAACTATATGTTTTATAATCTAAAATGACTTATCTTTACTAGAACACCAAAACTCGTGCAGTCGCCTTGCTGCAGGGTCTCCAGAGCACCTCACATTTTGAAATGTATTAGCCACATGGTTTGGAAGCAAACAGAACATGTCCACTTCAATTTAATGAAACCTTCTTGTGATCGTGGCTTGATTATGGATGTATGTTGTCTGCAGTATGGTCATTTTTAAATAGATTAGACAGAGTCCAACCTATCCACTGGAGCGTATTTGACTTATCCCATTCCCAACCTTTATGCTGAGAATGGAGAGCTGCTTTCTCTATTGGTGGCAACCTGTCATGATATCAAAGAGCTGTAATCTGACTACATTTCACTTACTTGTGTTACTGGTGCTTTCCACTTTCCTAACAACTGTTTAACAACTGTCACTAAACAATGAGGCATTTTGACATTCTTTAGAAATGTATGTGACAAAAATCAATGCCTTACACCAAGATTGGAGTAAAAATCCACTTTGGTTTCTGAAGAGGCCCATAAATTTTTCAGACTTGAGTATATTCTAATAGAATGCATAGCAAATGTAGCTGTATGTATTTTTTAACAGCAGTGCTTTAAATGAGGATCACAATTCCATTTTAGTGTATACTGATTGTTTAAAGCAAGAGGACACCCTTGGTTGCTCTATAGTCTTTCCTACATATGTGCTGTTGTTGAACTTCTAAAGGATTTTTCAGTGTTTACTACTGACCTATACCTAGCCTGAAAACAACAGAGCATATGAAGAATCATTGTGATGATATTTCTCATGTATCTGTGTTCCCGTAGTGACCTACTGTCACTATAAAAGATTTACACAGCACATAAACTGATCCAAAATATACAGGGACCCACTTCTTCTTCGAGAGAAAATATGTCATTTTACTGAGTATTGGAGCACTAAGGAATTCATGGAAACAAAGAAGCAAATATGATAGTCAAGAAGGCCTGCAGGAAACACATGTGCCATTACCCTGTCAGTGTCATCTTTCCATTGAGTCAAAGAGCCATGCAACTGTGAGGTGGTGAGCAGTTGGCAAAGAGGCATAAAAAACTGCAGTCAGGTAAAGCAGCTGTTCAGCTGTAGTGTACACCATACCAGTCCCTTCTGCAGGACCTAGTCCCTCTGGTGTGTCTCCATATAGGGCCAACTATGTAGTCAAATGGATTCTTGTAACATAAAACTCTCCAACATATGGTACTTATGGTTTACATGACACAGTATGCTACATTGAAGAGAGTGCATTTTATAGTCTGATGCATGGGAAGCTGTAAATGAGGTCTGCATTTTGGGGTTTAGTAGTCAGCATTACTATTAAAATTTCGTATGCCATCAGGACTCCAGCCTAAGCCATTAGTGGGAGAGTTTTAGTATGTCACAGATTGGATGGCTCATACTTTCAGTGATCAGCCAGCCACATTTTCCTGATTAAGTTTTTAGTATTTCCTAACATGTAAAGTGGCCCACTACAACCAGTGGCAGTTGAATGGGCTACTGGCATGCCTAAAAACTGATTATGTACATGCACCACATGACACGGTTACTGCAAGTGAACTGATGGTTTGTTGTAGTGCATTGGCGTTGGCAGACAGTTTGCAGGTGACACTGTGAGCTCTGATTCGAGGAGTCAGGTTCCAAATAGGACGTGTCAACTGACAGACTAGAAAGTGCTCTTGTGTTGCTCAACAACTGTGTTCTCCTGATTACAAAAATCAACTAGGAATGAGTGCCATTGATAAAAAAAATGAACACTGTCAGCACTTGTAGAATTTGCATCTGCATGTACTGTTCCTGTTCTTTTTGCCAGGAGGGTGGGGGATGCAGGGTCCTAACATTGATATGCTGGGTGAACAACAAAGTAATATATAGTTTTTTCATTATGTTCGTTGCTTTTGTTTTGCAGGGTGATGGACTCAATTGAAGAATGCAGTAGATGCAGTGACTCAGCAGTATCAAATGTCAGTGTTTCGTGTGTTGTTGCTCTGCTTGGATCATTGGAGGAATTATGCACTGGAAAGGGGATTACTCATACTTACATGGATCGTATAAACACACTCTACACGGAACTACATCAGTGTGATTACAAAGGTATGTCTGAACCCTTTCACCAAATACGAAGCTCACTCTAACATTCATGCCACATTGAAGAGCAACTGCCTTAACAGATATGACTCAATAATGGTCTAACAACTTTTAGCATTGTACCTGATAACGACATAAAAACCTAAAATATAGAGAGTACAGAAGATAAATGTAGTTATACACAGTCAAATAGCGGGTTACTCTTTTAAAAACAATTACTGTTGTTGTATTCTTTCAGTGTGCCCTCAAAACAGCTAATATTGTAAGTGAAACGGTTAAATGAGGAGTGGAAGAACAACTAGAAAAGAATAACATTTTAAAAGGTGTGAGAAGTTGGATACAAAATAAATCCAACTTTTGAGGTTTTTACTAGTTCTGAATACTAGCAATTGTTCTTCTGCTCATGTGCGATCTATATTGCTCTAACCCAGAAATTATAAAAGTTGGGGGTGGTCACTGTCAATTTTGGACGTTTTTCAAGGTGTTTATTTTGACAGCAAATGGGAAACTTTGCATAGATTAAAATGTCAACCCAGAAAAAACTGTTGTGTGTATCTTAACTGTAATAGAGCAGTAAAACTTCATTAATGTGCAGAATACCACTGTAAATTACCTAGAAGTGGAAGATTTCTGTAGTAGAGATGTTTCAAAATCCGGCAGTGAAGCCCAAGGAATTATTGGTTGAGACTTTGTGCCTGCACCAACCAAAATTCTTCATAGTTTATTTGCTTACCATCACAGCCAGGATAACACTTCACTAGTTGGTGAAATGGTTTCAGGAAGTTTCATGAACCGTGATCCAGGAAACGTGTAAGTTATTTCTTTTATTTCAATTTATAATCACAAAAATTTGCTCTCAGGCTATAGATTTCAGTCTGTGGTGGGCATCTTCAGATATGTTTAAAACATATCCTGTCATTCTGACTTTATTGTATGTATTTTTTTAAAAAAACTTTACTTGTTTGGTTCTGTAGAAGCAAATCTCCAAGGTCATGGAATGTGTCAGTGCATGAAGTACAACATGAAAGTAATAACAGATAAAATAAAATGTTTATGAACCCAAAAAAAGACAGGTCATAAGTTTATGTAAACACTGTTAATAATATAACATAGGAATCAACTTAATTTTTCAAGGAACTCCTCAACAGAATAGGAGTGACCCCTCAGGAAACTCTTCAGCTTCTATTTGAAAGTGCATGGATTACTGCTACGATTTTTGAATTCTTGTGGTAGCTTCAAATGGATGCAGCAGTATACTGCACACCTTTCTGCAAAAGTGTCAAGGAAGTGCGATCCAAATGCAGATTGGATTTCTGCCTAGTATTAACTGAGAGAAAGCTGCTAATTCTTGGAAATAAGCTGATACTGTTAATGTTAACAAGAAACAATAGTAAAGAATATACATATTGAGAGGCCAGTGTCAGAATACTCAGACTAGTGAACAGGGGTCGACAAGAGGTTCGCGAACTTACAGCACTTATTGTCCGAACTGCCCATTTCTGAGCCAAAAATATCCTTTGAGAATGGGAAGAGTTATCACAAAATATAACAGCATATGACATAAGCAAATGAAAATAAGCAAAATAGACTACTTTTCATGTCATACTATCACTTACTTCAGATACGGTTCGAACAGTAAAAATGGTAGCGTTAACTCTTTGATCAAGATCCTAAATGTGAGCTTTCCATGACAGTTTACTATCAATCTGAACACCTAGAAATTTGAACTGTTCAGTTTCACTAATCATATGCCCAGTCTGTGAAATTAAAATGTCTGGTTTTGTTGAATTGTGTGTTAGAACTGTAAAAACTGAGTCTTACTGTCATTTAGCATTAATTTATTTTCTACAAGCGATGAACTTATGTCATGAACTGCACTATTTGAAACAGAGCCGGTGTTGCACACAACATCAGAGGGGATATCATTTATATAAATAAGGAAAAGGAGTGGTCCCAACACTGATCCAAGGGGCACTCCTCATTTGACTGTGCTCCACACAGACCCATCACAGCCATTCTTAACGCTGTGAATAATAACCTTTGCTGTCTGTTGTTAAAGTAAGATGTGAACCAGTTGGGAGCTACTCCCTGTATTCTGTAATGGTCCAACTTTTGGAGCAATATTTTGTGATCAACACAATCAAATGCCTCAGTTAAATTAAAAAAGATGCCTAATGTTCGAAACCTTTTGTTTAATCCATCCAGTACCTCACAGAGAAAAGAGAATATAGTGTTTTCAGTTATTAAACCACTTCTGTTGCTGAACTGTACATTTGATAGGAAATTATATGAAATAAAATGATCAGTTATCCGTACATATACAGCCTTTTCAACAACTTTAGCAAACACTGATAGAAATAGATCTAAAATTATCTACATTATCCCTTTTTTCCCTCTTTATGAAGCAGCTTTACTACTGAGTGCTTAAATTGTTCATAAAACTGACCATTCTTAAAGGAAAAATTACAAATATGGCTAAGTACAGGGCTAACATATGCAGCACAGCACTGTAATGTTCTGCTAGGAACCTCAGAGTCCTTAATTTTCAGTGATTTACTTATTGACGCAATCTCTCCCTTGTCAGTACCACAGAGGAGTATTTCAGACATCAATCTTGAAAGGCACGATACCCTTAATTCACCAGCAGTGCTCAGAAAATGATTGTTAAATACTATGCATATATCTGACTTGTCTGTACAGAAATATTTTTAGTATGAACTGACTTTATATTGTCGAATTTGTGATGCTGACCGGGCACTTCCTTCACAGCTGGCCATATGGTTTTAATTTTATCTTGTGAATTAGCTATTTTGTTTGCATACCACATACTATTTGCCTTCCTAATAATGTTTTTGAGCACTTTACAACACTGTTGGTAATGGGCTACTGTAGCTTGAGTGTGACTACTTTTAACATTTTGATATAATTTTCACTTCGTTCGACATGATATCCTCAACCCTCTAGTCAGTCATGCAGGCTGTCTTTTACTGCTAGTACTCTGTTTAGAACATTCTAATGGAAAGCAGTTTTAAAAGAGCATGAGAAATGTGTTAACGAAATCAATATAGAAATGTGTTAATGAAAGCAATATATTTGTCATCTATATTATCGGCACTGTAAACATCCTGCCACTCTTGTTCCTTAACGAGGTTCAAAAAACTCACTATTGCCGTTGGATTAGCTTTTCTACATAGTTTGTAAATATATATAACATTTGTTTGAGTATAAAAGCCTTTTAGTGCTAAAATTTATGTGTCATGGTGTGAAAGGCCAGTCACGCTTTTACTAACAGAATGCCCATCTAGTAATGAAGAATGAATAAAAATATTATCTATGGCTGTGCTACTGTTCCCCTGCACCCTAGTTGGAAAAAACACAGCCTGCATCAGATCATGTGAGTTGTAAGAGAGTTCGTGCCAGGAAGGGGGGAATATAATTTTTACATCCACTTCTAGCACCAATTTTAAAAGAGTAAATTGTTTGGAGATGGGAAGAGAAACTTCTGACACCAGTTGTTAATGATGGCAGGGAAGGGGGAAGAAGGTTGTTAAATATACCTCGTGGCGACAGTGTGCAGGAGATCAAGCGGTCAGGATGTGATAGTGGGCATCCAGGGCTCCCGTTAAATGATGAAACAGGAAATTAAGTACAATGAAGGGGCACCTAGGGTCGGAATTTAGCAGGTTTTGGCCAGTGTAGGAGGTCGAACGATTAAATGAAATGGGCAATGGAAGGGGAAGCGGTTCATGTTGACTTACATTGGTGGCCGGTCGTGAAAAGCAGAGCCAGAGGCTCTGCCTTCCAAAAAGACGTCTGTTCTGCTCTAGGTCTGGATTACAAGAGAGCGAAGCAATTGTGTTCCGCTCTGCAGGACACAAACATGATCGGTATCCCGTGCACGCTATTGGCTGAAACCAGTGGTGTGAATTCGCTAGTAGTTGCAGCAGATGGCTCAGGGTGTTTCCTGTCAGCAGCTTTAACTGGACAGAACTGCCTCTGTTTTGAAAGACAAGCAATTTGTGTCATGTAGACATGGTGTGAATTACTCTGGGAGAAAACGTGTAAAGATTCCACTGGGTCTTTGAAATAATTTTTTTTAAATTAATACCCTAAAATATTCCTTGACTGGCTGCCATCCTGTACAGAGTTTAGGAGATCTTCCAACATCCTTTTTCTTGCACAGTCACATACAAAACTAATATTGAAGTCACCATATATGACTATTTTTTGGCACTTCCTGCAAAGTGAACTAAGAACCCTCTCCAGCTTGAGCAGAAATGCTCTTAAGTTGTGGGGTCTTATAATAAACAATAATTAGAAGTTTGGATTCACTAAAGTCAACTCCTTGTGCACAAAATTCAAATACCTGTTCAGTGCAGTGCCACGATATGCCCACGGACGTAAATATAATACCGTTTTTTTATGTATATGGCCACTTCCCCACTCCTCAAAGAACTCCTTGAAAAGCAGCCAGCTAATCTGTATCCAGGTAAAGGAAGCCTCTCACCATATAGCCAGATATGCTGAGTTGTGATGGGCACAACACAAAGGCTCTCACAATTAAACCTTTTGGCCCTTAAGGCCTAACTACAGATGTGATGACCATAGATAGCTAGGCTGTATGGAAGGGACTTCTTGGTATGGAATGGGTGGCAGCTGTTGAAGTGGATGTATTGCTGGTGGTTATTAGGTTTGTTATGGATGGAGGTACTGATGTAGTCATCTTTGAGGTGGAGTTTGAGGTGGGGTCAACATCTAGGGGGGTGGCTTGTTGGCCTGAGTAGGACCAGGTGAAGCAAATGGGGGAGAAGTTGTTGAGGTGCTGGAGGAATGTGGATAGGGTGTCCTTGCCTTTGATCCATATAGCAAAGATGTCCTCGGTGAATCTGAACCTTGTGAGGGGTTTAGAATCCTGGGTTTTTAGGAGGAATTCCTGTCGATGCCCATGAATAGGTTGGCATACATTGGTGCTGTGCGGGTGCCCATAGCCTTATTCCAGATTTGTTTGTACGTAATGCCTTCAAAGGAGAAGTAATTGTGGGTGAGGATATAGTTGGTCATGGTGACTAGGAAGGAGTTTGTTGGATTGGAATCCATTGGGCATTGGGAAAGGTAATGTTCAATAGCAGTAAGGCCATGGGCATTAGAAATGTTAGTGTACATGGAGGTGGCAACAATAGTGGCAGGGCACCACGTGGTAAAGGTACAGGAACTGTGGAGAGTCGGTGGAGGAAATGGTTGGTATCTTTTACATAGGAGGGTAGATTCCGGGTAATAGGTTGAAGGTGTTGATTTACAAGAGCAGAGATTCTCTCAGTGGGGGCACAGTAAATTGACACAATGAGGCGTCCTGGGTGGTTTGGTTTATGGACTTTAGGAAGCACGTAGAAGGTAAAAGTGCGAGGAGTGGTAGGGGTGAGTAGAGAGATTGACTCCAGGGAGACGTTCTGGGATGGGCTTAAGGATTTGAGCAGTGACTGGAGATCCTGCTGGATTACTGGAATGAGGTCACCGTGGCAAGGTTCGTAGGTGGAAGAACCTTACAGCTTGTGGAGTCCTTCTGCCAGGTAATCCTATGTGGAGACTTATTTATGTCCATAGGTAGGGTTATAATGTCGGGATCAGTTTTTAGATGGTGGACTGCGGTTCGTTCTGCAGATTTCCAGTCACTATTCAAATCCTTAGGCCCACCCCAGAACCTCTCCCCGGTGTCCATCTCTCTGCTCACTACCACTCCCTGCGCTCCTACCTTCTACCACAAGATTTGAGCTCATAATAATTTTCAGGGTTAGGAGAAGGATTTTGGTTGTTCTTAATAGTAATGCTGGTTGTTATTGTTTCCCAACAGATCGGGTGCAGATACCAGTTTTCGTGTATTTATGTGTACATTAGAGATTTCTCGCTCTGGTGGCTTAATATGGTGTACATCATGCAACATAAATCTGAAACGTTTACCACTAATTTGTGATTTACTTGATTGATAAATGTGGTGCTTCTTATTATTTAGTAAAAACTGAAGCACTGTACTCATTGTTAAGCATCACAGTTCCAATCAACATGGTAAAGCTGCAGCGATATTTGCATGAGTGTAATGTTTCTGCCAGTAATAGATACGGTGGTCCAAGAGAATAGTATAGACTAATGTTACCTGAAGATTAACCATCAGTTGATGCTTGTGAAATTCATTTGTGAATTTCTCTCGTCTTACTGGTGCATTAATGACACTACAATGAAACATTCATACTCTGGGAGACGTGGATAAACGTGATATAATCATCAATATCGTACTGTGCCTATTTCA
Organism: Schistocerca piceifrons; assembly: GCF_021461385.2. Lineage (NCBI taxonomy): Eukaryota > Metazoa > Arthropoda > Insecta > Orthoptera > Acrididae > Schistocerca > Schistocerca piceifrons. Next base: position 146,687,952 of record NC_060139.1, read on the forward strand.
TGAAATTCCATTTCCATGACTGCTTCTTCTTTTCTTCTTCTTTATTATCTTTTCCCATTTCACTATGGGGTCATCATTGTTATACAGGTTTTGGCAATGATAGTGACAGCTGGTGGCTGAGTGCCCTTCCTGGCACCATCACTCCAGCTGCAATACAATTTGTGTACGCCGTCTGTCTGCGTCTAGAGTAAATCTCTTGTTCAAGAGTGAGAACATTTTCCAAATACTTCCGAAGTGTGTGCATCTTAGGCGGGACATGGGTACCAGCCCAGTATTTACCTGGATGGATTTGGGGAATAGCCTAAAAGCCACATCCAGGCTGGCCTGCCCAACAGCTCTCATCGTTAATCTATGAAATGGATCCAGTCTGGAGCAGGCACACCTCCCTGAATATCAGAAATGGTGCATTAATGCACTTGGCCATTTGTGCAGGTTCTGTGAGTACTAACATCACAAAACAATTGCAAATTATGTTTCACAATATATAATGATGTTTAAATCTATCAAAAGGGAAATTCACTTGAAAGCTATGAAATTACAACCTGCCAGGAGGGCTGATTGGCACCTGCAATAGACAATCATAAAGTTTTAAGTATCACCTCGCAAACAAAAGTTAGGTAATTAATTTTTTGTTTGCTTGTAGCTACATGCCTGGTAGACTGGCATCAACATTAGTTGAACCCCTGGGTTTTTGGAGTGACTGGCAGATCAAAAAATATAGGAGCGATTGCAAGTCAGCTACATTGCACTGCAACATTTGAACAATGAGTAAGAGAGGGTAGCAGTGTAAGTGTGAATAGAATCAGAACTAATTCCAAGTTTTGAAGAAATGAAAGTAGAACATAATCAATTTGTAATCCAAATTACGTATTTGAACCCATATAAAATTAAAGTTAGAAGTAGATTTATGTGTGAAATCAAACTTGCATATCACTTTAGCCAGATTGATCACATGGTTACATAGCATAACACGATATATCTTATTATTTCATGATTTCATTATTCATTAAAAATTATAATTAGGAGGTCACATTTATTTATTTGTTACCTATTTATTCATTCATCCAAAGCAACCAATATGATATGGCTTGGGACTGTGCCTGTTGTGAGCGGACACAAGGAAAATTGGCTGCCATCCGTAAACAGCTGGAAGCTGTGTCAGCGATGGTTGACTGGCTTCTGGTTAATGCTCAAAGCTGCAGTGTCATTGGGGCGCTAGTGACGAGACCTGTGACACCTTTGATACCTTTGGAAATCCCTGGTGACCTGGTTGTAGCTGTGTCTTCTAATACGCAGTATCTGACTGGTCCGTCCTCACTTAAGGGTGTGTGCTGGACAGTGGTGGCTTCGTGTGTCTCTGAGTGGAAGGTGAAAGAGAAAACTGGCCACATGACTGGGCCCTTACACCTTAGCGACAGGTATGATATGTTACCCAGTGTTAAATAACGCTTCTGAGCCAGTACAGGATGCCTCTCCTGTTGGGCCAGTGCCCAATTCTCCTGATTCTCCTGTCCAGTCCAGACAGGTGCAAATGGTGGGTACACTAGTCATTGGGTGTTCCATTGTTAAGCAGATGATGGAGCCCCTCAGGGAAATAGCGTACATGGTGGGAAAGAATGCCAGTGTGAACTCAATATGTTTGTCGAGAGTCTTGTCCATGAAGTGGAGGAGGCCCTACCGGCAGCTATCAAGTACACTGGGTACAACCGGCTGCAGATATTGGCATATGTTGACATGAATGATGCCTGAAGTTTGGGTTCTGAGGCCATCCTCAGCTCTTTTGGCAGATGGTTGATTTGGTGAGGCAACAAGCATCACACGTGGGGTGCAGGCTAAGTTGTCTATTTATAGCGTCGTACCAAGGGTTAGTCGTGTTCCTCTGGTTCGGAGCACAATGGAAGGTCTAAACCAGAGGCTCAGATGACTCTGTAATGGTATTGGATGTGAATTTCATGACCTCTACTAGTACAAGGAGAATTGTGGCATTCTCCTTAATAGGTCGCTTGCACCACACGCAGGAAGCACGTATTAGGGTATTAGAGAATGCGTTGTGTGCACATTATTATTATTTTTTTTTTTTAGTTTAGGGAAAGCCTCCTTGGGATCAGAGATGAATTTCCTGCCAAAATCAAATTTACATCAGCTCCGAGTTTCTCAATGAGTGCTCGTCCTTGCAGATCGGATAGAGAAAAGTTATCAGAAAAGTTCCAGGACGTGTTTTTTTTTTTTTCTCTCTCTCTCTCTCTCTCTCTCTCTCTCTCTCTCTCTCTCTCTGTGTTCGCAATTCTAAAATGGATCAAATGTTGTTTTTGTGTTACCTAGTATGTGTTTGTTCTTGAAATGTCCTTGTCCATGTTTTTGCACAAACTCAATAGGTGACAGGGCTGTGCTTAGCGACACACTGTTTGGGTTCTCGGCACATTAGTTAACGGTAACACAATGAATGCTGATTGTGAACAAAGAATGAACATCAAGTTCTGCGCTAAGCTTGGGAAAATCCCTAGTGAAATGTGGACAGTGATTAAGCAAGTGTATGGAGATGAGACACTTTCAAGAAGTCGTAATTTCGAATGGCACAAAATGTTTAGTGAAGGTAGAGATTCAGTGCAAGATGATCCCAGAGCTGGTCGCCTGTCTACAGCATAGCAGTGAAAACGTGGAGCATGTTGGGCAGTTATTGCAAGAAGACCCTCATGTCACTGTGCATGCGATTTCAGAACAACTTAATTTGAATTGTGATGTGTGTCATAATATTTTACGTGAAGGTTTAGGGAAACAGAAACTTAACACAAAACTTGTCCCTCACACACTAAAAGGTGGACAGAAAGAGGAAAGGTGAAGAATTTCTGCTGAACTACTGGATAGAGCCAGACATGATCCCACATTTCTGGGGATGAAAGTTGGTGCTACCAGTGCGATCCTCACATGAAGCTTCTAAGTGCTGGGTGGTTGAGTCCTGGATCACCAACCTTGAAAAAAGTCAAACGACAACCTTCCAGAATGAATAAAATGTTGATTACCTTCGTTGATAGTAAGGGGTTAGTTCACTTTGAGTATGTTCCTCCAGGTCAAACAGTGAACCAGACTCTTTACATCAACAACTTGAAACGTTTGTGACAAGCAATTCAAAGTTGCTGTCTTGATTTGTAGCATTCTCAGGACCGTTTCTTACTGCATGATTAAGAAAGACCCCACACTGCTTTATCTGTTACAAGTTCTGGCCAGACATTCTGTTGCCATTACCCATCTACCATATTTGTTCAACCTCTCACCTTGCAATTTTTTCTTGTTTCCGTGAGTGAAAAGGTGACTGAACGGGAAGATTCACTAAGATATTGCAAACATCCAACAGGCTGTGACATACGAGCTTATGAGCATTGCAGTTGAAAATTTCCCAGCTTGGAGACCTCAAGAGATGTTGACAACAGTGTATTTGTAACCAAGGAAACTACTTCAATAGGAGCTAGGATCATTACTTGGTATGTTCAATTTTCTATATATTTTTGAATGACAGGTGAGGTACGAGCGGCGGCAACTTGAAATTAGCGGAGGTTGAGGGTAACGGGAAGAGAGAATATGTTGAAGGGCAAGTTCCCATCTCCGGAGTTCTGATAGGTTGGTGTCAGTGGGAAGTATCCAATAACCCGGACGGTATAACACTGTGCCAAGATGTGCTGGCTGTGCACCAAGGCATGTTTAGCCACAGGGTGAGCCTCATTACCAACAAACACTGTCTGCCTGTGTCCGTTCATGCGAATGGACAGTTTGTTGCTGGTCATTCCCACATAGAAGGCTTCACAGTGTAGGCATGTCAGTTGGTAAATCACGTGGGTGCTTTCACACGTGGCTCTGCCTTTGATCGTGTACACCTTCCAGTAAATTGGGCAGATATGTCAGTCGAGGTGGAAGTACAGAGGCAAAGATGTTGTTGAATGACAGGTGAGGTACGAGCGGCAGCAAATTGAAATTAGCGGAGATTTTTTTAAACATGTCCTGGAATTTTTCTGACAAAGGGAGTATTAGTAAACTGCAGGAGCATCCAAGAATAGGTCCTAGAATTAGTATTGCTTATTGAAGGTTATAGTGCCCAGATAATATGAGGAACAGAAAGCTCATTGAAACCGAAGCTGAATGGCAACAAAATCCTAAGTTCAGATTGGAATGTTTATCATAAGGATACTTTAGTCGCAAGTGGTGGTGGCAAATTTACCTCAGTAAAGAACTCTGTAATATCTAGGGTGTAGAATCACATACTTTTCCCCAAAAATTGATTTGAGTGGAAAGTTAGGTAATGTCTTAGACCTTCTAGCAACAGACAGACCTGAACATAATGAATTAGTTAATGTGGAGGAAGGTATCTGAGATCATAAAGCTGTGATACCAACTGTGTCTGTAGATTTTACAATTAATATTAAGAAAGGTGTGCTTAGCATGAACAACAGGATACAAATTGCAGAGTATCTGAGTAGTTCAGAATCAAATATTTAGTGATGAGGACATAGATGATGAGCACAGATGGAAAAATTTGAAAACATCATTCAGTATGCCTTAGAGAAATATGTTCTGATCAAGGTCTTAGGAAATGAGAAAGACCCACCGTAGCTGTGTTAGAAAACTGCTCCATAAACAAAGAGAGTTTCCTCTCAGATTCAAAACAAGTCAAAACCTAGCTGACATACAAAGGCTGAATGAAGTGATAATGAGTGTAAGGAAAGCAATGGGAGAACCATTAAATGATTCTGAAAGTAAAATATTGTCAGCCAATGTGAGGAAACATCCTAAGAGGTTTTGGTCTTATGTAAAATCAGTAAGTGGTTCAAAATCATTTATTCATTCACTTACAGACCATTCTGGCACAGAAACAGAAGATAACATAGAGAAGGCTTTCACCATAGAAGATTGTAATGTAGTCGCTTCTTTCAGTCATCATACGAACATCAAAATGGCAGGTAATGAGAAAACTGGTCATGGAACAGAAAAGCAACTACAGTCATATAGTAGTGGAAAGGCAACAGGAGCAGATGAGATACCTATAAGATTTTAGAAAGATTATGCGAAAGAACTTGCTCCCTTTCTAGCAGCAGAAGATTGTGGATTGCTGGAGCAACGAAGGGTACCTAGCGACTGGAAAAAAGTGCATATCTTCCCATTTTCAAGAAGGGACCACAGGACAGATCACACAGTTGTACACTTATATCATTGATGTCAATTTGTTATAAAATTATGAAACATATTTTTTGCTCAAGAATTAAACACTTTTGGAGAATGAAAATTTCCTCTACAAAAATCAACATTGCAAGATCCTGCAAAACTCAGCTCACACTGTTCCTACATAAGATCCATGGCACTGTAGACAATGATTCTTGGGTTGATGCTGTGTTTCTTGACTTAAGGAAATCATTTGACACTATGATGCACTGCTGTTTACTGAAAAAAATATGAGCTTATCGAGTATTGGACCAGATTTGCCACTGGATTTGGACCTTCCTTGCAGGTAGAACTTAACATGACAGTCTTAACAGAACGAAAGGTGACAGATGTAAAGGTAATTTCTGGAGTATCCTGTGGAAGTGTGATAGGAAAGTTATTGTTTACATTATATATAAATGATCTAGTAAATAGCATTGGACGCTCTTCAAGATTGTTCACAGGTGATGCAGTTATCTGTAACAAAATAGGTATGCCAGAAGACAGTATCAGTTTGCATAATGACCTGCGAAGGATTAATGAATGGTGCAGACTCTGGCAGTTGACCCTGAACGTAAAGGAATGTGACATATTGCGCACACATAGGAGAAGTAAGCCACTACTGCATGAATACACTAGTGATTGATGAGAAACTGCTGGAAACAGTATCTAACCTAAAATATCAATATATTCATAGCGACCTTAAGTAGAATGACCAAATAAAACAAATAGTAGGAAAAGCAAATGTCAGACAGGTTCATAGGAAGAAACTTAAGAAAACTTAACTCATCCAAGAAGGAAGTGTCTTACACATCACTCATTCAACCACTTCATGAGTATTGTTCATCAGTATGTGTGTGTAGAGGAGTAATTTACTTGTTGTGGGGCACAAGTCTTATGTGAAAGTGGTTGTGATCTACAATAATTGCTTCCTCATCACAACTGAATGTATTGTCTCATGATGAAAACAAATTGTGAAACAATGAAACAATTACATAAGTAATATGAAAAATAAAGTGATAACACAACATTGAAAAAGTAATAAGGCATTGTATGAGCATAAAAATAAATGTCATTGATATATTATTATTAACTGGAACAAAGAAGATAAAATAACCCCTGGAAATGTGGCAAGCATAATAGTGTACAGTAAAATGATATTTTTATGCAAGGGATATCATGGAGAGTTCTGATGCTAGAACATTCAGAAATTTCCACTTCAGTGGAAAACTGATAAGGTATCCAATAACTTCATTTACAGAATAGATACTGTAATTAATTATTGCCAATTATTGATAAATTAAAAAATAGCATTATTGTTGTAGTCACAGTACTGTGATTTTGAAATATTAATTTAGTGTTCTTATTTTACTATAAAACATAAAAAATATTTTTGCTGTATAATTTCAAAGAAATGTGAATGCACTTGTAGTTGTATTACAGGATTAGAAGAAAAGAATATGAAAGATTAATAAATATGCCTGGGATGGACTGCACAGGGTCTTAAAAACAGTACTGCAAAACTGAGATTCATTTGAGTTGTTACTGACAAATAATTAGGAAAGAGCTTTGCACAAACTTTAACTTGTACCACCTAAGACTTAAGTGCTGCTCCCTAGAACATGTATGAAATGTGACAAATCCTAACTTCAGTAAATACAAGGATAATCCAGGAAGTAAAAATTTATTGCGCATTCCCACTGCATAGATTGATATCAGGCTTCTAACCAAGGTCAGATGGTTCCCTTGAAATCATATCTTATTGTTTTGTGCCTGCCTGTTAAAACATATATTACTGTACAATCTGTGATTATATAAAATGAACTGTGTAATACAAAATCCTGCCAAATGTGAAGTTCAAAGTGGTGTTAATTCTCTTTCAAAATGCTGGGAAGTTGAAACCTGCAGAAATTTACCGTCAATTAAAGAAAGTGTTTGGATATATAGAAACGACTGACGGAAGAAACATGAGAAAATAGTATGCTTTTTAACAACAGATGAACAGATGAGCATTACAGAACTTGACTTGTGAAGAATAAATTTGAGTGAGACAAATACGAAACCCTAGACAAGCTACATAGTCATTTTCCAGATATTTTTAATTCTTTGTTTGGTGAAGTGTGTCCGAACATCATGCCTGTAACAAAATTTTTGCATTATGGGTTCCCCAGAAACTGAGTAATGAATGCGAAATGTAGAGAATGGCTATCACACTGACATGTTCAACACAGTATTGTGCATGGAAGTGCCTTTCCTGCTCAAATTTTTACAGGTAAATGAGACATGAGAATCTCACTTCTCTGCAAGACCAAGCACCACCTCATATCGCCCCAGAGATTGAGCACCAGTCACTCAGTTCATATCATCCCTCATCACCTAAAAAATTCAAGAATTCAAACAAGCTGTATTAACATCAAAACTGATTTTTGGTGTTGTTAGAGTGTTCTCTTATTGGATTTCTACATCTTCATCCACATGGATACTCCGCAAGCCATCGCATGGCACATGGTGGAGGGTAACCTGTACCACTAATAGTAATTTCCTTTTATGTTCCACTCAGAAATAGAGTGGCTGTAGACTTGTTCGGCAGTCAGCTCCAAATACTAGTTCTCTATGTTTTCTCATTAGCAATCCTCAAAAAGGATGTTGCCTTCCCTCCAATGGATTCCCATTTGAGTTCCCGAAACGTCTCCATAACACTTATGTGTTGTTTGAACCTGCTGGTGCCAAATGCAGCAGTCTGCCTCTAAATTGCCTGGTACGGATCCTAAACACTCGAACTGTTCTCAAGAATAGGTCACACTAGCATCCTGTATGTGATCTCCTTTACAGGTGAACCACACTTCTCTAAAATTCTCCCGATAAACCGAAGTCGACTGTTTACCTTCCCTGCCACAGTCTTCACATGCTCGTTCCATTTCACATCACTTTGCAATGTTATGCTCAGATATTTAAATGATGGGATTGTGGCAAGGAGGACACTACTAATGCCTTATCCAAACATTATGCGTTTATTTTTCTTACTCATCTGCATTAACTTGCATTTTTTACATTTAGAGGTAGATGCTATTTGCCACACCAACTAGAAATGTAGTCTAAGTCATCTTGTATCTTCCTACAGTCACTCACTTTGACACCTTTCCAGGCACCGTAACATCATCAGCAAACAACCATAGATTGCTGCCCACCCTTTGCTCCAAATCATTCATGTATACAGAGAACAGCACCAGTCCTATCACAGTTCTGTGGGACATTCCTGACTCGAAGACTCGCTGTTGTGGGCAACATACTGGGCTCCATACCTTAAAAAGTCTTCAAGCCACTCACACTTATGTGAACCTATTCTATATGCTTGTACCTTCGTTAACAGCATCCAATGGGACACCGTGCCAGAAGACATGACAATGAATGCAGATTGATGTAGACACACCCACGAAATCTACTCTGAATCGCATCATGGAGAGAAGGGCTTCATGACACGGCTTTACTAAAAGAAGGGGTAATTTTGATAGATTACTGAGGCATCAAGGAATAGGTAACATTGCAAGGGAGGGAAGTGTAAGAGAATAAAAATTGTAGAGGAAGACCAAAACTAAAAAGTACTAAGCAGGTTAAACTGGATGTAGAGCGTAGTAATTATCCAGATATGTAAAGACTTGAAAAAGATACACTAGAGTAGCAAGGTACATCAGACTACTATTGAAATGATGATGATAACATTATCAACAACAACAACCACAACAACAATGACAACCAAACTGTGATAATTCAAAACCATAGGCATGGAATGCTTTCTTATGAAATAGTGTTTCTTCACAACAGTGTATACTTTCATATTTGTTGCAACCAGAGAGTTGCTGCACAGTTTCAGTGCAAAATTTTGGATCATCCAACATACAGTCTTGCCTTGCTTGGACCTTGCTCCTAATGAATTTCATCTTCTCATGAAAGTCAAACAGTCCTCAGGCAGGGAACCTTTCAGAAGTGGTGCCAACATGAATAATACTGTGAGGAACTGACTTAATGGGCTAATGACAGCTAATAACGACATGGAAATTCTAAATCTGATGGTAGGAATTTGATGTGCCTAAATAATTTATATGATAATGTAGAGAAATTAAGTAAGCTTCAGTTTTGTATGTGATTTCTTTTGTGATAAAAATATGTTTCTTGAATTTATTAAATCCAGATTGACTTTACTTCCTGTATAATACTCGTAGTTCTCAGGTGATAATAAACCTTCTGCATTATATAGGAAAATCTACATATAAGCTTTAAAAAATGAATATAGCTAGGAACACTTTCATCTTAAAATTTAATTTTGTTTTACATTTTAACTGGCATACATTGTACATGTTTATAGGTTATGTGGTTAATGTAATCATCTACTAGATTTTGTAAAATTTACTCAGAATTTGAACTGTACTTCATGATGAAAGTTAGCAACAATGCCCGATATATTAGTTTTGCAACTCATTCTAGTGCTGGGAAGAAAAACGTGAATTACAGTGATTGGTTATTGTTGGTTGTGGTAGGATGCATAGTTTACTCACCTAGTTTAGTCACTATTAGAGGAAATCAAGATAACCAAATTTACTGTGTGTCCCAGTTCCAATGAGTGGAGTCAACACATTGGAGGTAATAATGAGTCAACCCACAGGGTGATAACTGTTGTGTCTGTTAATGGCAAATAACGTATAACAGCAGGTGTGAGTAGGCAACAAGTTTATTCCACAATAGGGGAAAACCAAAAACAGAATAATACAACATTACAATGACTGGGCTTAGAGCAGACACAGGGATGGCGATCAGCAGAGTCTGTGGGTGAAATCGAACTTGGAGTGCTGTGAAGCAGGGTCCCTTAATCAGAATGAGATTTTCACTCTGCAAGGAATGTGCGCTGATATGAAACTTCCTGGCAGAATAAAACTGTGTGCCGGATTGAGATTTGAACACGGGACCTTTGCCTTTCACGGGCAAGTGCTCTACCATCTGAGCTACCCAAGCACGAATCATGCCCCTTCCTCACAGCTTTACTTCTGCCAGTACCTCGTCTCCTACCTTCCAAGCTTTACAGAAGCTCTCCTGCTAACCTTGCAGAACTAGCACTCCTGAAAGAAAGGATATTGCAGAGACATGGCTTAGCCACAGCCTGGGGGATGTTTCCAGAATGAGATTTTCACTCTACAGCAGAGTGTGTGCTGTTATGAAACTTCCTGGCAGATTAAAACTGTGTGCTGGACCAAGACTCGAACTTGAGACCTTTGCGTTTCGCAGGCAAGTGCTCTACCATCTGAGCTGCCCAAGCACGACTCACGCCCTGTCCTCACAGCCTTACTTCTGCCAGTACCTTGTCTCCTACCTTCCAAACTTTACAGAAGCTCTCCTGCAAACCTTGCAGAACTAGCACTCCTGAAAAAAAATGATATTGCGGAGACATGGCTTAGCCACAACCTGGGGGACGTTTCCAGAATGAGATTTTCTCTCTGCAGCGGAGGTGTGCTGATATGAAACTTCCTGGCAGATTAAAACTGTATACCGGACCAAGACTCAAACCCGGGACCTTTGCCTTTCACGGGCAAGTGCTCTACCATCTGAGCTACCCAAGCACGACTCACACCCCTTCCTCACAGCTTTACTTCTGCTAGTACCTCGTCTCCTAACCGCAAATTTGAGTGCACCCTGTCCCAAGGGACTGCGCAACGAGAAACCCAGCATGACAGTGCAACCTGGTTCTGCAAACAGTGCCTGCAAGCACACGCTAAAACATTCAATGTCACAATCGATTGCCGGCCAATGGATATGACATTGCACTAATGCCTTCATAAGAGTCATACCCAAGTTTGATGCATGCAGTAAGTGAAGTATGCGTGAGTTCAACACCAGCAGGACAACCACTCAAAGGATTACTCCTCTGTGGCAAGTACGAGGGCCCCCTGACAACTTTAAAACAGTCACGTAGGAGAAAGTGAATATGCCATGTTGGATCCACACTTTGAAGAGATGCATTCTGGCCTGTCCATTTGGACTGCCGAAACAATTTTCTGGAAAAGCGTGTCTGTAGCCATGACACCTCCAAACCCTCTTGCTGTTAATGGAAAGTCTGATAGGGTTTACTCCAAGGCATCATCCAATGCAGGCACAAGAGTTTTCTGCCAATTTAACTGTGGATCAGGTCGCAGTGGTAGCTGTGACAGCACATCAGCATTGGCATGCTGGGCTGTGGAGCAGTAATGAATGTTGTAGCAATAGTTACTGAGAAATAGGGCCCACCTATGCAGTCGGTGGGCATTCCTGTTGGGTTGCTTGGAACAAGGGCCAAATAAGGAAACCAGCAGCTTGTGGTCGGTGATGAGAAGGAATATCAGTCCATACAGGAAAATGTGAAACTTTTTGATTCTGAAAATAATAGCTAGTGCTTCCTTTCCCACCTATGAATAATTATGCAGCACAGTGGAAAGCATTTTCATGGTGTAAGGATGTGCTATCTGGTTCCAGTGGAACAGGACTGCACGAAATCTGTACTGGGACAGGTAACAGACCAGGGTTAAAGCTTTACGCAACATAAAAGAAGCCAGACAAGGATCAGAGCATAAACACAGCTTGAGAGGCTGAAAAGCCTGTTGACAATCCACAGACCAGACAAACTTAACACCCTTCAGGCGACGGTAGATAAGAGGGGGCAGATGTGCGCAGCCCCAGGAATGAACTGAATCTTACCCAAGAAAGATTGGAGTTCCTTCAGGTTCTTGGGCGCCAGCAGGTTGAGGATGGCTTTGATGTGATTGTCTGTCAAGACAAGGCCATCTTTGCTAAGCACGTATTCCAAAAAATGCACTCTTGGGAAGAAAAACTGCACTTTTCCGGCTTGCAATGAAGGCGATTCTCCAAGAGGTGATGGAAAACCAATGAAGGTTTTGCAAATGTTCCTCTCTGGTATGGCCCATTAAACAGTCATCAAAGTAAGTGACACAATAGGGGATGTCCTGAATCAACTGCTCCAAATACTGTTGACAAAGTGATTAACTGTTAGCTTCCCAGGTCATTTTTTGCTCACACACTGTCCCAGGTGTAGTCTGGGTGATTGCTATATTTAAATAGCCATAAATATTACATTCAGCAATTTCAGTGCAACAGTTCAGATTTTAGTTGAAAGGTTATGTTAATACCACACAGAAAATATGTATTCAAATAAATTTTAAAGTTTATTTTCATGAAAAAATTCATTTATACAGAAAACTACACAAAATGAACATAATATTACATGATAATGTCAATACCATGAAAACTCAAATACCCTGCTCTCCAAATTTTACTTTTTGCTATATTTATATTGTTTATTACTCATGTAATAATAAAAACATAAAAAACTCCCACAAAACATTAAAAAATACAGAAATTACGCCAGTACTTCATAAGTGTTTAGTTTCCTTCTCAGAGGTTTTCCAAGCACTCACTGGAAATTTTTGTAGAGTCTTCAAGTCAGATTGGCTTCTTGCAACATTGCCAAATATAAGATGTCTCCCTCTTCTTCTTTGGGTCACAGGTGGAGCATGTTTTGTGTTTTTCTGATCGTTCTACAACAACCTCTACTCTTGATTTCTGCTACACCCAAAACACTGTGAAGGATACAAGAAGTTCACAGGGTACGTGATGCTTGTTGACTTGCTTTTTATCTGTTGTGTCACCAACGTGTTTACAAGCTTCTTGAACAATTAAAACAGTTCACCTGAGTATTGTCTTTGTAGGAATTATAAAGGACAAATGCACTTACCCCGGCACTTATGTCCAACGTGTAGAAAACTAATGCCAGTGTTCATTGTTGGAAGAGGCTTCGACGACCAGCAATATTTGTTTTGACCCAATGTATTTCTGGCAGAACCTCTAGCTAAAATTTCAGTTTCCACACTTCTGTCCTCATCACTTTGATCACTTGCTTCATTCAAAAAATTCACAGGTGGCAAAATAAATTCATTTTCACTTTCGCACTGTTGTTACGCTGTATTATGTTCAGTTTTGATTTTGGTGTCACTATTTGATCCAACATCTCTTTCTAAACTGTCCTCAAACCATTTTAAAACAGTATCCTCAAAGTTAGGTTCCATTAAACATGAAGAGTAGTCGTAGACATGGCTACTGAATTCAAACACAAAATCCCAGATGTGTCTCAGAGACTGCTAGCACAAAAGAAGCAGTAATAGTAATCCAAATTGTTTAATAGATTAAATAAGAAATTTACTCACCAAGCCGTGGCAAAACACACGCATAAAGGACGGTTGTAATTGGTAAGCTTTCGGAGCCAGTGGCTCCTTCTTCAGGCAGAAGGATTGAAGGGGAAGGAAGAGGAGTATAGGAAAAGGACTGGAGAGGTCTAGAAAAAGGGGTAGATTTCAGGTCAGGGGAAACTTTCCATACGGGATGAGAAGGAAAGACTAATTGTTGGGGACTGCATCAGACAAGATTTGAAAACATGAGAGCTTAGAGGTGGAAGACAGGGTAATATGCAGACAGAGAGTGCTATTTAAACATCATTCATGAGTTAATAAGAGTGAAAAGCTAAGTGCATTTTATGTAACAGAGGTGGGAGGGGGGCAGTGAAAAATAGACGGGAAAGACAATGGAAGATGTAGGAAACTAAAATGGAGTGAAGCACAGAGTAATTACGATGAAGAGATGCTGAGACAGAAGAAATTAAAGCAAATTAAGGCCAAGTGGGTGGCGAAAACCAAGGACATGCTGTAGTGCTAGTTCCCACCTGTGGAATTCTGAGAAACTGGTATCTGGGGGAAGAATCCAGATGGTGCGTGTGGTGAAACAGGTGCCGAGGTTACGAATGCATTTTGTAGAGCATGCTCTGCAATAGGATATTGTGAATTGGCAGTTTACACCTTCTGCCTATGCCCATTCACTCTGATTGGTAATTTGGTTGTAGTCATGTCAATGTAGAAGGCCGAACAATGTTTACATAACAGCTGGTATAAGACGTGTCGTTTCACAGGTGGCTCTCCCTTTGATAGTTTATGTTTTGCCAGTTACAGGGCTGTTACAGGTGGTGGTAGGAGGTGCATAGGGCAGGTCTTGCAGTGGGGTCAGTCACAGGGGTAGGAGCCATGGGGTAGGGAGATGGGTGCAGGAGCAGCGTAGGTCTGACAAGAATATTGCGGAGATATGGATGGTGATGGAAAGCTATTCTAGATGTGGTGGGCAAAATTGCAATCTCATTTTAGGGCATGATTTTAGGAAGTCATGGCCCTGTCGAAGTAGCTGGTTAACATATTCCAGACAAGCATAATACTGAGTCACCAATGGTGTGCTCCGAAGTTGTCTTTTGGAGGGATCAGCAGTACTAGGATTGGATGTATGGGAGGGAACGTTCAGCGTGGAAAGGATGGCAACTGTCAAAATGTAAGTACTGTTTTTTGTTGGTAGGTTTAATGTGGATGGAAGTGTATAGCTGGTCTTCGGTGAGGACGAGATCAACACCAAGGAAAGTGGCTTGGGATTCTGAATAGGACCATGTGAAATTTAACTGGGAGAAGGTATTTAGAGATTCCACAAATTTTAGCAGATCAGCCTGACCATGAGTCCATATAAAAAGATCGAATCTCTTTTCCTAGATGTCTCCAGTCCTTTTTTATTCACCCATCTTCCTTCCACTTCAACCTTTCCACCTGAAGATGGAGCCACTGGCTCCAAAAGTTGCCAATTACATCCGTCCTTTATGTGTGTGTCCTGCTGCTGCTTGGTGAGTAGATTTTTTTATCTATCCTATTAAATAATTTGAATATAATAGAAGGAAACATTCCACGTGGGGGAAAAAAAATGTATCTAAAAACAAAGATGATGTGACTTACCAAACGAAAGTGCTGGCACGTCGATAGACACACAAACAAACACAAACATACACACAAAATTCTAGCTTTCGCAACCAACGGTTGCCTCGTCAGGAAAGAGGGAAGGAGAGGGAAAGACGAAAGGATTTGGGTTTTAAGGGAGAGGATAAGGAGTCATTCCAATCCCGGGAGCGGAAAGACTTACCTTAGGGGGAAAAAAGGACGGGTATACACTCACACACACACACACACACATATCCATCCACACATATACAGACACATATGTGTGGATGGATATGTGTGTGTGTGCGAGTGTATACCCGTCCTTTTTTCCCCCTAAGGTAGGTCTTTCCGCTCCCGGGATTGGAATGACTCCTTATCCTCTCCCTTAAAACCCAAATCCTTTCATCTTTCCCTCTCCTTCCCTCTTTCCTGACGAGGCAACCGTTGGTTGCGAAAGCTAGAATTTTGTGTGTATGTTTGTGTTTGTTTGTGTGTCTATCGACGTGCCAGCACTTTCGTTTGGTAAGTCACATCATCTTTGTTTTTAGCTATTAAATAATTTTGTCAATAATTGATTGTTTTCGTGGTAAAAGTTGTCCACCACCACATTTAAGTGGCTGTTGACATAGGAAACCATGGCAGCGTCAGGAAAGAGCAACTACACAACACTATAACATCCTCCCCAACACTATAACATCCTCCGCCAACCCAGGTCACCTCTCAGAGCCGGAAGACTACACCTGTGCCCTTGATGGTGGGGCCCGCATCCCGTGGTCGTGCGGTAGCGTTCTCGCTTCCTACGCCCGGGTTCCCAGTTTCGATTCCCGGCGGGGTCAGGGATTTTCTCTGCCTCGTGATGGCTGGGTGTTGTGTGCTGTCCTTAGGTTAGTTAGGTTTAAGTAGTTCTAAGTTCTAGGGGACTGATGACCATAGCTGTTAAGTCCCATAGTGCTCAGAGCCATTTGAACCATTTTTGATGGTGGGGGGTATTTCCCTCCCTGTTGCTCTTGCACCACCTACTTCGGGAGCAACCCCCCCCCTTGCCCCCCTTGCCCCCCCCCCACCCCGCCGCCCCTCAACCATTGGGAACATCCGTCCCCACTTCTAAACCGAGAAGCGTAAGTCTTCTTCGGTTTCTCTCGCTAGGAAGGGGTCCCTTGGGTCACTCCCTTCCCAGGTTTCAGGTTTCTTCTAGTGGGAAAGATGACACCCGCCAGTGGCAGAAGAGCCCAAAAGCAGCTGCTCATACAGCTTCACACTCATCCTGTCCTGTAGCTGAGGCAGTGAAGTCCTCCAAGACAGGGAAACTCAAGGAGCAGTGAGAGAAATCCAAAAATAAAACCCCTAAGACCAAGGAAATTGTGGTGGCACCCACACCACAGCTACCTACAAGCTCTGCGGCTGAGGAGGGGGTGGAGATTTTGGCATCCGCTGAGGATCTGGATCTCGCCAGACCCTTAGACACAATGGATATAGAATGCTCAGGCAATAAATCGATGGTAGTAGGTGACTTTGAGGCGTAAACTGCCTCATTGAATGTTCCATTCCTTCCCAGTATCACGATGTCATCCTCCAGTGGAATTGCGGCAGTTTTTTCCACCGCCTGGCTGAGCTACGGCAACTGTAAAGCTTTACACCTGCTATCTGCATTGCCCTCCAGGAAACCTGGTTCCCAGCAATGCGGACCCCAGCCCTTCGTGGCTATAAAGGATATGTCAGGAACTGTAGTGACTATAATCGAGTGTCAGATGGAGTTTGTGTGTATGTCCTAAACTCGGTCTGTAATGAACATGTGCCCCTTCAAACCCCTCTTGAAGCTGTGGCTGTCAGAATAGGGATGACACAGGAAATATCTGTCTGCAATGTATATCTTCCTCCGATGTTGTATTAGCTGCACTGATTGATCAACTCCCTAAACCTTTCCGACTTATGGGAGATTTTAATGCCCATAATCCCTTGTGGGATGGTACCATGCTTACTGGCCGAGGCAGAGATGTCAAAACTTTACTGACGCAATTCGATCTCTGCACTCGGCCATTGATTTATCAGTTTGCAGCCCAGGACTTCTCCCATCTATCCACTGGAGAGCACATGACGACCCATGTGGTAGTGACCATTTCCCCATCTTCCTGTCACTGCCCCAGTGTTAGGCACACAGATGCCTGCCCAGATGGGCACCTCATAGCTTTAAAACGGCTCCCTGCCCATGTTTGCTACCTTATCAAACAATGGAAGAAGGAGTGTTGGAAGAGATACGTCTCCACCATTGGATGCCACACGTCACTTTCCCAAGTCTGGGCAAAGATCAAACCCCTTCTCTGGTACCAGGCACCAATAGCTGTCCCCGGTGTTACCATAAATGGCTAGTTATGTAGCACTTTGCTTGAGCCTCTGTGTCAGAGAATTACCCCCCAGCCTTTCGCACACTCAGACAGCGGCTGGAAGGGAACATCGTCTCATTCACTACACGCTGCAGTGAAGCCTGTAATGCCCCATTTACAGAGTGGGAGCTCCACAGTGCCCTTGCACATTGCCCCAACACAGCCCCTGGGCCTGACCGCATCCACAGCCAGATGATTAAACATCTCTCATCTGACTACAAGCGACACCATCTCGTCATCTTCAACCGGATCTGGTGCGATGGTGTCTTTCCATCACAGTGGCGGGAGAGCACCATCATTCAGGTGCTCAAACCCGGTAAAAACTCACTTGATGTGGATAGCTATTGGCCCATCAGCCTCACCAACGTTCTTTGTAAGCTGCTGGAACATATGGTATGTCGGCAGTTGGGTTGGGTCCTGGAGTTACGTGGCTTGCTGGCTCCATGTCAGGGCAGCTACCGCCAGGGTTGCTCTACCACTGATAATCTTGTGTCCATCAAGTCTGCCATCCGAACAGCCTTTTCTAGATGGCAACACCTGATTGCTGTCTTTTTTGACTTACGTAAAGCATACAACATGACTTGGTGACATATCTTTGCCACGTTGTATGAGTGGGGTCTCCGGGGACCACTCCCGATTTTTATCCAAAACTTCCTGTCGCTCCGTACTTTCTGTGTCCAAGTTAGTGACTCCCATAGTTCCATCCATATCCAGGAGAACGGAGTCCTGCAGGGCTCTGTATTGAGTGTTTCTCTATTTTTAGTGGCCATTGACGGTCTGGCAGCAGCTGTCGGGCCCTCTATCTCACCTTCTCTGTATGCAGACGACTTCTGCATTTCATACTACTGCTCCAGTGCTGTTGTTGCTGAGCGGCGCCTCCAGAGAGCCATCCACAAGGCCCAGTCGTGGGCTCTAGCCCACAGCTTCCAGTTTTCAGCCAAAAAGTCGTGTGTCATGTACTTCTGTCAGCGTCGTACCGTTCATCTGGAACCCACACTTTATCTTATTGACGATCCACTCACTGTAGTGGAGACATATTGGTTCCTAGGACTGGTTTTTGATACTCATTTGACTTGGCTCCCTCATCTTCATCAGCTTAAGCAGTAGTGCTGGCAGCACTTCAATGCCCTCCATTGCTTGAGCAACACCAATTGGGGTGCAGATTGCTGTATGCTCCTGCAGCTCTACAGAGCCCTTGTCCAATCCCGAATTGACTATGGGAGTGTGGTTTATGGTTCGGCAGCGCCTTCAGCATTGCATTTACTCGACCCTCTGCACCACTGTGGGGTTCGATTAGTGACAGGAGCTTTTAGGATGAGTCCGCTGGCCAGCGTACTGGTGGAGGCTGGTGTCCCTCCACTGCAGATCAGACGTGTGCAGCTGCTCGCCAGTTCCGCAGCACACATTCATAGTTCCCCTGAGCATCCAAATTACTGTCTCTTTTTCCCGCCTGCAGCAGTCCATCTCCTGCATCGGCAGCTCTGATCGGGGCTAACAATTGCGGTTCGTGTGCGGTCCCTTCTCTTGGAACTAGAGTCCTTCCCTTTACCACCTCTACTTGTGGTCCGTTCACATACACCTCCATGGTGTATGCCTCGGCCGCAGCTTTGTCTGGACCTTTTGCATGTCTCCAAGGACTCCGTTGATCTCACAGCTCTCCTCTATCACTTCCTCTTGATTCTTGACTTGTTCCGGGGCTCTGAAGTGGTGTACACTGATGGCTCAATGGCTGATGGTCACGTAGGCTTTGCATATGTTCACAGAGGACGTGTTAAGCAGCTCTACTTGCCAGTTGGCTGCAGTGTTTTCACTGCAGAGCTGACGGGCATATCTCATGCTCTTGAGTACATCCGCTCATGTCCTGGCGAGTCATTTCTCATGTGTATTGACTCATTAAGCAGCTTACAAGCTATCGGTCAGTGCTACCCTTACCACCCTCTGGTAGTGTCCATTCATGAGTCCATCTATGCCCTGGAACAGTCCCACCATTCTGTGGTGTTTGCGTGGAACCCCAGGACACGTCGAAATCCTCGGCAATGAACTTGCCGACAGGCTGGCCAAACAGGCGACACAGAAACCATTTCTGGAGATAGGCATCTCTGAGGCCGAGCTGCATTCTTTCTTACACTGCAAGATTTTCGGGCTTTGGGAGAGAGAGGGGCATAACAGCACACACAACAAACTGTGTGTCATTAAGGAGACTGTGAATGTGTAAAAGTCTTCCATGCAGGCCTCTCACAGGGAATCAGTTGTCCTCTGCCGGCTCTGCATTGGCCATACGTGGCTGAGAGCATGGTTACCTACTCGGTCGTGAGGACCCACCTCAGTATCGCTGTGGCTCCCAAATGACAGTCGTCCACCTCTTGCTAGGACTGCCCACTTTTAGCCGCTCTGCGGCAGACTTTTGACTTTCCCAGTGCCCTGCCTGCGGTGTTGGACGACAATGCCTCCGCAGCAGCTTTAGTTTTATGTTTTATCCGTGAGAGTGGGTTTTACACTTCTATGTAGGTTTTAGCGCATGTCCTTTGTCCCTGTGTGTCCTCCACCCTAGTGCTTTTAGGGTGGAGGTTTTAATGTGTTGCAGAGTGGCTGTCTTTCCCTTTTTATTCTCGTGGTTGGCCAGCCACTGTAATCTGCTTTCATGTTTTACTCCCTTCTGTTTCTAGCGTCTCTCTCTTGTTTTTGTACTTTTTTGTTCCTTTTAGTATTCATTGCCTTCCCTTCGTTCTTGTGGCTTGTCCTTTCTTTCCGTTTTGTGTTATACGTTTCGTCCGTTTAATTCTCACCCATGTGGCATTGATTTATTAGGAACAAGGGACCGATGACCTCGTAGTTTGGTCCCTTCTCTCTCTTCAACCTACCAACCAACCAACAAATAAAGCTTTTGGCCCGTAAGGCCTTCTTCAGAAATAGATGAATAGACCACACACACACACACACACACACACACACACACACACACACACACACACGACTGCAGTCTCAGGCAACTGTAGCCACACTGCGAGCAGCAGCACCAGAGTACGATGGGAGTGATGACTTGGTGGGGGTAAGGAGGAGGCTGGGTGGGGAGGTGGAGAGATGGTTGTGTAGGGTGGCGGACAGTTCATTGCTGCTGGGGAGCATGCAGGGATGAGGTGGAGAGAGGGTAGGACAGCTATGTGCAGTTGGGAGGTTAGACAGTGGGCAGGGGAGTGGGAGGGAGGGGGGGGGGGGGGGACAGCGGAAAAGGAGAGAAATAAAAGGACTGGGTGTGATGATGATGGGAACAGGAGGCTGGATGGGTGAGGACAACAACTAATGAAGATTGAGACCAGGAGGGTTATGGGAATGTAGGATATATTGCAGGGAATTTTCGCACGTGCGCAGTTCAGAAAAGCTAGTGTTGGTGGGAAGTATCCATATGGCACAGGCTGTGAAACAGTCATTGAAATGAAGAATGTCTTGTTTAGCAGTGTGCTCAGCAACCGGATGGTCCACTTGTTTCTTGGCCACAGTTTGTGTTTGTCGGTGGCCGTTCATGAGGACAGACAGCTTGCTGGTTGTCATGCCCACATTGAATGCAGCACAATGGCTGCAGCTTAGCTTGTAGATCACACAACTGGTTTCACAGCTAGCCCTGCCTTTGATGGAATAGGTGATGTTTGTGACTGGTCTGGAGTAGATGGTGGTGGTGGGAGAATATATGGGACAGGTCTCACATCTAGGTCTATTTCAGGGGTAGAAGCCATGAGGCAAGGGGCTGCAAAGAGGGGTTCTGTAGGGATGGAAGAGTATATTGTGTAGGTTCGATGGACGGCAGATGGACAATAGTATCCGTCCCCCTCCCTGCCCCAGCCTCCTTCTTACCTCCACCCAGTCACCACTCCCATCCTGCACTGATGCTGCTGCTCGCAGTGTGGCTACAGTTGCCTGAGACTGTAGTCTCGTGTGTGTGTGTGTGTGTGTGTGTGTGTGTGTGTGTGTGTGTGTGTGTGTGTGTGTTTTGTCTATTTTTTGTGGAGGCTTTACAGGTGGAAAGCTTTATTTGTGAAAGTCTTTTTATTGTGCCTATCTGAGACTCAGCATCTCCACTATATGGTGAGTGACAACTTCCCTTTCCATAGTACAGTTAATCAGTTTTAGCTTTCTAAAATCTCCAGCTGGATAAAAACTGTAGAGCTGTTATATCATTCCCCATTACAAAAAATAACAAATGGAAAATAACCAATTTGGTGGGGCAGTAATGCACTTAAATAATAAGGAAACATTAATAGAGCAAAGATGTTGCAGTATACATCTAAAGGTTTATAGCACATAACTATGTTATGCCATGTCTGACATCAAGCAGGAATTTAATTCCAGACATGATTGGAATACTGCTGGTAGTATTCACATTTGCGCAGATAGAAAGAACATCTACAAATATATATATATGAAACGTATTATACTGAAGTTGGTATCATTAACTGTAATAAGTCTTGTACATAAGTAAAAATTTTCAGAAGTTGAATTATTTTTGCAGTTTTACACTGAAATGTTTGTCAATTGCCTATACTGTGAATATTGTCTTCACTGATGAGTCAAAACATTATGGTATTGTCTCAGCTTTGGAATGCAACACAGCATCTGTTTTGCATAACCTTGATATGAGAAGTTCTTGGTAGGCCCCCAGTGGTATGTGGTACCACATGTCTATACACAGTTCACACAGTTACAATAAATAAAAGACCAGTGGTTTGTAGGTGCGGAACGGTTTCCCGATAGCATCCCAGATGGGTTCTGTTGGGTTCAGATCAGATGAATTCGCTGCCCATTAATTCACTATCCTGCTTGTCAAACCATTGTAGCATGATTCTAGCCTTGTGATGTGAACAGTTATCCTGCAGGAAGATGCAATTTCCATTTGGGAAGTTATCAAGTAACAAGAGACGCAGGTGATCCACAATACTGTTCTTGTAGTCCACAGCTGTGATGATGCTTTTGATATCACAGGTACCATGGAAGCCCAGATGAATGTTACCCATAGTATAATACAGCCCCCACTGGCCTACATTTGCAGTGTGTTGCATTTTTCTAGCAGCTGTTTGCCTGGATAACAGTGTATTTGGACACCAAGAAACATTATTCGTACTACCAGGTGAAATGTTTCCATTGATACATGGTGAAATCTCAATGATCCCTTGTGCACGGTATAATTGTTGATCAACATGAGAACACATAGGATCATTTGCTGTGGAATCCCATTTGGAACAATATGCACTGGGCAGTATGCTCAGAAACACTTGTGCCTGAATAAGTATTGTACTCTGCCATCAGATCTGCCATGAATTGCTGCCTGTCCCGCTTTACAGAGTGAGCAAACCTCTGGCCATATTTTGTGAAGCATGTTTACAGCCAACATGTTGTATCCACTCATGGATTCACTGTCCTTCAACCACTTTACATAGATGCTCTCAAGAGTAACATGTGAACAGCCAGCCTGCTTTTTTCTAGATGCTTGTTTCCAAGTGCCAGATCATTATTATCTACCCTTTGTTAAAACTAGTAGATTTCCCCCATATTGCTGCTAGAATTATGCCCAATTCGTCACTGCTCTAGTTATATTATTTCCATACAACATCATGTGCCTGCAACCCAGGAGCTGACGTTCAGCGTCACTGTGGGCAGAGGCCATAATGTTTTGGTCACATCACTGTACATCTACATATATTTTTCTTTGAAGATAAAAAATGGATGCAGTGCAATTTCTGTGCAGTTCCTTTGAGGTGTGAAGTGCGTAGACAAGTAAGGTCTACAGTACTCATAACTGAATTTTCCTACTTCTTTCTGCCAAAGCACAGTTCCTGTTTACAACAATTATTAGACCAGATTACTTTTCACCTTGAATGTAGTGTTTTTGAGTGTTGGGTAGACACACAAATGATACAATATCTGATTAGATAGAGAAAGCTGTTAGAAAGGCAGATGTATTCCAATGAGTCTGTAACAATTACAGAAATGAACAAAATGTTAGTAGTGATGATGTAACCGTGTAGAATGTTCTTATGAAAATGTCTGTCACCCATTGTTAAATTTACAATATGGGTGATAGTTTGTTATCATAATCATGGTATATTTTCTAGTCAAGACTTTCAATTGCAATTAGTAGTTTCTGTTTACTTTATCACTTCAATCTGTTTTCAGTATTGTAACTGCACTTGTTATACATAAGGTTTTCTTTTTCAACTCTTATTCGTGCAGGCCCTCTAACATACCAGTCAATGCTGCGTTTGCCTAAGCCATATCGTGAACGTATTGAGAGGGAACAAGAGTATCTAGCTACACATGACAAGAGTCTTTGTAAAGCTA
The DNA here is from genome assembly GCF_021461385.2 of Schistocerca piceifrons. NCBI lineage: Eukaryota > Metazoa > Arthropoda > Insecta > Orthoptera > Acrididae > Schistocerca > Schistocerca piceifrons. The sequence continues at coordinate 146,711,686 of NC_060139.1, forward strand.
ATAAATTACATAAATGTGATGACCCACAAACTGCTGAAGATGACAGTGACAGCAGTGGCATTGGTGAACAGGGTGATGACTCTCTGCCACGTCCACATTCACAGTGTGGTAGCACTAGTTCAGGGGAAACAGAGGGTCCAGAAGAAGGTTACTGTCATGACCAGAGAGAGGCAAGTGCAGCATACTACTATTTCTGTTTTCTCTTCGTTGCATGCATGAGAATGCTTCTTTATAGCACAAGAAGTTTGTTTTATCACACGGATCTCCAAACATAACATTTTATTTTCTTTTAATTTTCTGTTTTGCATCAGTGCAATGACATTAGAGGTAAGTTTGTGTGTTTTTCAGTGTGTTTGTCCTGTTTTCTTAATATAAAATAGTGCTCCACTTGACATCTTTCAATATCAAAGTAACTACTACTCTAACAGTTATGAACAAGTGGAATAATGTGCAGGTGATACCCATATATAAGAAAGGTAAAAGAAAGGGCCTGCATAATTACAGACCAATACCATTAATGTAGGTTTCGAACATACTCTGATAGTGAGTTTGAATATAATAAATTTCCTGAAACAAAGATAGGTGAATGACAAGCAATCTTAAAAAAAGGAAGGTCCCGCATTGAACAGATTTGGAACTTGCAAACACTTGTGAAGATCAGACAGACGAACAACATTGTAGTCACATTCATGGACTTTAAGAAGGGCTATGACTCCATACCCAGGCAGATTCTCTTTGACATAATAGATGAAGACAGAAAAAGTAGGACACTCATATGACAGACACTTGCAGATGCTACATTCAAAATAAAATTAATGGGAAAAATCTCAGACCCATTCGATATACATATAGGAGTCAGACAAGGAGATGGTCTCTTACCACTTTTATTCAGTGTGGTCTTGGACAAAATTATTAAACAATGGGAAAAAAATAAAAGGAATTCTGTTAGGAACAACATGTGCAGAGAAGATGATCATAAAATGCCTGAAATTTGCAGATGACCTGGCAGTATTCAGCAACAATAAATGAGAAGCACCGCAATACTTACATGGCATCTCTGCCGAAACAGGTCTACAGATATCACATGAGGAAATGCAATACATGGAAAGAAAGAACAAAAACAAACAAGCCAAGTTCACAAAATCCAGAAAGGTTAACAGAGTGGAAAAATTCAAATATCTTGGGGAATATATACAAATAGGAGGATCTAACAAGGCCTCCAACATAGAAAGAACAGGAAAACTTCAGAAAGCGTACAAAATGGCCTGGACACACTACAATAACAGAAATATTCCAAGACAGGCCAAACGCAGGCACTGTAGTACAATTGTACTACCAGAAGCATTCCACGCTTCAGAAATAACCACAGTCGGAGCATCAGGCATCACAGAGACAGAAAAAATAGAACATAAATTCCTCAGAAAATTTTTGGAGCAGTACACAGAGATGGTATACGGATGAAAAGACCAACCAAATATATGAAAGTACAGGCACACTCACAGACATGATCAGAAAACACCAACTAACATTCTGTGGACACATACCTAGAATGAACACTAAAAGACTCACAAATAGGATTTTTGATGTAATGAACATTCAGCGAAAAAACTAATTGGTTTCAAGAAATAGATGATGACCTAAAACAAGCAGAGATCAGTATTGAAATGATAAATGAAAGAGACAAATTCAGAAAAAATATAAACATGAAATCTGAAGTAAAAGAAAGGAAGAAAAAAGGTAAATTATGGACAGAGCAAAGGAAACAGGAACACAGCCAAAGAATGAAGAGGCACTGGGAAGAGAAAAGAAGGAAACAGGAAAAAAATCAATAATCAAGTAATATTACAAGTTAACCACTGTCCTGGAAGCAAAAAATGTGTAATAATAAATTTCTTTGAGACAGAAAAGCTTCCGTCCACAAATCAGCATGCATTCAGCACACATTTAGAAAGCATCACTTATACAAAACTCAGCTTGCCCATTTTTCAGATGACATTCCGTAAACCATGGATGAAGGGCAACAGGCAGATTCCATATTCCTAGATTTCCGGAAAGTGTTTGACACTGTGCCCCACTGCAGACAGTTAATGAAGGTTGGACATACGGAATAAGTTCCTAGATAAGTGAATGGCTCAAGGATTCTTAAGTAACAGAACCTACTACTTTGTCCTCGATGATGAGTGTTCATCAGAGATAAGGACAATGTATAAGGTTCTGTTTCTTATCCTGTACTGTATATACATAAATGATATGATGGACAGGGTGGGCAGCAATCTGTGGCTGTTTGCTGGAGGTGCTGTGGTGTATGGGAAAGTATCATGTTGAGTGACTATACAAGGATACATGATCACTTAAACAAATTTTGAGATGGTGTCATGAACGGCAGCTTCCTCTAAATGTAGAATTGTGGATTAGTAGGAAAAACAACCCTGTAACATTCAAATACAGAATTAGTAGTGTATCACTTGACACAGTGTATTAAATATATGTGTGTTAAGTTGCAGAGTGATATGAAATAGAATGGACATGTAAGGAAGTTAGTGCCGAAGAAGAATTGTTGACTTCAGTTTATTGGGAGAATTTTAGGAAAGTGTATCTCATATGTGAAGGAGACAGTGTATAGAACACTAGCATGACCCGTTCTTGAGTACTGCTCAAATCTGTGGGATCCCCACCAGGTCAAATTACAGGAATACATTGAAGCAATTAAAAGGAGTGCTGCTCGAATTTTTACGAGTGGGTTCAATCTATAGAAGGACCACAAAGAGGAAATAAGAGAAATTAGAGCTCATACAGAAGCATATAGATGGCTTGTGTGCTCCATTTGCAAGTGGAACAGGAAAGGATATGGTTAGGGCGGTATAAGGTACCCTGTGCCATGCACTGTATACAGTGGCTTGTGAAGTACGTATGTAGATGTAGTTGTAAATGTAGGTGACACTACAATTATTGAATTTCCTGCAGGGAAGCAGTAAACAAAAATTGGGAAAACCATACAGTCACATGTTGATTGATGCATACACACAAATACATATAACAGCAAAGAGGCATTAGTAATTCTTCAACTGCTGCTCTTTTTTTAATTTTAGTACACACATACATGTTTTTAGATGTCTGCAGTTGTATAAGGGTGAGAATATAACAAAAAAGTAGTAATAGAGTGATGGTTCAAAAGCTTACATTGTTCCTCTTTAAATATGAATATTATGTTTGTTTTAGCTTTTTACTTTGGTTAGTCTGGACATCTGCTGTAATGGATTTCGTATGTTCTCTCTCAAGATATTTGACCTCTCCTATTTCAATACTTAATATGCAAGGAATATGACTTGTGTAAATACCTTGAATTCTTCGTGTGTTCTCACTCAAGATATTTGACTTCTACTATTTCAGTACTTCACTATTCAGGGGACGTGACTTTTGTAAACATCTTGAGTCCTGAAATTAGAATGACATTAATGACTTTTCAGTATCTTCTCCAGACTTGGCATGACATCATGCCGCATTATTACAACATGTGCTTTGACTCTGTGGGGCACCGTGTTACTCCAGTTTGGGGGGCTAACTCAAGGAGAAAACACAAAGCCTATTGAGGTACACAACTGGTGGTAACAGTGTGATTGCTGTTCCACCTTGAACACATGCAACATCCATATATATAATCATATGCAAAACCCCCAAACAGCTTCTGTTCAAATTACTATATGCACATTGGGAGTTTATCCAGAAAGTGACTGAGCGAGGTGGCGCAGTGGTTAGACACTGGACCCGCATTCGGGAGGACGACGGTTCAATCCCGCGTCCGGCCATCCTGATTTAGGTTTTTCCGTGATTTCCCTAAATTGCTCCAGGCAAATGCCGGTATGGTTCCTCTGAAAGGGCACGGCCGACTTCATTCCCCATCCTTCCCTAATTTGATGAGACCGATGACCACACTGTCTGGTCTCTTTCCCCAACCAACCAACCTCCAAAAAGTGAATGTGGATTTATTTCAAATTAGAGCTGTAATTCTTGGAAATAATCTTCATTGTTTTCCATGATTTTTTTTCCAAAATGCATTGCTGTACTAATGAAACTGCTTTAGAGGTAGAAGACAATTTTTGTCAAGGAAAATATGACCAACACATCAGAATATGAAGTTCTACCAGTGAGCATTATGATGATTTTGGTTGGCAGCACAATAGAATCCTATGAGGAACCATTATAAATGATCCAGGTTTCTTTTCTATGCTTCATAAAACATTATTTGTACTGACCTTTGCTCCTCCCTTGCTATTTCCTTTGGAGCAATAGTCGATAACTCACTGGCTGCATGTGGCCCCTGACCCCACATGTGTGCAGCCTGTAGACCTATCACAAAACTGCTAGAGGTTTTATTCGCTTTTCCTACAAGAAAATACATTTCAAAACAAGCAGTTAGAAACGGGAGCTGGCAGTCTCATTGTGGTCAATGTATTTTATTGTCAATGATTATGCTGTATGACAATGTTTATATAGCCAATCTCAGTGCAGTGCAGTGATGCCAGTGTTCTTGTGACTCATACAGTGACACAAAGGCTGGCCTAGCTCTAATGTTATTCGGGAGTTGTGATGCAGCATATGAGGGTTGATTCATAGTGACCTAAAATGCATCTATTCTTCAGTTGTCAGTTTCTTTTCACCAGTTGCTTGGTAGCCATCAAGAACACTAGGTGAGTGTTAATCATCACTATTATTACTGTATTTGAAATGTTGTGTTGAGCAGTGACCACATTTGTACAGAAAATTCAGGTTGAAATATGTGTTTCAAGTCATGAAAAATAAGCATGTTTCTGTCCAATATTTCTAACAAGAGGGAAACAGAAAATGAGTAGAGTATCTTTCATGCACAGTGGACAGAAATATTCATTTTTGTACAATGCAAGAATAACCCACATTCTTTAATTTGTCGAGGTAAAGTGTCTGTTTTGAAGAAATACAATTTAAAGAGACTTCACAAATTTCTACATATGAAAAGGTGTTCATCTGTTATTATGACAAAATGCAAATCTGATGTGAGAAAGAAAGAAAATAAAGTAAAACTTTGTTTCTTTGTGAGCCACTTGTCATGTTTCTGAGACAATAGACATATTTTGTAGGTCATCTATTGTCACAGATTTGGCGAAAACCTATGTTATTGAAGTCCGTTATTGAAAAGGTGTGACCAGTAAAGTTATCAGCAGTCAAAACAATCTGACAGATCAGTTACAAATAGAGTAGAGGACATAGATAATGAATGAAAACTATGTTTGGAGAAAGTGCTAGTAAATTTATTGTTTTTTCTCTCACTGTGGACGAGAGTACAAATGTTTGTAATTTTTCACAATTTGTTATTTTTATTACAGGTATTGACAATAACTTTCTAATAACTGAAGAGTTGCCACTCTTCAATGTGAAGGTTACAACCAGGTCAGGATTTATTCGAAAAAGGTGTGCGGCGCTATTAAAGAACTAAAACTGGCATAGGTCAAATAAAAAAGTATGACCAATGAAGGAGTTAGAAGTGCGTTTGAAGCAGAGGTACTCTGTTTGTTAAAATGAAACAGGAAGTTTAAAAGAGTATTCCAGCCTCATTATAGAATGCTTCAACAAAAACTTGAAGTGGGATCATGTGATGAGAGTATTCGTAAAAGCTGTAAACTTTATATGAAATCTTAAAGCTGATAACTAATAGTTTAAGATATTTTTAACTGACATTCATAATGTGGGAGTAACATGTCTATCCTGTGGGATAACATATTCCACTTCTGACCATTCTGGGTGATGAAAAATATTTGTGCAAACCTGAAAGGTTATTTTACTTAGTTGATAACTGTTGAATATCCCACTGTGTGTGATTTAATTTGGTATATGTGCACAAGGTGTGTAAAAGACGTCAGATCCAGACATCAACAATGTGCCAGACAAATAAACCTCTCCACCAGCAGGGCAGAGCACTTGTTCTTTGGGTTTCATGGCTTGATGGTGCCTTGGAGGCTATGGAGCCAAGTGTGCTGTCAACATTTTAAATTCCCAAACAGTTGAAGACATAGAGGAGATCTCTCTCTTGCTTTGAAATATCATGTTGTTACACATACATGCTGTGACCTATTGAGAGCTACACATTATGAAAGATCTGTAATCAGATTAGTAAAGTATCAAGATTCTGTTGTCAATAAAGAAGAGTTCATGCAGAAGTGAGCTTGTCATTTAGTAGCTTGAATATATCAGAACTTCCTTCTAGCACCCGAACATTGCTACAAGGTAAAGAAGTCTAATGACATGGTTCAGTGCCACTGAATAGCAGGTCCATTGCATGTATATCAAGAGCAGTGAATGAAGATATTTTATAATGTAAAAGTTCACACATGCATCCAAAAGGTGACAGATTGTATATAGTGTGGACGTAACAATATCCAAAAATAAGTTCCATTCAATTTTGGCCCCCTAGTGCAGGATGCAAGTTAGAGGTGCAGATAGAAAGGAGCTTCAATAATGGTGGTGGTGGTGGTGATGATGTTGATGATGAATTAGAAGAAGAATTTTGAGAATTTAAATGAAGAAATTGGAAGAAGATGTGACATTTTGCCCAGAGCAACAAAATTAATAACAGAGAGAATATAAACAGGCACAAGTAGCGGTGTTGTCTGAATTAAATTAAATGTTTGAGAGGAAATGGTTTTAAGGTGACTGAGACCAAAGAACTGTTAACTATCATAGGGAGGTGGATGAAGGTTGCCAGCTGACCATAGCAGTGGGGTCAAGAAGCAAGGATATTTCATGATAAGTAAATTTTGGCATATGAAGTGAGAAGATTTATTTTTCCAATGATTTGGAAAAATTTTGTGTGGTGATTAGGAGACACCTATTGCAGCAGCGATCTCTAATGGCATCCCTGTGGCAGCCAACTGCCTGTTGTCAAGACAATAACTGCTCTTGACAACATGCAGCTGCCCACTGCCTCACCAGCTCCAGCAAATGGTGCAGTCAATCTGAAGATGGCTTACTGTATGTGCCGGAACCAGTCACCCTAAATAAATTATATTTTGCGATTGTGACTGCTGCTTCATAAGTAATTATTACAAGTAAGATCACTGACACTCCCAGCCATGTTGGTTAAAATCATTTCTTCCTTTCTCTTCCAGAAATCACTGAACTTTTGGTGCAAAATGTGTGGGGGAACAGTTTTGAAAATTTCACTGGCCACCTATGCTCCTTTTTGGTTGTAATAATGTGCAGCGAGATCCTTAACTGTGGTATACTTGAAAGCTTTGATTGAATGAAGCATTAAATAATTCCTCCAACACTAGAACCAAGAAAAAAATTTAGCTTTAATGACATACACTGCACCTGAAATAGGTACACCTTCACCTTCTGCTTGTTTTTCGCCATATCATTGCGAAAGATAACCATCTAATTCATCAAATATAGATGCCTTCATGCTTCTTCATGCAGGTGAGCCAGAACTAGAATCGCATTTCCTGACAAAATCCAGTATTTTCTGCTTATTATTTTTAATGTCGCAAACAGTCTGCCTTCCAATATCATAATCAACAGTTAGTTTCCCAGTGGTTTCCTCCTCAAATCTTTCAATTAATTCTAATTTTTGTATTAATGTCAACACATGTTTCTTTCATTTCTCCATCATTGCTTTCAGAAATTTCTTTCAACTTACTTCGATGGCACTTAGATGCTAATTAACAGCAGAAGACTGAGTTTGGCTAATAACAATGGAAATGGTAATGTGTTGCCAGTCATGCAGCAGTTTTTTTTATTGCTGTTTGCTGGAGAAAAGTATTGCACATTTTTGACACATGAATAATCTGCAACTGGATAATCTGCACATAAATAATCGAGATTACACTGTATGTGTCTTTTGTTCGACTACTTTTTGCCATGATATTCATATTGGATTCCCAGCCGGAACATAACATCATCTTGACACAATATTTCTGTGGTCCACCTTGGTGCCATCTTCAGTTGAGTTGAGTAAGCACTAACTTGCCAGAACTGAAATCAAACACACAGCGACAGCTCATCTATACAGTGCCTGTAAGTCCACTGTGGATGTGCAAACATAACAGCCCTCTAGCGCAAAGCACAACAGTGCACTGGTGGTGAAAACTCATGGAAACGATTAATCGATATCAAACACTGTTGGCATTTTTTGCTGACCAAAACAGAGACCATTGTCTTTTAATGTCAAACAAAACAGGATTCCAACTCTTACTTAAAGGATATCCTTCATATCTGTTTATAATATTCTCAGATAGCTGGATTTCAGTAGCTCCTTTCACTACACAGTCTCAAAAACGCGATGCAGTGGCAACCACTTGTGTCCCATCATACAACATTTTATGTCCTTCAGTAGGACAGTGTTCTGCAAATGCAGATTTTTCTGGCTGAAATAAATGCATGTGATGATGTTGCTCCAGGCATCGATCCTGGACTGTATGAATCGTTTGTCCAGTATAGACTTTCCTCCAATGGCAGGGAATTTTGTAAACACCAGACTTCCTCAAACCCAAATTATCCTTCACTAAGCCCAGCAGCACCCTAGTCTTAGCGGGTGGACGGAATACACTTTTAATATCAAATATCCATAAAATTCTTCCTGTGTTTGAAGATGTGCTCACTGAGAAAGGTAGGAATGCACCGATTTGCTTATGTCTTCTGTTGGTTCCCATGAAGGTCTAATCTGTAGAGCACAACAGATCTGATTGTCAGTGTAATCATTCTGCTTGAACACTGCTTTTAGATGGTCCTGTTCTTGTTTCAAGCTACCTGCATCTGAGGTGGCATAAGCTCTTTTTACCATGTATGTAGGACCTCTTTGCATTGGAATGATGGATGACAACTTGATGGATCAAGATATCGGTCTGTATGCATGGATTAACAATAAACACTGTGTCCTAATGTCCCATCATCCTTCCTGTAGATCGACATCTAAAAATGGAAGTTTTGCATCCTTTTCAACTTCCACTGTGAACTTAATATTGGGTTGCAGACAATTAAAATGATCTAGGAAACAATCCAGAACATCCCTCCCATCTGGTCATACCATACATGTATCGTCAACCTATCTCCAAAAACAACTTGGTTTTAAGAATGCCGTCTTCAGTGCCATGTCCTCAAAATCTTCCTTAAAAAAATTGGCGACTATGGAGGATAATGGACTCCCCAAAGCCACTCTGTCCGTTTGTTCAAAGTAATTGTCATTAAATAAAAAAATACCTGGACGTCAACACATGGTGACAAAGCTTAGTTGTTTCTTTGGCTAATTTGCAATTTAACTGCAAAAAATCTTTGAGAGTAACTCTGGTACAAAGAGAGACAACATCAAAACTAATGAGCAAATCCATGGGACTTAGACACGCAGACTTCAAACGCTGAATAAAAACCAGAGAATTGGAAATATGATGTTTGCATTTTCCAACAGGGAGACAGAATGGATGCTAAATACTTGACCAAGCTGTAAGTAGGAGCATCCAGATTGCTAACAATAGGCTGAAGAGGAACTCCTTGATTGTATTCCTTAGCAAACCATATAATCTCGGTGGGACTGCAGCATCAGATCGAAGTTCTTTAAGTACATCACCAAAAAATGAACTCTTCTTCAAAAATGAAAGCATCTTGCAATTTATGCATTCAGTTGGTCATTCTGTAATTTTCGGAATGCTGAGTCTGTAAGTAAAAGATCCATTTTACCCAAATAATTGCCCCACAAAAGAAGAACCATTGCATTGTCCTTGTCTGCTTTTGAACTCCTAAATCCTGGTCTTCTCTGATGGACCGAATTGTGACTCTTTCAAGTGAGAAGACGTTACTTTGTGGGGATGGCACCCAATGCAACGTATGTGAGACCTCTTGCCTAATTTCATCAGCTTGATCCTCAAAAAACCTGGACACCACTTGTCCAACTGCGGAAATTAATTTAGTAAAGGGAACATTTCTGGGCGTAGGTGCAAAATGTAATACTGCCAGTGTAGCATCGTCCAGTTGTTTGGTTGTGGGATTAATTACAACATGTCTTGGGTGACATCATCTGTTATTTTAGACTGAGAAGAAAGCCATTGAAACTTTGAAGATTGCCTGCTGACAGCCTTTGCATAGACCCTGTCTGATATTGCCCAGGACAAACTGTCAACCCATTCCCAGGATGCAGCAGATGGCAGCACCAGTTCTTCCAAATGCAAATAAAATAAATCCTTGGATATGAAATCTAGTTTCTGCATGCAAAACAAATGGGCAAAACCAGCAAGCTTCTTAATGTTGTTGACCGTTTTTGTTCCAATGTAATGAATAATTCTGGCAAATTTAAGTATTATACCTTCATTCCGGCATCGCAGCATTTCTTTCTGCCATTATTGAGACGAGAATGTAATCAATTGCTGTAGCACTTAAGTTATTTTTTGCAGGCAACTTTTCACCATTAAGAGAGTTTTTTAAAGAGGGGATAGAATGGTAACCTAATGGTAGAAGGTCTGGACTGTAAGGTGCAAGCATCAACTTGAAAAACAAGTTCTAATGATTTTTCAGGGGGCACTGGGAATACATTGATGTGGCTCTGGTATGATATAAGATGACTGGCACTCTCCTTATTGATCAGATATGGTTGATGTCTCCAACTTGATTGGTTATTCACTCCAGCTCTTGACAATGGAGAGAAAGAGCTCTTGGATGGAGAGAAAGAGCTCTTGGTGCATAAATGATTAACCACCTCATTCTCTCTTCCCCTTTTCACATAAAGCAGTAACATTTTTCATATGTTAAACATGTTCTTTCTGCTTACGACTGCTAAATAATGTATTATTTATCAATTATGGTAGCAATTTTGAGTATTACTTCTCAACATTAGACAGAAGTATTGTATTTGTGTCAGTGTGGATATTTGTATTTGATACAAATAACCACAAAACCATATAAAAAACATGACAGTAATGTACATCTTTTTGTATGCATCCACCTGACAATTGGGTAACAAATGTGACGTGCTGTAGATGCATCCCACATCATATTATTTTTCACAGAGCTTTCTCTTGCTTTGAAAATCATGTTTTTGTTGTATCATTGTTGTCCATTGTGAAATTTTTCATTCATGATGAAATCTTTCAAAAACAGAAAATTTTGTTCTGAATCAGCCATTATTCACAGATAAAGTTTTGATCCATTATCAGATCATATGGAATTGATCTATTACTACATGGCCTTAGCTAAATGGTTTAAAACTGTTTTGTGATCAGCGCATAGTTTCTTACAAATACCATTGCAACTTTTTTCTAATTTCATCAACTTATCTGGCACTTTGTTGAGATGGCTGAGTTGCGTCTCTGAACTCAAAATTTCCAGACAGAAAAAAACTTTAATGAGTTTTGTGCCTCATGTACCAATACCACATCATGTTGAAAAACATCACAAATCATATAAAACTCAATTTCATTCACATGTAATATTTTTAGTGTTACAATTTTTACAAATGTTACAGGATTTTTTGCATGCAGTACATTTGTCATTGATTGTGGTGGTAAGCCACATATTAATGTGACATTTACTTACTTCCTTATTATAATGTTCTATGTGTGTGGTTATTTTTCAGATATTTTGTTTAGAAGTGTCATGGTAGATTTGTTTCTCATTCCTATGATTTTTTGTTGCTATTGTGGCTGCTTGCATGTGTGTGTGTGTATTTTGTAACGTTCCATGTTTGCATAGATAAAAATAAAGTTTTTAAAAACAAAATCAAGTACATTTGAAGCTTTTAAAGAAGATTTGATTAATTTTTTGTGCTTTCTACCAACTTCTCATGGATGTGAAACATTTGAAGAAAAAATTTGGTTGTATATTGCACAAGAACTGATATGTTTGGTTTTTAATTTCATCTTTCATTCAACAGACCTTTAGTTAAGCTACCTCGCAAAAAAGTGAAGCAGTCAGAAAGGAAGGAGGAAACAAAATGAGACTTAATATGTTGATAGGGTATGTGATGCTGTTTCAGTAATTATAATATCAAAGCAAATTTACGAGGAACATGGCAGTATAAGTTCACTTATCAATATGTGGTTGCACACCCTCTGCCTTGGATGCACGCTCTTGTTTTGTTGGGAAGGGATTCATAAAGCCTTTGTGTCCTTTCCTGGGGCAAGCTGGTCGGCAACTGTTGTAACTCGTTCTTGATATTTTGGATACTGGCACTGGGATGGAGTTGGCATCCAGGTTGGTCCCACATGTTCTGTCAGAGAAAAATCTGGGGATATTGCAGGGACAACTTCAGCATCATGCAGACAGTTCATGGAGGCACATATTATATGTGGACGAGCATTGTCCTGTTGAAAAGTGTTACAATGATACTGTAGTGTGATAGGTACACTGAGAACACAGGATATCTCTGAAATATTGTTGTGCTTTGAGAGTCCCTCAGTTGCTATCATCTGTGATGTGAACTCATACACAATGGCTCCCCGGGACTCCATGATACCACGAATAACACTGCTGTGCCTCTTCGAAACATTGGGAAATTAGAACTCTCCCCCATGTTGCTGGCGTACTATATGACGATGGTCATCTGGGGTCATGCAGAAACGCAATTCATCACTGAACTCAAAGTGATGCTATTCATCAGCAGTCCATGCATCTCGGCCGAGGCACTACTCCAAATATAGGTATTTGTGTTTTAGTGTTAACAGCAGCCTATGCACTTCCCCAGTTCAGTTTTTATTAATCTCTGACCAATGGTTCAGGATAACACAGAATGTTGTAGAGCGGGAGTCCATTACTTGGTGTTGAGTGACAGTGACTGACATGAAGGAATTACAGTGTGTATGGTTTACAATACAGTGAGCATCCATTGTGGTGGTCAGATGTGGTCAACTGGAACCTTGAAACTTCGTGGCAGATTAAAACTGTGTACTGGACTGAGACTCGAACTCAGTCCTCACATTCCAAAGCAGTCCAACATTGGGCCACTATCACAGCTGAAAGCCCCACAAATCTGGATATTGCATGATTCAACTAGCCAGCCAAATGGAGACCCAAAATGAAGCTCTTTTCAAACTCTGCCATGTGCTGATAATGCTGTCTCATACAAGTACGCAGCCTCTCTGTGTCCTCCCCAGTGATCACTCAACATCAGTGTGTTCTGGTGGCTGTTTGTTCTGTCACATAAAATTGCAATTCTAGTCATCAACACACCTGATGGAGGTTACTTTATGTATGGCACTACAGTGATGGCCAATCACATCACCTAGGAGCTTCACCTTTTTTGTCTGGCAGTGTATTATCTGTATGCCTTGGGCATTGAGTACGTGGCCCAGATATGGTAAGTCACGAGCAAAAAACACACATTTGTCCTTCCGCAAGCGAAGACCATTTTGTCGCAAGACCTGAAATAATGTTCTGAGATTGGCTAAATGTTCTTCTTCCGTCTTTCCGGAAATCACAATATCGTCCAGATAGTTTGCTGCAGTAGGGACCGAGGCACAAACAGTTTGCAGATATTGCTGAAACAATGCAGGGGCGGACGCACACCCGAATGGCAGTCTTTTGAATCGATACAAACCAAGATGCGTGTTAACCACCAAGATGTGCTGGAATTCTTCGTCCACCGGTATTTGCAAGTACGCATCTGCGAGGTCCAACTTCGAAAAATAATTACCCGGGCACAGTTTGTCAAAAAGATCTTCCGGGCAGGTAAAGGATAAGTTGCAATCACTAATTGTGGATTCACTGTAGCTTTGAAGTCCACACAAAGTCTCAATTTTCCGGAAGGTTTTGGCAAAATTACTAAGGGTGAGGTCCAGAGAGAAGCCTGCACACGTTCAATCACACCTTGTGATTCCAAATCGTGTAATGTTTTTGCGACCTCATCACGCAATGCGTGGGGAACATTGCGCACTCTGAAAAATTTCGGTTGCGCGTTGACTTTCAGTTCCAAATGTGCTTTATAGTTCTTAGCGCAACCTAGGCCCAGAGTAAAAATGTCTGCAAATTCTTCACATAGACGAGAAACACCGGCTGAAGGCACAGTCTGGTTCACTGATAGGACCTGATTGACTATAGACAAGTTAAACACCTGAAATAAATCTAAACCAAACAAGTTCACTGCAGAAGAAGAACGAAGGTCGTAAAAAGACACAAGTTTTGGTTGTCCCTTGTGTGTTGCAAGAAGGCTGCACTGTCCTAACACAGGGATCTTGTGACCTGAATATGTAGTTAGCTTAACATTTGCAGCATGCAACGGAGGTTTGCCCAGCTGTTGGTATGTGTCGTGATTGATTAGTGAAACTGCAGCTCCGGTATCGAGCTGGAATGGGACCACGTTGTCATTAATGTCCAAGTCGACAAAAAGTTTATTGTCCTGCTGACGACAAGAGTGACTGTCTCGTGCAACGTGAACTGACACTGGTACAGAATCACTTGCAACTTGACGGGATTTCCTGCGATGTCGACGCACACTATTTGTGGGATGAACACAGTCACCGTTAGAGAGAGTGGCACTGGGCGGAGTGGATTGAACTACATGAATGTCCATGGGCGAAGGTTCACAAGCCTGAGTATTCTGGGTTCGATTCCAATTCCGGCGCGAAGCAAAGGGCCTGGAATGGTTTTTAGTGTCCGACCGGAGCTTTTCTGGCAAACACTTTGAATATGTCCTTTTTTATTACAGAAAAAGCAAATAGCTTGGCGTGACAGGCAATTCCCACGCAAATGTCTAGTAGCACACCGCGGGCATGATTTTAGCACTGCATTTGCCTGCTTGCGCGGCACACTTAGCGGAGAGCTTGGCGGCAGCTGCGCGGACGGGTGCGAGGGCTGTTTACTGTTCCATGCAGCTCGCCCGGCGGGCCGGTTAAAGCGACACACGGCTGGCGAAGTTTCAAACGATTCCTGAGCAAAGTCAAGTGTGTCTTGCCGATCCAATATGTCCATCACTTGTTGAAGGGAGGGATTGACTAGTTTCAAAATCTGTTCCCTTATACGAACATCAGAAACATTCTGTGCAATTGCATCATGTACCATAGTATCTGAATAAGGGAGTCCACATTCACATTCAAAAGCACAATCCCTAGTAAGGCCTTGCAAGGTTGCAACCCACTCCTGATTAGTTTGACCGGCCGTACGTTTTGTACGAAAGAAGGTATACCTTTTCGCAACTACATTGACTGATTCTTTGAAATATGCATCTAATGCAGACAAAATTTCGTCGTAGGACAGAGTTGCTACGTCGCGTCGGGGAAATAATTTCACTGTCACTCGGTATGTATGCACCCCGACGGATGCTAACAAAAAAGGCTGCCGCTCATTACCTTGAATTCTGTAGGCGGCGAGATGGAATCCAAATTGGCGTGACCACTCTGTCCAGATTTCCAGTGCCGCATCAAAAGGACGAAAAGGTGGTGCAACTGCGTGTTGTGGCTGCGTGAGCGGTGTAGCGGCGGCGGCCGCATCGTTTTGCATTGCACGTTGACCCTGGACGAGCTGTCCAAGGGCATCCAATAACGCCTGCGTCTGCTGATTCTGCAAGCGATAAAATTCGGACAGTACATCTGGAGATTGTGGCGAAGCCATGACACAAGTAAATTAAGGCAAGATCAATTGGTACAAACGCGATCCCATCCTCGTCGCCAACTGTAGTGGCATGGCAAGACAGCCAAGCCACTCGGAGGTAGCCGAAAGGCACGCGTTAAGCTCACGCAGATTGGCGTGAGGTCTGGAACAGTTAATGGGATTAATAGTAGCAAATAAAGTACATAGTTGATGTAATACTTAACTTTAATCCATAATTGGTGAACATTGGTCTGACGGTACAGGCATCACAATATATATAGCAAAGGATTATGGCGCCTTGCTAGGTCGTAGCAAATGACGTAGCTGAAGGCTATGCTAACTATCGTCTCGGCTAATGAGAGCTTATTTGTCAGTGAACCTTTCCTAGCAAAGTCGGCTGTACAACTGGGGCGAGTGCTAGTAAGTCTCTCTAGACCTGCCGTGTGGCGGCACTCGGTCTGCAATCACTGACAGTGGCGACAAGCGGGTCCGACGTATACTAACGGACCGCGGCCGATTTAAAGGCTACCACCCAGCAAGTGTGGTGTCTGGCGGTGACACCACATAATCAACCATAAATATTTAAAAGTATATTTTCCAAAGTACAAAAAATAATTCTAGAGCTGACTAAGCATCACCAAAGAAAATATACATCTTCCTTTAAGTTACCAAAGTCAGATTATTTTACAGCATAATACTACGTTGAAAGAAATTTTGCGGAAAATAATGTCTCATCTTTGTTCTTTGCAGATTGATGAAATGGTTCTCGCAGCAGAGAGGGAAAGAGAACAGCAGGAGGCTCTGCGATTGGAGAAACTTCCAAGGTCATTGCATCATTCTGATATGCCATTTCCCAGGGTAATACAACTTTTTTGATGTACATGTAAAAAGTAAAATGAACTGTAGAGTGGAGTGTGAGTTAACACCTGAGATTGAAGATGTCCTCAACCTGACACGTTGTTTGAATGCCACAGTGCCTTTGTCTTTCTCCAACCTTCTGAACTGGCTTACCCAGCGAGGTGGAGGGAGAGCTAAGGTTTAAAGTGGACTCTGAACGACAGTGAAGTTTGCAATTTTCATGTATGCAAATGATTGCCAGGGGTGGAACAAATGAGATTGATCTCGAAGCATTTGGATTTTTAATATGGCATATAGGCACATTATTTTTCTGTGTTATTTCTTTAACTTATTTTTCAGTTTATTCCTTCTTTGGTCCTTCAATTATTCCTTTTCATTTGTTTCAAAAGAGTTCTCTTTGCACAGTACATTATCTTCTTGTCCTAAAGATTGTTTCCCATCACAAACTTTGCAGCTCATGTGCTATGCAATATCACTGGAGTATATTTTATAAATTTTTATATGTATTTCTTCACTGTAAATTTAGTCTTTATATTTGTTTCTGAGCAGAGGAAGGTGATTTAACAACTTCACAGTAATTCATAGGCAAGAAATACTTGATAAAAGAAGTTGATAGATATAATGTATAAATTACTAATACAAGATGTTTAAAAATGAATGACCTGTTTTAAAACTCCGTATGTATTGATAAAAATGTACTACAAACATGGGATTAATAGCAAAATACAAAATCTTTAAGTTTTGGCTGTGCTGTTACAAGTACTCAGTATGTCCACCAGCAGCAGTACAAACAACATCTAGATGATAGCTAAATTCATTATAAATCTGCTACATGGTGAGTGGCAACTATCCTATTCATAATATTTTTACAGAAGTTATGGTGGCTGTTGTTCTGTTTTTCACTTCTTGTGTGTCATGTGGTAAAGGAGAGATGAACACACTTCCTTCACATATTTCCACAAGAAAATATTGCATGGAGTCTTGTCTGGTGATCTTAGAATGCAGGGAAGTGTCTTGGGGTCCCCTGTACCCTCTCCAGTGGTGGGAATATGATGTACGATGGTGTGCCAGTATGGTGAAGCTTCATTCTATTGGAAAATGAAGTCGTCAGAGTCCTCCTGAAGTTGTGGAAAATGCCAATTCTGGAGCATTTGAAGTGCATTCCAGTCACTGTAGATGCCTCAAAAAAAAGAAGGGGCCTTTGCACCAACATCCTGTCTCTTCTAACTGGTGATACAACTGGTGAATGTTTTTGGGTGCAGGTGGATCAGTGCCAAAAAGCAGATGAAAAGCACACTGGAATGAAATCACTGACTCACTCTTTATAAACTGTAGCACATAAAACACGTTCTGTTGAGCAGATGCCATCATAATTTTGACTGACTGCAAACAGAGAAGACGCATTGAGTGATATCTACCGGTGATTTTCCGAAACTCTAGGCCAAGCCCATTCAAACAACACACATTTCCTTGCTGCTCCGTCCCATGTTTCATAATTATTACCATCCAAAATCAGGTCATTCATTTTAAAACACCCTGTATATCTCTTCCATTGATGGTGGCTGTAGTTCTGCCCTGACTGGTAACATTCTTTAAAAAGAAAAGTGTAAAATTGCACCACTTGTGTACATTGACAACAGGAGACAGGCAGTAGCCACAAAAACTGGTGCACCATCCTATATGTTGGTAAAATTTCAGATAGACTCACAAAAAAGTTAAATTCTCAGAGCTGCAGACCTGTGTTTTACAATAACAACAGCATATGAAACTCTTATTCAGTACTAAAGACAAATTGCAATCTTTGACACAGAATTGTGTGTACAAAACACATGCAAGCACCATGGAAAAGTATGTGTTGGTCAGCAGTCAGAACTGTGGCAATTAGGTTGTTAGAACATGAGAGGGCTGGAGTCTAGGAAAGACAGAATTAAACTTTGCAAAAGATCTTTAACAGAAAACACCCAAACAATGTAGACCGCGAAGTTTTACATGCTGTTAAGAAAATTAGAAAGATGACAGTTCCGGGATGGGGGAACCCTTTATTTTTCGTTTTTAGTTAAATGTGTTTCTACATGACATAAAAATGTAATACTTTCCTCTTCAAACACTCTACATTTCATCATATTTTGTATCTTCTGTACAATTAATGTTTGTGTAATAAGTTGCATGACATGTCACCTGTGTTTGCGGCATACAGTTGTCATCTGTCAGTGGCTCAACTAGCTGAAATACGGTTTGTAACCAAATAAATAATATTTTGCAGAACTTTGAGATTGTGTTTGTCATTTAATACTGTTGTCATGTTCTGCCAAACACTGATGGGAAATTCAGTTATTATTAATAATATATTGCATAAGGAAAAGCATTAATTGGACAGCCTGCATGGTATTTCATGGGATCAATAAATAAATAAATGAGTAAATCCATTAACAGAAGTAAATAAGAAAAGATTGAAAGAAGTCTTATTTTTGACAGCTGCTAACGGATAATATTTAAATAAGCTTAAATTTCTTCTTACTGTGCTCAGTTTTTTCTGTAACTTGTATATAGTTTGGGCCAACTGTCTCACTGTGTGATATTACACTCTTCATTTAATTAATTGGAGGACAGTTGTCAACCTTTTGTGAAAGTGTTGTGGTTTCTTGTAACTGCAATACAGTCGGCTATTGTAGGTTGTCCAAAGTTGGCTGGTGATCATTATTGTGGTATAAAACTCCCAGTTGGAGTCTTAAAACGAAAAATGCAGTTGACAAAACAGCCCATCGATGTAAAGCTGGTACTCTGTACTCAATGGGCACAATATTTCATTTAGTACCTTGTCCCATTATCAGGTACCTTGATGAACCGATCTCCTGTGGCCATGCAAGTGGCTTTTATTCCCTCCTCTTTCCACACAGCTCTAGTTTTTAATGTCTGTACTAAAATCCTATTATTCCATAGCATTTAATTTGGACAAATAGTGCTCTGCAACTGCTGACATGCTAGGCTGAAGTTAATAGGTGTACCACTAGTGTTTATGGAAATAATCTTTCTACTCTGTGTACTCTTTTACCTATACACTGTTTTCCACATTTGTAGAGATTTGGTGTATTTCGGCATTACATGGTACAAGGTCATCCTTTAATCATCTTGCTGAGGTTGGAAGCTATTGTTGATGTTTTTTCATGTTTGTATTATAAATTTGGATTTTTAAGCTCCACTGTCTGAAAAACACAGTATATTTCTTTTTTCTTTGCACCCAAACAAATGTTGACATCTGTTTGTATCTTCTGTGAGCCTTGATTTGTTTCTTGTAAAATTACTGTACTAAATTCTGGGTTGTTTTCCTATCTTAACCTTAAAAACTATAACATGTGTTTTATGTTCTGTTTTGATACATGACTTGCAATTACATTCATTGTGAAACTAGGTTTGTAAATGTCTGCTTGCATTTATATCATTTTATTGTTTACCAGCATGTCATCTGCAAAGCAGGCAGAGGAATGTGCTTAGAGTGTTATTAATTTTGAAACACTTTTGGAAATATTAGTTTTGAATGTCCTGTACTTAGATTTTCATTCTGTTATGCTCTGTTGGAGTGTTTTGTTGTGCAAAGTAAACCACTGGTGAGAGCAGAGTGTCAATGGAAACTCTTTCATTCTTCATAGTAAGCACCATCAAAGAGGAAGTCAGTGATAAAATCTTTGTAAAAACATTTCTGATTTTCAGATCAAATTTCTAACCAATGATTTCCAAAGTTTGTTGTACAGGAACTTCAGTAAAGAGTAAAAGACATCAAAGATCACAAGTATGTCATAATCTTTCTGCATAGAATTCCTTAGGTGTTGTACAAAATCCAGGGAATAATGGATGAGATGTGGGCATTTGTTCATGTAAAGACTGAGCTTACAGGCATTTGGCCAGTAAGTATGTTGGAGCCCTGATTTTTGTTGACTCTGTGGTGTATTGGGACCCTCTGCTTGTGGACTTTAGCAAGTCCAGGAACCCTTTCTGACATGATTAGCTAAATACTGTGTTCTATCGTTTTCTAACTTAAATCAATTATCTAGAAAAAAATTTCCTTGACTGCATGAAATCACTACTGATAGCCCCACCAAACACCATTCCATATCACATCATTCTACACAATTATCTTGGAAATATATAGCCCATTTGTTTATGACCACATTCTTTTCTAGTGCACCTGTAATTGTAAGCCCAATACAGAATTTCATATCATTTTGATCAGTTTTTTTTCTTTGTTTAATTTCTCTCCTTTTGTTTATCTTTTGTTTCCACCTGATTTAGTTCTTACATTTTACTAATTCATACTCATGAACACAGTACTGATTTTCTGAAACCTGAAACTTAATAGTTTGTACTTTTCTATGTATTTTATGCTTCTTGGCAAAAACAACTTTTTCATCATTGCTTCTGATGTATCTATGCTCCTTATTGACAACCACTATATACACATAAATTATATTGGCTGATAATTGCATGATGAATAATGGCAAAGTTAAAGAAACACGAAAACAACTATTAACTGACCACATACAGAAGCCTATCACTGACAACTGAAAGCACACCAACACAGAGCTGGTCTGACTCAAGAACATTTTCATGTGGCAGAGAAGGTGCAAGTGGATGAGACCTCACTGGCTGTGGCCCGACATGTTTGTATGTGCCAACTGGGTCACTGGTTGCAGGCAACAGTGACACACTTGCTTTGCTAGGTGCTGGTGCCAGATACACATTCTGAGGTAGTGAATTGCGCAAGTGGAGTGTCACATTCCACCCTTCTTCCATGGATCTGGTGCCACAGGTGTTGACATGCAAAAAAGAAGGACCATGCCAGCTGGATCATTCCTTGCAGAAGGTTAGCACCAGCAAGAAGGCTGCACAATCCACTGAGGTGGCCCAACATTGATGACAGCAGTGTTGGCAGCAGTGCAACAGCAGGTGCACACTGACAGCTGTGACTTCCATCAGCTCACCAGCATCTGAAGATGCGTTGCCCTTTCAGAAATTGGCCATAAAGCTGTCTGTAACCTGGTAGAGTATACAGGCAGAAGTGGCCCAGATGATGGTGTGCAGGCTGCAGTGACAATTCCACATCTGGGGCCTCTTTGGACCATGTGGTGACAAGAGATGGAGGCAACATGACAGAGGAATGTTTGACCAGTGCTTTGATGAGCAGCTGGTGCCTGGGCAGCTGCCTTCAGACACTGGTTGAGGATCTGGAGCCAGCAGCGGCTCCATCTCAACATTATTGATGCCCACTAGCTCATCCAGGGAAGCAGCCTCCATGGTGTCTGGCCCCAAGGGGGGGTGGGGGGGCAGCTCCTTTCGCAGGTCCCTCCAACAGTATCCACTGCAGCGGGCTGTTGCCCTAATGAGGACATAGTTGATTCTGATGGTGGGAGATGTGACATCCCACCAGCATCCACCTTGAACATTCACAGGCTTCTGAACCGTAGCCTGCACCCATCCCAGACTGACCAAATGTGTGTGCCCAGATTGGATTGCCCACAGCATATTGTGATGTTGTGAAGAGCATAGCCACATTGCAGGCCCTGCAGCAGATGTAGCAGTATCAGGGTTGTTGTCTGTGGAGAACCTCTGTTTGGCTGTGGCTGTTCAGCGGAGTGGTCCTGCAGATGCTTAGGAGCAGAGGCAATTCCGCGTCAGCAGGCAAGTCTGCCAAGCACTTTGCTAATTGCATTCTAATGTACGCACCATACGTTCTGCCTCACCATTTGATTGGAAGTGAAATTATGCAATACCTTTCTGGATGCAGAAATTAGAGAACAATGGGCCATCGTTGGAGATGATAATCCATGGAAATCCTTTGACTGCAGAAATCTGCGCTAGAGTAAGCACAGTAGCGTCTGCCAAGATGGAGCACATGTGCGTGACATATGGTAATTTGACAGTGCATCCACCACTACTCCTCACGTGGAATGACAGAAAAGACTTGCAAAACTGATGTGGATGCAGTCCCATGGCTGACGAGGACTGGGCGACGGAGCAAAAATTTGTGTTGGGCTGCCTGATGCTTGGCACCCTGCTTGCACCAACAGACAAGCTTCTTAATTGCTAAGGCAGTGACTAACCAGTAGACAAAACACCTTGCTAGCATTTTCATGCATGCTATGCACTAGTGGTCACGGTGGAGAAGAGCAAGAATTCGGGACCGTAAGACTGAAGGGATGATAATTCAGACTTCATCTGAATTCATACTAAGGAGGAGTGTTCAATCAACCACCAACAGCCAATTACGAAGAAGGAAAAAATTGCAGAGCAGGCTTGATTTCATAGTGGGCAGCTGTTTGGGCCAAGATTCTGGCACAAATTGGGACACCTGATGGAGCAGTGGATTTTGCCAAGAGGCTTTCTCTATGAATTTTGCTGTGACTGGGAGCAAATCCAGTGCCTGCTGCATGTGATCACTGTTTTGGAAACATATATCTTCTGTTGTCGAATTCTGGCTCAAGACCAATGGTTAAGTGTGACAACACAACTGCATTTGCCTAACGAACAGTGGGACAATAATGAATCTCTTACAGATATGCACTCAAAAATAAACCCACTGCTGAAGCCTTTGTGTGATCCAGTCAGGAAGCCGAGAGTGGGGGGCCAAAAAGCTCCACAAGTGGTTTCTCGTCAGTGATGAGATGGAATTTTGTTTCTATAAAGGAAAATGTGAATTTTGTGGACCGTGTAGATGATTGCCAACATTTCTGTTTCTATTTGTAAATAAGTAAATCTTTGTTGCACATGTTGTTGTCCAGATTCATCAGCTTTCCTGTGAGACAAAACTGCCTCAAGTCCCTACTGGGATGTGTCTGTGGCAAGAACCAACTGTTTGCTCAGGGTAGACACTAGCAAAGACTTGATGAGGGAGAACGCCTTATCGCAATCCACCGACCAAACAAAATTAACATCTTTCTTCCAGAAGATGTTAAAGGGATGAATGACATCTGCTGCACTGGGGATAAATTTTGAATAGTAACTGACTTTTCCCCCCAAAAATGCTTGGAGCTCTTTCAGGTTTCGTGGTTTAGGAAGGTTGGCAGTAGCCGCTAGATGATGCTGCATAAGATGGATGCCATACTTCGAAAGAATGTGGCCTACTTATTGTACTTCAGCCTGAAAAAATTTTGATTGCAGCAGGCTGCATTTAAGGCTGCCTCTTCCAGTTTATTGAAAAGAATCTGAAGGTCTGAAGGTTGTCAAGATGGTCCTGTCATAAAGACCCCTGTGACAATAATGTCATTTAGATAGTTTGCACATGGGGATGTTGCATGTTAATTTTTTCTAAGAATCATTGAAAATTAGTGGGGGCAAACACATGTAACGGTATAATCCAAACAGGGCACTGATAACTGTAATGTGTTTGGAAGCAGAATCCAGATGAAGCTGTAGATATGCATCCACCAAATCAGTTTTTGTAAACATTTGCCACCTCCCAGTCTCATGAGGATTTTGTCAGTCTGTGGAATCATATAAAAATCCACTACCGACCGAGCATCAGTGGTGGATCTGAAATCTCCAAACAAATGAAGCACCCCAGAAGGTTTGCAAATGACAAACAATGGTGTAGCCCGTTGGGTGGAGGCAACCCTTTTAGTGATACCCAAGCCCTGCAACCTGTCGAGTTCCTCCTTCACTGCTGATCTCAAGGTGACAAAATTTAGATATGGCCATCAATTTGAGGGTTGTGTGTCCCTCAAAAGATTTTTCCACCCCCAAACCTGGCAAAAATGTGGGACCAAACTTATGGTAGAGGTTGTCCAGTTCCTGGAATGGAATAGAGTTGGAAACAAGATGTACTGCATCTTGAATTACCCAAAGACCATGAATCCATCGAGACTAAAAGTGTTCTCCAGTGTCTCACTGTATGCTGCCAAAAACATGATCACTCTTGTGACCAGTTGATGCTCAGTGTCGATTGTAAACTCTCTTTGAACAGGAATGGGCTGGTTTCCATAACCAACAAATGACAATTTATTGAGGAGACAGTAGTTGACCCAGATGATTGTATATTTTCAGTTTCATGAGGGGCACAGAGGACCCTGTGTTGACCTGGAAACAGAACATTTGTTGCTGAACCAACAGCGCGATGAAAATCTTGGTGGGGATGTTGAGCTTGTGGCCATGGACTGGCATAACTCTATGCACCTCCATGGACTTCACATCTGTGTCAAAGGCCTGACCATGCGGGAACTGCGACAGACCATGGCCACATGGCCTTTTTTATAGCAAGTGGCACAGATGGCATGCCTATGCAGGCAGCAGCGGTGTGGGAGTTTACACGGAAACAGTCAGGACATGACAAAAAACTTTGGTGGGAAACAGCAACATCTTATTGTGACCACAATGAATTAAGAGGCACAAATTGAAGGCCTCCAGGTATACTGACGATGCTGTGCCAATGAGTGCACTGACAAATGTACATGACATCCTCAAACTGTTCAGACACAATGTGTAACACTTCAAAAGCCTTAGCAATAGCAAAAACCATGTCACCTGTTGGGTCTCCTAGATGCTAAGCCTATGCCTCCCAATAGACCTTTCTGTTCAATGCGGAATGAAGGATGATGCTGTGAATCGGAGAACCAGCATAGCAGTGTCGGCAGTGAGCATGCGCAAATTTACACTTCCTACTTAACGAATGGAGGTTGACTACCCATGCTTGATAAGACCCTGGTTTCTTTTGCCACCGGTGGAAATCCATACAAGAAACCACCACAGGGGGTTTACTTAAGATAATAAGTGCTAAGCATTTCAGAAAATGAAAATGCTAAAGGACCTTTCAATATGGTAAGTTTTTGAAGCAAATCAAAACTACCTGGTGCAATCCACAACAAGAAAGAAGCTTTTTGCAGTGATAGATCCTCTAACTGAAATGCTGCTGCAGACATTGCAGATGTGTTTCCCAGCCTTTCTTTGCTTCATGGAATGGTGAAAACTCTGGGGGAGGGGCAGGTGAGGGATGGGGGAGGGGGGCAGCAGATGGGCATGTAGGCATGTAGGCAGCAGTGGCTGTGAGGCCTGTGCTCCCGGCAAATACATAAATAATTGATGAACCCATCTAACTGCTGCTGTTGTTGCCCAATCTGTTGCTTCTGCTGTTGGAGCAATTAAACCAATGCTAGGCCCATATCACTCATGGAACTGCTATATGTACACTCTTTTTTTTGTCAAACCCTACATGCACAAAAATTAGGTTGGGTGATAACTGCAGAACAAATAATGACAAGGTTACAGAAACATTAACACAACTATTAACTGTCTGAGTACAGAGCCCTGTCACTGACAACTGCATGCATACTGACATGGAGATGGTCTGACTCAAGAACATTTTCCTATGGTGGATGATGATGATGATGATGATGATGATGATGATGATGATATGATATGATGATGATGATGGTGATTTGGGTTGAGGGAACGATCGACATCATGGTCATCAGTGCCCTGACGAAAAGTCAATGTGCAAATCTCATGTATGGTGGAGAAAATCCAAGTGTACAAGGCCCTACTGGTAGTGGCCTCGTGTATTTGTATTTGCTGGCCAGGGCACTGGCTGCGGGCGACAGTGATGTACTTGCTCTGTCCGGCCACCACTGGAATCAAGTACAAACACTGGAGTGGCAGATTGCACGGCCATGCCACCACAGCATCTTTACCCGTTTTGTCTTTCAATTTCTGCAGACAGAGAAATTATTTAAAGAAACACTTTTTAATTTGTGCGTGTCAGCCATATTTGATTTACATAAATATAGACTTTTCAAATTTATACTATTGACAAAAAGCTTTCCTGTCCCCACTTAGATGGCAATACAGATCTGTGTGAGTACAGTGAATGTCATGCTCATCATCTTTGGTAGAAGAAGAGTGTAACACTTGTCAAAGCTTCATGCTATCTCAACACTGCCATCTGACTGGAAACTCAAGGGCTTGCCATCCATGTTTGATTTGTTTACAAGGGGCAGTCAAAAAGTTTCTAGTCCAAGATAGTTACTGGAATGTCTTACACAAATACCACGTTGAGGGTTTGCAAGTCAAATTTCATGGCTCCAGCTTCGTTAGCTTTGCTGCTAGGATGCATTGTATACTTTAGTGTAAGCAAAATGCGGAATATCGAGAGAATCAAGAACTGTGCTGTGATTGGGTACCTTCATTTGAAGGGAATGACACCCAAGGAAACTGCAGAGGACATGTGGAATACACTTAAGATCAGTGCTCCATCTTATGCAACAGCAAAAAACTGAGTGTCCATCTTCAAACATGGAAGAACATGTGTGGAAGATGCGTCAAGGTGCAGAAGGCCTGCCACCATTGCCACTGATGAAACAGTGACTTCAATTCGTGATATGATTTTACAGAATCATCGAACAATGTGCACCACATTAAAATCACATTTGGAATCTCCCATGGGTGTGCTTGTGACATTCTTGTGGATATTTTGGGAATGCAGAAAGTTTCATCTCTGTGGGTTCTGATGAAAGACTTGAATACAGATTAGAGATGGGCGCGTGTGCAGTATTGTGAAGAAATCATCCGCCAATTTGAAGCTGATGAAGATGGCTTTCTTGCAAGGTATGTGACAATGGACAAAACATGGGTTCACCATTTTGATCCTGAGACACAACAATAGTCACAATAATGGAAATGTCCTTCATCCCCTACCCCAAAAAAATTCTGGGTGAAAAAATCAGCCCGTAAGGTGATGGTGTGGTCTTCTGGGGTGCAGAAGGGATAATTATGGTGGATTACTTGCAAAAGGGCAAAACTGTCAATGCGTCATACTACACTCTTGTGCGCTGTTTGAGAGAAAAGATAAAGAAAAAAAGGCGCATAAAATTGGCACGCAAGGTCTTTTTCATCAGGACAATGCATTGGTGCACAAAGCCCTGACAACATTGGAAACTCTGCGTGACTGCGGGGACAAATTGTTACATCATCCACCATATTCCCAAACATAAAAAATGACATCAGAGGATGACGATTTGACAATGATGATCCAGTGATTGATGCTGTGAGTGCTTGGTTGGACTCGAAATTGAAGACCTTTTATTTGAATGGTTTGCAGAAGTTATCTGAGTGTGGGCCTAAATGTAGTATACACAGGTATTATATTGAAAAATAAATTGGTATTATGAAATTTCTGTCATTCTTTATTTATTAGGCATATAATTGCTCCTGTTTGTCTGAAATGTTGTTAACCTTAAGTTTTTACCATAACTTTTAACTAAATTGCATTTTTACTAACAAGGTAAAGCAGACTGCACAAGCCATTTGGGGAATTACAGGATTTCCAGGCAGTAGTGATGTTGCAGTATTATTGTATGTCAAATTTGAAGTAAGCTGTTTAAGCAAGCATGTGGTGCAAAACTAATTCATTCAGACAAGTGGTTACTCCAATCCAATTTAGGTGCAAATACAGGGTGTTTATAAATGAACATCGGAGTTTTAACACTTTATAATATTTATTATATTAAAGTTACAGTTATAGATGATATGTCAAATGAAAGAGCAACTCAAACAGTTTTACCAAGAACCTTATAAATGTTCAATGTGAGCACCATTTGTCACACAGCACACATCAAGTCTATAGCTGAGCTCTTCCCAAACGTTGATAAATGTGTCTTCAGTGATTGTAGCAACAGCTGCTTCAATCCAGTTTCTTAATTCAGGTAGGTCTGCTGGTAGCGGAGGCATGTAGACACGATCCTTGATGAAGGCCCAAAGGAAAAAATGGCATGGCGTTAGGTCGGGTGAACGTGGAGGCCATGCTTAGCAAGCCCTGTCATGGGGCCCCTGTTGACCTATTGAGTGCTTGGGCACAGTGAAGTTCAACCAATTGCGTACTACTTTGCTATGCCAGTGAGGTTATTGGTAAAACTGTTTGAGTTGCTCTTTCATTTGACATATCATTTATAACTATAAGTTTAATGTAATAAATATTATAAAGTGTTAAAACCCCAACATTCATTTATAAACACCCTGTATAAATGCTTCCACCTGTCTTGTACATATCCAGCTGTCATGTTTTGACCTCACAGTTCATAATAACTGTCTTATTGCATTGCATTAAACTGATTTTTTACTCACAGTTGATTGCATCTTCCAGTGAACCATGTTTCCATAGTTTCCTGCCAGGTTTTCATATTGTGTGGATTTCTTCAATGAAGACATCTTTCACTTGGTGTTCTGTCATGTGCAACATAACATTCTCTGCTCTTAGAGGTCTTCTTGTCTTCTTTCTCAGCACAGCTTTTGGTCAGAGAACTGTGGTCTGTGGTCTCCAAACACTGGACCAAAAAGATTCTGTGATGAAATATGAGCAGCTTTTGACATCAACCATTTCAATACACTGAATTCCTCTTCCCTATAGTGATGCTGGAACTATTCACAGATTTTTTATCTCTTCCTTCAACTTATTGTCATTTTTAGAGATTGTGGGTGTTCTCTGGTGGAGTGAGGTGGATTGGGCCCCGTCAAAAATTATTTGAAGGCATTACAATCCCTTCATTTCTCCAATAGTTCAAATGATAAGCTAAAGCCCACGTCTGGCAGTGCTGGAAGGAGGGCCTAGACCCATGGGCCCAGTGTAGAAGTGTCTTACTAGGCAACCATAAGCTGTTATGCTCGGTGTGGCCCAGGCATGTTATGACCTTGTAAAGTAAATATCCCCCACCAGTGGCTGAGCTGCATCACTGCAGATGCTGTAGGCTGACACTGCCCATTCTGTATTAGATGACTGACTGGTAGCGACTGTTGCTAGCAGGTGCGCCAATGGCTTGGTTCCTCGGAGGGCCTCAGTTTGACTCTCAGTCCTTCAGGTCGTAGCTGGACACCTTGCCAGGTGGTCCTTTGAAGATGACACTGGATTGGAATGATCTCATGGCAGAAGCCAACTTAGTGACATACACCAACTTGGTCACTTGCTGATTCGATGGCATGCCTGGCTGGATGGCTGATCTTTATTATGTGCAAAAGTGAGTTTTTCATGGTTTTGCTGCTACAAATGCCACATGTACCATGAGCTGAAGTGTCCCTGATTTCAGTAATTGGATGGGCAATGACTAACAGCCCTCTGCAGGCCCGTGGTGCAATGCTGTGTCATTGTATTGCTGCAAGTGGCCCTCTTTACAGCATTGAGCTCTCTAGCATAGTCCCGTGCTGTTACCCAGTGTAGAACTATATTCCAAGGCGTTTGAAGTCTGTGTTATATAAATTCCATTCTCTAACCGGCATGTGTACTGTATGTACATTTGGTGTCAACAACTCTGTCAGTGTAGTCTTTGTATCACTGATTTACAGGCTGACTTTGCTGTCATTTCAGGCTACACTATAATGCATAAGGCATAGATGATTTCTAGGGATGACCAACTTGAGCCTGGATGCTAGTATTTAAGTCATATTTTCAATGATAACTATTGCACCATTATAGATATGTCAGAGGCTTTTGGTGTAACCAGCAAAGGTTGCAGTTGAAGATGCCAAGAAGACAGAATTTGTATTGTACTGTGGCATGATGTCTACAAAGATAGGATGCTTGCTCCGAAATATGGCTTGAGACTTACTTTCCACGCCATTCTGGAGATTGAGGTCTCACTGTG
Organism: Schistocerca piceifrons; assembly: GCF_021461385.2. NCBI lineage: Eukaryota > Metazoa > Arthropoda > Insecta > Orthoptera > Acrididae > Schistocerca > Schistocerca piceifrons. The sequence continues at coordinate 146,741,694 of NC_060139.1, forward strand.
CCCATTATATATGACATTACATAGATTGTGGCAATATTTACATAGGACAAACAATTCCCAGTGTTGCTGAGCGCTGTGCTGAATACACACATCACAAAGAAAAGGGACTAAATAAGTCAGCCTTGGTACAACATTGTGAATTGAATGGCTGCAAAGTACTGCTGGAAACAATGACAATAATGTTGTATGCTACAATTTACAGGTATTCAGTTACAAAGGTGGCAGCTGAGATTCAAATAATGCACAACAGTTTCAAGACAGATCATGTTACACGCTGGACAGGACATGGGAGTGACTTTGATTACATAGAAAAAAAAAGAACAATTTTCATAGGTTATAGGAAGATGGGAGTGGCAGTTTCAGTGATCGTACAGCCTCCTTGCTGTCTGTGATGCCATGGGGCTGGATCTGTTGCCGGATGCTTGACTGAACTTGCAAACCAAATATAAACTCAATTCACTTATGGAAGGTTCTAGCCTCCACTGCTTCAGAAAAGCTAAGGAGAACACATTGCCATTCTTGGCAGTCTGTAGTTTTAATTCCTGAAGATGACAGAATGCCAGCTGTTGTAAGGTCAAGAATTATAGGTCAGATGACGTGATGTGAAAAGTAAGAGTATTCATCTTTCTAGGATCTTCTAGTAAGTTTCCATTATTACTACAGAGTTTTTATATCTTCATTTAGTAATTTGGCTCAGAAAGTTATTAAAATGTATTACAGTTTGATATGCATTCACAATATGTCTGTTAATTTGATTTTTCTTTTCAGGTTCGTGAGGAATACACTGATGTTGAAAGACATAATGCTCGTCATTTTGCGCAAACATTACAATCATTGCTACCATCGCTTTTGGCACTACGTAGCTCAATTGAAGTAGATGAAGCAATTCAGGATTTCTCTTCAAAATACTGTCAAGGTAAATATTGTTTGCATTTCCTTATAAATTAGTATTTGCTCTTGCCCCTCATGACAATAATTTTGCCGTTATGTGTGGTGGAAATGCCAGGTATCAGCCCTATACAGTTTGAAAGTTTATGGGTTTTCCACACAAAACACACATTTTATATTGGAAAAAGTGTTCATAACAGTGGAATGAAAAACACTCTTGTTAAATGGAAGTGATAGTAGAGGAAGTAATTACAACTGGTTCAGTAGGCAGACCAGATTCAGCTGCACCAATATGAGTGTTTTCCTACAGAGTTACAGGAGTACGCACTGAGGTGACAAAAATTATGGGATACTGCCTAATATTGTGTAGAACCTCATTTTGCCAGATGTAGCACAGCAGCTCAATGTGGCATGGATTCAAAAAGTCCTTGGAAGTCCCTACAGAAATATTGAGACATGCTACCTCTACAGCTGTCCATAAATGCGAAAGTGGTGCTGATGCAGAAGTTTGTGCATGACCTGACCTCTCAGTTATGTCCCATAATGTTCAATGGGATTCATGTTGGGTGATCTGTGTGCCACATCATTAACTCAAATTGTCCAGAATGTTCTTCAAATCAGTCATGAACAGTTGTAGCCTGGTGACATGACATCATTGTTTGGGAACATGAAGTCTGTGAATAGCTGCAAATGGTCGCCACAGAGCTGAACATAACCATTTCCAGGCAATGATTTCTGGGCAATGATTGGTTCAGTTGGACCAGAGGACCCAATAAATTCCATGCAAAACCCGCCCGCACCATTATGGAGCCACTGCCAGCTTGCACAGTGCCTTGTTGACAACTTGGGTTCAAGGCTTCATGGGGTGTGCATCACACTAATAACCTACCATCATCTCTTACCACCTGAAATGACTCTTATCTGACCAGGTCATGGTTTTCCAGTCATGTAGCATCCAACCAATATGGTCACGAGTCCAGGAGAGATGCTACAGGTAATGTCAACCTGTTAGCAAAGGCACTCGTGTCAGTCATCAGCTGCCATAACCCATTACTGCCAAATTTTACCACACTTTTCTAATGGATACATTTATCATACATCCCACATTGATTTCTGTGGTTATTTCATGCAGTGTTGCTTGTCTCTTAGCACTGATAACTCTACGCAAACATGCTGCCCTCAGTCATTAAGAGAAGGCTGTTGGCTACTGTGTTGTCGTGGTGAGAGTAATGTCTGAAATTTGGTATTCTCGGGACACTCTTGACACTGTGGATCTCAGAATATCGAATTTCCTAATGATTTACAAAATAGAATGTCCCATGCATCTAGCTCCAACTCCCATTCTGCGTTCAAAGTCTCTTAATTCCTGTTGTGCAGCCATAATCTTGTCAGAAACTGTTTCACATGTGTCACTTGAGCACAAATGAGTGCTCTGCTAATGCACTGGCCTTTTATGCCTCGTGTACATGATACTACTGCCATCTTTGTATGTGCATGTTGCTATCCAATGACTTTTGTCATCTCAGTTATACAGGAGAAGGTTTTATTCTGAGTAAGAAAATAGTTGACAAATTTTGCTAACAGTGGTTTATCATATCCTTTGCAGCAAAAATGATGTTACAAGCAAATCAAATAGATGTCATTCCTCATAAATAATTCATTCATTCACACACAGTGTTCCATAACTCTTTATCTCAAAGTAATGTATTCAGAGGTGGAAGGAGCTAAGTTACAGAGTAACAGCAGAAGCACCTACTGAAGTATTCTTCTATAAAGCATACTGCCACAACTTATGCCAAGTGCTATATATTATTGTCTTCAGTCCTGAGACTGGTTTGATGCAGCTCTCCATGCTACTCTATCCTGTGCAAGCTTCTTCATCTCCCAGTACTTACTGCAACCTACATCCTTCTGAATCTGCTTAGTGTATTCATCTCTTGGTCTCCCTCTACGATTTTTACCCTCCACGCTGCCCTCCAATGCTAAATTTGTGATGCCTTGATGCCTCAGAACATGTCCTACCAACTGGTCCCTTCTTCTAGTCAAGTTGTGCCACAAACTGCTCTTCTCCCCAATTCTGTTCAATATCTCCTCATTATTTACGTGATCTACCCATCTAATCTTCAGCATTCTTCTGTAGCACCACATTTCAAAAGCTTCTATTCTCTTCTTGTCCAAACTATTTATCGTCCATGTTTCACTTCCATACATAGCTAAACTCCATACAAATACTTTCAGAAACGACTTCCTGACACTTAAATCTATACTCGATGTTAACAAATTTCTCTTCTTCAGAAATGCTTTCCTTGCTATTGCCAGTCTACATTTTATATCCTCTCTACTTCGACCATCATCAGTTATTTTGCTCCCCAAATAGCAAAACTCCTTTACCACTTTAAGTGTCTCATTTTCTAATCTAATTCCCTCAGCATCACCCGACTTAATTCGACTACATTCCATTATCCTAGTTTTGCTTTTGTTGATGTTCATCTTATACCCTCCTTTCAAGACACTGTCCATTCCATTCAACTGCTCTTCCAAGTCCTTTGCTGTCTCTGACAGAATTACAATGTCATCGGCGAACCTCAAACTTTTTATTTCTTCTCCCTGGATTTTAATACCTACTCCAAAGTTTTCTTTTGTTTCCTTTACTGCTTACTTAATATACAGATTGAATAACATCAGGGACAGGCTACAACCCTGTCTCACTCCCTTCCCAACTGCTGCTTCCCTTTCATGCCCCTCGACTCTTATAACTGCCATCTGCTTTCTGTACAAATTGTAAATAGCCTTTCACTCCCTGTATTTTACCCCTGCCATCTTTAGAATTTGAAAGAGAGTATTCCAGCCAACATTGTCGAAAGCTTTCTCTAAGTCTACCAATGCTAGAAATGTAGGTTTGTCTTTCCTTAATCTATTTTCTAAGATAAGTTGTAGGGTCAGTGTTGCCTCACGTGTTCCAACATTTCTGCGGAATCCAAACTAATCTTCCCCGAGGTCGGCTTCTACCAGTTTTTCCATTCGTCTGTAAAGAATTTGCGTTAGTATTTTGCAACAGTGTTTATTAAACTGATAGTTCGGTAATTTTCACATTTGTCAACACCTTTCTTTGGGATTGGAATTATTATGTTCTTCTTGAAGTCTGAGGGTATTTCGCCTGTCTCATACATCTTGCTCACTAGATGGTAGAGTTTTGTCAGGACTGGGTCTCCCAAGGGTGTCAGTAGTTCTAATGGAATGTTGTCTACTCCGGGGGCCTTGTTTCGACTCAGGTCTTTCAGTGCTCTGTCAAACTCTTCGCGCAGTATCGTATCTCCCATTCAATCTTCATCTACATCCTCTTCCATATAATATTGTCCTCAAGTACATCGCTCTTGTATAGACCCTCTATATACTCCTTCCACCATTCTGCTTTCCCTTCTTTGCTTAGAACTGGGTTTCCATCTGAGCTCTTGATATTCATATAAGTGGTTCTCTTTTCTCCAAAGGTCTCTCTAATTTTCCGCAGACAGTACCTATCTTACCCCTAGTGAGATAAGCCTCTACATCCTTACATTTGTCCTCTTTCCATCCCTGCTTAGCCATTTTGCTCTTCCTGTCGATCTCATTTTTGTATTCCCTTTTGCCTGCTTCATTTACTGCATTTTTATATTTTCTCCTTTCATCAATTAAATTCAATATTTCTTCTGTTACCCAAGGATTTCTACTAGCCCTTGTCTTTTTGCCAAGTGCTAGTCCACTCATATATTTTTACACGCATAAGGTGGGGGGGGGGGGGGGGGGGGGTGAGGAGACCAGCTACTTTGGAAAAAGTCACTGCCCTTCCTTTTGTTCAAATCAACTTCTACTTCATGTTAGGCCTTAACTCTAATTTGTTGATTTCAGATAACACTCTCAGCTGTCTATATTACTATGAAGTTGAAACTGTTAATATGCACATAAGTTAACATTCAAAAGTCCATTTACAAGCTTGTATCCCAAAATCATCACAAACTTATAAAGTTGAATCTTTTTTGAGATGTTTAAAAATGAATAATAATAGATCATGTAACAATATTATGAATAGTTGCTACTCGCCATATAGCAGAGATGCTGAGTTGCAGATAGGTACAATATAGAGACTGTCACAAATATAGCTTTTGGCCGGTATGGCCTTCCTCAGAATTAGATGACAGACACACACATACACACTGCAGTTGGAGACTGCAGTCACGTGTGTGTGAGTTGCATTTGTGTGAGTGTGTATGTGTGTGTCTGTTGTCTAATTTTGATGAAGGCCATACTGGTCAAAAGCTATATTTGTGACAGTCTCTATATTGTACCTATCTGCAACTCAGCATCTCTGCTATATGGTGAGTAGCAACTATTCATAATATTTTTACATGATCTGTTGTTACTCATTTTTTAAACATCTCAAAAAATATTCAACTTCATAAGTTTGTGATGATTTTGTGATACAAGCTTGTAAATGGACTTTTGAATGGTTTCCAGTATTTCATACAGTTATTGTGTGAGTTTAAGAATTTTAAATGTTGCCATTAGCGACCCATTAAGAAATATAATATTATGTTAAAGGTTTAATACAATAAGGCAAGTGCAGGGTGAGTCAGCTTTATCTGATGGTTTTGGAATTTATAATACACAGTGGCATTTCAAGATGTAGCAACTTCTTTTATTTCAGAAGCTACACAGTGAATAACAGTTTCCATCTTATATGTTAATTTGGACAAAATGAATCATTTGTGAAACGTAATGTCCAGTAAGTGCTGGCCCTCTTTTTTTTTTTTAAGCATGTTCATCAATCCTCTGTGTAAAGTTTGTATTATTCTGGTCAACATGCTATGGGCTGTAACATGATTCTCTTGCTCTGCTCAGTAGCATTCTATAATTGAAGCACAATATGTGGCTTATTGATGTACACTTTGTTCTTGAGAAAACACCATGAAGCAGCCACATGGACTACGATTAGGACAGCCAGACAGTCAGGCAGCATCTCCTCTGTTGGATATCTTTTTCCCCTGAAACAACTTCCTTTCTTTGACCAAACACACATTTTAACTGTGAGCTGTTGCAACACCTTGTGATAACCAAACATTTTGATGATTTTGCACCACAGCTACAAAGTTCCGAAATGAGAAATTCATGTACCATTGTAAAATAATGATCAGAGTTCATGGTGAAAGCTCTCCTATATTTTTCAAAGAAATAAAGTCGTATGACAGATGCAATGGATGCAGGTGTAGTTGGTGAGAGTTGTTTGGGCAATAATAATGACAATTTTGTTCATTAACACATTTAGAAAAAAAAGAGTGTCATCTGAAATCCTTGGTTCTTCCTCCAGCACCACTCTCAATACTTCAGCAAAATGTCTCCTCCTCACAAAATCTTGAGGCTTCAACTTTTGAACAATTGCAGTTTTGAAGGAATGAGAGTTTAGAATGGGTAAAATATGTCAGATGTATGAACTTGATAACCCAGTAGACTGAGTATGTTGTCTCACAGATTGGCTGGGACTCTGTTTAATTTGCATGATGCGCAACTTCAATGTTATGTTTTCAGGTGACATGGCCATCTTTTCATTGCCTCTTGTGCATCCCCCCCCCCCCCTCCCTCCTTCCTACCCTCCACATTGCAGAACCAGTCTCACAAAATTTCATAACCCACAGCAAAATGGTACTGCGGGTAGGAATTGCACTATTATGCGTGCCATTGAATTGGAGCTGGAACTTCCTGCAAGTGCTGATAACAGATTCTGCATTTTTAAAGGGTGTGTCTATGATGAGCACACATTGTTGGTGGTTCAACTCTCCATTGTAACTAAACTGCTGCTGTAGAGGAAAACTGAGCCCAACCATGACCCTTGACTAAATTAACTCAATCGCTACTACTAGAGTCAAAAATAACAGGCAACACTGATTCACCCGGTATTACAGTTAGAAACTGTATGTATGTCTTTAACTCTTGGCATTTAAATGACATTGAGTATGTTCTCCAGTATTTGAGTGTGAGATCACTTCACAATTTTCAGCAAACTTTATACATAATTGCAAAACTGTAGCAGACTGTTTCTTGCTGACATGCTGCACAGAATGATGAAAGAAAAACTTTTTATTGCTTCTTAGACTTTGTTATTCAGGTAGTAAAACAGTAGCGTCAGATGTGACTTCTAAATTTATTACTTCTTTACTACTAACTCAGTTCATAACACTTTTGCAGAAACTATCCACATATAACACTGAATGTACCTGCAAGTTAGAACACTTTATGATACATCGTTCAGGAGACATGGCAACATAAATAGTGAGATGCATGAAAAACTAGCTTTTTCTTAAAATTGAGAGCAATTTACCCAGACTCTGCTTACACAGTGTCTGATAGTGAGAGTGTATAGCAACTTACAACAAACTTTAAACATAATTTCAAATCTTTTTTAAACATTTTCTCACTTGCATGCTTGTTGTTGTTGTTGTTGTTGCCTTCACTCCAGAGACTGGCTTGATGCAGCTCTCCATACTACTCTATCCTGTGCAAGCCTCTTCATCTCTGAATAACTACTGCAACCTACATCCTTCTGAATCTGCTTACTGTATTCATCTCTTGGTTTCTCTCTACAATTTTTATCCTCCACACTTCCCTCCAATACTAAATTGGTCATCCCTTGATGCCTCAGAACATGTCCTACCAACCAATCCTTTCTTGTAGTCAACTGGTGCCACAAATTCCTCTTCTCCCCAGTTCCATTCAGTGCCCCTCATTAGTTACGTGACGTACCCATCTAATCCTCAACATTCTTCTGTAGCATCACATTTCGAAAGCTTCTACCCTCTTCTTGTCTAAACTAGTTATCATCCATGTTTCACTTCCATACAAATACTTTCAGAAAAGATTTCCTGACACTTAAATCTATAGTCAATATTAACAAATTTCGCTTCTTCTCGAACACTTCCTTGCCATAGCCAGTCTACATTTTATATACTCTCTACTTTGACAGTCATCAGTTATTTTGCTTCCCAAATAGCGAAACTCATTTACTACTTTTAAGTGCCTCGTTTCCTAATCTAATTCCCTCAGCATCACCTGATTTAATTCAGTTACATTCCATTATCACTGTTTTGCTTTTGTTGATGTTCATCTTATATCCTCCTTTCAAGACACTGTCCATTCAGCTGCTCTTCCAGGTCCTTTGCTGTCTCTGACAGAATTACAGTGTCGTCAGCAAACCTCAATGTTTTTATTTCTCCTCCACAGATTTTAATTCCTGCTCCAAATTTTTCTTTTGTTTCCTTTACTCTTTGCTCAATATACAGTCTGATTAACATTGGGGTTAGGTTGCAGCTCTGTCTCACTCCCCTCTCAACCACTGCTTCCCTTTCAGGCCCCTCGACTCATATGATTGCCATCTAGTTTCTGTACAAATTGTAAAGATCATTTTGCTCCCTGTATTTAAACGTGCTACCTTCAGAGTTTGAAAGAAAGTATTCCAGTCAGCATTGTCAGAAGCTTTCTCTAAGTTTACAAATGCTTGAAATGTAGGTTTGCCTTTCCTTAACTTATCTTCCAAGATGAGTCATGGGGTCAGTATTGCCTTGCATGTTCCAATAATTTTATGGAATCCAAACTGATCTTCTCTGAGGTTGGCTTCTACCAGATTTTTCATTCGTCTGTAAAGAATTCATGTTAGTATTTTGCAACAGTGTTTATTAAACTGATAGTTCAGTAATTTTCACACTTGTCAACACTTGCTTTCTTTGGGATTGGAATTATTATATTCTTCTTGAAGCCTGAGGGTATTTCGCCTGTCTCATAAATCTTGCCCACCAGATGGAATAGTTTTGCCATTGCTTGCTCTCCCAAGGCTATCAGTAGTTCTAACAGAATGTTGTGTACTCCCAAGGCCTTGTTTCGACTTAGGTCTTTCAGTGCTCTGTCAAATTCTACACACAGTATCATATTTCCCATTTCACCTTCATCTACGCCCCCTTCCATTTCCATAATATTGTGCACAAGTACATTGCCCTTGTGTAGATCCTCTATATACTCCTTCCACCTTTCTGCTTTCCCTTCTTTGCTTAAGACTGGTTTTCCATCTGAGCTCTTGATATTCATACAAGTGGTTCTCTTTTCTCCAAAGGTCCCTTTAATTTTCCCGTAGGCAGTATCTATCTTACCCCTTGTGATATGTGCCTCTACATCCTTACATTTGTCCTCTAGCCATCTCTGCTTAGCCATTTTGCTCTTCCTGTCGATCTCATTTTTGAGACGTTTGTATTCGTTTTTGCCTGCTTCATTTACTGCATTTTTATATTTTCTCCTTTCATCACTTAAATTCAATATCTCTTCTGTTTCTACTAGCCCTCATTTTTTTACCTACTTGATCCTCTGCTGCCTTCACTATTTCATCTCTCAAAGCTACCCATTCTACTTCTACTGTATCTCTTTCCCCTGTTCTTGTCCATTGTTCCCTAATGCTCTCTCTGAAACTCTCTAAAGCCTCTACTTGCATGCTTAATGTTAAATGTTTAACCCATTAACACACTCGTAAAGTAATCAGAAATTTAAAGCTATTGTATACATCGGAGTTCAGTTCCTTAAAGATTTGGGGGGGGGGGGGGGGGTGAGGTTACTGGTCATTTATACATAACTAGGTATAACTGGGACAATTATTGATCCCTTTGGTACACCTTTAGTAATTATACCCCTTTCTGAAGATGCTGTTTCATTGCATACACTTCCTGTGTTTCTTAACGTGATCCTCTGTATGAGTTCAGTAAGATGGGGTGAAAACCAGTTATCAGCAAAATATCTGATACCCTTGTATTTGAGGTTCTCTAGGATGGTGCTGCAAACTGCACAGTCAAATGCTTTTTACATGGCATGTATCAGAAGAATAGGATTTTAGTGCTCTTCTTGAGATATTGTCAACTCTGTGAGAGTTTTAGGTTTTCAGGGATTAATTTCTTAATTGTTTTTCACAGAGCGTGGATGACTTGTAAATTTTCCATATGTATGAGGCAAGGCTTCTTGTATACACCATGAGAGTCTTCTAAGCTACTTGAAGGAATGATTGTCAAATATGTTGGCTATTTGGTTGCTATCATTTATTTGGCTGTTTTCCTTAACAACAAAGTCCTCACCTTTATTAAGTGATTTGTTTCTCTGTTAACTACACTGAAGAGCCAAAGAAACTGGTACACCTGCGTAATATCGAGTAGGGCCCCCACAAATAAGCAGAAATGCTGCAATACAATGTGGCATGGACTCGACTAATGTCTAGAATGGTGCCGAAGGGAATTGACACCATAAATCCTGCAGAGCTGGCCATAAATCCATAAGAGCATGAGGAGGTGGAGATATCTTCTGAGCAGCACATTGCAAGGTGTGCCAGATATGGAAAAATTCCTGTAGTAACTGGTGTTAGAGGTGCACCTTTTTTAGATTGAAGTCACCTGATATGTATACCTGCTTATAGGAAGTCCCTCTAACTAAGGGCTCGCCTTCAGAGGATGTCGTGTTTCCAAGTAGAGAAGGAATTAGCATATTTCATCAAAAAATAAGAGGTATTAGAGATAAAGTTAGTTAACTGCTTATGGATGTTGACTCTGAAATTATTGGTATGTCGGAGCACCACTTAAATGATTTGACATTTCAGAGGCTTCCTTTACCGGGATACAGATCAGCTGGTTGTTGTCAAGGAGTTCCTTGCAGGGTGGGGGAGTGGCTATGTATGTAAAAACAGTATTCCATTTGAGTCCATAGACGTAACACAGCACTGCACTGAACAGATATTTGAATGCTGTGCAGGGGCAGTTGAATTTACTGAAACTAAACTTCTAATTGTTGTTTATAGGTCCCCTAACTCTGACTTCAGAGAATTTCTTCTCAAGCTAGAGCAGGCTCTTGATTCACTTTGTTGGACGTACCAGAAATTAGTTATATGTGGTCACTTCAATATAAATTTTGTGTATGATGGTGCAAGATAAATGGTGTTGGTAGATCTCCTAAATTCATATGATCTGATGCAGACTGTGTTTTTTTCCAAGTAGGGTGCAGGTGAACAGTAGCACGGCCATAGACAGTATTTTTATTCATTCTTCGTTACTAGACGGGCATTCTGTTAGTAAAAGGGTGAATGGCCTTTGAGACCAAGATGCACAAATTTTAACACTAAAAGATTTTTGTACTCAAACAAATGTCTCATGTAATTACAAACTATGTAAGAAAGTTAATCCAGCAGCAGTAGAGAGTTTTTTAAAACTTTTCAAGGAACAAGAGTGGCAGGATGTTTATAGTGCCGATAACATAGATGATAAATATAATGCTTTCCTTAACACGTTGCTCTGTGAGAGTTGCTTTCCATTAGAACGTTTTAATTGGGGTACTAGCAGTAATAGCCAGACCAGGTGGCTGACTAGTGGGACAAGGATGTCATTTAGAACAAAGTGGGCATTATATGAAAATACTAGAAGTGGCCACAATCAAGCTGCAGTAGCCCCTTACAAACAGTATTCTAAGGTGCTTGAAAATGTTATTAGGAAGGCAAAGAGTATGTGGTACACAAATAGAATAGCTAATTCACAGGATAAAATCAAAACCATATGGACAGTTGTGAAGGAAGTGTCTGGTCAGCAGCACAAGGTCAATGATATAAAGTCAGTTCATAGTAAAAATACTTCTGTTACTTATAAATCAGATATGTGTACAGTATTTAACAATCATTTTCTGAGCATTGCTTGTAAATTAAATAAAAATTTAGTTTCTATGGGGCATATAACTTTCTTGGCAAATGCCTTTCCGAGATTGATGCCTGAAATACTCCTCTGTGATACAGACAAGGGGGAGATTGAGTCAATAATTAAATCACTGAAGACTAAGGAGTCTCATGGATATGATGGAGTGCCTAGCAGAATATTAAAGTACTGTGCTGCACATATTAGCCCTGTACTTAGCCATATTTATAATTTTTCCTTTAGGAATGGTCAGTTTCCTGAGTGATTAAAGTACTCAGTAGTAAAGCCACTTTATAAAAAGGGAGAAAGGGATAATGTAGACAATTTTAGACCCATTTCTATGCCATTAGTGTTTGCTAAAGTTATTGAAAAAGCTGTGTATGTAAGGATAATTGATCGTTTTATATCACGTGATTTTCTATCAAATGCACTGTTCAGTTTTAGAAAGTCATTTAACAACTGAAAATGGTATATTCTCTTTTCTCTTTGAGGTACTGGATGGGTTAAACAAAAGGTTTCAAACACTAGGCATATTTTTTGATTTAACTAAGGCGTTTGAGTGTGTTGATCACAAAATACTGCTCCAGAAGTTGGACCATTATGGAATACGGTGAGTAGCTCACAATTGGTTTACCTCATCCTTTAGCAACAGGCAGCTGTGATGTGGGGTCTGAGTGAGGTACAGTCAAGTGGGGGGTGCCCCAGGGATCAGTGTTGGGACCATTCCTGTTCCTTATTTATAGAAATGATATGCCCTCTAGTATTATGGGTAACTCTAAAATATTTCTGTTTGATGATGACACTAGCTTGGTAGTAAAAGATGCTGTGTGCAACATTGGCTCGGCCTCAAATAATGCAGTTCATGATCTAAGTTCATGGCTTTTAGAAAATAAACTTAACGCTAAATCACAGTAAGGCTCAGTTGTTACCGTTTATAACACACAATTCAACAAAACCTCATGTTTTAATTTCACAAAATGGGCATACAATTAGTGGAACTGAACAGTTCAAATTTCTAGGTGTTCAGATAGATAGTAAACTGCCATGGAAAGGCCACGTTCAGCATCTTGTTCAGACTTAATGCTGCCATTTTTACTATTCGAACAGTATCTGAAGTGAGTGATCGTTCGACATGAAAAGTAGTCTACTTTGTTTATTTTCATTCGCTTATGTTGTATGGTGTTATATTCTGGGATAACTCTTCCCATTCTAAAAGGATATTAGCTTATTCCCAAGTATAAGCAGCTTTCACTCAGTTAACACTTGGCAGAAATCAAACCTGCATTTGGATCGGACTTCCTTAACTCTTGTGCAGAAAGGTGTGCAGTATACTGCTGCATCCATTTTCAATAAGCTACCACTCGAATTCAAAAATCTTGGAAGTAATACACTCGCTTTCAAATCAAAACTGAAGAGTTTACTCGTGGGTCACTCCTTCTATTTCGTCGAGGAGTTCCTCGAAAAAGTAAGCTGATTCTTCTTGTATGGTTTTTTGTGTTTACTTAAACTTATGGACTGACTTTTTAAGGGTTCATAAACGTTTTATTTTTATCTGTTACTCCTTTTATGTTGTAATTTCATGTACTGACATGTTCCATGACTTTGGAGATTTGCTCCTCAATTTGGTCCTACGGAACTTGACGTGTAAATAAAAAATAAAATATGCTCAATAATGTTCATGTCTGGGGAGTTTGGTGGCCAGCGGAAGTGTTTAAACTCAGAAGAGTGTTCCTGTAACCACTCTGTAGCAATTCTGGATGTGTGAGGTGTCGCATTATCCTGCTGTAATTACTCAAGTCCATCGGAATGCACAATACATATAAATGGATGCAGGTGATCAGCAGGATGCTTATGTATGTGTCACCTATCAGGGTTGTATCTAGACATATCAGGAGTCCCATATCACTCCAACTGCACACACCCCACACCATTACAGAGCTTCTACCAGCTTGAACAGTCCCCTGCTGACATGCAGGGTCCATGGATTCATGATGTTGTCTCCATACCAGTATACGTCCATCCGCTTGATACAACTTGAAAGAGACTTGTCTGACCAGGCAACATGTTTCCAGTCTCAACAGACCAGTATTGGTGTTGCTAGGTCCAGGTGAGGCATAATAAAGCTTTTGTGTCGTGCCGTCATCAAGGGTACAAAAATGGGCCTTCGGCTCCAAAAGCCCATATCGATGATGTCTCATTGAATGGTTCGCACGCTGACACTTGTTGACAGCCCAGTATTGAAATCCACAGCAATTTGTGGAAGGGGTTGCACTTCTGTCATGTTGAATGAGTCTCTTAAGCCTCATTGGTCCTGTTCTTGCAGGATCTTTTTCCGGCCACAGCAATGTCAAGGATTTAATGTTTTACAGGATTCCTGATATTCACGGTACACTCGTGAAATGGTCATACAGGAAAATCCCCACTTCATCACTACCTCGGAGATGCTGTGTCCCGTCGCTCGTGTGCCAACTTTAACACCATGTTCAGACTTTCTTAAGTCTTCATAACCTGCTGTTATAGCAACAATAGTCAATCTAACAACTGCGGCAGATACTTGTCTTATACAGGCTTTGCCAACTGCAGTGCCGTATTCTGCCTGTTTACACATCTCTGCATTTGAGTATGCATGCCTATACCAGTTTCTTTGGTGCTGCAGTGTATTACCCCATATAAATTTAGATTACTACGTTTTGGATATTACATTGTGATTTTTGGATTTTTAATCACTTTGCTTAAGATAGCACACTATTTCGTGAAATATGTAATCACTCCTACTTCTCTGTTTGTTTTAACCATTTCAAACAATTCCCTCTTCTTTGCACAATATATTTTTATCCCTTGTATAATACAGGACTTTTTTGAAGTCTCATTCAGTACCACACTTTAAAGTTTTCATCTGGGACTAATATCTGTTACTTTATACACAGCTTTGCAAACAGCTTCCTTTAAGGCTGCCTGGATACATTCTATTGTCTGTTCGTTAATTGTTCTGTTTTCTATGATGGCGTTTCATTCACAGAACCACTCATGTGGGAGGTTATAGAAATCTGCACACCAAATAGAAGACTCTTCTCAATTTTCTTCCTTTGGACACACTTCACCTTGTCAACTGAATATCAGTGTCTCAAACAATGGAAAGTCCAGGATGAATAACAGTATTATGAAAAGGATAGAAAGGCACTCAGCAAATAAAGAAAACGTTGAGTCACAGACAGGCACAATGAAGACTGCCATAAATTTTAATTTTTGGCCAAAAGACTTCTTCCTGAAGTAGAAAACACATATCCACACAAGCTCAACTCTATATACATAACCAGTGTCTCTGTCCACTGCAACCAGACTGCATTGTTAACTTTGCCTGATGGGAGCAGCAATCCAGTGGTGAGGGTAAGAGGGTGACATTTGGGGGGGGGGGGGGGGGGAGTTGTAGTGCTGCTTTTGGGAGCATGCAGGGATGTGGTGGAGACAAGGTCGGGCTGCTAGGTGCGATCAGGGGAGGGCTCAGAAAAAGGGGAGCAGAAAAGGAAAGAGGGGGAAAAGTAGTAGGATGCATTGATGGAATGGAAGGGTGTATTGTGCAGAGTAGGAGCAGGGAGGGGGTAGGTAAGTGAAGGACAGGAACTAGCGAAGGTTGAGGCCGGAGGTTTACAGGAATATGCAGGGAGAATTCCCATCAGTTCAATTCAGAAAAGCTGGTATGCTTCATTATAGTATTTACCAGCCAGTCTGTGTATGTCTCATGTAACAGGCTCTTCATGTGCATCATGTCATATGTACTGTTCCTTTGCCGTGAGCTTGAAACACACTCAGATTGGCTGTCGGTGATTTTTTTGTGTAAACGAAATTACTCACTATGTACACATAACTGTAATATTGTAGTGGTGCACAGTGAACATGTGTTACTTCCCTCCAGGAATCTAGTGACTTTGTAATTAATTTGCATCAATTACAATTTATTTGTTGAATTATCTTGCAAATATCAACACTCTTCAACATGAAGTGTTTCTTTGTAATAAATACCAACTGTACAGGAATTGCTCTTGATGTAACATAATATATACTGTTGAAAAAGAGTTTTGGGTCACTTGCTTGTCTGTGAAAATGTGTGAGCAAGGCGAGTGGGGAATGGAAGAATAAGCTGTGAAATAAAAATAAAATAGCTAATATAATAAAGGCATTCTGTTTGAAAGCGTGGACCTTTGCACTTCTGTCAAATCAAAAATACTACTAAGCAACATTCAGTATCATATTTGCTCCACCTCTTGCCTTACAACATACGAGGTGTGTTTTTTAAGTAAGGTCCGTTTGAACATAGGTACGCAACGAAAGGTTATTTCAACAAAGTAAATTTATTTTCAAAAAGTACTTACTTCACTCTATTTTTTGACATATTTACCAAGTTTGTTGAAACCCGTATCATACCTCTCAACCTATTTCAAAATAGCCCCTTCATTGAAACTTGCCGCATGCTCCAATAACCAAGAGTTCACTGCTGTTTTCACATTGTCGTCGTCATTGTAATGGGAGCCACTGAGGTGTTGTTTGAGGTGAAGGAACAGATGGTAATCACTCGGTGCAAAGATCAGAACTGTAAGGTGGGTGGTATGAAACTTCCCACCCAAAACTGTCCAATAAATCTCGGATCTGACCTGCAGTGTAAGGTCTTGCATTATCATGGAGAAGGACAATTCCCTTTGTCAGCATGCCGCGTCTTTTGTTTTGAATTGCTCTGCATAGCTTTCTCGGGGTTTGGCAGTATGCTTCTGCATTGATAGTGGTTCCTCGTTGCATGAAGTTTACCAACAAAACACCATGCCTATCCCAAAACACCAGCGCCATGATTTTGTGCTGGGACAGAGTCTGTTTGGCCTTCACCTTTACAGGCGAGTATGTGTGTCTCCATTCCACGTTCTGTTGCTTCAATTCAGGCATGATATGCAAAACACATGTTTCGTCTCCAGTTATGATCTGACTCAAGAACTTGTCACCTTCGTGATAACGAGTCAAGAACTTCATCGCACACTCAAATATTTGGTTTTTGTGGTCCTCTGTTAGGAGTTTTGGGACCCAACAGGAGCACAGTTTCCCAAACTTTAGGTGTTCAGAAACAAAGTTGTAAAGCACTGATCTCAACATGTCAGGCACCAAATCATCTGTAATAAAAGAAGGGTGACCGGAACGGTCCTCATCATGGACGTTGTCACAGCCATCTTTGAATTCTCATACCCACTTACGCACTTTGCTTTCACTGATAACAGTATCACCGTACACTTCGCAAATCTGTCGATGAATTTCTACAGCAGACAAGTTCCTTGCTGACAAAAACTGTATCACTGAGTGAACCTCACACGCGGCAGGCGAGTTGATAGTCTTAAACATTTTGAAAGCGCAGAACGGAACCATACAGGTTAGCTAGAGAGCTGAAACTGAGCACAGTTATTCCCGAGGCATGCTGGTACACGACGCACGTACTCATTGTGGTATGCGCGTGAACTACCAGTGCCTACAACAAAACGGACCATACTTAAAAAACACACCTTGTACTTGCATGTTCCTTGGCATGTTCATAAAATTGTTGAGATGTTGCTGCTCAAGCTTGTCCAACTTTTTGACAGTGTTTCTCCACACACGTATGTGACTTATCAGCAGGCGTCAGACTTATTGTACATTCATTGGTGAAGGTCATCTAACATTTTTGACCCAGTTGTCACTTACTTATCTTCTTTCATCATATTGTGGTGCTTGGAAGGGGGCAGGGATTGTTCTGTCATTCATAATTGATACCTAAAGGCTAAATTGGCCATGTGGCATCGGGATGTTTGCATATTGTTTGGGTCAACATAGCGCTCATGCTTGGCTGAGAAAAGGCAGTGTGTGGTTCTGCTGCATTCTCCTTGTGATATGAATAAGCAATAATTTGTAGGTAGCAGTTGTCAACTAGTGTTATTGGCCATGGTGAACCGTTACGAGATAGACCTTCAATGTTTTGTATCTCATGATGATGGCTGAACATTCAGATTGCATTGCTGTGGTGTGCACCTATTAGGTGGGCAACTTCTGTGCTGGAAACCCTTCTTATGACAGTGTACACATGGTCTAAGCTGTAATTAACTTGTTGGAAGACTTAAGAGTGTACTCAAGCTTCATTGGCCCAAATATTATTGGACATACAGCACACACTACTGAACTGTGTTTAGAATACAGGTTTACCTTAATCCAGTGTCAAGAGTGTTCTGAGAAAGAGGTCTCTGATCAAAAACACATGAACTATGGAACTCATGAGGATGATGCAAAACTGTTTAGGCAATTTGGATCCAAGTTTCATATAAATATGTGATATTGGTGAAAAACGTAAAATATTATCTGTCAGTTTATACAGTGCTTCCAGAATCTGGGTATCAAGGCGGTGTTTTATAAATAAATTTGATGCCAACGATAATATTCTTGAATGTTCAATGATTTCTGGGTTTTCACAATCTTCAGTAGGAAAACCATGTTAACTATGTGTACAGGAAAATAAAATCAGTGCATTGTATTTGCTTAGCCAAGTGTTCAAAATTGTATGTAATGAAATGCTATAAACAGTGTACTATTCGACTATTTTCCCATTTATAAGTTATGGGATGGAGCTGATGTGTACTTGTACAGTACACACACACACACACACACACACACACACACACACACACACACACACACACATATATCAAGTTTTTTGTGAACCATCAGGACGACACACCCAAACATTATGTTGTTCGTAATCACAACAGAAGAAATAAGCGCAGTTATTACACGCAAAGAACAAAATTAAAAATAACAGGCCATAGTCCATAAATCAGTGGCTCAGTGTGGTACAAGGAATTCCCAGAATCAATAAAAGCATATACTGGGGATCCTTCTGAAACAAAATTTGTCATAAATAAATGTCTGTATTCACTGAAAGAATTCTGAGCTGTATATACTTTGTATTTAAATTTGTAGTTGAATACCTAATGTACTAAACCTTTGTACACAAATATGATATGTATCATGCCTTTGCAACAATATGACATTTTTCTAAAGCTGTCCTTTGATGACTACATGCAAAAAGAAATATATATAAATAAAATAAACAAGTAAACATCATCTTCATCCAAATGGCTATCAACTTGGATCATCTCTGGAAAAGCAGATGCTGCTGGCAGGCAATGATGCTACAGTTGCAATGAATCACTCAGAAGCTTGTAACTCAAATAAAGCCATAAACACGCATCAGGGCCCTATCTTTGCTCAAACCTATTTTATGTAATTTGTATTATTGATTTACCACTTTGTCTGAAATTTATAATATTAAAGACAACTTTTAGCTTTGTTCCAATAAAATTTATACAGACAGCATGAGGAACAAGAGTTCGAATCTGTTAGTAATCAGTTTTCCAAGTTCTTAAGTTCTGCAAATATTCAGAAATTCATCTATGCACAAGAAGGAACTGTCAAACATAAATGATTTAAATTTGTTTGAAAAAAAGTTTCTCATTCTCGAGCAATACCTTTAATTCATAAAACAAATGGTCAAATCTTTCTATATTGACATTCACTGATGAGCATAGATATTATGACCATTGCCTGACTTCTGCTGGTGGTGTTGCAGGCACATGATGCCATAAGGAAAGTTCAGTGATCAGTCCTTAATGCAACGGCCTGCCAGGCATTTTGTTACCCCCTGGCATCCAGGAGACAGTGTTGCTGGCAGGGAGTGTATTTCCACTCTGCTGCGAGGCCTTTTTTGGTGTAGAAATCTAGTGCATGTAGCACGTATTTGTTAGGTAACAGTGTATAGTATGAAAGTGTTTCAAATAAAAATGTGAAATGCAAGTATTCTCTTCACCAAAGAATATTCATGTGTGATTCATATGTGCATACAGAATCAGCACATGGAGTAAGGAGATTAATTCAAGAATAATTTCCTGATGTTCGTGTTTCTAATCTGAAGACAATTCATACATTGATGAATAAATTTTTGGAAAGGGGAGGTTTTAATGTCAGGAAACACAGATAGTCACACATAGTACTCACAGAAGAAACTATGGAAAACATTGGACATGCTCTGGAAAGGTCTCCTAGAAAATCAATTTGATATCTTTTTCAACAAATGGAAATTTTGTGTGGCTCTGTTCAAACAGCTGGAAAGTTACTGAAATTACAGCTCTAGAAAATAAGTGCAGTGCAAGAACTTAAACCAATAACCCTGTAAAAAGGTGCAGCTTTGTGAACAGATTTGAATAAGGTGCATGACAGAGTAATTGACCCTCACTAAACTTTCTTTTCGGTTGAATTATGGTTCCATCTACATTACTGGAAATTCAAGACCTTTTTCAAGATAGAGTTATCAGTAACAACATCTTGCCCCTTCATTCCACTGTTTAACCTCCTTCAATTTTTATATCTGCGATGGAAGTAAAAATCAAATCCACCCACTTTAGATGAACTTAAAACTAATATTCATCAAGAAATTGCTGCCATTTTTCAGAGGGAACTCCGATGTATAATGAGCAGTTTCCTAAGCAGGTTTCAGAAGTGTTTGAACAATGAAGTGATCAGTTCCAGCATGTCCTTGCTTAATATTCGTGAATAATTTACTTTTCTTTTTTAATGTTTATGTTATGTGTGTTAGAAATAACTTACATGACAAACCATAGGACAACTGTGAACCTGCTGTCACCTGCGCCATGCGCACAGCAGCCAGCCTCGCCAACTGGTCACATGCCATGAAAGCATTTGCGTTAACCATTTATCACCCTGTATGAATGAATGAGGAACCATTCTAGTGATGATATCAGATGCAAGTAGGGAAATCTAGTGACCTAAGCCTCTTTGACAAAAGGCATGACCTTAGAAAGACCAAATACCTTAGTCCAACTACGTGCAATCCTGGAAGGTGAAATTCTGTCATTTAAACATTTTAACACATGTTTGGTGAAAATATGGGCAGAATGTTTAGGTGAAAGGCCCTTCTGAAATTCAGATAGTTACTGACTCAGGATCACATATTTGCAAATAACCTCAATCATTCTTAAGCACATTATCTTTAATAAGATTATGTAAAAGGGTCTTAATAGGAATTATGACAGTATTTTTTAATGTATGTCCTAATACCAAACTGTACTGTCCTTATTCCGTTCACTCCCTCACAAAAAGGGAGGTGGGGGGGGGGGGGGGGGGGGGGGCGAGTTGCTGGTTTTAAGGTATAAGTGATAACTGCTCATATAGGACATTGTAGCCATTCATTCATATTAGCAACATTTGCAGTCTTGTTTTCACCTTTACTCCTTCCATTATTTATGTTCCACTCAGGAATTTCCATTAGTGTATTTATTTATACAGTTCCAAATTTTGGGCTGTTTTCCAAATTTGTGATAATTCTTTCATTCTCTGTATTGTATCTGAAATAGGTGGTTTCTAATTTATTATCTCGACTTATAATATACAACATCAGTAACTTTCTTCAGATATCCTGGCGATGTTCCAGCAGGCTAAAATTGTGTGTCTTCTGGTCCTTTAGGACAACTGTACACTTTATTCTTCCAAATATATATATATATATATATTACTCAAGTTTGCTGCAATGAGTAAGTGAGGACTTTTATGACAGGTTTATTGTTGTATTTAGTTACATAGGATTTTCAGCTGAAAGATTTTCGTATGACTAGCTTTCTCTCCTAGCCACAAACCATTCCTTCTTTTCGATATATCATTGTTATCATTTTTCGAAGGAAGGCCTCGCCCTGAAGTATTCCATGGAACGACATGCGGCATTGGGGGTCTTTCTGAAGCATTTATGTTGGCATTGGAGCATTTATTGCAGTGTCTACAATATCACACAAAGCCCAATGAATACTGCAAACAGAAATCATGGAACACAAGCAGAAACTTAGTTTGGTACATGTTACATAAACAAATTATTGATTATCAAAATTGAAACCTTATTTAATGGGTACTCATATTATATCAAACTTATAGTCTATAACGATTACTCATTCATATTCAGTGCCAGAAGTACAGAAATCTTGAATCAAAAAAGATATTCATTTGACTTTTCTCAAACTCAAACTATGAAATTTCTGTACCCTCACATAATCATCATCAGTGTCCTGCCCAAAGGCAGGTTTTCACATGGTACTTCTCCAGGCTGTCCGGTCTTCTGCCATCCTCTTCAGATCTGCATAATTTCCTCATCCCTTTATGTCGTCTATCGCCTTGTATCTCCTTCTTCCTCTCAGTCTTCTCCCACAAACCAATTCTTCCATAACATCTACTAGCAAGCACTCTCTTCTCAACGAATGTCCCAACCAGTTCTTTTTCCTTTCTCTTACAACCTTCAGCAGACATCTTCTCTCACCAACCGTTTCCAATACTCTTTCATTACTCACTCTTTCCATCCAGCTTATTCTCTCCATTCTCCTCCACATCTCAAATGCTTCTAACCTTTTTTCATCCTCTCATCTCAGTGTCCATGTTTCTGCCATATATAGTGCCACACTCCAGACAAAACATTTGTCAAGCCTTTTCCTTGGTCCTTTATTTAATTTGCCACATAAGAGTCTCCTCTTTCTGTTGAATGCCTCCTTTGCTATGGCAATTCGAGTTTTCACCTCCCGGTGACATCTCAAGTCTTCAGTTATTGTGCTTCTGAGATATTTAAATTCACTTACTTGGCTAATGGTAGATTGTCCTATTTTAATACTGGACAGTCTGCGTCTTGTACTGATGACCATACTCTTTGTTTTTGCTGTGTTTATTTGCATCCCATATTCCACACAAGCTTCATTCACATCTTTGAGCATGTTATTCACTGTCCGCTCACTGTCTGCCACTAATACCATGTCATCAGCAAATCTTATTCATTCTATTCTCTTTCCACCAATACATATTCCTCTTTTCCCATCTAAACTTTTCACAATAATCTCTTCATGGTATACATTAAACAATAGTAGGGAAAGGCAACAACCTTGTCTAACATCTCGTCCAGTGCTGCTTCCTTCTGACATTTCATTTCCAATCCTTATCCTTTCTTCTTGGTGTAAATATAGATTCTGTATCAGTTGTCTCTCTTTCCAATCTACTCCTTTCCTCTTCAAGATATCCATCAGCTTGTTCCACTGAACTCTGTCAAAAGCCTTTTCTAAATCTATAAAAACAGCAAAGATTTCTCTACCCTTTTCCATATATCTTTCCCCTATAGTTCTTAGCAGGCCAATAGCATCTCTTGTTCCTTTTCCTCTTCTAAATCCTAACTGCTCCTCTGCAATCCCTCTATCCAGCTTGCCATATAACCTTCTATTCAACACTCTCAGCAAGACTTTAGCTACATGAGAAATTAGACTGATGGTCTGGTGCTCTTCACATTTTTTAGCATTTCTCTTTTTCTCTATTGGTATAATAACTGTTGCAGCGAAGTCCTCAGGCCATTCCTCTTTGTCATATCTCGTTACAGAGGTAGACTATTTCTTTTCTTGCCTTGTTTCCCAGACTCTTCAACAGTTCTGCTGGCAAATCATCTATTCCACATGCCTTCCTATTCTTCATCTCCTTCAGTGCCTTTTCTACTTCTGCTTCCAAGATGGTAAATCCCTTTCCATCTTCTGGCATATATTGCTCCTCTTCAACCTTAATTTCGCTTTGCATTTCATCCCCCTTATACAGACATTCAATATATTCTTGCCATCTGTTCAAAACCTCCTGTGGTTCTTCTGCTAGAGTACTATCCGCTCTTTCTATTTCCATGTTATTCCTCTTTCTTTTACATTCAAAAACTATCTCACTAGCTAGTCTATACATCATTTCATACTTTCCCTCTCTCTCCATTTTCTCTATTTCGTCGCATTTCTGTTTCATCCATTTTTCTCTTGCTTCTTCAGTTCCTTTCTAATTCATTATTCAGTTTCCTGTACCTCTTTTTGCATTCTTCAGTTTCTACACTTTTCCACTTTCTGCGCTCTTCCATCTTTTTCAACATGTTTTCTGTTGTCCATTCTTTCCTGGTGCTTTGGGATACTCTAATTTCTAGTACTTCTTTGGCAGAACCCATGAGTCCTTCGCTCATTTTTATCCACTTGTCATTGACACTTCCATCAACACTACCCCTTTGCCATTTTTCCATAAACCTGTTCTCCAAATCTGATGCCTTTTCTACCTCTTTGAGTCTTTCTATGTTTAGTCTTTCCTTTGCTTTACCTCTTCAGACTTTTTTCAACTTCACTTGTATTTCTCCCATCACTAGCTTGTGGTCTGAATTTATATCCACTCCTGGATAAGCTTTAGCATTCTTCAAACAGTTCCTAAACCTTTTTTGTATCAGGATGTAATCCAGCTGATATCTTTCCCTATTCAAATTTGATATCCATGTGTAACGTCTCCTTTTGTGGTGTTCAAATAATGTGTTACCCACTGCTAATGAATTTTCTTTACAGAAACTAATTAGTCGTTCACCTCTCTCATTTCTTATTCCTAATCCAAATTTCCCTACTGTATCTTCATCTCTTCCTTCATCCAACACTGCTTTACAGTCCCCCATGATGATAATGCAGGCATTTCTATTTTCTTTCTCGATGAGTTCTTGTATTTTCTCATAATATTCTTCCACTTCCTCATCTCTGTGCTGGCTGGTTGGCATATATACCTGTATTAATACCAAATCTTTTGAACTACCCTTCAATCATATCATCATCAGTCTTCCATCATTATATTGTACCTTCATTACCTTATTTTTCAACTTTTGCCCTATCAATATTCCTACTCCGTTTTCACCACTCCTGATTTCCCCTGAGTAAAAGAGTTTATAATCTCCACTTTCTATCTCCCCATTCTCTCCCCATCTTATTTCACACAAACCGAGGGCATCTAATCTGTTCCTTTTCATCTCCTGTTTTCCATTCTCTAGCTTTCCTGCTTGCAGAAGTGTTCTCATATTCCATGTTCCAATCCGTATCTTTCCTCCCTTCACTGTCCCTTTCTTCCTTTCAAATATGTCTACTTTCAATGTGTTCCCCTCCCGGAGATCCGAATGAAGGGAAGTTTTAACTCTGGAATCTTTCACATGGAGAGACATACCATGTGCTGCTTGGGAATGTAATGTGGTAGTTTCCCGTTACTTTCCACATAGGCAGTAGGATGCCCAGCCTAAAGTCACATGCTCACCATGAGTCAGACACTGTCTGTATCCGCCCCTCTGGGGTTCAGTCGCTGCTTGTACTCTTTTTGTACCCAAAGAGAAAAGGTGCCTCTTCCGCCAGCTCCGCCATACCGAAGTCCATCTTCTCCTCCTTCGCTGCCGTTGAGGTCTTCACCGCATCCCTGGCAAGGGGCCCTCACGAGGTACTATCACCCGGGCCAGGTGAACCAAGGTTTTTTTAACGAGGTGTTACTCCTCCCCCTCCTCCTTTCTCAACCGGACTTGGGACCGGCTATGTATCCTCACAACCTATGGTAATACAGCCATGTAACATAATTGACAAGCACCAATATTTTGACACCAGTATTTTAACAGATGAACTGTTGGCCATTTTCAGGTCGCAAATACAATGAGGGATCAGTTGGTGTGATAGTTTAAACCCTTAGCGAGTGCAGGTGCATCTTTGTGTAAACTAAGAGATGGAATATGCAGAATGATACCCCACAGTAGACAACAAGCACCACCACACAGCCAAAGACAACCAATGGCAGGTGTTATCAGTGGTGAAACATTAACAAACAACAAGAGATCCAGTAGTGCTTACTCTGTTTTTCTATTGTTTAATCAGAGAGAAGCAGTTTAAAAAGCAAATTTTACAGGAACCTCCATTTCTGTTTATAACATCACTTGCTATTTTAATCTCAACAGCTTCCTCAATAACACTGTGTTAGTAACAGACAGTGAATACCAGAATCTCTGTATTGTTGTATTTCATAGCATGACTGGTACCAGGACACTGTTCTGTAGTTGCCATTTTCTCAGCCAGTGGAACATGTGATGCTTATGCTCTATACAGTGGGCCTCCACAATCCTAATGGTCTGACTTGTGTATGACATGCCACAACTGCTGGGGATATGGCAGACACCTGCTTTACACAAACTGAGATCATCCTGCATAGAACCCAAAAGGGCCATGATCTTAGATGATGGTAAAAAATCACACTTCATAGCATGTATCGTCAGAATATGATAAATTGTGTTGGAAATACTATATGTGTAAGACAAAAAAGTGTAGACTTTGGTACCACCTCATTAGTCATCAGTCACACATTTCACAATTGGGTAGTAGTGGGGCAGACTGCTTGCTCTGATGTCACTAGGGAGGCACAGCAGTAGACTGTGCATGACCGCTAGCTGTAGCAGTTTTGGTTTCATGTGCCACTAGTGCTGTGGTTTGGGTTTCCACTACTAGTTTTGCCGCATAAGTAGAATTCTGGTGAAATAAATAAGAACAGGCAAAATTGTGCTTTCATTCATCCAATGACATCGCCCATACAACAAGGGACATTATGTTTCATAATCTCCTGAAAATATTGAATCTATCTTGGACTGAGCCACATTACTAATAGAAAAATAAAATGAGAATCTCAGGCTAACGGTTGCATCAAGTCTTACAGAAGTATTAAATGAAACATAAGATTGCTAGTAATGACATACAGGCTATTTTCTCACAGCATTTCACATCAGGGCAGATTTTATTTTACTAAGAAATGGAATAAATATTAAAACTTAAGTGGAAATGAGATAGATGACTGACAACTGTCCTCAGCAGTATAACATCATCGTAAAAAGAAATAGCATTCACATTTTCAGTGAGTGTTATAAGGAACATCTCATATTGTAGAGTGCACCAAGACTGTAAGCTCTGGAAAATTAGTTCCCTAGTCAGCCTTGTTTCGACCTGGCTATCAGTATGTAAGATGCTCCCATGTTTGTTACACTGCCAAAGATACTAATGACTAAGTTTGTGGATGTCAGAACATGTCTCTGTGCAATCATGGTCAAACTAATTTCCCAAAATCTTCTGAAAATATTCACCAGGTTTTAATTTTGAGACAATATTGGTTTTTAGTGAAATCACATCATCTTTGAGACATCTCAACTTGAATATGTATTGTTTACTAGCTCTGTAGAATTACCTTAATATTTCCTTCAGCATGTATTTAACAGCTTGCACTGAGTGGCATGAAAGTAACTCTGTAGCTAACCTTACACTTTGGCTTGCATGCCCAGTAATATTCAATGTGGCTATGAAATATGATACACAATTGATATATCGCCCTTATTATGATCCAGCAGATCTCATAGTAATTTCTTTGGTTTCCTGGCAATTTCAACAATGCGTACATTACATAATACCCATACTATACTGTCACAAACCACTTGGTGTGAGAAAAGTGTTTTACCTGTGGATAATCCAGAGTACTTCCTTACTTTCAAATCTTTGGACCCCATCATGTTACAAGGAATAGCTGTGATGCATAGTTCAATCATCCCAGTTTTTTTTCTTATCCTTTCTATCAGCTCAATAGTCATTGGTATGTCGATGTTGTAATGCCCTGACTGCTTTCCTGTCACAAATAAGCAATGGGCCATCACCACCTGAAGTATCATTTCAACAAATGTAACTTATTCAACTATCAGTTTTCAGTTTGTGAACACGTAGGTTACCTTCTTCTAAACTTTTAAACAGTTCACCTCAAGCTCTATTTAAACTGCATCATCCATGTTTGAAGCATTGAACAGCAGAGCAAAGGATAATTCTATCTCCTCACATATACATTTGCTTTGGGAAAAAGAAATGTAGATTACAAAAACTGCTTTCCAATTAGCTATGCATCACATTAGGCACCAGTTTAATCAGTAGTTCATGTTATAATAACACCGAAGTTAGAATTGAAGACAACACACTTCTAAATAAAGTGTTTATTGTTCATTGTGTCCCAGTGAAAATGTGTCACTGAGTAAATTGAAGTACCTGGCAGAATACATTGCCTCCAGATCCAAAAACATTGACAGTTCACTCTGAGGTCAAATAAGAAACTGTCAGCGTGCTACAAAAGAAACTGCAAATTGTGGCTTGATTGTTACAACTTCTAAAGAATGTCTCACATCTCTGTCACCTGAATGGCTAAGTCCGAGCATGTTTTCACTAATATTGTTTAAAATAACATCATTGGTGTTTATTATCTTGCGTAGCATGAAAATTATTTTCATGTTGATCTGATAATCTGTTGCTTTGAGAAGCCTCATTCCTTTTTTTAACCCAGTTATAATAGAACATTCCCAGCTGTACTAATTAGAACAGTAATTGTTTTAGAATGCACCACAGCTGAAAGTATAATTGTTTATGATCAATATGAAAAATACATTGAGGAAAATATCCACTTACCGTAATGACTTGAAGTCATCAGTACTGCTATCTGCCCAGTGACATCAGTGGTTACTGGCCATTGGCTGCATATTAACTAGGAGTGGCCAACTCATTAGATGTCCATCTAGCTTGGGTTGTTAGCATAACACATGTTTGATCTGTCTCTCTCTATATCCATTCTGGTAAAAGGTAACCAAAAGATAAGCGAAGGCAGTGGACAAACTTTCAAGGTCTGAGATAACATGACCTCAACAAACTAAGATACTAATTACTCCTTCACACTGAACTAGATGGTAACAACTGACAGCCTGATGAGTTGGCTTCCTATATTTTCTATTCTTTGACAGTTCTACGAGTGCACAGATAGGGCTGAACAGGGAGCCTTTTGTCAGTTATTGTTTCTAATATTCATATGGCCCAATCCTCGTCGTTCAAGGTTGATCTGGAATTCTGACCCCTTTTTTTATTCTTGCAGTTATTAGTCTACACTCATCCTGTGTACACCATCAGAATCTAAGACTTTCCCCTTCTTTCTTTTGTTTTTATTTCCTCCCTTCATTCTTGCTCTAACTAGGAACACAAGGAAACTCATGGCTGTTAGAGAGATACAACTTATTGGGTCAAGGGGTCAGATCAACAAGAATACAAAGTAAGTAGTTTATACTTCTTAGACACATTTAACAACTGAGGGCCTGGGGGCCTGTGCATACCCTTATAAAGAGGCTGTCCATGTCATGTGTCACTGTTGCAGTGCTGCCCATGCACAGCAGAACTGGTAATGGTAGTAGATGACTAGGCTGCCCCTGGCAATCACCTCAGATAGATGCGGGACACTGTTTGAATGCCAGCGTGCACTATCCTTGCCATAATGGCCTGAATTGTGTCCAGATAGTAGTAACCTGTTCTTGTGAGAGGGAAAAGACATCCATGGCACCTGTGGCAGTGCTGGGGGGCAGCCAAATCTTCCTGATCCACCTGACTGGTGTGCATATGGATGAACGTGAGTGGGGCAAAGGCATCCCTGCTGTCCATGGACCATGGGCAACTAGTGGACATGACCAGTGACAGAGGGGCAGGAGCCATCTGGACATTGGTGTCCACAATGAGGGAGCTGAGGAGTACATGATGAGGGGGCTAGCACAGGTAGTGATGTTGGTGGACTGGAGAGGAAAGGCTCCGGTGACGCAGACATGGCTTCCAACCCTGCTGACTGTGGCACCTGCTCAGTGCTATGGGAGGCATCAGCAGCAGCTACACGAAGCAAACCCCGCTGTAGGTGCTGACGGAGCCTTGACCGCTGGGCTAGGCGAGCACAATCATACCTGCTTGATCCAGTGAGGGCACCATCCAAACACCCTGGCCCAGACTGGTGTGCCGAGTGTGAACATCGACAAAATCAGCATCAGTTGGGACACCTGCCTTGGAGCGAGAGATTTAGCAGTGCCTGTAATTGATGGCCATGCGGGAGCTCAACAGGACTCTTGCTCCCAGTTAGTGTCATTCTGTAACAACTTAAAAAACATGAGAGCCTCCTTGGCTGGAAAATCTACATAACTGTTCACCTTGTCTTAAACATTTGGACAAGAAATTCCACTTTGTCGACTGTAGTTGGAAGGGAAGTTCTGTGATGTGGTGAATGCCATTATGTGTACAAAAGTCCTGTAAAGATTGTGCCATGAACTGAGGGCCATTGTCTGAAACCATGGTGCAAGGCAAGCTTTCTATGGAGGATCTTTGACAGGGCTGTGACAGTTGTGTCTGCTGTCACAGAGAGATGACAGATGGCACAAAGAACATGAGAAAAAACATCAGTTGCCATTAACCACAAAGTGTTTTAAAAGAACCAATGAAATCAATGGGGTTTATTTTCCAAGGCTGTATAGGGCTGGCCACAGCAACAAAACAGTGTCTGGTGCAGCCTGCTAACTGGAACACCATTGGGAGGCTATGATAAGGTGTTCCACCTCCCAATTGAAGCCCATCCAAAACACATGGTGGGACACCACCAGTTTTGTGAGAGAGATACCCCAGTGTCCCAGATGTAATAAGCAAGGGACTCCTGCCACAGAAGGTCTCTGGAACCATGGTGCAGGAAGTAAACCCTTCCATCAACAGGAGAATAATCTCATCTAAGAGGGAGAGGTGATGGTGATTCTGAAACGTGTCCAATGCCTAGTCCAGCAGATGCTCATGCCACCCGTGTTGTATCATGCATACAACCTGCTGGAGCACCAGATCTGCTGCCACAGCAGAGACAGTACAAGAACTGGTGATGAGGAAGCCATCCACTGTGTGCCTCACCTCTGTATCCAGTTGAAACCAGGCAGTTCTTCCTGGTCGAATGAGGGGTCAAGACCCATGGGGAGCTGGGAGAGAGCATCCACATTTGCACATTGTGATGTAGGACAAGAATGGATCTCATAATTGTACTGGGCCAAGAACAGATGAATTTTTTAAGGCATAGATGATGGCAAGAGCTCTTTTTCCACCTGAGAATGATGTTGCTAAGCAAATTTGAGTGTTTTCAATGCAAAAATAATAGTCTGTTCAGAGCGATCTGAATGGTGGTAGGATGGGACTGCCCCCACCCCGTACTGGGACACATCCATGGCTAGGACCAGTTGCTTGCGGGTTGCTAGAAACAGCATGGAATGAAGACTGCCCTTAAGCTACAAAAAAAGCACACTTACAACTGCACACCAAACAAAAGAAACTTTTCTGAAGTAGCAGATGAAGATGGGGGGGGGGGGGGGGGGGATGCAATAGTAGTCACTCTGGGAATAAACTTGTGATAGTGCACCACTTTGCCAAGTAATGCCTGAAGTTCTGATAGATTAGAGGGATGGGGCAAAGCCATAATAGCAGTGACACATTGTTCCATGGGCTGCGTGCCCTGCAGGGAAATTTAATAACCCAAATAATAAATGGATGGTTGGAAATGGTGAGACTTAGCAAGAATACATTTGAGGCCTGGAGCCTGTAGAATAGTAAATGAAGAGTGGAGGTTACACGGGTGATCCTCCACAATAGCACAAGTCATATTGATATCATTGAAATAGTTAATGCAATGATGGACAACCATCATAATCTGTTCCAAAAAATAGTGAAAGATGGCATGCGCACTAGTGACCCCAAACATTACCTGTTGATACTGATAGAGGCCAAAAGGTGTATTAACCACAAGCAACTGTTTTGATACCTCATCCAATATAATCTGAATGTAGTCTTTGGCCAAGTTGATTTTTGAAAAGAACTGACCCCCCTCAGTCAACTTTGTGCGGGACTTCTCTGGGCGAGGCAGGAAGTAAGTGTCTGTGTGTGCCTGTGCATTGATAGTGACATTGAAGTCACCATAGAGCCAAAGCTGATCAGGCGGCTTCTTTACGATCACTAAGGGAATAGTCCATTCACTTGAGGAAACTAGTCTAATCACTCCCGATGACATTAAGCAATCCAGCTTCATTGTAACCTGGTCGCATAAAGCTACTGGCACTGGCTATGCCTGAAAAAAGTGAGGGCGGCGGAGGGTTTGAGGGTGAGGTGTTGCATGAAACCTACCCCTGAGGTTAACAGATCCAGAAAGGCACCTGGTCTGATATTAGAAGCACAACTTCTGCAATAAAAAAAAGTAGTGAAGACACCAAACCCAAACAGATTTTCAGTATTTTCATAATTAAAAGAATGGGTAACTGACTTGTAAACTATATCAGCCATGAATTGGTCAAGAATATGCATCTGCTCTTTGTTACAGCTTACCAATGGACACTCGATTTATGTAAACGGTTGAGACTCTAGCCAGACATACATCTGTGAATTGAGTAA